>NC_046304.1:29438885-30047774 GCF_004115265.2 Rhinolophus ferrumequinum | reverse complement strand
AGACCCCAAGACCTGAAAGTCTGGTTTTATACCATCAGCAGATCTTGCCCTGAGCATAGTACAGGGATTACTGTGATCTACATAACATGACATAAGCATTCCTGAACAACTTCAGGTTTTACAAAATTAATCTTAAAAATAACAAGGCTTATGCAAAATATGGGGTAAGGTCAAACCACTCAAGATCTGTGTAACTTTGTAACCCACGCGCTATGGATAACAAGACTTGGGACCTTGGGGCGGAACTTGGAGAACACAAACAGGCAGATCAGCAGGCTTGCAGAATGCCCCGTGGATACGAAAATGCAGCACAATTTCCCTGACAGCAAGGGATATCGGAGCTTGTGGGGAACAAGCTTGAAGATGGATGTGTGCAGATGTAGGCAGAGCTCCATGTGGAGGTTTATAACATTAGAATGTCTTGTGTGAGGCAAGTACAGGCTGTATAAGTACAGGGGGCTTTTCTAAACCTTCAGCTTTCCTGAGCAAGGGGGGCAGCACAGCAGGCAGTAGGTAAGAAGAAACGAGAATGTGGTGTCATGGAAGCCCAGAGGAAAAGTGTAACAAGAAGAGAAACGCCGACTGTATATAATGCTGTTCAAAGATCAAGTAACAGGAAATCTGTGGATCTGGCAACCTGGAAAATATATTGTTTTGCTTGACAAGAGCAGACATAGTGGAAAGATGGAGACAGAAGCCTGATTGGAATGAACTAAGTGGCGTATGTGTTATGGAGAGTGCAGAGACTTTAGACAAGAGGTAAAAGGGCCAGACAGTAAATACTTTAGACTCCGTGGACCTTAGGCTCTGTCACAACTACTCGACTCTGCCACTGTCGGGTGAAAGCAGCCCCAGATAACATAGAACCAAATGGACATTGCTGTGTTCCAATAAAATTTTATGTGTGGACAATGAAATTTGAATTTTATATAATTTTCACATGTCATGAAATATTCTTTTTTTAAAATTTTTATCCCAATGATTTACACATGTAAAACCTCTTCTTAGCTCGTGAGCCACACAAAAATAATTGTCAGGCCAATTGGACTGTAGGCTATGGTGTGCCAATCCCTGCAATTAACCATTCTTGAGAGGTTTACTGTGAATGGTGTTAAGTAGATGCCATGGGATCTATAGATCAGAAGAGCATGCAAGCTCCATGGAAGAAAAACATTTTCTCTCGTTTTCTAGTCTGTCTTCAGCTTCTAAGAGGGCTTAGCTTATAATAAGGGCTTATTAAATATGTGCTAAATGAATTATTTTAACCTGCATCTGACTATTAAGTCTGTCTACTTTCTACTCTATACTTTCTACTCTATCTCACTACTACACGGGAACACAGATAGCTCAAATTAGAGCCTGCAGAAGTTCTCACCAAATAATATAAGAATAACCTGTCTGTATGGGCTGTGACTTCTTCACTCTTTCTGGAACAGGAGTCAGACACCTGTCTGCCAAACTATCTGCCTGCTTACTTGGTCTCCTTGGCACCCACTGACATCCGCCTGTGTGCTCAGGCTTTAACTCTGCAAACTCATTAGAGACTATATGCCCTGTTCTTTGAATACAGCCCTGGTTCAGGGAGGAAATTCCCCACCTGAATTCTGATGTTCGTTTTCTTTTTCATGAAGAATCGTTTTAGTTAACAGAGATACCTACCTAGCTAAATGAAAATAACAAGGCTTATGCAAAATGTGGTGTTAGGGCAAACCACTCAAGATGTATGCAACTTTGTAACCCGAGTGCTATGGATAACAATAATTGGGACCGCAGGATGGAACATGGAGAACCCAAACAGGAAGATCAGCAGGCTTGCAGAATGCCTCAGTGGATACGAAAGTGCACCACAAAATAAAAAAGGTCCAACCAAGAAGATGTAGATAGATAGATAGATATAGACAGATAGATAGATAGATAGATAGATAGATAGATAGATAGATAGAGATAGATAGGCATAGATATACACATATATACATATATACACACATAAATATGCACATACCTACATGTACACAAATATATACATAGACACACATACATATACGTATTTTTTCTTTGCTCTGTCTTCCCCCCGCCCCCGTCTCCTTAGAGCCCTGTTATCTTGTCTTTGTCACAAAAGGCCTCTGAGCTGCTTTACTTGATAAGCCCATGAATGAGTGAGCCCTTCCAGACTCCTCCAGCGTCTCTGGCCACGATGCTAGCTAAGGGAGCAGATAACCCTGGGTTTGAGGAATAACAAAATTTTACTTGACCCAACAGCTGATCGGCTAAGCTGTCTGCTACACACACATCCAGGGTCTGTGTTTTCAAAGATCACTCGGAGAGGCAGAGCCGGGGAGAGTCACTGTCAGCCTAGAATTTCCACTACAAAAATGACACAAGGCACAAGTGCTCACGTTGCTTTCTCCCTCCTCTGAACTTGCATCGCTTGCAGTGTAAGCCACTTGGAATTTAATCACACAGTGCACTGGGCTATTAAAGCCCTCCGCCCAACTTTTCAGTCTTATCATTCTTTCCACACTCTTTTTGATCCCCTGCAGCCTATATTTCAGTCACACTGAATCTTCTGCTGTTTTCGAGCAACCCGTTTTCCTCCACTTTATTGTTTCGCTCGTTTTGTGGCCTACAACCTACCCGTCACCTACTTCTCCCAGTCCTCATTTCTTTCTCTCAAAGTCTTACCCATCCTTCAGGCTTTATTATAACTATCTTTCTTCCAGGAAGTTTTCTCAGGTGCCCATGGTGGTGGCATTCTCATCTCCAAGCCCCACTACACATTTTACTTCATTTTCTCCTGTATGGCAACATCTGCCACAGATAGTGGGTTTTGATGGAGCGAGCTTGTGCTCTAGTTAGACGAATGCAGTTCAAATCTTCCCTCTGTCAATTACTCACAAAGGAATCTTAGTGAAGTCAGCCTCTCTGAGCTTCTGTTTTTCCGTTGATAAAATGACTACATGTTTCCAAGTTTGCTTGAGTAGGATATGAGATCACTAATGGAAAGCACATGGCATAGACAGTTACCAGTTTGCCCCTTCATCCCACTCCATTCTGTAAAGAATGACTTGATCTACACAACTTCCATATTTGCTCCTACTCAAGTATTTCCCATAAGCGATCTGGCCTATTTTCTCAAGAGGAAAGTAACTAAATGGAAGTGCCTCTCACCATCCTCTCAAGTTAAACAAAAATAGAGTCAGGGAGGTAGAGAGTAGAAGGAATCCCGGTACCATTCCTTCTTCCTGGAATACCTGGAGAAAGCATCTGGTACCATTACCTATCTTTAAACAAATCAGAGTTTGTCACCTGGTAGCCATAGGTGTCTGCGCATGGACCCAGCCTACTAGAATCATTGGCCATTATCTGGTGCTAACATTCTAGGCCCACTAAACAGCTTTAGCAAAAGATCTTTTCTCTAGTGCATGTCCCTCCAGGGTGTTGGCTACACCTATAATCATGGCAATACTGCCTTGGTTTGTAACTAAAAAGAAATTCCTGAAAGAAAAAAAAGGCTTTCACCTTATCTGACAGTTCTTACATTTTTATGTTACCAAATCTTTGCTATTTCTGATCCCATCTTTAATTCTCGCTCACCTTTACACATCTCATTTCAAAGTGATGATGATATTGGAACAAGCCTCGCTTCTTCCATTTTGCAAAATGGAAAATGTAGAGTTACAATGGTGAGGACCAGAGGTTCCATTGATCTTCTCTACAATGACCAGTAAGATCTAGAAGCCCAGTTATGGAGTTCCTCGTCAAAGGGTAGGCTCAAGCTTGGCCTGTGGCCATCATTGTCAGGGCATGTCTCACCCCCACCAGACTGAGCTGACATGACACTGGATATGAAGTGCTTAGAGTCGGACATTTTAAATTTGTAATAAAAGAGAAACAAGGGCAGAAGGAGCAAGGCAGGAGTTGATAGCCCCACAAGTTGAAAAAAAAAAAAAGTGCTTTCAAAAAAGGAGATTTACTCAAGAACATGATCACATTGAAAAATTGAATCTCCTCAGGCAAAGCAAACTGTGTGCCAGTAAAGGTCAGTTATTTCTCCTCGATCAGAGTTGCTGCAACCAACTATTTGTTTTCAAGTGAGTTCTTTGATGTTTGTGTTTACATAGTCCCTCTCATGTAGGGAGACTACTAAAGGAGGGGAAAAAAAAAAAAAAAAACAGAAACATTTCCTATGACCCATGGTTGGGAATATTAAATGGTGCTTGGCTATGTAAATATGCTGTTTGTACTGGATTCAAAGTGCATTATCATTATCTTACTTGTCAGCTGATGTTGAAACACTTAGCCAAATGGTTAATGCCCAGAAAAACTATGTTGGACCTCCACAGCTGTTGCTTAAAAACAGGTAACGTCAGAATTTTTTTAGTAGCTCTTAACTTAACTCTTGGTCATCCAGCATGAAGTAAATAATGCCTACAATAGTCCCTAAATTGTAGAGCCATCATTGAATAGCAAAGGAAAAAATATACCAGGAACCTGCTTAGGTGATACCCTAAAGGAAGTTTAAAACTTTTAATAAGTTTGACAAAAGGCTAAGAGGGGATTAAGGGTTCTGTACGCAGTTCCCCTGGGGGGTGGGGGAGTTCCCCCACCAACAAGCAAGGCTCTGATGCCAGCTGCGTGTCCCACAATTCAACTCAGTTCTGACACTATTTACCTGAAGATACTGTCAGATTCCACAGGTTAAGGGCTCAGTCCGATATGACTGCCCCCTCCCCTGCCACTTCAGAAGCCAATCACAAGTCCAGTTTATCACCTGTGCTTGTCACCAACTGGCTATGAATTGGAGGTTTCAACAATCTTTGTCCTTGGGTTCCATTATTTCTAGCGTGGCTCACAGAACTCAGGGAAATATTTTACTTGGGAAGGAGCCAGGTTAATAACTATAACATCATATGTGCATCGTGTAAGGCCCTGCAATAGGGGTTATACATACCTCATACCATTTTATCCTCATAATACTTCTGCAAGGTAAGAATTATTTTCTCCACTTTATAAAGGGGTGGAGGCCCCAGGGTTGAATGAACTTTTCTGAGGTGACACAGCTTGTTAAGTGGCAGCGATGTGAACTCCATTTGTACAGTGCCTAAGCGAACGTACTTACCACCAAGCACCCCAGACTCCCCAGAAGGTCAGAGATAGGAGGCTTAGAGGCACACAAGGGGCCAAAAAAGCCAAAACCAAGAGTAGAATTAACACATCTATCAGTTGATGTGTAAATATTCCATGTAGTGATAGAAAGTAAAAAGTGAGATCTCACAGTTTGTCCTGGATTGCCTATGCATTTACTTCTACCCTTGTCTTCACGATCCCTTTAGCTTCATCCACAATCCCTGGTTTTCAGTATAAGTTTCTGTCTCCCTGACAGGTCTAGGAACCTTTCTAAACTCCCTTATCTGGAATGGTTATCTCTACCCTGTAAGATCTCTTGGTCCTACTGTCGCTGGCAGTTCCTATGAGATATACCCACTCCACCAGCCTACTTAGAAACTTAAGTACACAGATCAGCCCTGACTTCTCTGATTTCCTTCCACCTGCTGCCCCTGAACTCCATCCCTCCTAGCCCACCAGTGGTGTGGGATTAAGACTCAAGCAGGAGGTCACAGTGACCAAAACAACAGTAAAACTTTGGGCTAAACAAAAATTCCAATTCTAAGAAGACATTTTAATGATGGTGAGTTCAAAAATCTCTTATCCCTTTTTCTTTGGTCCCAAAGAGGCTACAAATCAGCCTTGTCAAACACCTATACAGATTCCACCTGTTAAGTGGCAGATAAAAAGAGCAAGGACCCTTTTCAGACACTCAGGATTGAGTGGAAATTTGCACTGCTGGTCTTCAGGCCATCACTGAGAAAACATTTTTCTCTCCGCCAGAAAATACTGGCAACCCTCCTTCTCAGGTTCTGTTTTCTGATTCAGTGGATGCACCAATACCTTTCTTCTTAGGACCAACCTGTCAGCTACCTAGCTCTTTCTGGTTTTTCCTGGATTCCACATTTTGCTCAGGAAGTGCTTAATTGGTGCTTTAATACTGGCTTAGTTCTCCCTCCATTATTCCCTGAACTCTGACAGCCCCGTTGCATTTCTCCCGTTTAATGTTTAATGCTCTGATGACTATTACTGATTAGGACTAAATGTTACCCTAGGATGCCCAGGGAATAAATGTTTTTATTAAGAGTACAAGAGAGGGAAAGCCATTCTGAAAAATAGAAAAGATTCCCGTGATTTCCCTCTTGAGACTCATTGAGCGCAGAGCAGAGCTGGCTTGTGGTTATTATTTGATCAGCTAGAGCTAATCTGTGTTGATGCCTCCTGCCAAGTCCTGCCATTTGTGTGTGATTTCTCACCTACTAATACATAATGTATAGATCTGAATATAGGCAAATCAATTATCCTGCTTCAAGAAAGCAAAGCCAAACTAATGGCAACATTAGCCTAAGATTTGAGGAAAATTGGAGAATTGAAGACCCAGGTGTGTGTATTTTATAAGTATGCGGGGAACTTTCAAAGAGACAGGAGGCAGGGAAAGGGGAGCAGAGAGCAAAGAAGAGAGGAAATAAGGGACAACATTTCTTTTCTTGTGGCCAAAATAACCTGGCTATTCTGTATAGAGAATATCTGACTGTAACAGCAAAGATTCACGTAAAACAACACCCCACCGATTCTAGGACTCTTGGCTTTCTTGTGTTAAATTATCAGATGCAAAAAGATATGTATTTAGCTCTATTGAGCCAACTGAAGGATTGTCATGAACAGATACTAGAGAAATGATAAGTAAAAGGGTGTTCTAGGGGAAGATTGTCTCTGCCATGATTGAATTCTTCAGTTACCAAGGAATCTGAAAATTGCTGGCACAGACATGGTGTCTTCATATCCATGGGGGGTTAGAGGATGTGAAATTAGAAGGGGTTGGGGATACTCCTGAAGTCTGGCTGAACAGTAAGTACTGAGGGCTTGTGACGCTAATTTAAATCCATCTCTCTCCAGAGATGGATTTTTAAAACTTTTAAAACATGCCCTATATCTTTACAGCTATTTACATGTAAAAATGTTCCTGACATGTCATTATTTTTCAGAAAATAAAGATTTTCCAGGTAAAGTTAATCCAGAATTGTATGACTTAAGATACTTGTCAGAAACAATTTTATATACCACTAAGAATTCCTCGTACTGAGCACAGTGACTAGTGTGCAGTAGGTACTTGAGAAATGTTTAAATGGAAAAATAGATGAGTGAGTGAACGAAGAAAGGTATCATATGCATTCAGCTAAAGCATCCTATATGCATGTGGGTGTAGGCCGATAATGACATTAAAATATTGTAAAGTTGTAAGAACATTTTTACAAACTTTTTAAATGACTAAGACCACCTTCCAATATTTAATAGTGAGTTACCTGTCTCTGAATGAAGCAGAAACCAGATGAGCACCGTATATTTGTGACTAGAATACAGGAAAGACAGGTCCCCACTGTGTGAGCTTTTCACTTGGAAAGTTATAATCTGTACAGTTGGTAGACGATTCAGCTGTATAACACAGTTTATGTAAGACTCAGCTATAGAACACACCATTAAGAAAATTCAAGTGAAGCAAACATCAGGAGATGCAAAACGGTCTGAGAATCCATTCCTGATGAGCGGGGGAAATTCAGGGTGGTTCGCATGATACCAAAAGCCAAATTTTCTCTAAAACAAATATTGCAATTACATGGTGGCCTGCAACACTCAGTACCTTACTTTTTGTAAGACAGAATACCCTGATGATGTGAACACAGACATAGAAATGAATACATTTTGATTCTACCACTACTAGCAGCTGCTATTTGTATTGAAGGCCCTGTGCTATGCACGTTGTGTGACTCATTTAACACTCAAAACAGCCTGAAGCTGTTTGTCATTTACCTCCATTTTATAAATGAGCAAATTGACGTACAAAAGGTAAAGTAACCTTCCTAGATAACATAGCCAGGATGTGACAGAGTTGAGATTTGGACCCAAGTCCATCTGACTCCAAAACCTAGCCTTTGATCCCCCAAGAACCACTGCATTCTGTTTTTAGAAGGATGAATGGATACAGAAAATTCATGTTTTGTTAGTTTGCATTAATCCAGACATCAATTTAACACATACCTTCATATCCCCAGTGCCTGCAGAAACAGGTCCTATGCTGGGTACTAGGGACATGAAAGTGCATAAAGCATAGTCCCTGCCCTTAATAAACTTATAATCTAAGCATGAGAAATAGACACAGGCTCAAGGAAATGTAACAGAGAGACCCAAGAGTTGTACTGGTGATACAACTGAGGAAGTAATTGCCTATGTTGGGAAGAAATCCAAATGAATATTTTTGCAAAGAATTATGCGTATTCCTAACTGGCATAATCAATAATAATATTAAGTACTGAAGTGAGCACAAAGTGTTATGCCCAATGATGTAAGTTTCTAATTCTGTTATTCATGAATTTTTTTTCTCTATAGAGCTCTATATGATGATGAAATATTTTATGAAATATACCATGTCAAAAATGAAGCTGTCAGGAAAGATGCCTTGCAAAACTGAAACAGAAAAGCAAGAATATATTTAATAACACAATAATAGTTATTTCTAACAATAAAATGTCACCATTTTGCTTAATTAGATTAGTCCCTCAGGAAATACAGCATTCTCCGTCATGGAGCGGATTCTGTCCTTATATAAAATAAAAAGAGAAAATGGCTGTGATTTTCAACATGTCATTTAACTACAGGCTAATATAGTTATAGATAAGTATTTTAAAAAGCAATATAGGTCAGAAAACATAAAATACCTTGTTGGAACAGAAAATAAGCTCATGGTATTGACTAGACAAAAGAACTCTCTGCCTACTTTAGTACCTAATGGTGAATCACATGCATAATGATAATACCTAAAGATGGCTCTATGAACAGAGAAATTCTCATTAGGAAAAGAATGCTGTGAATGAAAATAATTCTGTTTAGAAAGATTTATTTTATGTATAAGAGATTTATCTTGAACACATGTGCACAGATGTACATTTCAAGAAAGTTTTGAAGCCATGAAGAACTTCTCTCCAGGTTTTGTAAAGAATTATTGTCCTTATCAAAGAACATTGGGCAACAAATTCTTAGCTAGGCACAAAAAGCATACACTATCAAAAAAGTGTGATTTTTAAAAATCTGATTTCACCAAAATTAAAAACTTCTCCTTGAAGAACACTGTTAAGAAAATGAAAAGAAAACCACCAACCAAGAGAGAATATTTGTAAAACATATATCAGATAATGGGCTGATATATATATTCATACATCTCAATAATAAAAAATAACCTAGTTAATGATGGAAGAGATTTGAATAGACATATCATCAAGGAAGATGTACAGATGGCAAATAAGCACGTAGAAAGACGCTCAATGTCTTGTGTTTATTGCATACCTACTAATAACTAATAACATCATTAGTTGTTAGGGAAATGTAAATTAAAGCCACAATGAGATATTACTACACACCTATTAGAATGGCTAAATTAAAAAGACCATGCATTGGAGAGGACGTAGAATGACTGGAATTTTCCTACACCAGTAATTAGAATGTAAAATGGTCCACCACTTTAGAAAGCATTTTGGCAATTTCTTAAAAAGCTAAATATATACTAACCACATAACCCAACCATTCCACCTCTAGGTAATTACCCAAGAGAAATAAAAATATATGTGTACACAAAGACTTTTCTGTGAATGTTCATAGGACCTTTACTTATAATAGCCAAAAACTAGTGGGGGCCGGGGGGGATATCCATCACTGTGTATCACCTTGTGAATGAATAAACAACTGAAATAGTATGTAGCAATGAAAAGGAACAAACTCTTGATACCTGCAACAAAGATGACGCTCAAAAGCTTTATGCTAAGTGAAAGAGACCAGATTTAAAAGGCACATGCTCTAAAGAGTCCACCTGTTTCCCCGACAATCAGCTCTCATGCGTCTTTTGGAGCAAAAATTAATGTAAGACCCGGTCTTATAGTAAAATATTTTTGCTCCAAAAGACACATTAGAGCTGATTGTCCAAGTAGGTCTTATTGTCGGGGAAACAAGGCATTTATATGACATTTTGGGAAAAGGCAAAACTAATGTAAAAGAAACACATTAGTAATTACCAAGTCTGGTGGGCAGAGGGGGGAAGAAGATTGACTACAAAGGGGCATAAAGAAAGTTTTGGGGATGATGGAACTAACTATGGATATCTTGATTGTGGTAGTGGTTACACCACTGTATATCTGTATATGTAAAAATTCATAGAACTATACACCAAAAGGGAGTAAATTTTCCTGTATGCAAATTATATCTCAATCAACTTGACTTTAACAAAAGAATATACATGAAATACTTATGTCATTTACCTTTAAATTTTAGTAATAGAAAGCATTTTACACAACTTAGACTAAAAATAGAATTGTCACAGGTAAGAAATCATAGACTATCATTTATTCAACAGTAGAAACAAATTGCTACTTGAATTTACTCATAAATGTGTTTATATTTTTTTAAACATAATCAACCATGAGCTACTGAACCTTAAAAATTCCTCACCTATAAAAGAATGTCTATTAAACTGATTATAGGTTTTTCCATTACACACTTTGGAGTTAATCATTCTTAGCTAATTTTTGTCATCTTCAAAAAGCACCAAATTAATACTTCCCTCAAGGATTATAAAAAGCAGATATCTGAACTGGACTGATATCTGAAATGGACTCCACTGGTGACATTGCTGCTTTCTCACAATGAACAAAATACAGTAATTAGTAGGAGTGCCCTTCACGTAATTTTAAGGATTATTTCAACCTGCATGCATGACACGTTACCTCTCGTCTATAGCACACTCTCTAATGAGCAGTACTGAAAGAAGAATTACACTTTCAAGGGTGAACCTCCTGAATAACTGCCGTAAATGCACACACATGAAAGCTGACATCCGTGAGACGATTCCAGCTTACAGTGTGCAATCTGAAACTCAGCAATTGCCTCTGACTGACAAAGAGTATAACTTCATATTATTGTTTCTGAGCTTTCTGAAACAGGGTGTCTGGCTTGGCACATGATAGATATACTTCTCTCTCAGTTTATTTTCTTCTCATTGTATGGAATATTTCCCACAGAGAACTCACAAGGGGGAAATGCAGGAAATTCAGAGGAAAATGCTTCAGGCACTGGTGGAATGGGCTGATCATTTAATTTTTTTTGTAGAGAGCTCAAGGAGGCACTCATATCAAGGGAGGAACTGTAGCTGCCCTCCACAGCTGCTGGTGCTTAGCCTGGCACTAGGGTGACACATCCATACATCTTAATAAAGCACCATGCATTAATCTATTAGTAGCAACTCAAGGAAATACTCCAGGGGCCAAAGCAGAGTGGATATGTTGTAAAGACTAACAAGATGGAAGAGAGGAAAGTATTACAAAGAAATGTAGTGATAATGTTTTCTGTCCCACCCACACAAAAAAATTTCTATCTTCAAAATTAAGAAGAATGCTTCGTCGTAAAGGAATTGCTCTTGGAAGAATCGATGGGGTATGATGGGAATTGAAGGACAAGGGAGCCGCTCAAGCAAGCCAGATGTGTATTGAGGTTTTTTGTCCCTGCTGATACACGGGGAACCAGTAGACACAGCAACTGTCAGCTTCTACAGAATATCAGCAACAGGAAAAAAAAAAAAAAACACAAAAAAGCAATGGAGATGCAATTATAAGAAATGTTACTTAATTTTTAAAAGATGTAAAAGCATTATACAAGCCAAAGGTTGGGGAGACAGATAACAGCCAGCTGACTAGCTTCGTTCAGCTGTAGAGTCAAACCTGTTTGCATGCAATGGTTGAGGTCAACTGGACGGAAGTTACCAGCGGTACCACAGCAGGAATGCTGGGCTTAGAATCAAAAGATTTTCATTTGAATCTCCACTTCTGCCCCTTGCTAGCAGAGTGACCTTTGGCAAGTGACTGAACTTCTCTGGAATTAAGTGAAATAATGAATATGAAAGTGCTTGGCACTAGCAGACACCAAAAAGAGTGGAATTGTGCTTGATCTGTTCATCTATTGTGGAGATTTGAATGCATGCAGTTCAGCCTCATGTGATAAACATTTCTTTTTAAAATTTTATTGTAAACAGTTCAGTAGCATAAGACTCATCAGTCAAGATGTCGATATGTTTCTTGAGTACGCCCACCCAAGTGGGGTCTCTCTCTCCGTTGACCCACCTAAATCCTTAGCATATACTGCCTGCATTTTTGTGTACTTGCCGATAAATGACTTTGTAAGCATTCTTATGTCTGTTCATGTGTGCATGCCCTGTCTACTCAATTAGGATTATCGACTTATTGAGCCATAAGGCATTTTAGAAACGAGTTTAGACCAAAATCTTCATTGTACTGGTGGGAATATCAAGGTCCAGTGACTTCAGTGACTCAAGTCGTACATCGATTGGTGACTGAGTCAGTATTAGGAGCAAGTTCTCTTCACTCCCTGGCCAATGCTTCTTTCTCCCACATTCTCACCACAAACTGTTCTAAAAATAAGCATCTGAGGACAGGATCCAATTTTGCTGTTATTATTGTTTATCCCTAGAATGCAGTACACATTCATACAACCTAAATGAGCAGGGACATTTGAAACTTGATGTTTATAAATTGTTACATTCAGAATACCAGAAGTATTCTTCTAGTGATCAATTTATTCTGTAAATACCATTCTTTCTTCATAAGGTTAATAATGCTATTATAGATATCTTTATGGTTTATAAAACTTTTCTATCTATTGTCAGATTCCATCAGTTTGAAAATCATGTGGAAAAGTCAGAGTAGGTCATATGATCCCCATTTCACAAGTGAAGAAATGAAGGGCCAGAGAGGTTAAGTAATTTTCCTAACTACACACAGCAACTCACTCCAACCAACTCAGGTTTTCTGGCTTAATAATCTAACCTCCTCCCATTGTACTATGCTATATCACATTGATAGGTACACTTTTATAATAAAATATTAACTTCGAGTATTTGTACTGGATTGGTCAGAATTCTTTAGGATGTAAGTGACTAAAACCCAATCAAACAAAGTTAAGGTTTTTTTTATTTTGTTTTAAGGCAGGGGAGTGGGAGGGTTGGCAGGGGATGTGAAATACATTGGCTTAACATAACTAAACCATACTGTGGGGACAGAGCCAGGAGTGCAGTTTCCAGGCTCTCGGCCTCACGTGGAAAGGTGCTGGCTCAGGTAGTAAATGGCCATCAACTGTGATTGGATGGCCATCAGCTGTGGCTAGTTGGCCGTCAGCTGTAACCAGTGAGCCATTGGTCACTAATATAACTGCTGTGGCTACATTAGCAGAAAAATGGGGGCTGGCAAGAAGATGGTGGCTGAGCTAGCAAGAGCGGATTGCAGTTAGCAAGTGGGGTTGTTTGGCTGGCAGAGAGAAGCAGACGGCAGGTTGCAGATTGTGTGGCACCTGCTTCCTGTGTCTCCAACCCAGCCACCAGTGAGACTATAGCGGTATGACTTCCCTATCTATGGCTCCGTGGATGTTCCTTTTTGGCCTCACCATATCCTGCGTTCTTATGTGGGGAGCAGGACCAGAGACCCCGCCTGACACCACACATGACACATACGGAAGGCAAAAGTGGAGCAGCCTTAAGGAACAGCCCTAATTCTAATCTTCATAGTTTAAACAGCAGGAGAACGGGGGCCCGCAGGACAAGGATTTCCAGCCTCCTTTGGAAATCCTAAACAACAGCTCAGCTAGGGATCAGGGGTCAACCTGTATCATATGTTTATTTGTTAGAGTCTTAGACCAATCTTTGCATCCAGAATCTGTTGTCAAAACATTGGGGAATGGACAACTAGGCAGGAAAAAAACAGTACTTGTCTACCCATTGAACAATAACATTGGAACAACTGACTCTGGCAAAACAAGACAAACAAAATACCTGATTTGTGTAATTGGCTGCTTTCTATGGTGTAAATATTCCCACCATGGCTGACTTCAAGTTACCAACATGACATCAACCAGATCATGAAATTCCTGAAATTTTAGCAGTTGGTTCTTGTGAACCAGTAGGAACCAGACTTAACACACCACAGTCATGGAGCATTGGTTAACCATACTCAGACCTGAACAGGTCAGGACATCCATAGGAGCTATCACTTCATGGCAGGTGTTCCTTCCCACCCCTGGAAAGGAGAAACAACTCAATGTATTGACTATGTACTAAATGTCAGGCATTGGGCTTGTCAATAAGAGGATTAAAAGATATATTACCACCCTCAGGGATTTCATACTCTAGAAGGAAGACAGACCAACTAAAGAGTAGATGAAAATGTGAGACGTACTCTAAGAGAAACATCAATTCATTCCTTCTCAAAGAGTTATGATGCATGTATTAAGTGCTAAGTATTATGCTTACATTCAAATGAGAAAGCTAGACGGTTAATACAAAAGTCCTCATGGGGTAGAAGGAGCATAGCAGTAGAAAGTTAATAACAGTTGAGGTCGGAGAGGAGAGCAGGGGCCGTAGGATATGGAGCAGCTGTTTTTAAAGTGTGGCCCCCACACCAGCAGCACCAGCCTCACCTGGGAACTTGTTAGAAATGCAAATTCTCCACCACACTCCAGAGCTACTGAATCAGAAACTCTGGGGTGAGGCCCAACATTCTGGAGGTTGACTAGATCCCACAGGTAATCATGATGCATGCTCAAACTTGAGAACCATTAGTATACAGTTTTATAGATTAGATAGGTATTATAGATTTTAATCTAAAGTATGGGGTCAAACCACTAATGCTTCTAAGCTGTGGAGAGAGGATGTGTGACATACTTGTGTTTTTAAAAGATTACTCTCTGTGGCTTTGCAGAGAGTGGAACACAGAGATGCAATGAATTAGGAGGATTTTTAAGCCTATAAATTAGGGTATCTTAGATTAGTGTTACAGAGATTGGAGAAGGAGGAAAGTAAATAGATTTAGGATATGTTTTGAGGATCCACAGTACTTACTGATGTGGCAGGTGAAAGAGAGTAAGAAATCAAGATTAATGCCCATGTTTGGGTCCCAAGCAACAAGACAGATTGTAATGCCATCAACGGAAGTGAAGAAGATCGGAGGAGAATACTTGGGGGGTGAAAACCAAAAGTCCCCTTTTTGGCCATGTTATGTTTGAGATGGTGTGGGGACAGAGCCCCAAAAAGCAGTTTCCAGGCTCTCGGCCTCACATAGAAGGGTGCTGGCTCAGGTAGTAAATGGCCATCGACTGATCAAATGGCCATCAGCTGTGGCTAGTTGGCCGTCAGCTGTAACCAGTGAGCCATTAGCCATGAATATAACTGCCGGGGCTGGGCTAGCAGAAAAAAGGGGGAGCTAGCAAGAAGATGGTGGCTGAGTCTGCAAGTGGCACAGTGAGGGTTGAGAATTGTGTTGCTCCTGGTTCCTGTGTCTCCAACCCAGTCGCCAGTGAGAGTATAGTGGTGTGACTCCCCTACCTATGGCTCCGTGGGTGTTCCTTTTTGGCCTCACCATGTCCTGCGTTCTTATGTGGGGAGCGGGACCAGAGACCCCGCCGGACGCCCCGCGTGACACTTGGCGAAGTCGGCAGGATCCCCTGCACTACACATGGCGCAGCGAGCAGGGTACGGTGTCGGCCAATGCTCTCCGAAGGACGGTGGAGCAGTTTGGGCCTATGAACACTCTGTTGCAGGAAGACCAGGAGGAGCAGCTGCCTGAGAGCTGGACCCCGTGGAGGGGTGGGAAGACGTGGACGGTTCCCCAACCAGCAGAGGCCGGAGAAAGCGAAGGTTGTTGCGGCCCCGTGGGCTGGAAAGTGCTTGCTGAGGCAGCCCGGATGCAGGACTAGGGGTCCCAGGAGGAAACGCTTGCTGAGTCCTCCGTGGGAGCTGAGGGTGAGGTCAAGGTCATCCCTCACCCCCAGGACAGCCCTGGCGAATGACTATGGACTATGGGGAATTGCCTTCCATCCCTAATTTAATGGACCACTTGACTGTTTGGGAACATACCACCATGTAGTGGAACTGGCGGATGTTTGCTATTGTGTCTTGACCGGCCACCATCGAGAATATGTAAGCACCTTGACTGTGAGTCGCTATTGTTCCAGCACGGTACCCTGAGAGGCCCAGAGAGAGTGGCAGTGCCCTGAGAAACCCTGGCTGTGCCCGGGGAGACTAGTGGTACCCTAAGAAGTCCAGGAAGTCTGGCTGTGCCCAGGAGTACTGGTGGTGCCCTGAGAAACCCTGGCTGTGCCCGGGGAGACTAGTGGTACCCTAAGAAGTCCAGGAAGTCTGGCTGTGCCCAGGAGTACTGGTGGTGCCCTGAGAAACCCTGACTGTGACCAGAGAGCTTGGCTGTGTCCAGGAAATAGCATTCACCTCCAGGTTCCTCGCACAGGGCCCCTCGCGGAAGACGCTTGTCGCGTAGATTGTGAGGCGAGAGCCTGTAGGGGTGGAGTGTGGGGACAGAGCCCCAAAAAGCAGTTTCCAGGCTCTCGGCCTCACATAGAAGGGTGCTGGCTCAGGTAGTAAATGGCCATCGACTGATCAAATGGCCATCAGCTGTGGCTAGTTGGCCGTCAGCTGTAACCAGTGAGCCATTAGCCATGAATATAACTGCCGGGGCTGGGCTAGCAGAAAAAAGGGGGAGCTAGCAAGAAGATGGTGGCTGAGTCTGCAAGTGGCACAGTGAGGGTTGAGAATTGTGTTGCTCCTGGTTCCTGTGTCTCCAACCCAGTCGCCAGTGAGAGTATAGTGGTGTGACTCCCCTACCTATGGCTCCGTGGGTGTTCCTTTTTGGCCTCACCATGTCCTGCGTTCTTATGTGGGGAGCGGGACCAGAGACCCCGCCGGACGCCCCGCGTGACACTTGGCGAAGTCGGCAGGATCCCCTGCACTACAGATGGCTAATAACATTTCTACGGATGTGTCAATTAGGCAGTTTGATAGAAGAGTCTGGAGTTCTGAAAAAAGGACGCACAGATATGTTTTTGGAGTAATCTATACATTGATTGTGCATAAATTCATGGGATTGAATGAGGTCACCTGGAGAGAGTATATAGATTAGAAAAGAGGGTCCAGAACAGAGCCCTGGGGCATCTAACATTTACAGATCTGAGGTATGGCAGGGCCGTCAAAAACAAAAAGCAAAGAAAAGAAAGGAATCATCCATGAGAGGAGCAAGCTAAGAAACTAACTTTATGGTGTCATGGAATCAAGTGAATAAAATGTTTCTATAAAAAAAAAGCATCTGCTGCTTTGAATGTTGCCCGGGGAACAATTAAGATAAGACAAAGGAGTGACCGATGAACCATCCTAGATCATTGGAGACCTTGATGAGAGGTTTCCATGCAGTGATAGGAAAGAAACCACTGAGAATGGTTTGAGAAGAGAATGTGAGATAAGGGGAGGAGAGAAAGAGAACGTAACTCTGTGTGAAGGGGGACAAAGAAATGGAAGGATTAAGGCAGGTTTGCACATTCCAGGCACTGTGGTAGAGAGAGTGCCCGTCTCAGATAGTTTTACCACACATCAGACAAGTCGGGTAAGAAGAAAATAATACCCTGAAATCTCATCCATTACCACTGTGATAAATGCATAGAACAGAATAATGTTTACTGAGCACCTATGACGGGTAAGGTACTGTGGAGATATACAGAGAGTAATCAAAATGGAAAAATTAATGCAATGCACAGTTAGATGATTAAAAGCCAGCGTGTGATAACTCTACAGCAGAGGTACAAAGTGCTTTGGGATCAAAGAGAAAAAAGA
Organism: Rhinolophus ferrumequinum; assembly: GCF_004115265.2. Taxonomy (NCBI): domain Eukaryota; kingdom Metazoa; phylum Chordata; class Mammalia; order Chiroptera; family Rhinolophidae; genus Rhinolophus; species Rhinolophus ferrumequinum. The sequence continues at coordinate 30,029,950 of NC_046304.1, read as the reverse complement.
ATTGATTTTGTCTGAACTGTTCCTAATCTTCAAGAAAAACAGAGGATTGAGACTGTTTCATTGAAGGATAGAGAAGAATTAGCTTCTAATATAGAGGGGCTAGTTTGCTAGAGACTAAGAGAATGGCGAGTGAAGCTGTAAAGTGGAAACATATTTAGCTCCAATTATATTCCAAGGAATAATAACTAATATGTAATTTCTGACTTTTTAAATGTCTTTATATTTTTGTTCTCCATATTATGGAAAATAGAAGGGCTGGATAGCTGGAGAGAGAGAGAGAGAGAGAGAGAGAGAGAGAGAGAGGAAGAGAGGAGACAATAGGAAAGAAATGGAAATCTGAAAGGAAGGAAATATATTTATTGAGCATCTATTAGCCTATTACATGCCAGCCTTTGTTGTGATATTTTCACATCCATCATCTCATCAAATCCTTGGCCACCTTTGTTTCAGTACTAATTGGGAAACATTTACTCCTTGCATGGTTGGAGAAAATTACATACAGTGTCTTCTAAAAATGTCTCTCAGTGATTTTATTTCCTCTCCAAATAAATAAATAACAGATTGCATTCCTTCCACAGTTATTAGTTGGGCAACTATCATTTGCAAAAATCTTCACTGGAGGAAAACTATATTTTTCATTCAAAGGATTTTTAAACATTGAGAGACTACAAAAGGTAATCTTGCATAGTGGTTTCCTAGTCCAGCTGTACATCTGAATCTGGGGGAAGCTTCTGGAAAAGGTAGATTCCTAGACCCCACACCCAGAGATTGTGATTCTGTTGATCAGACGTGCAGGTAAAAAGCTGCAGTGTGTAAAAGATCCCCGGGTGATTGTGATGTGAAGCCACTTGTGGAAAGCACACCCTGACACAGGCAGTTCTCTTGCAATTTATATTTTCATAACATGGTTCGGTTATAATAAGATTGAAAAATTAGGGAACACTATTTGCATTGCAAGGATAAGTATTGATATAAAGAGATGGTGAGGAACTCACAGTGGCAGTAGGGAGAAAAACATCTGTCATCCACATGGTACGGTGCAAATGCTTTTGCTGACCTATTGCAGCTACTCTGTGTGACAGATCCTGAGCTTTATTTTGCAATAACAATGGATAAAACAAGACTGAAAGAGAGGAGTGTAAGAGATGCTCTGCTAATAAGGATGCTGGTGGTGAAAGAGAAAGAAGCCATTTCACTTGAGAAAATTAAATGCTGGATCTGCTCAGTAATATTTGAGGTTTATAATTACATGCTTTCTATAGAATCACCCTCATTGAAACTTTTCAGGAAAAATAATCCATTTTATTCCATTTAAACAGTTGTTTTGGTAAAATTTTTACTTTATTTTTTAAAAAACTTTTTTTTTACATAGCACCATAATTCTTTAAGTAGTGCAACTCGTATTTAATAGCAGACTAGACTGTAATCTCTGCCCATGAATAGGTATCACAACAAAAATGAAAATATGCAAATGTACACTAGAAGTAAACACCTAATACTGCTCAGGAGGTCTTAAAAGATTGGGACGACTTAAGCTGACAAAGTAGGGGGCATATTTTTAAAAAACGACTATTGCATTTGTTTATCTTTACCTTTGAGGTGTTAAAGAGAATTTCCACTATCTTTGTTTATTCTACAGTCTCACCACGGTACTAATTAGTAAGTTTTTCTTGAATGCTGGGAATCCCTCCTTATGTAACTCCAACTCATTCCCAAGAAGGTGTTTTTGCTAATAGAAATCCTGCTTGTGGAACAGCACTTGGATGGTTTGGTTTTCCTATAGAGGCGGGTATTGACAGGGACTCAAGGCTCCTTCCTTCTACCCAGACCCTCATCTGACTCCTTCCCAAGAAAGAGGCAAGGTTAGGGGGAAGACACAGCAGCCCTCAAGGGGCAGAAGGGCTGATCAGGGTGACAGACTGAGGGCTGTGCTTTTACGAGGTAGAATTCCAAAGTGTTAAAATGTCACCTTATTAGCATGGTCTTCGCCTTCTTTCTGTAGATTTCCTTTAGTCACCACCTACAGTCAGGACTGCTTCCAAATGTTAGGAGGCTAACCAGCTCTGTCATTTCTGATGTCCCCTTTTCCAAAGGGTAGGCCAGGATAAAACCAGGGCAAAGAGAGACATGTTTGCGTTGGGGCAAAGGGATTTTTTTTTTTTTTTTTTTGCACTCGAGCTCTCTTGGCATGGCTTTTTCTCTCAACAATGGGACCAAGTTCCAAAATTAGAAATAAACTTAGGGAGGAAAAATTGGCCATTTTTCCAGCTTTGGTTCTAGGTTCTTAATGAAGCCAAAGAGGGAACTATCTAGAGTTTCACCCTCTCTAGAGTTTTGCATTGAGGTTTGAGGACAAACGCTACTAAAAATAAAGTGTTGGTTTATTCTCCTTTACATCCATTGTGTTGATTTCATCCCAAGGGAGTTTGCTGAAGTCGTTCCAGGTGACGCAGCCCAATAACCTGCCCATTCCTTCTCTTTGGAGCACCCCAAGTCACCCTCCTCTCTCCAACAGAAAGCACAAGGCCAAACTAGGATCTGTGTTTTCAGTCTCTGTTTCTTTCCTTAAAAAATGCTACTCCAGGTAACTAAAACATTCCGGGTTGTACTTCCTGTTTTCTAGTAGCAAGTGTCTTAGTCAATTACTGACAAGACTTCAGGACCCAACACCTGCCTATTAATTTGCTATGACCCACCTACAACATCTGTCAAGTCTTCCCATGACTTAATAGGTCTGTAATTAAAATCCAGCAGCGAGCTTAAAAATTAATTAGGACAGGAAACTGCCATGTGAGCAGCATGGAACATAGCTTTCTTTGAAGAAAAGACAAGCTGCCTGTAAAACAAGGGTATACAGAAAGCCTTGGTCCTTCTCTGCATCGGTGGGTCCCTGAACTGCCTTTTTCTGATCTCTCACCTCATTGTAAAAGTGCCTACTAGGAGACTACCACATAGGGGGCATCAATACATCGCATTAACTGTCTGACTTGTTGCTACAAATATAATTTAGAGAGCCTGTTTCTCCCGCTTACAGGACAAAAGGAAAATTAGAGGGATCAAATATCTCGGATGCTCACACCTGGATTTTCTTCTTCAGATCTTCACACTCTGTGCATAGGGAGTTCTTTTAAGTTTTCTGGAGCCTGAGCTCACGGGCACAATGCTGAGGAAGCAGGATGGTGTAGTAGTTGCACGCCCTGGAGTCAAAGGTATCTGCGACGTACTGTGAGACCTCGGGTAAATTATCAGTACTCTGTGCCTTGGTGTCTATACTCTGCACATGGCAGGTTTGCAAATCTTAGGTTATAACGCGGTTTGGTTCCTGAGAGAATGATCATAGCAATGACATCTATTTTCACCTGCTCTCAAGAGGAGATAACGAAGGGACTCATATCAGTAACTTCACTGTCCTTTCAGACCTATAAGAAACAGTTCACAAAAGGAGAGTGCCATGTTTTATGCAAAGTTTGGCAATTGGCTCAACATTTTTTTTTTAAATAATAAATCGGAGAAATAAAATACCCTTCAGCATAGCTGTGAAAGGAGATAGATACAGCAACAAATCCCCAAATTCACCTCTTCAAAAATAAAATATCTTTCTACCTGAATAGCTGCAAAATTGCACCTCCTCTCCCATACGGTGGAAATAAAGGACAAAAATTTCTTCCAAACTCTGTTATTTTAAGATTGGCAGCCAGAGAGGGGGACCATAAAGCACTGTCAGAGATGACAAAGGTTGAATTAAATTCCAGGGACTGTTTAAGAGCCATGTGAAGGACTCATCTCGGGCCAGAGATAACTGGACATAAAAGTGTATCGATTAATAATGTAACCTTCCTTTAAACCCATTCCCAAGCAGCCCAAAGTCCTTGGCTGCACTCAGGTGAGAAATCTGAAAAGGTTTGCGCAAGATCCTCAATAGAAGTAACAACTGGAATAAACTAGACTTGTCATGGAACAGTTTCCAACAGATGGAGTCCTAATGCCTCGCTGAGCAGCACTGGAGGGTCTGAAGGGGATACACGTTCGTGCTTGTTCTTCATCAAATTCCCCCAGAGAAAATGTCTGTGCATTTCCAGGGAAGTTCGAAGGAGGCTTGCTCAATTCATCCAAGACTCGACATAAAGTATCAAACGAATGATTAACAGAGAAATCTCCTCACCTAGCCAATATTTGGTGATGAATATTTGATATACAACTCTAGTTCCCACCCTACAGGCACTGGAGAGTGTTTGCTAGGCTCTTTGAAGTTATCAGAAATAGAGATTCATGAAGGTTACCTCTAGCCGTGAGGATATACGCGGAAATTAGAACAATAGAAATCCCCCAGGAACCCAGCAATGGCTAGACTGAAGCTGGAATACACTTTAAAAACTCTTAAGATTTCTTTTTTTTTTTTTTTTCAGGACACTCAATTCCTAAGATGCAGTGTCATGTCAGAAATTCCAAAAATTTGACAACCTCCACCAATGGTAATCTCAGATTCTCTACTATTAATGTCAGTGGCCAAATACCCCATCCTCTACTTGGATATCATTTTTATATCTTTTGGTTTACTGAAACCTTCTGAGTAGTCTTGGCTCCTGCTGCAAATGACCGACCATTCATTCCTACTAACATTCATTCCTTCACTTATCACACGTTATTGAACTTGATCATACAGAGGCACAATATGAACTCCTCAGCTACTGAGAGAAACTGTCTAGTAAATAATTGCAATTCAGTCTAAGCTAGCTGTCATCTATTTATCGTCTATCTATAATTCATCTATCTATCTATCTATCTATCCATCTATCCTCTAACTCTAATTGGTACAAAGTTCTCATGCCAGGTCCTTTCCAAGCCTTCTTGTCACCTTGAAACTAGCTAATAGGTTTGCTACCCTTACTTCAGGTGCTTTCTTCTAGTCCAATCAGCTAAAATGCTAGAATCAAATGATTTAGAAGCGAGATCTGCAAAGTATGGCCCACAAGCCAAATCTGGTCTGCCACATGCTTTTTGTACTTTGCTTCATTTATATGTTGTCACTGGCTGCTCTCACACTACAAGGGCAGGCAGCATTGAGTAGTTGCCCGCAAAGCCTAAAATATATACTATATGGCATTTTACAGAGAGTGTCTGCTAATCGCTGATTTAGTATTAGGTTGGTGCAAAAGTAATTGCGGTTTTTGCAATTATTTTTAACCTTTTAAACCGCAATCACTTTTGCACCAACCTAATACATAGCCAAGTGTTCAAAGCAAGTAAATGGCTGTAAATAGGTTTTCCAAGGAAGGGTTCAGGAGGATAGCAGGGATTCTGAGGCATCTTAAGGAATCCTTGGGTCTGTATGCACACTATAGACTAAATGAACATGCATACATTCAAATGCATATAGATAATTTTGTTGTGAATAATATATAAATTAGTTCACTTAAACGTGATGTTTATCCCATACTATCTCTTTAGTAACTTTTTTTTTCTCTCCATGAATTGGAATATACCTCAAGCATATTGGGAAGCCCTGATAGAGATATGTCAAAACAGTACATGATCTGAAAAGCGTTTCTATTTAGCTCTGGAATGAAGTTCATGTTGTTGTTTTGCTCTGTTTTTGTAAGGAACACGGTTGGACATTCACCTTATAACTTGGGGCTGAGACTAAAATGATATCCTATGATTTCTACCACTTCCATCCCAGCCATTCTGAAACTCACCCTGATCCTTTTACGATAAGAGGCCACTGAGGAAAATAAATGATCACTAGATTCAAGGACTTGATGAAACGTGAAGTTTCTGTCCATCGGCATAAAAAAATTAACTTTGCCCACTAAGTTAAGAGTTCTTCTTTACTTGACAGTGGGCACATGGAGTGCAGACATTGAATTTAACCCCCTTCACATACCAATGATTCCTACCAGAGTGATTGGAGTATTTGAGGGGTCTCGTTCTGTGTTTGTAAAATGAACCAGTGACGGCTGCCATAGGTTCTCATAGCTCAGTCCGCATGGCTGACCCAGAAGGACCTTGAACTGCAAAGGCAATTGGGCACACCTTCCTAACTGCTATCACCCCAACAGAGATGGACAAGCACTTAAAGTAAAAGTTCTCCCTATAAAGGAGTCAGGGGCAGAGTTTGTGAGATCCAGACTCACTAGAGCTCTGGTCCCCTCCTGGTCATTGCACTGTTTGTGCTCAGGCCCTGCACTAACAGACCTGGCTCCAACCCTATCTGCCCAGACCTTCCACCTGTGCTGGCAAAGTTAGTCCCCACTCTGTGCTCCCATGATAATGTGTCCGTGTCTTTATTTACCACTTCGCCTGAATTGCAATGATCATTTATTAGACAGTTTCTCTCACTAGCTAAGGAGTTTATATAGTGCCTCTGTATGATGAAATTCAATAATGTGTGATAAGGGAAGGACTGAATGGATGCACGATCTAATAAGGATGTAAAATAGGTTTGAACCTCTCTTGTCTCCCTGACCATCTATGCTAATTGATCATGACACACTTCCTTTGCTGGACCCACCTGAAGCCTCACACCTTTCTTAAGGGTGTAGCCTCTCTAAGTGGCCTCTGTGTTTCAAAGTTTGCACAACTAGAAGTGTGTATTTGTCGTCCAGAGGTTCAAATCGCAGACCTGACTTACTAATCGGTTTCCTTTGGCCGCCACCTAATTCCTAATTGATGCATATCAATCTCATTAAACCACCACCTCCCCTAGGCCTCCTTTCTGCCTGCTGAATAAAGAATACCAGGTTTTACTGCCAATGGGAGACTCCAGGAAGACAAAACCATGAGCAGCAATCAGTGTGCTTCCCTGCAGAGCAGGTAGCCCTGAGCAGCAAAACACCCTGGAAAACACAGCTGACTGGAACTCCTGGAGCCCTCCTCCCTGTCCAGTGGCTCATTCTGCCAGAGTGTGGCTGCCCAGCTAGGCCTTTGGGAGAATGTGATAAGTTAATCAAGGCTGCCCTCTCATGGTTAAAACAATATTACCTGTATAAAATAAAATGCTTTCTATTTTCCACACACTAGAAATCCGGGGCACTCTGTGGAAAACATGAGTAACACATATCTTTTTAAAAGCAGATAATTTGAAATACACTGCAGTCAACTTCTAAGATAAAATTAATGATAAGTAAAATTGTAAGTATATACACTGTTTAAAAATCTCCTCTAGATTGAATTATCATCTAGACTGAATTATCATCAAGAATGCCTTACTGGTTCCAGAATTTAAAGGCAGATGAAATAATTACCTAACACTCGGGATTTCTTTCATAGGTGATTTATTGTAATGTAGTTGCTTTCTATAGCAGTAACACTAGTTCCATTCATATATTCATTAATTGAGCAAATATCTGTAAAGTAATACTAGAGAATTTCAATAATTCTAAGATACTCTTTTTTTTTTTTAATACTTTAACATTTCTGATAAATTTCACAACCTGGGATGTTGAAGGGGACCAAAAGTTCTGCCTTCTTAGGTACTGATTTAAAACTGGTTATGAAGAAACAAAAGACTCAGAAAGAACCTTTGACCTTCCCCACCTTTCCTGTCCAAGAGATTCCCACAGAAGAAGGAATGAGATCTTAGGATGTTCACTTTCGCCTAATTTGAATTAAGTGTGGTAAAACAGCAGAGCTTCAGGCTGGGGCCTGTTGGCATAGATAGCCCCTGTGTCCCACTGTTTCTGAGTTGCCCAGCAAGAATTGCCTGCCATGTATGTTCCTTCTTCCTGAACTGCATGTAAATCGACCATTCTCACTTCTGTAATCTAATACCCTATTTCCTCCTTTCTTCTCTGTCCAAAAATGACAACACCCAATGTTACCTCACTGACTCTGGAATTTACATGCTTAGGTGGATTCCCCATGCACATATATTTAAATTTTGATTTTCTCCTGTTAATCTGTCTCTGTTAATTTGATCATTAGCCCAACTTCAAAGGTGGGAGGAAAAGTATTAATTTTTTTTTATTTTTAGCCCCCACAGTGTGTTGTAATTTGTCGCCTGGAAGCAGCAGAAATGTAAATATAGTTGTAATTGCCTGGGCATGTGCAATCTGCTCATTACTGCTGGTGGCTGACAAGACAACGGCACCCCTTGATGTTTCAGTCCCAAATCTATTTAAGGACTATTTGGAGATGGAAAACAGTCCTGCTCCGTGTCTGAAAAACCTTTCATTGACACTTCCTGGTAAGATTAAGAAAGCACCACCTTCAAAACTTGCAAAACGGGTGTCAACAGCTTACTTAGGAGAAAATATTGGGAGCCAGTTGCAGAGCACTCTAAGAAATGCTGCATCTCCAAAGCCCATGATGGGACAAAGAATGACATGGTGCTGAAAAACACTTTGACGCAGTGATAGCCCTGAATCCCTGACGCAGGGAGTGAGTCAGAAGAGTTGGATCCTGTATGGGAAAAAAACATATCTTTGTTCATTTATTTTGCTTACATTTTTCTTCTCCTGTGTAAGAACAGGAGTCATATGTGCCCACAAAATCTAAGTCTAATAAGTCTCCAAGGGTTATTTAAATAAATATAAAATAAGAATTATAAGTGATAAGGAAGCAGTATGTCACAATTTAATTGGAAACATTTTATCTTTTAATAGTCCCTAAGATAATAGTACATCTTACAACAAAAGGAGTTTTATATTCATTGAACCACGGAAGGTACTAGCAGAATTGCAGTCACTGACTAATGCAGCGGTGAACAAAACAGAACTTTCTCTGCCCTCAGAGCCAGATGAGGTGGGTAACAACTACAAACATGCAAAAAAAGAAATGACACCATTTCCAATAGTAAGTGTTATGAAGACAATAAAACAGAATAATAGGATAAAGAAGGCCAGAGCAGACAGTGAGGCTTTAGTTGAAGTTCAGGAGAGTGCCTCTTTGTATCCTAAGAGGTAAGAGAAGAAATGTATTCAAGAAATAGGCAGAGGCAACTGTGACAATGGTATCAGGAGGGAAAATGAGGTGCGTCAGAGGCCCTTCCTTAGTATTGGAAAGACTAGGTCCTTTCAAAGGGACCTCACAGCTGGACTAATGTGGGTTGAAGAAGAATGGGAGGTGTGGATGTGGCGAAGCAAATGTGCACCATTGGGGAGTATGTCTGCTCTCAGGGGTTCAGAGAAACTGCCTCACGAGTCTTACGTGCAGGCAATGGAGAGTTAACCAGAGGGTATGTTTGGCAGTGTGAGCGGGGCAATATTAAGTCTTGCAAACAGGTAACAAGTAAACGAATAAATTACACAAAACTATTGCAGAGTATAATCAGTGTGATAACAGGCATAACCAAGGTGATGGGATAGACAGTAGGGAATGGGAGCCTACTATAGGCTTTGAGCTTTAACAGTGACAGAGCACCAGTGATACGCCAAGGCCGTTGTTAAAAGGGTTCAAATGTTGTGCCATTTAATCTTAAGACCCACTTTTTGAGAAATGTACAATTAGCTCCTTTGCTAGAAAGAACTCTTCTGAAAGGATGAGTTGCCTGTCAAAGGTCACAGTGATTGGCAGGGCAGGGATTTGAACTAAAGGGGACCAGACTTTTGCCACCCCAAAACTTTGCCTTTGGGGATGGTATTGATTTTAAACTGGCTATTAAGAAACAAAAGTCTCAGAAAGAACCTTTGACCCTCCCTCTTTCCTGCCTAAGAGATTTAGGTGGAAAGCCTGCTCCAGGAAGGGAATCTTAGCATATTCACCTTAGTATTAGATTGGAAGGTTCCTGGCAGGGGCCTGGTAGCTAGATGCCCCGCTGTGTCCCATTGTTTCTGGGTTGCCGAGCAAGAATTTGCCTGCCACGTGTGTCCTGCTCTTCCTCAGCTACTTGTAAATTGCACATTTCCTTAGAAAGCTCAGACCCATACCACGCTTTCTCCTTAGTCCATAATGGCATATAAACCTCAACTGTCAGATGTGTTTTTAGTCTCATTCTTATGGCGCCCCAACAAGCATTCACATAAACTTTGTACATTTTCTAATGTTAATCTATCTCTGTTAATTTGATTATTATCCCAACTAGAAGAACTTAGAAGGTGGGAAGAAAAGTTGGGTTTTTTTTGAAGCCCTCACAGAACCAAGTTTGACATCTAAATTAAGTGTGTCTGTTTACCTTACTGCCCGGCCCTTCTTTCAACATTCTCCTGCAGAAACCTTCCAGCTGCATTCTTCTTGGCCTGCCCTTCCCCCACTCCAGCCCAAATCCCACCTCTCAGGTTTTTCAGAGCCCCATTCCTACAAGACCTTTTTCCAAGTAAATTGTTCAACAAATCACACATTATTCATAAAATGCTAATAGAAACTAAATGTCTGACTGGTGTAATTCTAGTGGTGCTGATAGGACCTTCTTTTCCCAAGCAGGTAACACCTACATATTTAAATAGTGGCTTTTAGGGACATTTGCCAAACCTCAAAGGCTATTTCCTAATAGAAATTTCTACCACTTGGTAGGCTGAAAGGAGAAAATGATACCTAGTGAATATTTACTGAGCTTTATTATATGCCAAGCACCATTCTAAGTGCTATACATACATCATTTCATTATTTTTCAAAACAACCCTATCGATTTGGAATTATTTTTATCACCTGAGAGCTGGAATTTGAACCCTGGTGACCTGACTTGCAAATCTAAGCCAGATTTCCAAAGGAACACATAGGAATTAAACTACAAATCCCAAATGAGTTAAGTGTGAACTGGTTAGGTCCTGAAACCGACAGAAAGCTAGTTAGCTTAGGTTATAAACATACTGGTTTCCTTCGTTTATCTTCCAGATAATACTTTGGTTTTAAGCTTCAGAGGAATCCTTTGAGATGACAAATGTAACCAATGGTAACCTTTAGTCCCAGATCCCAATGGTGCTTCTTCATCATTGGGATGATGAGGGCAACTAATGAAAGCATTTGCATGGTTGAAAAGTTCATTATTGGAGGAAGGGTAAATGGTTAAGGTCAAATCAGTAAACTTCCATTTGGTATTGCTGGATGAGAAGAACTGAAATCGGAGGCCAAATGAGTCTGGAGCTCATGCTGCCTGCGCCGCTCAGCCAATAGACTGACACAGGAGTTGGCTCATAGAATAAGCGTTTATTATCAGAGCTCCGGTGGTCTGAGAAGGCAGCGGGTCAACACCTCCAAAAACTGCCTCAACATTCTCAGACCAGCCTGGGACATTTAAGGGAAAATCTGGACATTCCTCCAGAGGCTACGTGATGGTTCTGGGGGTCTGCATGGAGTCTTCCCTCTGGCGATGTGGCTCTCCAGTGTGGTCACCAACCCAGGAACAGTGATGACAGTAACCTGGAAAGAATGCTAGGCCATAGAGATTGTAATCAGTAAGCATGGGGTATTGTGATCATAAGCAAGCACAAGTTTCAAGGTAATTATCTAAAGCAAGGAACTGGACAGGGGACATTTCAAGCTCAAACCGCAAGGAGGGGGTTTTTCAATTGTTAAGCTGTAGGGCAGGCAGAGGTGAGGCCGGGGACATTGCAAGGCCTCTTTTGTGGGGATCCCATTCGGGCCCTGTTTTTGCACTAGGCTGGATGCCGCAGGTACTCCCCGAAATCAATGACATGATCTTGCTGTGGGTGCAGCAAGATGAAATTGGAAAAGGGCCGAAGCTTTAAAATGAAGCAAACCCAAATTCATCTCCTGATTCTGAGTGACTTTAGGCAATCAAGTTGGTAAAATGGAAATAATGATTCTTAGTTTATAAGATTGTTATGAGGTTTATCAGAGATAGCAAAGCATTTTGTACAGTGGCTGGCACAGTAGGAAGTACATAGTATTTGTTCCCATCACTCTTCCTGTGCCGTGTCCTCTCTCAGGTCTCTGAGTTTAGTGAAAGCCCACAGAGATGGAACAAAATGGCCCTTGGGGTGCAGGTTGGGGAGAGAAGCCCTTTCACGTGAAGCTGATAGAGGTGATCCCAAGAGCAGGAAGACAGGGAAGGCTGAGCTTTGAAGTTCATTTCCAGAATCAGGAGTTGCCAAGATTTAATATATTAAAAAATAAGTGGAAATAAAGTCAACATTTGTCTTTGCACATAATGGTTTTAAAAAATAATGGGCAAAATCATTGTATAAAAGAGGGTCAATTTTAAAGATAAATAATATGTCTTTAGATGCACAGGGTCTTGGTTGTTTGGGAAAATCCAAGCTTCAGTCCAATTTCATCCCTAAACAGTATTAAGGCTTATGCCATTTAAGAACTGATGGATTGAGCACTGTCCATAGAGGAAGGAGAGAGATAAAGAACACAGAGGAATCCGGAACTGACTGGAAGGAAAGAGTTGGGTATAACTTCAAAATTTTTTATTTGGGAAATTGTGGTACCATTAGCCCGTTCAAAGACCTTTAAAGATCTTGATGCCCTTGGTGCATCCCAGGCTCATTAAATCAGAATCTCTGAGGGTGGGACTGAAGCATCAGTAGTCTTTACAGCATCCCCTGTGATTCCAATATATCAATAATCACGCCCACCAAAACAAGTCAGGTAGGATATTGAGATCATAGAGGAAGGAGATGAGTATAGTAAGTGTAGCTATGTCGAGGTCAAGGTTCCAACAGGGCATCCAGGAGGGAATTAAGAACTGGAGCTCAAGATTTTGGAGAGCCATGCATGCATTCAATAAGCATCCCTTACGGCCTGTTAAGTGCCTGGATACCAAGTCTAACGAATAGGGTCCTATTTCCTTGAGAGGCTTCTATCTAGGAGGCAGCAAACAGATTGCTAAACAAAGAAGTAGAATAATGCGTTGTGAGTTCTAAGAAAGAAATCTATATGGAGGACAAGAGAGGAGGGCTCAGTTCTCTTGGGAGTCTTCAGAAGAGGTGTCATAAAGAAGGGCCAACAGGCAGGTCCCTGAGGAAAATGGAAAAAGAGGAAAAGTTAGACTGTGGACCCGTGGGGTGGCTTACTTAGGTTTAGCAGGCTAGGGAGTAAAATTAAGCCAGGTGAAGATCATGAGAAGTAGCAGTCAGAAAATAGGGTATAGGGTAGTCATAATATAGGATAGAAAAGTGACGGAGGCAAGAATGGCTCATAGGAGCGACATCACATACTACAGAAAGGGAAAATAAATAAGGCTGAGGAATGACTGATAGATGTGATGATCATATCACTATGAAAATTAATAATGGGGCAGCTGGGGTACAAAGTGGGTGGCATTTGGAACTGGAACCAACGGAAAAAGTAAAGGATAAGGAGAGGGCTAGAGGAAATACTGTGGGGAAAGTTGGGGGAGCACACTGAAATATTAAAAAAGAGAGGAGATGCCTGTAGTGGTAAAAGTTTGGGACTTAGGGTTAAGCCACTGGGTTGCATCCTTCTAGCCTGGAGCTGGAAGGCCTTGGGCTAGTCACTTCCCTTCTTTGGCTGTCATTTGTTTCATCTATAAGATGAAGGGGATAGAGACTATGATTTCTAAGGTCATATCCAGATCTGACAGTCTAAGAAATTTAGTGGTAAGAACAGAGTTAAATGAGAGAATGAAAAAGAGTCTTCACTGTGTCAAGCCTGAGGATGGGTCAACTTTGTCCTGCAGACGGGTACTTGCCTTGTTCAGTCGCCTCGTTTTCAGGTACATGACCTAGAACCCATTTATTGAAAAGAGTGAACTAGTCAAGGGCTCTACCCATGAGAGTTGCATATTATAAAGGGTAAAGTCACAGTTTCTGGAGTCAGACTTTCTTTGGATTTTCTAATCTGTAAAACTAGTTTCATAGAGTTATTACAGGATTAAAGGAGACACTGCATGTAGTGTATTTAGAACATACCTAGCATATAGTTCTAGAACAGAAAATATTAGCATTCTTGAACAAGTACAAAAGGAATAGCAGAACCCTGTCCCAGCAACATATCTGTCTGCCCCTATTCCTATCTTCTTCAGGCAGTCTCACTTTGAATCAAACAGATCTTTTTAAACAATGAGATGTCATGCTCACTGAGTAGATTCACCTACTGGCAATAATAGAGACTTCAGTATTAGGCAGCCATGATTCAAACTCTATCCAAACTATTTATAAGCTTTATTTTTCTTAATCTCAGATTACATATTTGCAAAAATGAGGTGAATGCTACCTGCCTCCAGGATTGTGACGACTACATTTAGATTTCCACTTCCGGCACTTAGTGTATTTTAAATGAAGGTTCTTTTCTTTGCTTCCAACTAGCATTATGACTTACATATAAATAAACGCTTAGTAAGTGTTCTTGGAATTGAAATTGTGGTGAAATTTTGCTCCTGGTATCCAGAAATTGAACCCTTGTTTCTTTCTGGAAGTCTGTCCCTTCTGTCCTCTTAACTTGGCTATGAATTCTACTGTCCCATTGTCAGACCAGATTAACATTGACTGAGTTGCTTTTCACCCATGGGGAGTAAGGGAATCGTGGAGAAAGTGGCAGAGCATGGACAGTGAAGGCTGTGGCCACCACAACACCCTTGCGGGAACCTGGGGAGAGAAAAGCTTCTCCTCAGGCATAGCTGAGATAGAACACAGATAGTACTCTTTAACCTGGTTCTGTTTACCCAGCCATAAGGTCCTAACTACGCTCCCGGGTGTCCTTTCTCCTGTTCTCAGTGCCTCAATCCCAGAACACCAGAAAATAAAAGCCAAAACAACCTCTCACATCAGAAGTATCAGTTTGTTACAAGTCTTTCTGGATGATTGGTTCCTTCGTAATTCTTATTCGCTGATGAAAGTCCACGGACACCAACCAGCAGCCCTAAAAAAACGCTCAAATTGACTTTCTCTTTAACGTTGCTTGATTGATGGGCTTCAGCGAAGACAAAATATTTTGCTAGAGTCTATGACGTGGAATAGAGATTAGGTTGATGATGTCACAAAGAGGTTTTCAACAATGTCAGCAGAGGCTGTCGTCATGACCAAGGAAGTTGATAAATGGCACCTTCTGAAAGAGCTACTCACCCTGGAATAGCAGGCGGAGAGAATAGTTACAGGTAGGACCAACCCTATTATGAGAAATAACATCACAACAAAAATAGTTCATTCTAGGTTTTAGACTCTCAAGTCACTTAGGTCGAGAAAAATTAAAAATGACAGAATTAGAGAAAAAAAAAGTCGCTTAGCCCCTTGACATGCATGGCAATTGGTTTTGACTTCTATTCTAAAATATGTAAGACTCAGGACATAAGTCAGACCAATCCTCTTTGATCTCTCGTCATCATTTCCAAGGCCAAAGAAGGGCGGTGGAACCAGGCCCAAGTTGACAGCAGGAAGCAAGATCAGGAGGCACAGGGGATCCAATACTTAGCGGCGCCATGTGGTCCCTCAGGAACAGGAGAGCGGCAAAGGACGCCGGCTCCTGAGAGGGCCCCCCCCCAAATCCAAATACATTCCCTCTGCCCATCCATCACCTGCAGCTTTAAAGGGCAAGGAGCACACCTCCCCTCCCGGATCTCCCCGCAAAGGTGGGGGTGGAAGTAAATATTTCTAGTTACTCGATTCATTCAGTGGTTAAATATTTATTTTGTGGGTGCCAGACACGGACCTAAGCGGTTTACGTCCCTAATTCTCACAATAATCCTGAGATCTGTGTTATTAATACCATATTTCTTTCTCTACAATGGGGAACAACAGGCGCAGAGAAAAGCAGCAATTTGCCCAGTAGGCGGCGGAATCAGAGCTGAGATCTCTAATTCCCAGGCTGTGGTTCCGGGGCCCCTAGCTCCGCCCGGGCGAGAAGTCCACCTGGGTCCCGAGCTCGCTCCCTGCGCCCCTCCCGCGGGCTCCACCAGGGGGCCGCCGCTCGCTCATCGCACCTGGAGTCGGGAGCGCAGCAGGTGCGCTGGGGTCCCGGAGCCCCGCCCCGCGGCCCCCGCGCCTGGCGCCCTACTCCAGGTGCCGGGCGCCCCGCAGCGGCCGGGCAAGACGCGCAGCCTCCGCCGGGAGGTCGGGAAGAGCTCGGGCGAAGAGGAGGAGCCAGGGACACCGAGCGGGTGGAGTCGGGAGCCCGAGAGCGGTGGAGGCGGATTTCCTGGGCCCGAATCTCTGGGGCTACCATGGCGTTTGGGAAGAGTCACCGGGATCCTTATGCAACCTCCGTGGGCCTCCTCATAGGTAAAGAGGCGCGGGGGAAGACTCCTGGGCAGGCTTTGGACATCGGGGTACCCTTCCCATTTGACTCCCTTGTCGGCCTGAGACGGACGGAGTTGGTCCAAGTTGGAGGAAATCCTTCCCCTCCCCCTGCAACTTTCCTAAGGCATCCGCATTCCACCCGGCCCCTTTGAGACATTTCTTTATGGCTGACCCTTTCTACTATCGCCCTCCTCAAAATCTACTTCCCTTTTAATGCCTCATGGGCAGTGGAACCGAACAGGTGAGCCACGCATGGGATTCAGGTGTGGAGTGTTTGGGCTTCTGCAAGGGGAGGGCATAGTTCTTGGCCAGGGTAAGGTTATAAGTAAAGTGCCCTCACTGGAGAGCACGTTACTGTTATGTCCGATGTACTGAGAAGGAAAAGAAGGGTCAAGGAGGTTAAGTGATGTGACCTCACGGTGAGAGGCAGGACACTTCAAACCGGTTCTCTCTGGCGCCCGGCCCTCACGACCTGAGTTACTTTTTCTGGGTAAACAAAGAGAATGCATATACAGGAAGGGGAAGAAGAGGAGCCATTTGGGGTCACCAGAGGCCTCTCAAAACACTAGGGACCACGCAGGTACCTGCTTAGCTCATTCTCCTGTGGCTGTACTCTGAATACCTAATGCAGAAGCCCGTGACGTTTACCAGCGCCAGCTCCGTCCTTTTTTGTTGTCCTTGATGCCCCCTTTGGGAACCTGGGGTGGCATCAGTGCATATTGATGCCACGCAAAGCATGATAATGTCAGGAACTTAGTGGGGTGAGGAAATTCCGAGAACCTGGTATGGTGAGGAGGCTCAGATTCGAAGCGTTTGGGCTACAGCCCAGTTATCTGCTGTGTGACATGGAACATACCCCTTACCCTGAACCTTAGTTCCCACGTCTTTTATGAAAGGGAGAATAACTCATTGAGGAGGAAATGCTTTCTAAACCGTTGCTGTCTCTATCCCCATTGGGTATTAAAATGAACCCTGAGCAGAAATGGATTCAAACTGCATCTTCACAGGCTGATTAAGTCTTTTTTTTTTTTAATTTTTATTGGGGAATACTGAGGAACAGTGTGTTTTTCCAGGACCCATCAGCTCCAAGTCAAGTCATTTTGTTTTGTTTTTTTTTTTCAGTCTAGTTGTGGAGGGCACAGCTCACTGGCCCACGTGGGAATCCAATCAGCAACATTGATGCTGTGAGCACTGCGCTGTAACCAACTGAGTCAATCGGTGGCCCCATGATTAATCCGCCCCATGATTAATTCTTTAATGTTGCAAACATTTACTGACTGCTAGCTATATGCCTGGAGCTGGATGAAGCAAAGGTCACACCTGGTCTCAACCCTCAGGGAACGTGCAAACTTGTAGGGAAGATGGACACAATTTTGTAGTAACTGTAGTACAGTCCCTTTACAATGCAAGACAAATGTGAAACACCCAAAACTTGTGCAAAGGGAGAAATTAACTGCCAAGGCTTTTGAAGGGTGAATAGGAGTTTACTAGGAAGATGGGAAGGTGGGAGGAAATGCATGGAATGAAGAGCAAGGGCTCTGGCAGAAGGAATAATACTAGTACATACCTAAACGACACAGGTTTGGTTAGCTTTGTCCATTGAATGCCGAATTCAAATAGTTCTTTTTTCTAGATGGGAAGCAGTGTCCCCAACCAAACCTATATTCTCCGTTATCCTTTTTAATGTTCTTTTCATTCCCCCTAGGACCTGGTATTTTCATGCGGAGGAATCTTCTTGTGGGAAAAATGTTAAGCTCATTCAGGTTGAGTGTTCTGCTACCCTTCCCAGATAGCATTTTGTATTCTCAAGGAGGATGTCTGGAGAAGGAAAAATACCTGATTGTTAAATGATGGCGTTGTAGGTACAGGAGCTGCCTGGTGCAGCCAGCTTTGGTTTGTACAGGTGCTGAGGGTGACCTTGCTCAACTGCTAAAGGACACGGTTTCAGGAGTTCTGATCTCTTTTTTTCTCAGCACCTGCCTCCCCCAGGAGAATAAATGATTTTAAAATGTAATCAATAATGTTGTAAAGATGTTGTAGGGTATCCGATGGACACTTGTCTCGTTAGGGAGACCACCTCAGGGAAGATGTGGATGCCTAATTACTGCACTGTACACCTGAAGCTGAAGCTGAACAATAATGAATGTCAACTACAAGTTTATATATATATATATATGTATATTTACAAAAAGCAGAGTACAGCATTAGGAATAGAGACAGTGGAAATATAATGGCTGTGTGCAATGTCAGAGGGATAGTGGATGGGGGAGGGGGTTTAACACTTTGAGGGGTATAAATGATAAACGTCTAACTTTGTTTTGTGCACCTGAAACTAATAAAAAAATAAATAAATAAAAATAAATAAATTCTAAAACTGGCATGAAACAACTTAGATTTGAATGCTAGTTGGACCTTGTACTGGTTATGTAGCCTTGCATACTTTCCTTATCATGTCTGAACTTCTGTTCCATTATCTCCAACAGCAGGTTAAATGAAATTACATAAGATAAAATACTTAGCACTGTGCACTTCACCTTCTGGGTGGCTAGTCAATATGTATCCGTCTGTCTCTGAAAAGCAGGCAGGCAGATGGAGCTTTAGTCAACCTGTCCCCCATGTCCTAGCCTTGCAGCCAGGTGTTGTGCCTGCAGTTTTTATTAATAGGTCACTCATTACTGTCGCTACAACAGAACTGTGAACTTGGGTTCTGATTGATTCCTGAATTACTGAGGATTGCTCAGAGAAAAAAAATCTCTTGCCCTTTGGTAATATAAACTTAATGGTACTTGCTAGCAAACTCCAGGCAGATTATTTCAGGAAGACCAGACATTTTTTATTCGGTTGCAGCTCAGAGTCAACACCAGCAATTTTTCTTTGCAGAAAAGGCTACATTTGCTGGAGTTCAGACTGAAGATTGGGGCCAGTTCATGCACATTTGTGACGTAATTAACACTGCCAATGATGGGTGAGTACAGTGTGTGGTTCTTGCATTTGCCTCTGATAAGAAGCATCTTGCAAACTCTTTAGTTTTCTTGCTGAACGAGTGCTTTCATCACCCCTTAGGTACCTGCTGCCTTTTGAATACATGTCAGGTTGACGTATTAAAAGAGCTGCTTGTTTCAGCATGTGGAATGTCTGGGAATCCATTATAATTTTTCTCTTTATCCTTAATAGTTTGGAATTTTATCTCTGAGGCTCAAATTCCTTGTTCTTTAAGAGATTTTTTTTTTAAGAGAGATTATTTTCTTCTTTAGGAATTCCCCCTGCTCTGATTGCTGATATTTTATGTTTCTGTAACTGAAAAATATTATCAAGAAGCTAGTGGACTCCTGGGCAGTTGTCATTATTGTAACCAAGAAATAATCTAGCAATTTTTTTTTCCTCTCTGTCACAAGACAATTTTTTTTCCTTAATGCCAGCTTGCCCATGTTCATACTGTGTTTTTAAATGACATACAATCTTTTGTTATACTTGTAAACTTTAAAGAATTGTTTTTTTAAAAAAAATTGTTTAGAAGGCCAACTATTGTGAATTTAGTCTAAATTACAGATTGTTATAAGAGATACAATTCTGCATTTTACTGTGCTTATTAAAGTGATAACTGATAGAAAAAGAGATTTAGTATAGTTATGTTGATGAAGAAAACATTACACTTCATTACTATCAGTGGAAAGTGCTTATGGTTAGTATTTTAAAGTGTTTATGCTTTATGTAATATTGTTTATCATATTTGGTTCCTTTGTGAACCATTTCTTCACTGATAATACTAATTTCTTCACTGATAATACAAAAGGGGAATCACAAAGAAAATTTTTTCTTCCTTCTAAAACAATATCTTTATTCTTTTAAACTTTTCCAGGAGTTCAATTCTAGATTTTATATAGGATTTTTTTTAGAAATATAGATATCTCTGTGTAATGTACTTTACAAACCATGTAAGTATATGTAATGTTATGTCATTATTATCGTATAAAAATACACCTATGCAAACATAGCAATTTGAAGGTAATATGTAAAAAGGACTGGTATCTTTTCTCAGTTTTATTGAGATATAATTGACAAATGGCATTGTATAAGTTTAAAATGTACAGCATAATGACTTGACATGTATATATATATATATATATAGCAAAATGATTACCACAATAACTTTAGTTAACATCCCTCACCTCATAGTTACAAAAATTTGTTTTCCTTGTGATGAGAATTTTTACTGTACTCTCTTAGCAACTTTCAAATATACCACACAGCAGTGTTAACTGTAGTCGTCATGTTGTAGATTACATCCCCGTTACTTGTTTATCTTACCACTGGAAGTTTGTACGTTTTGACCATGTCAAAGTAAATTTGACCCTCTACTTAATACTACATACACAGTTCTGCCTTTTGTAATACAAAATTGTAGCATATCAGAAGCCGACCTAGTTAGTAGTAGTTCCTTCTACATCCCCATGCCTATAGGGTGCTCAGGAAATACAAATAGTCTTAATCAAAATGGGTAACCTCCATTCTTTTGGAAATTACATTTCCTGTAAACTGGTCGTGTGCATTAATAGAGGGATATGGGTGTATTTCACAAAATGTAGTGCTTTCTAAGTAATACTCATATATAAATTTGTGTGTGTGTGTAACTGGTTAAAATTTAATTTTAAATAAACATTTTTTTCAAAACACATTTACATGAGTGATGTAGAGGAAATTTATAAAATACAGATAAATGTAAGAAGATAAAAATCCACAAATGCCTTCACCACCCAACAAAAAAGATAGTTAACATTTTGGAGTATTGATTCATAGCCCACTTCTTTGGCTATTAACATGTAATGAACCGTTTTTGCATGCCATTATTATTCCATTTAATAAGACATTTTGAAAAGCCACAGAATCTTTCTTAATAGGGATTACCACAATTTATCTTTTCAATCCCATATTATTGGATATTTAAGTCTCCTGTTTTTATCGTAAACAGTGCTGTAGTAAATATTTGATTCTAACAAGGAGGTAGGTACTGTTGTCTACCTAGATGTATGAGGAAACAGGTGTGAAAAGGTAAGTGTCACCCAGGGTCACACAGCAGAACCAAAGTCTGGGTCTTCTTAGCCATTCCTTTTTCTACAATGCATATTGCTTTTCAGAGACTGCTTGTTTTCAGCTATGCCTAAATTGGTCACGTCACTGTATTTACTGCTGTAGGCCAAAAGATGCAGTAAAAGCTTTGAAGAAAAGGATTTCCAAAAACTACAACCATAAAGAAATCGAACTTACCTTGTCAGTAAGTACCTTCACGTTATAGTTAAGGCTTTAGGATCTCTCAAGCTATTGTAACGTTTTTGATTCTAGGTAAGAAACATAAATATTCTGAGATAACAGGTTAGCAAAAAGTCATTTACAATATGAATTAAAACTCTTTATTGAGAATTGCAGAATTAAGAGAGTTTAGTTGATGGTAATAGCATTTAATTTTGTGGAAAGAGTGTTCTTGGAAAATGCGTTTTTCCTGGTCAGGATATAGGAACTGGTGGTTAAACATGTAAATACTGAGCTGATCAAGAAGTGTGTGTTAATGTTCCACACCGGGAGAGTTGAAGTCTTGAAAAATGCCTCCCTTTTCGCTTTGTGGTACACTGGAATACCTTTGTAGAATGCTGAGGTGCTCGCAGCTCATTAAGTTTCAACCAGGTTCTGCTGCGTAGTATATTTTGAAGAAAATTCTTTGTTGGTTTAAGCAATGCTGTGCGCCATATTGTCTGCAAATTGGTTATGGACACTTACTTCACCTGTTACCTTTTCCTCCATCCTCGGCCATATGACCTCTTCATTTACTTTGGTGAGTTGCCCTTTGTACTTTGATGTGTTTTGCAAGGCCTGCCTGCTGCCTGAGAGTGAGCTGTGTGGCTTTCTAATTTCTAATTTCTTCTGCATGCCTTTGGATCTCCACCAGCCCCAGGCCACGCATGGTTATGGCACTAATCAGCCAGCATCACACTGCTCTTTTGGGCTTTGGGAGTGTTTATCCAGAGGGCCATGGGGCAGAGGGGATCACAGCTTCTGTGTCCTAGTTTGCCCTGGAAGAAAATTTCTCACATCTTGCTTACCTGGAGAGTAACTGAAGGAGAAGAAATGAATGGAACAGGCTTAAGGATGCCATCACTGAAGAAGTCCTTCAAGTGGGGATCTGAGTATAGTTTATAGGCGTTTTCCTCCTTCACCTTTTTTTTTACCTCTCCCCTATCCTTTACGCATAGCAGCCATCCATGGAGGTCACAAAATAGAGGGAACTCTGGAGAGAGGAGTAAGACACTTCAGTTGGGCTATCAGAAAAATGGGTGGATGATGGAAATAATCCTTTGCTTGACACCTGATGGATCCTCTCTACCCTGTGAAGTAGTTGTACCCTTAACTCCCTTCATATGTGAAGAAACTGAGACTAGTGAGACTGTGATTTTTTTTTCCCCTCCAAGATTTAAGTGGTCTAGGCAAGATATCAACCAAGTCCAAGCTTATAAATCCCATGCCCTTGCCCCATACCACCTTGCTTCTCAGAAGGAATCAAGCCCCTTGCTGTGTTTCATTTGTGTCTTCATTTCCTTCATGCATGGTGCAGGACCCATGTGTTGACGGAATTAATGCTTTAGTGGGGGGGTCCCCCATCCTCCTACCTCTCCTAGTATCCAGGAAGACACAAGAGCTAATGGAAGGTGCTATAGAATTGAGGTAGAAATGCAGCTGTGGGATGAAATGGATCTGGGATATCTTAAGGCTGTCAAGGGTTAGGAGAATTGAGTAAGGAAGATAAAGGCAGAGGATGAATTTATGCCGCTTTCTCTATGTCAGCACATGGTACTATCTCACCTTCTTAAAGTTGTTTGTTCTCTAGAGTGAGTCTGTCTCTTTCTCTTGTACCCAGCCTACTTGACATTTCTGTGGTTGATGCTTATCCCTAGCCATGTCTTCTCCAACGTGGTTCTTTCCTTGTGAGCATGCACCAGGACCCTTCTCTGAGGAAGCTGCGTTATTCTACAGTGTTGTTTTTTGAGGCCCACCATTTCTCCTTGCGTCCCCACCTTTTCTTCTCTTCGGGTAGTCTGATCTCTCAAGCCTTACTATCAGCCAGCTGCCTGTTCTCCTTACCTGTTCCACCTCAAGTAACTGTACATCCTCTACCTTGGGATTTCCACACCAGTACATGAGAACAAGTGACTCTAAAACCTGTGCTAAAATAAGGGTGTGCGTTGCAGGTCGGGGGATCAGAATAGCCCTTCATTGTTAGGGTCAGATTTCACGGAGGTACCTACTTTGACTCTTGATAGCTTCATGCAGATTTCCCCAAGTTGTGTACTTAGTGGCCCAATGACCTCACCTCAGACTACTCATTGCATTGCCCAGGTAGGTGTAAAGCCTCAGAATTGACTTTAATGTTAAGTTAAGCCAGACTTGATTATGAGGGAATGAGTTGCAAAAAGCATTCTCTAGGGTCTGTCCAAGATAATTATATGTTTACCAATAAACTCTTTAAAAATGAATCCCCAAATGTGACATTTCCAGTTTGTTACTCTGAAGTGATGAGAGCCTGTCAAAGTCAGTTATACATGTTCCTTGTATCATCCGTCATTTGCGTTCTCCACGGACTTCTTAGCCTTGATTAAGTCTTTGATGGGATCTGACTAGACTGTGATTTCTGCCATCAGTTAGTGGAGTAGTTTTGTCAAGAAGCCAGTGGTTCTGTTATTTTAAAAGCATTTTGTTACCAGATTTGATAATTCTTTGCCAGAGGCTACCTTTTCTTGAAAGAGTCAATTGTGATAAGTCTGAGAAAGATACGGTTATTGACCAATGGAAAGTGGTTGAACAGGTTCCTGGGAATCAATTAATTAATAGGCCTTCATGGAACATTCTCTAGGCGATGAGCTAGGGGGGCTTCAGAATTAGTGTAAAATGCATTTATTTCTTCAGGAGCTTGTTGTAGAGTGAGCTCAGCCCCCAGGGTGGCCGGACCTTGGTGGTGTCTTCAGCTCTGGATGGCCCCAAAGTCTGGTTTACTGTGTTTGGTTTAGAAATTTACTATGAGAAGTAAAAGTACCAAATAGCTCTTTTTCTTCCAGCTTTCTGAAAAGAATACTTACGTCAGCTAATCAACTCATTCTCTCCTGATATGGAATTGCCCATGGAAGCAGATGATTAAAATAGTTACCAAGCTCTTCATGTACATTATATTTCATTTAAGCCTTACGAGAAGTCTCTTGGGGGGGAGGTGTTGTGCTTGTTTTGCAGGTGAGGAGACTGAAGGATAAGTGATTTGCCTGATCCAAGCTCAAAAGACCGGTGAAGCCCCAAGTCGGGTACACGTCTTAGTTTCTCTTGTTCTCTTGACTCCTAGGTTCTCTCTCCTGCCTGGGATTATGGTTTCTTGGTTGTCCTATTTCCAAAGAATAGGTAATTTAAACACAGTCTCAACAGGTAAATTGTAACAACGCCCAATTTCAAAATGTGTAAAAGCAACATACTTAATTTTTCCAACTTGCCACAGTAGATTTGATTGCTTAATTGAGTAGTCTGGGGGTGAGGTACTGGTGACATAATGGAAGAGGTGATGTAGAAGTAATTGGTCCTGAAATTCTAGATCCCAAAAGGAAAACACGAAGGGCAGGATTTGTGATCTCCAGATGTTAACATTCTCAGTGTTTCACGTTGACTCTGATTTTGTACAGGTGACCTCCTGGGGATGTTACCTGTTATAAAATCTTGGTGCTCCAAAGGTGACAATTGGTTGGTGATATACTGAGCAAGAAATTCACCATTCATTTTATAATTAAGGAAAGTGAGGCTTGGAGGCTACATTACCTTAGATTCCATAACCACTTGGATGAAGTATTTCTCTCAATTCCCATTGAACTAGAGGCATTCCTCTCAGCATTTCACTTAATCAAAACTCATAATAATGCGTAAGCACGAAGTCATTTGTTATTTACCTTTTCAACTTATCTTTCTCTAAGTCATTAACATAGATTCATCTTAGTATGTTTTGGGTTTTGCTTTTATTTTCCTTTGCCTTAAATGTTGTCCCTGTTTGACCCAGCCGCCTCTGGATTTTCTGATTGCCTTCTTAGCCACCTTGCCCTTAAAACTACAGCCCTTATACGTTCTTGTTTGCATTGCCATTCCAGAGACAGAATACAGAGCGTGATGTAAAGGCAGTTTCCAGGGCTTCTTTTCTGTAGGGATGATTATGCTTATCCTGGTCACGTTATGGTTTCTGTGACTTCTCTAACCCAAGGGATAGTAGCAAGGAAACGAGCGATTTAATTTGGTTTTTAGATTACTTTTAGAAATCCACTTTCAGCATGCAGTTCTTCAGTACCAACTAATTCTTAGCCTGACTTCAGCTCATGTTTCTTTATTGAAAATGTTCCCCGCCCCTGCCCCCAAGGCCACTAATGACCCCACTAATCAACAAACCTAGATGAGTGTTTCTCCGACCCTGTTCTTAACTGTTTGACAAACCCTCCTCCTGGAGACTCTGCCCTTTTTTGACTTGACCAACACTTTGTTCTCTTTATTTTATGCTTCAGTTTCTGTTGGTTGCTCCTGGATTGCCCTCACTGAGTTTTCTCCCGGTCTAACAGGTGAACCCCCTTATTGCAGCCATTTCTCCTCTCTGCTCGTCATAGGTGCCTTGATAACTCTCTTCTGGCCTAACACTTTCCTCAACTGGAGCTGTGTGTGTACAGCTCTAAGCTAAGCATCTCTACTTGAATGTCCCACCATCCATTTTGTCTTAGTCGTCGTGGGCTGTTATAACAAAAACACCATAGACTGGGGGCTTCCACAACAGATCATTATTTTGCACAGTTCTGGAGGCTATGAAGCCCGAAGTCAAGGTGCTGGCAGACCCAGTGTCTGTGGAGGGCCCACATTCTGGCTTGTAAGTGGTCATCTCGTTTTATCCTCAGTGTGGCCGAGTGAGCGATCATGTCTTTAGCCCCTTTTTATATGGGCACTAATCTCATTCATGAGGGCTCTGCCCTCATTATGTAATTACGTCTCAAAGTCCCCACCTCCTTAGACCATCACATTAGGGATTAGGGGCTTCAACATGAGAATTAGGGAGAGACACAAACTTTCAGTTCCTGGTACTTTTAAACTCAAAATATCTAAATTTCAACCCATCCTTTTTACCCTAGACCAGTCATACCACCCCACCCTATCCACTTCTCAATTGCCTTCCCAGCTGCCGTCAGTCTCATGCAGAATGACAGCCAGTTAACGTTCAGTCATCTTTTTTTTTTGACCAACAGCCAGTTGTTGAAAGTTCTTCCTTCATAATTCTCACGTCAGTCCCTTCCTGGCACCCACATACCCTAGTTTAGGCCTCTCTGCATCAGGCCTTACTAGTGGGTCCCTAACTGGATTTCTCCGTCATTCCAGGTTCTTTCACCCTCCCATTCCCTTTGTAGAGCGCTACTTGAAAACCTTTCCTGAACCTTACTTTCCACCATTAACCTTTCTCTCCAGTTTAGGATAGAGGGAGGTGTGATGATGGCAGACTGATCAGGACACTTAAGTGGTTCTTAGTGCAATGCCCCTATTCTTTCACGGCCACACAAATATCCCCACCGTCTGCATGATTCCCCTCCAGAGTTGATTTATCCTACCTCCTCAGGGTCCCCACTTTTACCTCATAAAGAAGACTCTACAGACCGAAGTGCTTAGTTTCCTCCCCACAATCCTTATGCCTTGTCACCTGTATATATATTTTTAATATCACTGACCTGTCTGGAATATAGCTCTGCACTCTTTTGTACTTTCCTTAACTATTTTTCAGAGCCCAGTTTAGAACCAGCCTTTTCCAAAGTCTAAGACCACCAGGCCCTACATTATCACATCTGTCTATAAAGGTCTGTAACTTAGGGTGATTATCATCCAGGCCAGGACATGTTTGACAGTGAAAGGGAGAATCATTAATAAAGCCAGGACGACAGGACTCGACCAGGACTTCCCTGGAAAAATTGGAACCAATGTGACCCTGTCTGTAGCCCATGGGTTTTGTTTACACGTCCCACTTATTACCTATGTTAGTATTAATGCTCATAGAATTGTGTCCTGACTCCCCGGGGCGTCTGTCCTCTAAGCAGTGACATTATACTTCCTCACATTTCCCAGAACCTAACATTTTGCTTTGTTTTAGTAGATACTCAGTTCTGCTTGTTAATTAGAATGCTGGTGGAAATCATTCCTTAGCAGTTTGTGTCTTATATTTCAGAGGTGACTTTGCCAAAGAAATTTAATGTTTAACTTTTCTCTCTAATTTAGCTTATTGACATGTGCATGCAGAACTGTGGTCCAAGTTTCCAGTCTCTGATTGTGAAGAAGGAATTCGTTAAAGAGTGTCTAGTTAAGCTGCTGAATCCCAGATACAACTTGCCATTAGACATCCAGAACAGAATCTTGAATTTCATTAAGGTGAGTCTGTTGTACGCCTTATGGGACGGTAAACTTCTGAAATTCGAGGTTTAATTACATACCCGTTGGTTTAGTGATCCCTTACAAACCTTTGATTGAGCCAGATAGCATTTTACCCTTCTACTTTTGTGTAATAATAATTGTTTGGCATTGGTTGGTGCTCTTTTTCTGAAGAATTTGTAGTCATTTTCCTACCCCACTATTAGTTTCTGTTTTATTCACGTCAGGTAGGAAAATGAGTGATGTGTACATTCATTTTGCAGATATGAGAGCTATGTTCTGGAGTCCGTAACTGAGTATTTTCAAAGTTATCTGGCAAAAGAGCTACTGATGCTATTTAAGAATATGTCTATTAGTTCTGGATTTAGGACAGGCATAAACAGTAGTATCTGTTCCGGGGTTTCATTAAAATATTGAGGCGTGGGAGTGTGATGATTAAAAATATTTTATATTATTTTTCCAGTCTCTGAAAATGTACATTTTGTCCTTGGCATTCAAAAGTAGCTTGCTTTCTGTGTGAGCCACATAATTGTCAAGCTCTCATTTTCTATCCCCAGTGTGAGAACTGTGTTTTGTTTTTGCTGCTGCTTTCAGACTTGGTCACAGGGTTTTCCAGGAGGCGTGGATGTAAGTGAAGTGAGAGAAGTGTACCTTGACCTGCTTAAAAAAGGTGTTCAGTTTCCTCCCTCAGATGCAGAGGCTGAAACAGCAGAACAAGAGGTAAGAGGTCCTTCTTTTACTCATGTAGAGTAAGATAGTATATTACGTGGGTCTATTCTCATCAAAAGGGACAACCCTAGCGCTATATTGCTTACCCAAGAGATGAATTAGTTATTAGAAGGATATTGTAGTATCTGATAGAATAACCGAGCCACAAAAAGGTTGGTGTTAGCTAGATCCCTCGGACAACAGCAAAGCCAGCACTCAAGCCTTATTCCTTGTCTATTTCTGTGTGATCCTCAGCTTCATTCCTCTCTCTTATTGCAGACTAGCTTTTTCCACATAGTGGATAACCGCTCCCAATTTTTCATGTGATACCTTTAGCTTTTTCAGATTAAAACCTGGAGAGGGGTCTCCCTGAACCGACTGGGGTCAGTTTCCTATTTCTGCCCCAATCAACTGAAGTCTAAGAACACGATGGCTCCAAATAGAAATCATGTGGCTAAGGAGAGGGCCGCTTTCAAAAGCAAGGATTGTTGCCTAGACAAAGGGTCTTTACCTTAGGTAGTCTTATCCTTGTTTATTATTAAACTGTGCCCATGGGACAGTTTCTAGATGTTCCCATGTATTCTCATCTTTGAAAATAACTTTCAACGTTTTGAACTGTAACACTTTGAATGGCTGATTGTAATTCACCTCCTAAGTTTCTATAAAGATAAGAAAACAGTAGAACTACTGTTTCCTTCTGTAGATTGCTGAGTCCTGCCGTGGTGAAATAAGGAAGTCTTCCGGTGTATACCAGAAGACTGATCTTCATGGAGGCTTTGTCCTGAGGGCTAATTCTTTTACTTGTGCAGGCTGTTCCTGGCCATTAGCCTTCTGCCCCATCCTTTTATTCTGCCCTTGAACCTGCTTACCATGCCCCTTTTGTTCTTTCTTCCATGCGCAGTGTAGTATAGCAGTGGCCTCGAAACTTGCTACTCAAAGTATGATTTAGGGTATAATCTGGGAGCACATTAGGTATATTTAACCTTAGATTAAATCGGAGTCTTATTTTTACAAGATTTCTCTCCACCGTAAAGTCAAGAAGCACTGGTCTCGAGCCCTGTGCTTGGGCCCTCCTCCCAAGGTTGTAAATGAGGCATTGAGTCAGGGAGGTGTTCACTGGTGGAAAAGGAGACGGTGGAGAGTAATCATTGACAGCTGTGGCTTAAAAAGACTGAACACGAATTGATTTACTGTTTGTTTTTAACAACCCCAAAAGAGGACAGCAGTACTCTGGCAGTTTATCTTGCAGACCCCTGATAAAAACTAAGCATTTTATTAAATATCAATTCAGTTAATAATCATAATGGCCACCTTTTATTGAATACTGACTCTATTTTGGGCACACCATTTGCTTAGTCCTCTTCTCAAAATGCTGGGCAGGTTGCACACGAAATGATTTTGTATACTCTGGGCTAATACCCTATAACCTGGCCTTTGGTTGAGAGAAAGTGATTGAGTCATTGGAATAGAAAAACTGGGTGTGGGGTGGTTACGTTAATTCAGATAATAATCCTTACACATCTCATTAATAGACTGCACAGGTCTCATCGAATCCACCAACATCTGTTCCTACTGCACCAGCTCTTCCTTCTGTCATTGTTCCCAAGCACATGACTCTTACATTGGAGCCAGAACAGGTAATAACAGCAACAACTGTGTTTTATTGATGACTTTTTCTAACTTCTAAGCAGTTAGTTTATAAACAGTTTGTTTATTCTTCTTAACATTATGAGGTGGGCACCTGTGAACAATGAACAACCCTCGTTTTGCAGAGGAGAGGGCTGGAGCTATGTGACTTTCATGGTTCAGTTCTAAGTGGACTTAATCCTGTGGATTCTGGCTGGTCCCGATGCCCAGGCTCTTAACAGTTGTGCTTTTGTGTCTTTGTGGAGGTTGGGCTGTGGGATGGATCTTGTGTCAACCAGCTGATCCCTGTTGCTCCTGAAAGGACTGTCCATATACCATTTCAGAAACCTCAGTAAATGGTAGCTAGCCTTATTGCTTGTCTTAATTGTGTCAAATGAATTACATGGACTAGTTTGTCTATCTCTGTTTATCAGAGGTCCAGATGAGCCATTATTATATGAAGCTCATTTCTGTTCTGCTCTCAGGGAACTATCACTGAGGAGTTTGTAGTATTTTTTGTTCAGCGTTCTATAAAAATCCATGTGATTACTTTCTCAGAATTTAATCCCAGGAAAGAAAACAAAAGTGTTTCTGTCTTGATTGTTCCTTCTCTAATACCAGGGAAACTGTAATACCTTCATTTTTTATTTTCTTTTTTCCCCAGTGGTTGCCAAGAAACCGAGGCTGACATTTTCCAATTTATCCTGGTTCCTTGTGCGGTCACCTTGGCCATTCTCCATATTGGTTCTAATCTGATTTCTTTTTCCCCTTTACTTTTTAATGTTCCTAAAGCATATGAGAGATCTTAAGTCCCGTTAGGTGACAGATTATACATTTGTAAAACATAGACGTACACTGATACGAATTTAAATATAAATTTTGAAAATATGAAATTCTACAAAAACGTTTTGTGTTCCAGCAAATGGCCCCTGAGAGAAGAAAACAAGGTAGCCATTCTTTATGTGTCACACGTACTGACTGGTGACTGACTGTGTTGCTTCCTACAGATTGGAAAATTGCACAGTGAGTTGGATATGGTGAAGATGAATGTGAAAGTGATGTCTACCATATTGATGGAGAATATTCCTGGATCTGAAAACCCTGATGACATAGAGCTTCTGGAGGTGAAGTATGATTTCAGAGACAAGCAAAGTGTCTCTAAATATTATTGTCTAAACTTAGAGCCTTGGAAGTGGAAGCCACCTTTACATTGTCTAGTCCATCCTCTTGCATCATCTATTGATTTCTAAACTTAACAAAAAGATGCAAGGATGTACTCTCCTTGCCCTCACGCAACAGATAGTTTACCGTCATTTAATCATTTATAGCCTGGGTCATATACAATCTCTTATTAGTCTCTAATTGTTTGAAATGTGTAAAAGTTGCCTCTGAAATGTGTAAAAGTTGCCTCATTGTTTGAATGGTTGCCTATTGAATGAATAGCCCTCCATTCAACAAACATTGAGTAATTACAATGTGGTAAAGGATATAGAAACGAGGAGGTTCTCCTAGGCCTCAAGGAACTTACGTCTAGTCAGCGAGATTGTTTTGTGAACAACAGTTTGATAAAGTGCTGTAGATGCTATGATAGAAATGTGTTTAGTGGGATCAGGGAGAAAGGTGAGGGTTTTTGGAAAGGTTTAGGTGAGGGTTGTACTCAGGCTGGAAAAAAAAAGTGGACAGTGCATTGGGACTTGTATCAGCAGGTGAAGAAAACCATGAGCAGTTTATTATTATTGGAGCGATAGCCCTACCAGACCTTTACTATGTCTGTACATCCGTGCATTTTACTTTTTCTCTCCGGTGGTTTGTTCTAACTATAATTTTAGATTTTAACACACATTTTAACAGACGAATTTTGGAAGCAGTTAGGAAAAAATCAGTTTCTAAACCTTCCTTCCCAAATAAGTTAAGAACCTTATTCTGTTCTTACTTTTCTCAGATTCCCACTCCATTTCCCATGTTGGTGTTATCTTTCCTTTAACTTCTCAGATTGTTAGTAAATAACATTTTTCATGATCAGTGCTTATTTGGGAAACAAGTTGCAAAGATTTCCTGGCTCAACATTGCTTCTTGTGCATTACTGCTATCTCCTTGAAATATTACTAGTGGTAAACTTTGAGTATTTGCATGTCCAAAAATGTTTCTTTGCTGCCATGTTAATTGCGAGTACTTTGGCTAGATAACAGAATTTTAGGTCCCCAATTTCTTTTCTTAAGTCCTCTGAAGATACTGCTCCATTGTTCTCTTACACCCATTGTTCTCTTGCATGTATTGATGCTGATGAGAATTATATTACTGATTCTTGCACATTTGTTTTATAATCTGCCTTTGTTTTTTCCTAGTTGCGTTTGAGATTTCTCTTTACCACAACATTTGTGAAATTTCACTATACTGTGATTGGGGATACTTGTACATATATGTGCATATGTGTACTTTCCCTTCGTATGTAGGCAAGTACTTGATAGGCCTATTTGCCTGTCAACTTATATGTATTTCAATTCAGGGGAATTTGTCAGCTCTTATTTGAAATATTTCTTTTCTACTGTCTTTCTATTTTCTCATGGAGCTTTTATTAGATGATGAAACTTCCAGTTATATTTTTCTTATCTTTTAACATTTTTTATACTTTCCATCTCTTCATTCTTTTGTGCTATGGAGACACTTTTGTAGGAAAGTGTCTTCATTTCATATACTGTTTCTCTGAAACTTGCACATCAGGTCATCTATTTAGCCCTTCTAATGAGTATTTTATTTCAACAGTTTTTTTTTATTTTAATGATCTATTTGGATTTTTATAATGGTTCTTTTTTCCCATGGATGTACTTTCCCCTTTTATCTTTCTAAGGATAGTAATTATTCTTAAAGTTGCGTTTCCATTTTCTCTATGGATTCTCCTTCCAAAGGAGATTCAGCAAATTCTTTTTTCTTCATTACCTCTTTCATTTGCATTCCTCAAGTATCTGCCCGGGTTGCTGATTGTGAGCTCATTTTTGCGTGAGATTCCCTAGCAGCTGGTCTGCATTCGCTATGACTGTGGTCATCCATTCCGAGGGGAAGACAACAGTTACTGCAGCTTGTGCTCGCTATTTTTTTTTTTTTTCAGAGTATGCAGGGTTGGCATGGGCTGATGCTGAGTGGGATATTTTGGTTGCTGGTCTTCTGAGTTGTTTGCGCTCTATTTTTCCTGGGTGCTACCAGCAATTGGAAATAATACCCTGTGTCTCCATCCCGAGCAGTGTTCATACCGGGGAACAGGTACTCCTGTCTCAAAAGCTATGAGGTCTCAAATGAGAAGAGAGGTGTGACCAGGGATTGTCTTGAGGTTGTTTCACTACCATACCTCAAACTAACTGTCTGTTGGCTGTCCCTTGTCCATCTTGTTCTGGCTTCCACAGTCTCAGCGTGGAGCATCCTTCATTTTCTTTCCCTGTTCTGAGGCACTGTGGACAGTTTTGAATGCCCTGGAGTCAGCAAACTGGCTGGGGGGGGAGGGGGTGCACATATAGCCCTTGGGCTGTTTCTATGCTGTCTTTGAACTCAGAATAGTTTTTACATTTTTAAAGGGTTTTTAAAAAGAGAGAGATCATTTCTCAAGCTACATCTCTGTAAGCCTACTTCCAGAGACCACTTGGGAATCAGACATACCTCTTAAGGAATCCCTCGCCACCCCTCCCCCCCCAAACCTCGCTACTAAAGGATTTGTGTTTGTGGTATCTCTCAGGTGCACAGGTATGAGAAGAGGATTGAAAACCATAGCTTGGAAGCGGAAAGTACCAGGTGCAGAGGAGTAAGATCTGTTTTGTACAGATTATTGAGGACCTGACGTGCTGTGCCAGAGTGGGCTTAACCCAGATGGCACTAGGGAGCCAGTAAAGGGATATAAGCTGAAGGACTCCATAACCAGATACAATTTTAGGAAGAATTCTCTGGTGACACTGAGATGATTAATTCTGGGGAAGCAAAAAACATCTCTAGGAAACAGTTTAAGATAGCATTTCCTATTCGCCTTCTGCAATATTATCTGGGGCACATGACATCTGTGGTCAAATACGTTTACGAAACAAATTGCCTACTGTATTTCTCCTCTCGGAGGGTCTTAGTATAATACAGAGCCATTAGTATAGTACAGGCTCTAAGAGTTTGTGTTTAATCCAACATTTACAAACTTATTTGACCAAAGAATCCCCATTTGCTGAGTAGCTATTGGATTCTTGGGGTTCTTAGCTTTGGGCAAGTCATTTATTGTCATTGGATTTAGTTTCTGTATGTAGAAAACGAAGAGTTCAGGTGATACTCTGTGAACAAAAATAATATTAACACATGCCGTATATATCAGAGGTTAAAATTATAGGAGTTGCTATGTGGTATCCTGTTTTAAAAATCCACAATTGAAGGCTTTTGCAGATATAAACTTTGTGACTCGTGATAGTAACAAGGATGGTAAAATATAAATGTCAAAGTAAAAGGGTATGGGGCAGATATTTTTCAAAAACGGCCGTATTCCACTTAAATACGTGAATCCCGTTTTGTATTTTCTGCAGCCCTGGAGTACACTGCAATGCCTTTGTGTGTCAGTCTTTGGGTGCAGTTATTTGGTTGGATTTTTCAAGTTTAATGCTAATTTGTTGGTTGCTGTTTGGACGCCAGAGCTTAGGGCTGTGTGATGCCTTGAATAGCAAAGAGACTTGGGTTATAAATCAACATTAGAATACTACTCATGGCCAGTTCAAGCTGAACGGGTTCTGGCGTAAGATCAGCTTGTTTAAGGAATGTGTAATTTTATTTTTCTTTCTGTGCTTTTCGTTAAAAAACATAGACACCCGATGTGGGGAGTGCTAGTCTTAAATTCTTTTGACACATGTTTGAATTTTTTTCTTGTAATCTAGATAACCTCCTAAAAGAAAACTATTTCTCACAACACTTCTGCGTTGAGGTTTTCTTCCTCTCACATTAAACAGTTCTGACACTAACAATCCAGAGTTAGCACAGACCCTCTTCCCCGCTCCCAGGTTAAGGGCTCAGTCCCACAAGGTTACCCCTTACCTCAGACACCAATCACAAGCAGTGGGTCCCCAAGGTTACTCACACCTCTGTCTGATTTGGCTGCACCTCAGGGGTTTCCACAACCCCCCCCCTCAGGCTCAAGAATTGGCTAGAATGACTCATAGAATCCAGAAAAGGGCTTTACCTACTATTACTGCTTTATTATACAGGCTGCAAATGAACGGCCAGATGAAGAGATAACATAGAGTGAGGTCTGGAAGGGTCAGGAGCTTCTGTCCTCATAGAATTGGGGTCCACCATCCTCCCAGCACCAGCTGTGTTCACAAACCCAGAAGCTGTCAGAACCGCTTTCTTTAGGGTTTTTGTGAAGATGCCATTATGGAGGTTCCTTTGATTTGATCATTGGCCATTGGTGACGAATGCAGTCCCCAGCTCCTCCCCCCTCCCTGGAAGTCAAGGATGGGACTGAAAGTTCCAACTCGCTAATCACAGGGTTGGTCTCTTTGGCAACAAGACTCCCTCTTCCAAGAGTTACCTCATTAGCATAGACTCTGTACGGTTGAAAAGAGCTTATTATGAATAACAATAGATGCTCCTCTCACCCCTACTGAGGAAGTTCCAAGCGTTTTAGAATTTCTGTGCTAGGCACTGGGGTTGAAGGCCCAACCTACCTTTCTTATTATATCACTATGTCATATGTCTCTGTGGTCGGTCTAAAATAATTGATAAAATCTATGGTGATTGAGGACAAGGAGCCTATCTGATACAAGGATATTAAAAATGAAATCAGCAAAGGTAGACTATGGAGAAACAAAGTAATTCTATAGTACATTTTCAGGAGTTTTCTCACCTCCATCTGAACTATTCAGATCAATGGAGTTAGAATCCCCAGAGAACACTCGCTCTGTGCCTGGTTTCCCCCATATAACCAAAGGGGCTTTGGGAGGCTTTGGCATAAACCTAGGGGGGGTCATTAGAAGGGGGGGGGAACATCAGAGTGGGAGGCAGTGAGGGCACCTGGCATTGGGTGTTCCAAGGGCATATTCTCAGGGAAGGAGTGCATCTGTAAAGAAGTGATAAAAGTATCCGGAGGCAACTTTGTGAGTTGTGAAACAGAAATCTGTTTTTCTCTCCCTAACCAGCTAATAACCACAGTATTTTCTTAGCTCACTAAAATAATCTGATCTCTTTATTCCCCAAATCCTGTTGAAATGACAGAAGAAATAAGCAAATAAGAAGGGACTCCCCCACCTTACAGGAGGGCCTAGACAGCATCAGCAGACCAAACTGAGAATATCCAGTGTGTGATAACGTAGGTGGGATCAGACCAGTCGAGGCACCAGCAACCTCACCCAGGCCAAAATGACCGTTCCAAAGTGACTTTCCCAGAGGAAGCCTATGCAAACCTCAAAATCGGAATAAGACTGGATGGGCCATGGAGAAGAAAACAGCTGTATCCATCCTCTGCTGCCCCAGCAGCTCACTTCAGGAGCAGGACACTTGTAGTGTCACTGTTGCCCACCAAAGAATGTCCAGTCTACAGAAAAGTTTTGTAAGAGTTTATTTGAACCCAGATTTTGAGGGCATGCCTGGAAGCAAACCTCAACAGATTGAGAAAATGCTCTGGAGAAGGAGAGTTCCTTTTATGCATTTAGAATCAAAGGAGAAAATGTAAGGAGGGCACAAAATGCACTGGTGGTAAATTAGGGAGGCAGGAGAAAGCAAAGGGGGGGAAATCGCTAGAACGCGATGAAAAGCAAAATGGAGAAGCACATATTTTTTTTTACATTGGTGGTTACAAGATAGTTAATTAATATTTACAGTATATAGAGATGGTATGGGGGGAATAAGATAGCAGTGAGGGGTTCTGTGGTCTCTTGCTCTGGTGGTTTTGTGCTCTGGTCCCTGCAGTTTTGCCTTTGAGGGGTCTAGAAAATAAAATTACTCTGATATTTCACAAGTATGTTACCCTAGATGCATAAGAACTATGGACAGGGCTCACTTAAGGTCAAGATTGACCTTTGCTAAGGAAGTTAAAGGTCTGGGATGTGACTGTCTGTCGTGGCCTGCCCAGTTCGGATTTATGATCAGACTGTCCTGTGATTCCTTTTGGTCACTGAACTTGGCAGGCCTGCCATGTGCCCTACCCCCCCGCCCTGAGCGTGTCAGGTTTATTCCATAGCCCATTTTTCGTTTACACTATTAAGGCCAGAGAGACGGGATTGTACTCCAGTCAACCGGTAGTTTTCAAGAGAATCTGGAACTTCCACAGTCAGAAGAAAAAGGACCAGCGCTCACTAGGGTTTTTAAAACATGGAAGACCGGGAGTCTCATTCCTAGAGAGGATGATGCAGTAAGGCTGTTAGAATTCTCAAGAAAAATACTTATTTTCCTTTTCTTCCTGAAAGCTGAGGCAGAGACACCGTTTTCCTTTTTTGAGGCTGAGGGGTTTATTTTGTTTCGGTTCTAATGAACTACTTATTCTACTACGCAAACCAACACTTCTGGCGCCAAAGGTGTGGGTATTTTTCTCACACTCACCAATTCTCCTGGGCCAGTGGGGTGTCCTACAATACAACTCAATCCTGACACCCTCGACCTGGAGTTACCATCAGATCAACAGATTAAGGACTCAGTCCCACAAGACTGCCCCACTTCAGACGCCCATCGCGAGTCCAGGTTTCCCATACTTCTGACCAACCAGCTGAAAACCAGGGGCTCCCATGACCTTCTCCTGGGGTTTGATAATTGGCTAGAATGAGTCACAGAACTCAGGGAAACACTTATATTTACTGGTTTATTGTAAAGGGTATTGCAAAGGATGCAAATGAATAGGCAGATGAAGAGGTCCAGAAGGGTTCTCAGGACAGAAGCTTCTGTCCCCGTGGAGTTGGGGTATACCACCCTCCTAGCACATGGATGTGTTCACCAACCCAGAAGCTCTCTGAGCCCTGTAGTTTATGCATTTTTATGGAAGCATAGGGGTTCAGAAATGGCCTCCTCCAAATGTGTCATTGTGGTGTGTGAATTATTTTGAGCCAGAGGCAAATCAAGACCCCGCAGGTTCATGAGAAACTTTTACCTCTCCCTCAAAGAATTTAAATTAGGGGCCTTGCCCATAATCAGAGTTATTACCAGAAATAACTTCTGACCTATCTATAGGGCAGGGCAAACATCTAATTACTGAACATCTGTTTTTTTTATCATCCTGCAATGATCTTCTTCCCCTTTGAAGCCCTAAGGCACCTTCTCTTACTTCATCCTTAGCTCAGGATGCTGCCAAAAAGTACCTCATTTTAACTTTCTGCCCGACTCTCTCATGTAGGGGGCATTCCTGTGTGTACGTATGTAATTAAATTAGGTTTTCTGTCTTTAATCAGTTTCATGCAGATTTTTTTTTTAATTTATTGGGGTGACAATTGTTAGTAAAATTATATAGATTTCAGGTGTACAATTCTGTATCACATCATCTATAAATCCCATTGTGTGTTCACCACCCAGAGTCAGTTCTCCTTCCGTCACCATATATTTTAGATGTAATTATTAGACCAACTGAGAGACCCTTAGGAAGGTAGAGGAAAGTGTCTTCCTCCCTTGCAGAGGTTTCATTGTATGGATGATCAATTATTATTAACTCTAATTTCCGGCTTCTCTCCCCTTCCCAGAGGATGGAGAATCGGCTGAAAGTTTCAAGCTTCTAATCAGGGTTTGGTCTTGCTGGTGACCAACCCCCATCCTAAAGCTATCCAGGAACCCACCGAGTTGCCTCATTAGAACAAAATGTGCTCCCATTACCCAGGGATCTAGGAGTTCTGTCAGGAACCTGGGGGCAGATTATCTCTATCTCTATCGATCTCTTTATATCTCTATTTCTCTGTCTATCTCTCTCTCTATGTCTCTATATATCTCTACATCTATATAGATCTCTAGATGTAGAGATATATAGAGGTAGATATATATAGATCTGTAGATCTATAGATAGAGAGATCGATCTATAGGGTCTATATAGCTGTGGAGATACATAGATACAGATATAGATAATCTGTTCAGGCACCAGGCTTAGACTCCTGCCTTTCAAGGTTATTAGAGATTGACAAATAGGTGCCTTTTGAGCCCTCATGTCTTGATTGCCTCTCATCCCTTTGGATCCTATTTGGTTTTCCAGCCTTTGAGGATTTCTCATACTTTCTTGAAAGTTTAGGCATGCCTGTTAAAATACTTTTATATTGTATCCAACATTTTTTAGGTATTTTGTTATCAGGAAGTTTTTCAGGAATCAAGTATAGTGCTGTGCTGGAAACCGAAAAGTATATAAGCTTTTTTATTTTTTTAATTCAGGTAAAATTCATACCACATAAATTAACCACTTTAAAATACAGAACTTAAAGTGTACACTTTGGTGGCATTTTGTGTATTCACGGTGTAACTGTTTTCCTGTATTTAGTTCTGGAACCTTGTCATCACCCCAAAAGGAAACCCCCATACCCACTAAGCAATCTCTCCTCCTTCCTATCTTTGCCCAGTCCCAGGCAACCATGTTTCCGCTTTCCATTTCTGTGGGTTTACCTATTCTGGACATTTCACATAAATGGAATCATACAGTATGTGGCCTTTGTGTTTGGCTCCTTTCATTTACTGGAACGCTTTCAAGGTCCCCCCATGTTGTAGCATGTATCAGAATTCCATTCCTTGTATAGCCCAATAATATTCCGTTGTATGGACATACTACATTTTATATATCCATTCATTAGTTGATGGACATTTAGGTTTCTACTTTTTGGCTATTGTTAATAATACTGGGAACATTCATGTACAAGATTTTGTTTCAATACCTGTGTTCATTTCTTTTGAGTATATACCTAGGTGTAGTGTTGCTGGGTCATAGTAAGTCTTTAACTTTTTGAGGAACTGTCAAACTGTATTCCACAGGATCAGCTCCTTTTTACATTCCTACGAGCCATGCACAAGGGTTCCAATTTCTCTACTTCCTTGCCAGCACTTGTTTTTCCCCGTTTTGTTTTTATAGCTATCTGGTGGACGTGAAGTGGTATCTCCTTGTAGTTCTGGTTTGCATTTCCCTGATGACTAATGATATTGAGCATCTCCATATAGCTATTTACAAGGTTAACCAGGTCCTTGCTTGAAACCCTCCAGTGGCTTCCCATTACACTTGGAATAAAACCCAACCTCCTTAACTCTGGTCACAGAGCCCTGGCTGACCTCTTCCTGCCTACCTCTCCTTCCATATCACATGCTCTTTTCCTCGGTCCATCTGTACCCGCCACCCTGTTGTTCCTTGGACCCACTGAGTTCATTCTTGCTGGAGAGCTGTTTCATCCTTGACTCTCAAGCCTCTCCCTGTCTTCTAATAGCCAGCTTTTTCTCGTCATTTACAATCTTAGTGTGTCACCTCCTCCGAGAGGTCTTCTGACTCCCCAACCTAAAGTCAGTCATTTTCCTGTCCCCTCCCCAGTTCATGCTCTACCTAGAACTCTGACACTTTTCTTGCGTGTTTGTTCAGCTGCCTTTGTCTGCTGGAATGGAAGCTCCACAAGACTTGTCTTATTTACTGTTCAGGTGCTGGCTCCCAGAGCAGTGCCTGCACTAATGTAGTCACTCAATAAAAATATCTTTAATCTTTATCCTTGGTATGAATTAGATAGAGACTTTACTTTCATTTATTTTTTTTTTCGATTAGATGGCTGGTTGCCCACATAACATTTGCTAACAATTCATACTGTCTCCACTAATACGAATATATTCTATATTCTAATACAAGGATGTCTTTCCAGAGGCTGTTCTCATGATTTGATGTTTGTCTATTCCCATGTTGGTATTATATCATACTGTTTTAACTACTCTGTGTTTTCATGTCTTATAGGGTTTATCAGTTAAAGAGAGGGCATACTCAATTTAAGTAATTTGAAGAGTTTAATCCAGATACTGTTTATTTATTGAGATATCACAGGAGCTAGTTCACTACCCTGGGCTGTTAACTAATAGCCCTAGCTATAAATAGGCAAGAGGGAACTTTTGCCAGAACCCAAAGGAAAGAATCATGTGGAGAAGGCAGCCTTGAGAATAGTGGTGCCTTTGGTGGAAAGAATGAAAGGAATAGATATCCAGACCTCACTTTCTCCCATTTCCTGCCAGTGTGTCTCGTTGGCTGAACCGAATCAAAAGCGAGAGGGCAGGGGACCTGCTGATGTGTTCTCTACAGGGCAGCCCCCAGGGCACAGAGCAGGCTGGAGAGCGTAGACAATGAATGTGGAGGACAACAAAAGGTGTTGAACACAAAGGAAAAATCTCCACTCAGTGATTCCTGGATTCTTTTTGTACAGCCACAGTGATCAGTGTCTTATGATGCGATTTGTTGACATTAAAACTAGCCTCTCAACTTGGAATTGCTTCCTGTTTTTTGCGTTGGTGCACCTTCTAGCAGCTGTTCTATTTATTTGGAACCTGTTTATCGACTATTCCCTTCCCTCTGAGCTCCAGTTGTACTTACTTGGAATCCCCGGTCTTCTCCAATCCATGCCCAACATTTAGACCTTGAAGCTCTGCTAATTAACTGAGCTCCTGCTGTTCCTTAGACTCTTAGGCAGTAAAACTATTTTGCATAGTAAACAGCTTTCCCTACCTGTATGTGCTTGTGGACTATAAACTTTCTTACAGGGTGGGGGTCGGAGGACTGGATTTCTCTTAGTTTGCCAGAGTGGTGTACAGAGATTCTGCGGCTGCATCCAGTCTAATGACTGCTGGATGAGTTCAGGGTGTCTGCTTTGTTCACAGGCATGAAATGTTGCTGCCTATGTTCTTGCCTTTGCTTTCTTGGCCTTGTGCACTGACTTGGCTTTGGACCACTTTAACCTTGAATAGCTGACTTTCTCTGGTACCTCCCGTTTTAGTCTTGTCTTGTGTTCGCCTAACCACCCAGTAGGACAGTGAAAGAAGAGAATGTTTTAGTCTCCTGCAGATTGAAGAGAGCTCCGATTTTGAAGGTATGACCAGAGAAAGCCTTACTCTCGTTTATTAGAGAAGTTTAAAGTTATGTTAATCTAAGAGTTGACCCTGTGAGAATAATTTGTAACCAGCTAAGGAAAAAACCTGAGCATAAAATAGAAGTCATCCTCTCCTGACCATTCATACTGTCTTTACTATTGCGAAACTTGTAAGGTATTTATTTAGAGTGGAAGACACTTTCTTTGTCATGGAAACCCTCTCTCTTCCTTTACAGATAAGGCTGCATATTCAGAAAGGGGTGGATTTGCCCACACGGTGGCAGGGGATGGAGCTGGAGTGAGAACTGTGTTCTCCTGAGCCTACGTTCTGTCCATTATACCAATTTATTTCTCATGTTGAACACAGGCTCAACTTTCTAGTATAGATGGCTGACCTACTGTCTTTCACGTGGGTATGTAGGAGCTCTCTAGCTAGAGTGGAAGCAGCTACAAGTCGGTAACCAAGTCCCATACTTCTAAATCCATACAACAATGCATATTTAGAGTATAGGCTTTGTACACTGAATGAGTTCATGAAATGTGTGTTGAATAGATTGATGCTCTTTGTTGAAGAATTAATAATTTAGGACCAAAGAAGGCCTAAGGAGTTACTGAAAACAAAAGCTTCCAGTAACCAAATGTTGACACTATTTAGGTGGGACAAAGTCAGAAGGGTTCTAATGAGTTAATGATCATCTTGAGGATTATCTTGACAATTTGTCATTCACTCAGCCATATGAGCAAGTTATGCTGAGAAATGGTCAGTTTTAGGGTGGGAGGGTAGTTTTTATTTTGAGCAGATGGAGATGTTCTCTGGGTCTCTTGCAGCCTGGGTGGAGAGGAAATATGTTTTGGGCTGATAATAGGAGTATTGCCACACAGACATTATTTCTAGAGAAAGCTTTCAAGTAAATAAACACATTTCTTCCTGTTTTCACTTTTTCAAGGGAGATAGTCCGGCACTTTTTATTGTTGGTGAAAGTGGGACCATTGCAGTTGGAGTTGAAAGTTGCAGAGGGATCTCCTTCCTTAATTCCTGAGCTCTCTGTGGAGGAGTAGCAGCCATCTGGGTGCCGGAAGAGGAAGCTCTTAATGAGCTCCTTTTTGTTTTGCTCCAGAGATGTTTGAATTGATTGTTAAATTCACTGTAACTTAGAAGCCTGCCTTTGCTTTGATACGGTGTAATGGGAGGCGATTCCAGGGGCTCAGTGATGGACATATGTACCAGCAGCTGTTACGGTTTTTGCTCACTCCCCCTGGCTTCCCTCGTCAACAGCCCAGCAAGTGCCTGCAGTGGGGAACTTCTGACCCAGCCGTTTGGTCCACGGTGCTTGATCTATGTTGTTTCCAGGTGGCTGGGCCCTCCTCTGAGGCAGACATCAATTGCAGAGATCAGAGTGGGCTGGCTTTTGAA
Source organism: Rhinolophus ferrumequinum (assembly GCF_004115265.2). Taxonomy (NCBI): domain Eukaryota; kingdom Metazoa; phylum Chordata; class Mammalia; order Chiroptera; family Rhinolophidae; genus Rhinolophus; species Rhinolophus ferrumequinum. The sequence continues at coordinate 29,986,637 of NC_046304.1, read as the reverse complement.
GAGGTTTCTCAAATGCTGCTTTGCAAACCTGTTGAGAGATGCAGTGTTCCTTTCATGTTTCCATTCCATCTGTCTCTCGAGAGGGCAAAGGGAGGACCATCATGTGATCTGGGGCTATTGTTGTTGGTTGCAAATTCATTTCAAATTAATTTCTACATTTTTGTCACAGGCATCTAACAGCCATTGTATTTCTTTGATCTTGACATTGCTCTAGCAAGGCTGCCAGTGAGCGAGAAGAACCATTTCTGTACACTCAACGAACGCAAGAACAAAGGAAATGTTCTCCTTCATCATGGGGATTGTATAACATGCTGTTTTGAGCTCTTTCCTTTGTATAATATTGGGTCCTGGGTAGTGGCGTGAATATTCCAGGATCGTATTAATTGTCTAAGCTTCTAGTGATACCTCCTTACGTAACCACAATACATTTATTGACTACTCATTGTATGCCAGACACTTAGGGTTTCAACTACACCATTTCCTATTCTTAAAACTGTATAAGATAGTTGTTGTTATCCTGGTTTTATAGATGGAAGAAAAAAACAAAAAAAAAAAACCAGGCTAAAGTGTAACTAAATCCCATGTCGCAGGTGTATGTGAAAGGCCTTTGGTCTACTGAGTCTTAAGACTGTTTTCTCTGCTCCATACCAGGAGCCCAGCGCGAGCCCCATTTAGCCTGTCATCTGTCTTTGTTTTATTAGGATATAGCCACACCCATTTGTTTATATATAGTTTATGGTTGCTTTCCTGTGGGACTGCAGAGTTGGGCCCTTTTGACAGAGAACATATGGCCCACAAAGCAGAAACTATTTTAATATCTGGACCATTAAGAAAAAAGCTGGTTAACCCTGCTGATAGTGGCCACATCATTCGCCAATAGGACAGTTTTTCCGGCTGCATGTTTCAAGTATAAAACCCAGAATCTCTCATCTATCTGTCTGTCTCACGTTTTTCCCCTTTTCATTTTCTTTTCTAAATATTTTTGTTACGATTTTGTGGAGGGTAGTGGCTTTTACCTTTGAGTCTAAATGCCAGCTCGGAATGGTTTGATGTATTTATTTAGAGATTTCCTGTCAGGGGCCTTGTAATAGATTGTTTGAGATTCTAAATGGTTTTGTGAAGCGTCCATATTTTCAGCGGGCCTTCCTCAAGGGGAAAAAAAATCAGATAATGTAACAGTGTGATGATTTAGCAAGTTCTGCTTTCCTTTTGAAAGGGGAAACATCCCTGTGTTTTTACACGATGTTAATAAACTATGACATGGAAAGAGTCTAGCCAAGTTGGGTTTGAAGAAATATTACTATCAGTTTTATGCTCCTCAGGCTGATTTGGAGGTTTGCCACGGGGAAGGAAGTTGTAAGGCAGCAGTTTTCACATGTCAGTGTATATAAGAAACACTTGGGATGCTTGTTAAAAAACTGTAGATTTCCAGGCCTTCAGCCCCAGAGATTATGAATCAGTACCTCTGCTTTAGGTGCCTCTGGGCTTATGGGAAACAGCTGGTTTGGGGAGTGGAGCCATGGCTTACTACAGGGATGCTAGGTCATCCAAAGAAGGGTATTATCCATGACTAGTTTTTTTTCAATTTTGCTTCAGTTAATCTTGGAATATAATGTAGCTGTAAATATTAAATATTTATTCAAGTAAAACGCAATAGGAAAATCTTGGTGCTATAAATAAATGTATGTGAGGTACTTCTTTCTTCCACGACTACTAAGAATGACAATAGCATTCTGTGTTTCACGTAGTACTATTTTATCACTATAGAGTTCCTCACTATGCACGTCTCATTTGATTTTAATGTCAACCCTTGAGACAGATGTGCAAGATTGTATAATTTTCATTTATCAAATGAGAAAGTAGAGATTTTGAAAACAAGTGATTTTTTTTTTCCCCTAACAGGACAGCTAAGAAGCAGTCCATCTAGAAGTCCCATGCTCTGCTTCTAATTTCTAGCGCAGCATTACGTGCAGTGTACCAGTTTGTCCGGGTGACATCTATTTTGATTTTTGAGGAAAATCTTTTATAACTCATTACCTTCTAATAGGAAGGATGATTTGTCCGTAGTTAAATAGTTTGGTTAATCTCCCATAGGTGACTCCGGGTGGAGGTGATCACAGGTGTATACAAATTGGTGAATTCGTTGTCTTTATAGAACATTTCTAGCATGGAAGAAGAAGACATCTCTCTCTTTTCTTTGACAGAAACTTTATAAGATCGGTCGGGAGATGCAGGAGAGGATCATGGACCTGCTTGTTGTGGTGGAGAATGAAGACGTAACTATTGAGCTAATTCAAGTGAATGAGGATTTGAATAATGCCATTCTTGGATATGAGAGGTGAGCAGACCCTTCCTTCTCCAGTTCTGCTTTCACCACCAGTTACTCAGCATTCTTAACAGAGGGCCTATAAGGCGAACACTCAGGAAGACCAAAAACAAGTTCAGAACAAGGCCACCTTCCTCCTTGGTCTTGGCCTTCTGGGAGCTTATGATATGGTTTGCAAGATGAGAGCGTCCCCGGGCAGTGTTAAGCGCATTCTTGGATATTCTCAGGCTGCCGAACCTCTGCATGGGGCCTGGATTTTATTCACCTAATATTGTGTGCACTGAGCACATCATAGATTCTCAAATCAGTGAATGGTATAAACGAAGCATCTCAGTGAAAGTTAGGTTTATCCAAAGTGTGAGATGGAGAAGAATATGGAAAGAGAAGAAGGGAGAACATTTTATATGGAGAAAATAGTCTATGAAAAACTGGAGCAGCCAGTGAGGAAATTTTGTATATGAACATAGATTTTTTTTTTAATTTCCATTCAGAAAAATACCAAAGGAAAAAATTTAAATACTCATAACTTAGTCACTAATATAGTTTTTTTCTGAATTTTTTATAGTTGTGTTCCCATAAAGAACACATACTTTTGCTCCTCCCCTCGATTTTACATATTCACTGCATAACAAATATTTGAGTATCCTGTGGTTTTAAATGCTTTTGGGAAACCATTATTTTTAATAGCTGCATAATGGTCTGTGTTTCTCTCACAGTTCACTTATTAGGCATTTAAGTTGTTTCTAACTCATGTATTCATTCATGAAATTAGCAGCCTATAACTGATGGTTGATAGTCAAGTCTATAGTCAGGAAAACACCTTAAATCATAAATATACACACTTGGAAATCAAAATCAATGCATTGAAACAAAAGTACAGGTGGTCTGTTTGGTGAGTATCACAGCGGGACTTAATCCAGGTTGGGAGAATGAAGCTTCTATGAGGAAGTGCCATCTAAGCTGAGAATGACAGTATGAGTGGGGTTGACTAAAAATGGAGCAGAGCAAGAGGAGGTATGGTTTATGAAGCTATGGAAAAGTACGGATAGACCTGGGGAGAGAGTGTGCATCCAGAACCCAGCCCCAAAGAGCTGCAACGTAGTTTGATTGACAGGTGGCTTTTTCCTCAGTCTAAAAACGTAGCTCCAGACAAGTCTCCTGATCGCTTTCCAAACCTATCCCTAGGCCTTCCTATCATAGGAATCTCACAGACTTGGAGAGTCTCACACTTTCCTAGGTCTGTGTTTCTCAATAGGCGTGGAATTGGCATTTTGGGTGGGACAGTGTTCCCTGTCCCTATTCTAAATGCCAGCATGTTCTTCCTAAAGTGGCATTTTGAGACAACCTAGGGACACTGTTTCTGCTGAGAATTACTGGGAATATGTAGTTGCACAGTGGCTATATTTCCAACCAGCTGCTGAAGAATGATACCAGTGACAGAATAGTCCCGGATCAATTCTTGCCGATGATTTCAGACAAGTTGCTTAACTTTTCTAAGGCTTAGGGGTTTTTTTGGTTTTTTTTCCTCCTGTTAAAGAGGAAAGTACTACTTATTTGGAGGGTTTTCTTTTTTGTTCTTGTTTTGAAAATCAAATAAGATAATGTATATAGAAGTACCTACTGGAGTACTAGCACAGTGATACTCATTAAATGTTAATTTTTTGTCTTTCTCCTCCCCTTTAACATCCCACTGAGCCTTTTAATTTATTGACTAGATTTTCCCCCCCACCGATCACGAATGAACCAAGAGAATCAGTGAAGTAAAACCAAAAGCTACAAAATAAGCTCTTTCCTTCGCTCTCTCATATTTACTGCCTTTCAGAGACAGCAACCATTAATATGAAGTGATGACAAGGCTTCGGCCAGAGATGCGAGCCTCGTGACTGGTGTTCTCTTAGCACTGAGCAAACTCACAGCCCTTACCCTTTGTTTTCTGTGGTATAAATCTTTGTAAGTGGAAAAATGTCTAAGGAAAACCACATGGTTTTCAGTGGAATGCCGTCTTCTGGTTTTCATTTTGGAGAATTCTGTTAACAAACCGTTAAGGCCGGTGACTAAAAGCTTCCTCTGAAGGGAATGTGTGTTTATTTGGTCTAGGTATCAGGAGATTGGATTACTTCTGTGAACGGCTCATTCTGATGTAGCTTTGAACCATGTGTGCCAAAAGCAACTGTAGTCAATTGAGACAGAAACACTTAAGTCTTAAGATTCAGACAGAAATTCTTGCCTCTAGAAAAGATACTAGTCCTGTGTATTAGTTTCCTATAGCCACTGGAACAAATTACCACAAACTTAGTTCTTACACTGACGTAAACTTATTATCTTGCTGTTAAGAGTCTGAAATGGGTCTCACTGGGCTGTCATCAGGGTGTTAATGGCTACATTTCTTTTTGGAGGCTCTCAAGAATACATTTCCTGAACTTTTCCAGCTTCTAGAGGCCACCCACTTTCCTTGACTCGTGACCCCTTTCCTCCATCTTCAAAGCTAACATCGTGCGGTCAGGTCCATCTTACATCCTCCTAAAGTGGCATTTTGGACACCCTTAAGGGCATTGCTTTCTCTTCTGCTTCCCTCATCCACGTTTAAGGACCTTCGTGATTACACTGGGCTCATCTGGAGAGTCAGGGTAATTTCCCTATTAATGTCAGCTCATGAGCAACCTTCATTCCATTTGCCATCTAATCTAACTTACTCACTTCTATTGATTAACACGTGGGTATCTTTGGGAGCATCATCTGCCTATCACAGTCTGCCCTCTGTTGGCCAAAGGTTCCAATCCATTCCACCTGCAAAGTACATTCACCCTATTCTGACATCCCCACAAGTCTCCACTGGTTACATCCAGGGAGTAGGTGTGTAAATAGGAAATGGAAGTTTGTTACTCAACGCTTGACCTGTGAAGGTTGTCCATACCCAGAACATAACTACCTAGCATACAAGAAGCCAATGCCATAAGTACACAGAAGGAAAAAAATGTATATTTTAGAAAGGGAAAAACTTTAAACCCAAGTGCATGTTCTGGTTGACTGTAAGTTTTTAGACCTCTAAGTGGTTAGACTCATGGAATCAATATGTCCATAGCAATATAATATGTTTCTAAGGAAACTCTTAATTTGCATAGCATTTCCACATTCATCCACCTGTATTGTCTATTGATATCTCGCCACTGAGAATGACTTTTTGAGGAATGGTTCAAATGTTGTTATTCTCTTTCAGCAGGTGGAGAACTGAGGACCCAGAAGTCATATTCATAGTTATATAGCTACTTAATAATAATGACACTTGAACCTTGGACTTCTACCTTCAACTTCACTATTCTTTGAAACCTGTTCTTTTATGTGTTATTTAACTGCTCCTACTTTACGACCCTCCCAAGTGTATGAGCAGTGTAAAATTTTAAAAAGTGATAAAAGGTCAATATTTTTAGTAGGCATTAAATATAAAAATGAAGATAACTAGTGAAAATAATTAAATGTATTAGGATTTTTATAGGAAATTATAATGGCAAAATTGGAAACACCTTAAGTATTTGGGAATGATGAGAATAATTAAATATGTGATGTGTCCATAAGGTAAAATATGCAGCCACTAAACTGTATTTCTGAATAACTAGAAAAATGCTTGCAAAATAATTGAATTTGAAACAGAATTATGTAAAATACAATATCAATATCAAGTTTAAAATAGATTAACTTATAGAAAAATATGCTGGAAGTAAATACATCATAATGGTAAGGGACCATTAGATGATAGAAACGGTTAAGAACCATTTCCTAGGTGATGGAATTATTGTTAATATTACTACTTTTCCATTTTCTTGCAGTTTTCTCTAAAGGCATTCTTATCTCTACAAACTGGGAAAAAGTTATTAAAGTACTTTATTGGGAAATGAGTTGGGATGAGGCTGATTTGTCTTTGTTCCTAAATATTTGCATATTAATAATTTGTTAAATTTGCAGCATTTTCATATGTTTTCTTTTAAATACTTACATTTTGCTAATTTGAACAGGTTCACTAGAAACCAACAAAGGATTTTGGAGCAAAATAACCAGAGGGAAGACACCAATGTAAGTTATTAGAAAAATTTTTTAAATAAACAATTGAACATCATATAAATTGTATAGTAAGGATCAAGGTTTGTGTTAAAATACGTCTTAAAAAAGAGGAGACATTCACTAATGATTTGGAGTGGTTTTGGTGTAGAATATTTGCCTTAATAACTTGATGTTACTAAGTTATTAAGAAGGTCATAAGAAGATGCTCTAATTAAGGAAGGATACATATAGATGGTGAGATGTGATTAGTACTAGTGTTGCCTCCTGAATGGAGGAGAATTATCCTTCAAGATGCATCCAAATAGGATCTTCCTTTCTCCAAAGGAAAATTTGCGGGGAGAAAGCTGTGGTAAACCACCTGACACAGTTTTTCTAAATTATGTTTTTGTTTGCTTTATTTTAGACTACCAGTAATCCTTCTGCCCCATCCTATGAGCTTCTTGACCTAAGCCCCAGCCCTCCGAATCAAGGGGCCACTGTAGGGGAACTCAACGCCATGAATGCTCAGCTTTCAGACTTAAGTAAGTAAGCACGCGGGTCTTTTCGACCCGCAGAAGAGCTTGATGTGAAACATGTCTCTTTGGTTTCATGCTTTAATGCAACCGGAGAAGGACTGAGTCAGTTTGACTGTCGGAGAACTTAAATCTACTCTGAACCCACACAGTTATCTTTGGGTTTCTTTGCCATATCACAGCTATATCACAGGATATTCTTTGCCATATCACATCAGCTAAGGAACTGATGTAGATAGAGAAATTCAGGAATTATGAGGCCTGATCTGCATGGTGGTGAAATGTAGAGGAGAAAACACAGGCTTTCGAGTCAGAGAAGTCCAAGATGAAATCCCACTTTTGCCACCTCTTAGCCACCTAAACTTTGAGACTTTCCTACTTTATAAAGTGAGAACAGTGGTTCCTTTAATGGGTTTCTGTGAAGGTAAATGAATAATGTTTATAAAATGCATTGTAGGCTTAGGGTTACCTATCTTATCTAATTTGTTATCTCCTGCTATCCTTATTCCCAAAAGGTTTTGGTAAATTACAAAATAAGGATAGTGGAAAATGCTGAAATCCAGAAGTTTTTGCCAATCTAAAGTCAGTTTGTTTTTCTGTTATATTAGGTTTTCCAGAGTCAAAATACTCTTTGAATTTGTGTTTTTCTTATAACTTCATTTCTAAAATGTTAGCTGCTTGCTTATGTAGACCAGTGGGATGTGTGGAGTTCATTATATTGAAGTTTTCTTGAGTTTTTATTGGGCATTTTCAGAGGTGGGGAAATAATTATTCTCTTTGGGGTGTCTCACTTAGGATGGGGAGTTAAGAGTTTGGGGAGGTGAGGGTAGACCTCTGTATGTACAGTAGATTTTTACTTTTGTGGTTGGCAGAACAAGACATAAAATCCCTTTCATTCTGGATCAGCTTGGGACTTTAGAAAACCCAGTACAATAACATTTGTTACCTTTTCCATGTGGCAAGGAATTTCTCTCTTTCCAACTACTATATATGATGCTCTTTAATTTCTGTTTAAGGAAACTCCATGATTTTATGGTGACAAATATCTCCTCGCTTCAATTTTTTTTTTTTTTTTGTACTGTGGAAAATCCAAAAGAACAAATTACTGACAAAAGTGTTTTAAAGCCAACAAGTTCTATTTTGTGTTCTAGATTTCAGCTCTCCACGTCCCATTGTAACCAACAACTCGCAACCCAGTCTTCATCCACAGGTGGATTTGCTAGCCTCGGAAAATACAGAAACACCCCTGTAAGTATGTCAGTAATACCCCAGAACGAATACCATCTCATTCTGATTTCTCATACTTCAGAAAACATGACATAATAGGAAAAGTAGAGATTTAGGAATCAGACCTAAGTTAGAATTTCAACACTACTTCCTCCTAGCTGTGTGACCTTAGGTAAGATACTTACCTAGTGTGAGCCTTCATTTTTCTTCTAAGAATACTTCCTAGGATTTTCACAAAGATTCAGTGGGATGCTGTATGTATCTCCTAATACACCGTTTGGTAGATGATAAGCCTTCAATAAATTACCTCTGTTTCTGTTATTTTTAAAGTAGGAGCAGGAAGTAGAGGAAATACAATGACAAAGGAAAGGGAAGAAAAATGAGGTTCAAAATCATTAAGAGTAATGGCCACACCAATTACGGAGAACTTGTAATGTGCCAGGTGCTTTGCTAAGCTGTTTTTGTTTATTTCATTTAATCTTTGCAAAAGTTCTTAGGTCAGTGCTGTTACCATTATTCCCATTTTACAGGAGGAAAGGCTGAGTCTTAGGGAGCAGATGAACTCATAATTCACCAAAAAAGAAATACAAATGACCTGTAAACATATGCAGTAATGCTCAATCTCACTTGTAGCTACAGAACTATAAATTAAACTACACTAAGACTTTTTTTTAACATCACAGGTTGGCAAAAATGTTTGTTATGCTTTTTTGGCTGTGGAAAGGCAGATACTATCACAAAATTACAGTTATGAGGGGCAAATGGCAATATTTATTAAAATTATAAAGTATTTGCCATGGAACTCATTTCTATGGAATCTCATGGATTCCATTTGCCATGGAATCTCATTTCTAGGAACTGATACTCATTTATGCAAAATGGGGTGTTTACAAGATTATTCTTTACAACATTTGGACAGTAGCTAGTAATTGGAAACAACTCAAGTACCCATCAGTTGGGGACTAGTTAAATAAACATCTACACACTGTATTATAAAGCCGGAGGAAAAAGTAAATACTCTGTGTGAGGGACAGTCACCAGTATATTTATTTTTCAGTGAAAAAAGGTACAATGCAGTGTGTGTATACTATCCTGCATTTGTATGACAAAGTGGGAAATCATATATACAGTAATATTTGCATAAAGAAACACAAGAAGGATGCAGAAGCAACTAAAAAAGTGTGGTTACTGAAGGTCAGGAAGAGGCAGGCTAAAGTAGATAGAGCAAAAAAGAAACAGGAGTTGGATTTGCGTTATACCGCAGCCTATATTCTAATGTAATAGGCAATTCATTTCCGTGATTCAGATATCAAAACAATACAAAAAGATGTACAAGGACGATACTCGATCCCGTTCCACCCCACCCTTCCTAGTACCCCTCCCCTCACGTCACACCTGCTCCCACCCAGGTAACCACTCTGTTAGTTTCTTATTTATCCTTCCAAAGTGTCTTTAAAATATGAATATGAATTTTTTCTCCTTTATTAAATAAAAGGCAGAATACTGTATACACTGTTCTGAACCTTGCTTAGGGTTTTCACTCAATAACATCTTGGCTGTGTTTTTTATATCAGTGGATTTAGATATTTTTAAATGTTACTTTTCTGTATTAAAGAGGGGGTGGGACAGAGGGAGGAGAATGAGAAAGGAGAATCAAAAACAAAGTGTAAGGGCAGAAGAGTAGAAAAGAACAATTCTTGTGCTGGGGAATGATTGGGTGTCAATGGCTATCTCATGAGCCACCAGGTTGGGTCAGTACCTTAGGTTGGCTACCTCTGCTCTTGACTACATGGGATGTAACTAAATGTTGAAATGCAGAACTTCAGTGAAGTTGCTTCGTAAACAATGGGGTCCAAAGTAGCTGATTTTGTTTTCCTTTAACCTGCAAATCTTGTTGGGTAATATGAGAAAGAATAAATATATACATGAAATCCCATTACAAAAAAAATTCTATAAAACTCATAAAAAGATCAAATTCTAGCTAATAGCTGCTTATTTAATTGGTAATCTCGTGGATTGCATACTTGAATGTGCATAAAAATCACTTTGCTGGCTATTGAAAAGTGAAAAATTGCTGGCCCCCAGAAATTCTGATTCAGCAGTAGAAGCGAAATCAGTCACCCAGATGTTTTACAGTCTTGAGATTCCCCCCGATCGCCTGTGTTTGCAGTCAAATTTGTTCATCACAGAACAAATAAGTGATGGAATTAGTCATAACAGAAATGATCTTTGGAAAACAGTGATGACGGGATAAAGTCATAGGTCATATTTATAGTCCACTTCGTATCAGGCAACAGGCTAAGAAGAATAACAAATGCTTACTGATAACTTTAGTACTTACAATAGGCCTGAGGTAGGTACCACCTCATTCACATTTTACAAATGAAGAAACCAAGGCTAAGGAAGATTAACTTGTAAAGGTTACCCAACTAATGAATAAAGATTTAAATTCAAGTGGGTCGCAGTACCTGCTCTTTTTTCTTTCTGCACTTTAATTTTATTTAAAAAATGTCCTGACGGTAAAATTGACCATCCCCCCACTTTTTTGGTGTACAATTCTATGAATTTTAACATATGTATAGATTCATGTAACTACCACCACAGTTGGGATACAGAATAGTTCCATCACCCCAAAAAACTCCCTTGTGCTGTACTTTTATTGTCATACCCCCTTACCCCCAACTCTCAGCAGCCATTAATCTGTGCTCTATCACTGTAGTTTTCTTTTTGAGAATAGCCTCTAAATAGAATCTTACAGTATGTAATGTTTTTGAAAAGGTATAAAATTGGTGTTTGCCTTATGTATTTTGAAACTGTTATTAAGTGCATATGCATTCAGGATTGTCTTCTTGGTGAATTGACCCTTTTATAATTATGTCCCTTTGTCCCTTGTAATTTTCTTTGTCCTGATGTCTACTTTGATATTAATATAGCCACTCTAGCTTGCTTTTGATAAGTGCTTGTGTAGTATGTCTTTTTCCATCTTTTTACTCTGAACTATATCAAAATATTTGAAGTGAGACTTTTATAGATAGCATATAGTTGTGGCACACATTTTTATGTGTTCCCATAATTCCTATGTTTGATTAGACAGTTTCCATTTAATGTGATTAAATATTTGGATTTAGTTCTATCATTACGTAATTTTTCTTTTTTCTTTTTTTATTTATGTAATTTGTTTTCTATTCCCTTTGTTTGTTTGTTTTTGCTTCCTACTTTTGATTATTTGAATGTCTTCAGTATTCCATTTTATCTATTATGATTTTGACTGTATTTTTGTATAGTTTATATATGGGGGGGGGCGACTGGGTGCTCTAGGGATTGTAATATACATAATTTTTAAGGCCATTTGGGACCAGTATTTTACCACTTCAAGTGAAATATAGAAACCTTATCACCATATAGATCCCTCTTTTATATTATAGTGATCATATATATTACATTTATATATACTGGGGAAAAAAATACCAGTGGACAGTGTTAGAATTTTTGCTTGCAACTCACAAATATATCTTAAAGAACTCAAGAAGACTCAAAGTCTCTTTACCCAATAATTACCATTTCTGTTCTTTTATTTTTTTCTGGTGTAATTTCCCTTCGCCATTCTTTTAGAGCAGGTCAATTGGCAGTGAAAATCTCTTAGTTTTAATTCATGTGAGTATGTCTTTATTTCATGTTTGTTCCTGAAGGATATTTTCACTGGATAGAGAATTCTGGGTTGAAAGTTCTTTTCTGCCAGCATTTTAAAAACATTGCTCTACTCTCTTCTGGCCTAAATGGTTTTTAGTGAGAAACCTACATTTATTCAAATTGTTGTTCTCTATAGATACTGTGTTTTCTCTAGCTGTGTTTTCAAGAATTTTTAATTTTTCCTAATTTTGAACAGTTTGATTATGATGTATCTGGGCATGGATTTTTATTGGTTTTTCTGTTTTTGGTGTGCTGAGTATACTAATTATCTGTGGCCACCATAAAAAAGTTACCACAAACTGGGTGGTTTAAAAGCACGAGAATTTATTTTCTCATAGTTCTGGAGGCTAGAAGTCTGAAATTCAGCTCCCTTCAGGAGAAGAGGAGTAGCCATTTGCCTCTTCCAGATTCTGGTGACTGTCAGCTTTCCTTGGCTTGTTGCCTCATCACTCTTTTGGCCTCCACCCTCACATTGTTTACTCCTCTGTCTAAAATTTCCATTGCTTTTCTCTTAAGCTCACTTGCCATTGGATGTAGGGTCCATTTGAATAATACAGGATGATATCGTCATCTCAAGATCCTTAATTACATCTTCAAAGACCCCTTTTCCAAATAAGGTAACATTCACAGGTTCCAGGAATTCGGACAAGGGCATAAGTTTTGGGGAGCCACCATTCAACCTACTCCACTGAACTTCTTGAATCTGTTGGGTTTATGTCTTCCACCAAACTTGTGACGTTTTCAGCCTTTATTTCCTCAAATAGTTTTTCAGCACTACACACTTTCTGCTATCCTTCTGGGATGTTAATGGCAAGTTAATCTTCCTCAGCCTTGTCCTTCTTGATGACACAAATGTTTGATCTGTTGTCATTGTCTCATAGATCGAGGGTTCTGTTCATTTCTGATTCTTTCTGTTTTTTAGGTTGGATAATTTCTGTGTTCAGGTTCACTGACTACTCCTCTGTCGTTCCCATTTGGTTATTGAGCTCATTCTAAATTATAATTTTTTTCTATAATTTTTTTTCCAATTACTGTATTTTTCAATTCTAAAATTACCATTTGACACTTCTTCATCTTGTGTTTCTTTGCTGAGACTTCTGTTTTTCCATTTTCCCCCAAGTGTTTGCAGTTGCTTGTTGAAGCATTTGTGTAAGCATTGCTTTAAAATCTGAGACAATTTCAGCATCTGTGTCCTCATGATACCAACCTCTGTTGGTTTGTCTTTTCTCTTGCAATCTGAAAAGTTCCCAGGGCTTCCTATGTCTAGTAATTTTGGATGGTATATTAGACATTTTTAATGTTATGAGACACTTGAACTTATTTAAATCCTGTTCTTGAGAATGTTGATATTTTGATAGTAGTGGGCAAACAACCTTGTTAGGTTCCTGCTACAGTTTTAACCTGCCTTCTGGATGCTGGGGTTCCCATGCAGATAAGTCTTCAAAGCCTTTGCAGTGCTATCCAGATCTGTCTCACACATGCATCACTCAGTGGTCAGGCTGTGTGTTTGGTTCTGTCTTAGGCATCCTGACTGGGATCAGATCCACAGATACACAGATCCGAGGGTGAGCCTAGGGTTTCTTTAACAACTTCATGAGTTTATTTTCCTGAATTCTTCCCTCTTTGTGGCTTCTCTGGTCCTTTGCCTTACTGGGATGCCCCTTTTCAGTTCTCCAGTAAGAAAGCTGGAGGTTTACTATGCCGTATGTTTCCTTGACTGCTTGTGTCTGGGACAAATGGAGGCTCAGAAAGGAAAAAAGAAACACGTGAGGTTCACCTCATCCTCTGGGGATCACAGTTCTGTCTGTTGGAGAGGAATGTTCCCTTCATTCAGTTTTAAAACCCTTACAGGTTCTGTTCACCCTGATGTCACTGCAGCCACCTGAGGATTGCCTAGGGTTTGAGGTGTGAGAGACCAGAGAAGAGGAGGTGAAAAAGGAGTGAGGGATTTACACACTCTCTGAGCACACTTCTTTCTTCTTTAGTGAGAATGAGAGGGCATCTCCCGTAGCTCTGTCTGTCCTCACTGCTCACCTTTGTGTTTTAGGCTGCATTGCATTCAGTTAGGGAATAGCAGAGGAGAAAAAATGGTTAAGTTCACCAGTGATTTAGTGATACTCAAATTCTGGTCTACTTTCTCAGTCTGCCTGTAACTATTTACATTTCAGTCCTCAAATAGTTGCCCCCCTGCATTCTGTACAGGTTTCATAGATGCATTTAGTGGGAGAGACGGGTTGAAGTGTGTTTACTCCATCTTAGTCAGAACCAGAATCTTCCCTACTTCTTTCTATCCTCTACTCTGCATTACCTCATCCTTCAGGAAATGACGGAGTGGTAGCTAATCATGGAAAGACCGAAGGCTGTGTTTTTACTAAGTACTGTGCACACTTCTGCCTCTCAGGGTTACCACTGCCAAGTGCTTTGTCTTGACTCTGGTATTTGAGCATCATGACCTGGTGGGCACTGAAACCAGATGGCCATTATTATGTAAAATTAATACTTTTGTACAAACTGAAGGTACATTTTATGTTGCATTTTTAGACCAGGAAAGTCGTCTTACTTTTTGCGTTTATGTTCTCACTATACGGTAATCATGCTGTTATCACACTATCCTAGGTTTGCCCAAAGGACTGGCCGGAACGTCGCCTCAGGTCATACATATGAGAACGTAAGTAATGAAATCCTTCCCTGGCAGTGCACCTAGTCAGCAGGTGGCCAAAAAGGAACTCCTGCTCATTCATTCTCATGTCCTGTTCAATGTTTCATTATTTATAATGTGTTGATGTGGCCCTTATTAGGATTTTTTCGTCTTTTTAATCTTTTATTTTAAAAAATTATTCTTATTCTTCAATTACCATTGACATACAATATTGGTTTCATGTGTACAACATAGTGATGACACATTTATATAACTTGTGATCACCCCGATAAGTAACGCTCATGTGACACCATACAATGTTATTGTATATTTCCTATGCTGTACTGTACATCCCTGTGACTGTTTCTGTAACTGGCAATTCGTACTTCTTAATCCCTTCCCCTTTTCACCCATCCGTCAACCCCCCACCCATCCGATAACCATCAAAATGTTCTCTGTATCTATGAGTTTGTTTTTCAGCTTTCACATATAAGTGAAATCATATGGTATTTGTCTTTCTCTGTCTGACTTATTTATAGATGAATGGATAAAGAAGATGTACTTATATACAATGGAATAGAATATTACTCAGCCACACACAAAAAAATGAAATCTTCCCATTTGTGACAACATGGATAGATTTAAAGGGCATTACACTAAGTGAAATATGTCAGAGAAAGTCTTTTTAATCTTTTAAGATAGACAAATTGAGGCTCCCTTTTGTTAGAAAGAAAACTAAGGACCAGAATTCCTTTAGTGTTGTTTTTAGCTATCTCTACATCTTTTCTCCCATTCTCTTTGACAGATTTCAGACGGGCTTTCACCCTTTCCACTCTACTGGCATAGCTCTTGTCAAGGTCAGAAGTGACCTCCATATTACCAAATCTGTACTGCAATTTTCAGTCCTCTTACCTGACTTATTAGCAGGAATTGACAGTCAGTCACTTCCTCCTTTCTGCATATGTGGCTTTCAGATACCATTCATTTTTGGTTCTTCTCTTGCCTCACACTTCCATGTCTTGACTATCTCCTTTGCTGGCCCTCCTCTACTACTGTTTCAGTGTTGGAGACCCCAGGGCTCAGGCTTCAGATTTCTCTATCTACATTCATTCTTCCATGGGCTTTTGGTCTCTTTTCTTGAAATAAGATGCAAATTCTGACAACTTACAATTAGTATCTCCAGCTCATGCTCCTCCCCTAAACTCAACTCATATATCCACCTGCCACTTAGCATCTCCTGTTGCTGTCTTACCAGCTCCGGCTCCCAACCTGCTCTTCTTGCAGTCTTCTCCACATCAGTAAATGACCACTCCACTATTTCAGTTCCACAGGTCAAAAAGCTTGGAAAGTAGTGTTTGACCCTTTACTTTTTACCTTCAAAATACATCCATTATCCAGCCACGCTCAGCAGCTCCCTTCCTGCCTCCCAGTCCAAGGCACGAGATGGCTATTGTAGTGGTCTCCTAACGGTTGCCCTGCTTCAGCCTTTACCTCCCTCTCCGCTCCTCTGCCCACCACACACTCGTCTCACAACAGAAACCAGAGCAATCGTTTTTAAAAAGTCATGTAATGCTAGTCATGTGCTGTCAACCCACGCAGGATTCCCTTTCTCAATCCATGTTATGCAGTAAAAGCCTGAAATGTTGATGTGACCCCTCCCATTACCTCTCCAACCCCACCCTTCCCCCTTGGCTCACAAAGCTCCAACCACACTGGCCTCCTCCACTTCAGAGCATATGACGTCATGTCCTCTCCGATAATAACAGGGCCCCCTTCAGAGACAGGGCTCTGCTCGTTGACCCCCGTGGCAAGGTAGGTGCTTGTCCACTAGGATCACAGAAACATTCCCCCCCCACCTCCACCTCAGTGCCTCTTTTCCCTGTTACCCTGCTGTTTTTCTTAGACCAGATGCCATCGGATATCTGTTTACATTTCGTTGATGTTCTGTTCCATGAGGGCAGGGATTTGGCCTGTTTTATTTATTGCTCTATTTGTAGTGCCTGGCCTCTAGTGAGTACCCAGTATATACCTGTGCAATGAGGAAAATTACAAGAGATATTTCTAATAATGACTTAAACCTTTACCTCATCAGTCCTGTTTTCATGTCACCACCTTATGCCTTTCTATAGTCAAGATTTTTTTTTTCCTGTTTGAAATGGAGATTTTATAATCAGTGTGAAACAGTAGACTCTGGACTGAGCCATATATACCTGCTTATTTTTAAAAAAAAGCAACAAGGTTTTTTATAGTTTACGTTTTATATAGGAAATGAGGTGCAATGGGCATGAAGCCAGATAGAAAAACAGTAAATTTTGTGATTATTACCTGAAATTAGTAATTTTCTAAGTTCATAATTACTAAATCTTGTCCAGCTGAGAGTATATGGTCTTTGGAATAGTGCCACTTGGAAGCCTAGGAATCTAAATAATAATAATAATAAACTTGTTGTAGAATGCTTGTTTGAATTTGCACTGTGCTTTCTTCAGTTTCCGGAACATTCAAATTCAGTATTAAAGCCTGTTAGTCTACAGACCATTCCAGCCACACCATCAAACCAGGGACTGCCACCCTTGCCCGGCAATCATCCAGGTATTTGAGACTTTATTTGCATCAACTAAGGAAAAATTGTGAGAATATAGGAGTCTGCCTGAGATTTATGGTAATTATAAATAGATAGAGAAAAAATTAGAGCAGTTTATTTGCATTTTGAGTGAATTCAGGGCAAATACCATTATGACTGACATTAGGAGATTGTAAACATGCTTCTGTTGTGCTGAATATTGTATTTTGAACACTGAGGGTAAATGAACCTTTAGTTGAAGTTTGAAATCTTTTTGTTGTATATAGATTTGTTGCACTTGGGAGTAGCATTGAACACCAGTGTATTTATTTCTGGTTGTCAGTGTTTGTTAGGATCATAATGTTTGAAGTCTGAATCATAAGAATACTAATTGTGCATATTTCCTCGAAAAGCACAATGTGTATTTACCACTTTATTTTTTTTTGCCCTTTGCCTAAAGCGATGACAAAGAATGATCTCCAGCCACCCAATTACTACGAGGTAATGGAGTTTGATCCCTTAGCTCCTGCTGTCACTACAGAGTAAGTCATTTACAAGATGATTAATTTATTTTTTGTCTTGGATCCCTTTGGTAGCAGAGCTAGCAGGGCTTGTTTATACATTTAACTTTGTTTAGCTCTTGGCAGAAATTGATGACCTTATTAAAAATGACTTATGAGGTTTTATGGAAGCTGTTGCTCTTAATGGTCTTACCGTTCGCGGCCTAGTGACTGAAAAATAAAAACGCTAGCGTTGCACATTAAGAAATAACCGGAACCATTATGTGCATTCATGGATTCCTTGTAGATGCTTTGGCAGAAAGTCGGGTTCTCTCCAGCTTGAGAAGGGCACTGTTCACTGATGAATGACATAAGTAACACCACACTGACGGAGTATTTGAGCTGTTGACTACTAATCCCCCAAAAAACTTACAAGAACTTGTGTTTAGTCTTCATTACATACGACAGTGTGCTTAAAATGGACTAATAAAGCATTAGTGTAAAAGTTACTTAAAATCTTTAAAGCACCATTATGTATGATTTCATCGTGCTCAAGTGTATATAAATATTTCTGGGACAGTGGGCTCATTTGAACTTCAATATACTTTGACTGAAGGTTACCTCCAAAATTGTTAAAAATGATTAAAGCAAGTTTATGGAAATCATTGTTCAGAAATTGGCAGCCTGCAGGGTATATCTTGTCTACAGCTGTGTTTTGTTTGACTTGTGCACAATTTTAAAAATGTACTTAAAGATTAATTGCCAACAGTTAAAAACTGGGCTATTTCAAGAAATACATGGAGCTCTGGATTCTTTTAGAACCAGGCCTGCATTTTCCCACGTTAGCCTTAGGTTGGAGTTGAATAGTGGCGGCCTCCTTAAGACAAGGCAAGCTCTGTAGTCTACCAGACCCCACCTGGCCTCTTGTGTGCTTTCATTTGATCTGTTTGGCACGTGTTGGCATTTGAGGTTCTGCCCCCTGGTTTAAACCCGCAGTGTACTGATCCATTTTAGAATAATTAATGAGTAACAGGCTTAGGTGTTCATTAGATATTTTTTCCTAGCAAGACTTGAAATTTCCCTAGTTTATTCTGCTTGATTAAGTATCACTGAATGTATTAATAGTTTAAGGAATTAGAAATTGGTTAAACTAGTTATGCTGTTTGGAAACTGCATGTTTTTATCAATTTCTGCATCCAAATAGGAAGTGGAAAATGTATTATTATATGCCAGTTAATTAGGATTGTTGTAAGTAAATTGTTGTAAGTGCAACAGATACGACAAGTGAGATAGATAGTAAAAATCAGGAGAGGTGAAGCTTTGGAATTCTCTACCACTGTGCTTCTTACATTCTGGGGGGTAGGGTTGTCTCAGTTCCTTTGAAACTCACATGAAATCCAGGGAACATCCAGGAAAAAGCACAAAATCTTGCAGAAAAGTTCTAGGATTTTCACATCACTGGTTGTCCATGAACCCCAGGTGACGAATTTCTGCTCTTGCAGGCCATACAATATAGTATAAATAAAGATTGTACATATATACACACACGATTCATTCATTCAACAAGTGCATTGAACACTATTTTGCCAGGGACAGTGATTGAGACTTAATTTATCATGTTGAACAAGAGACATGTTCCCTGTCCTCGTGAAGGTTAAATCTAGTGTGGAGGCAGAAATTCAATCAGGCTAACAGGAAAGAATATGGTGACTTTACACGGTGTACAACCAGAACTAATTGAAATGAGGGTTAGAGAAAGCTTGAGGAAGTGACATTAATGTTGAGACCAGCAACTGTTAGTCGAATGACAAGTTTGAGAATCAGTGTTGTAGGCCCAGGGAACAACTTGTGCAAAGACCCTGAGGAGAGTGAGTTTTGGCACATTCAAGGAAACAAAAGCCAAAGCCAAGAGCAAAGAGAGCAACAGGGCACCTATTACTAGATGTGGAAATTGCAATTTGGAAAACAAAGAAGGGGGTGCACAACAGTGGTGAACATCACTGAGAGGACAAGTAAGGTGAGGAATGGAAACTAGATAATGCATTAAGTAATAGGAAACCATTAGTGATTTTACTAAAAGCCATTTTGGTACATTGATGGGGATAGAAGCCAAATTCCAGTGCGGTAAGAAATAAGAGATGGGAGTAGAGACAGTAAGGGCGGATGACACTGGAAACGTAAACATGAAGCGTTGCTGGAAAGTGGTTTGGCAGCTTGAGGGTTACTGAGGTGACTACTGTAAGTAGACATGGGATTAAGGACTGTATTGTTTTATACAGTGGGAGATGCTGGAACATCTAGGAATGATGAGGGGTGGGATCTAGTAGAGAGGGACAGATGAAAGGTTCAGTTCGGGAAGGGGGATAACTAAATGAGTCAAGTGTTTGAAAAGCCAGGCGTAGATAGGATCACAGAAGTAGACAATGGTGCAGATGAAAATACATTTGAAGATTCAGTAATGGGAAGATAAGGCAATTCTATATCAAGGCATTTATTAAGTAGTGAGATTTCTGATTGAGAATGAGAGGAGGGGGATCAGAGATTTGAGGGGAGTGAAGGCGGCTGCATTATTTTTGTGGAAAATGAAACTTATTACAGAAACATACTAAAATTTCTGAACCATGCTGGGGCTTCATGAAGTTGATGATCATGGCTTCATAATGCTGTGCTTTTTATGAGTTTTTCTTTAGCCATGTTTTGCTGTATATATCAATGTATTGTATATATCAATGTCATGTTTATAGATATATTTTGTAGCCACAGACATATAAGATATATAAAGAATTGAATGATACCATAGAAAAATTATATATTACCGTGTTTCCCCGAAAATAAGACCTAGTCGGACCCTCAGCTCTAATGCGTCTTTTGGAGCAAAAATTAATATAAGACCCGGTATTGTATTGTATTGTATTGTATTATATTATATTATATTATATTATATTATATTATATTATATTACATTACATTACATTACATTAAAGACCAGGCCTTATATTATAGTAAAATAAGACTGGGTCTTATATTAATTTTTGCTCTAAGATACGCATTAGAGCTGAAGGTACGGCTAGGTCTTATTTTCGGAGAAACATGGTATATATAAAATACAGAGATGATAGTTATACGCTAACGGTGGCTTGGGAGTTTGGACTAACTCCCAAGTTATTACTGTTTGGAGTAATAACATGGTTAAATAAGCTGGAAGGAATATTAACGTATTTTTTAAAGGTTCTGAAACCAGGAAAAGCTGAACCATTTTTGCTTTTTTAAAGCAGAAAGCAAACTGTCCAAATTTGAGCCACATTTTTCATTAAATCACAAGTAAAATGAATTGATTATGTAAAATACACATTTTTAAGATACATGGGAATTGCAACATTAGGATCTAAGAAAACTATAATGTAAGATTTAGGGTAGAGGTTTTTGTTTTTATTCACTGGTATACCCTGAACATTAGAGGGCACCAGATTTTTAGTTAAAGCCTTTGAAACTGGTTAGTTTAGTTAAATGGTACTTTGAAACTGATATATATAACCCTTTTGCCATGATGGCTTGTTTGTTTCAGAGCCATTTATGAAGAAATTGATGTCCATCAGCGCAAAGGAGCTCAAAGTCATAGTGATTGCTGAGGTAAAGACTTACACAAGTAACATTCCACATTCTACATGATTTCAGTGCAGTGGTCACTTTCTCTATTTAGTATTACCTTTCGTAAGGGCCATCTGAGTCTCTGACACTTTGGTGAGTAAAATGTACAAGTTTCTCCAAATCACTCAAATTCTAATGAACTATTTGTTCACTAAGGAAATCATCTTTGTGACCTTGTTAGCTAAAAACAATAAATCCTGGCAACGTAGAAGCAATGTAGAAGTTGGTTTATGTATAGAAGTATTATTGCTAATAAAAATTTTTTAGCACTGGAATCAGACATTGGTTTTTCATGTGCAGTTAATACTTGTTAACCGGGACTGGTAGAACCCATTCATTGTTAACTCAGGTCTGGATTCTAGTTGCGGTTCCAGTCATTTATTTATTACTGAATGCGTGGCCACCAATAACTTATTAACCTTATTTATTCCCCTCTACTGCCCCCTCCCCATGGAAACAGTACATTCCTGCTTTTCCTCTACCAGTACGTGCCTCTCCAGTTATTAAGGAAGGAGGAAAGAGAAGGAAAGGACGGGGATGGTTGACTACCTTCTGTTTATTCTAGGGAAAGTGAATGACCAGCTCACAAGCTGCGTTAGGGATACCAACTCTTTAAAAGGTAGACCCTGTCTAGCTTTGAGACCCAGAAGACAAGACCTACCGACACAGCAAAACCATGGTGGACATTTGTCCTCTGCAGTCATGAAGTTTAAACAGAAGAGTAACCGTTCCAGAGTAAGAGTTATGGTTCCTGAGAGCAGCTCAAGCTTTATCTCAAAAGAACTTGGTTTTTAACATATATTCACTTAAAACTTCAACAGAAGACAAATTCATCGTGCTGAGGCCAGCCAGGTTCATTGGAGGACCTTACGTTTCAAAGGCTTTCCTACATTTAGATCATCATCACACAGCTGTGAAAAGCGTAGATGGAGATTATTTTATTACAATATAATTCTGAATAGATGTAAATATGAAATGTGAGAAACTATTTTATTCAGGAAGAATATTGACTGCCTTCATTTAACTAAAATCAAATGTAAAAGTCAATTTGCACTTCTTTATACAGAATATTCTTGTTTAGAATTATGAATTATAAAAGCCTTGATACTGTAGTTTATATTTCAGGTGCCCTGAAGAGGTCACTGGACTTTACATCGAGTTGCTTTTAAATACAATTCTTTGTAATACTAAATGTTATTTTTTTTTCTTTTTACTGCAAATTAATATTTCTATTTGGAACAAATAATACTGGAAAACTTTCAGAATTGTACATTCGTTTATGTCATAAATTACAATGACAAGTTACTATTAAAACAATTT
The DNA here is from genome assembly GCF_004115265.2 of Rhinolophus ferrumequinum. Taxonomy (NCBI): domain Eukaryota; kingdom Metazoa; phylum Chordata; class Mammalia; order Chiroptera; family Rhinolophidae; genus Rhinolophus; species Rhinolophus ferrumequinum. Next base: position 29,964,160 of record NC_046304.1, on the reverse strand, counting down.
AATACATCTTTTTTACAGTTTGTTCATTGAAGAACTTCTGATGTCAGTAATCTTTACAATCCCACACTTAACATTTTAATATTCAGGGACTTGGAACCATCACAGGAAATGCTAGAAGCCTCGTAGATATTTAACGCATTTTATTTCATTTTGATGATACTGAAATTTCAAAGTACCTATTCAGTACTCTGAATGTAAATTGCTCCGTATCTTAAAGGAAAAACAGTCACATTTGAAATCAGAATGTAATCTTTGGGCAAACTATTAGGGCTTAGTGATTCCTCTTCCATTTTGAGCTTTTAAAAGTGACTCACAATGAAAGAAAGTAGTAACCAACTGTTTTAGAAATAATAAAAATGGTTACAAGTTCTAGAGCCTAAGACAACACGTGGGCATTAAAAAAAAAAAGAAAGAAAAAATCATTGCTACCAATACAAAGTGCTAATAATTTGGAAGGAGATCAGCGAATTATGCTGATCCATCAAGCCCATGCCTATATATATAAAAAAGAAACAAAGCAATTTATTTTAATATCACTTAACAAATTCTAATATGGTTTTGAACAGTCAGTCATACATTGTAAATAGGCATGTGGATTCCTTATGATAAAAACCTGAACCTGTTCTCTTAAGTAGGGTAAATTAGTTGGGGGAAAAAAATTCAGTACATAATATTTAAAATAGAAGGCATAAAATAGAATGGGAGGTATTATTGTAGAATATTTCTCTTCTGAGAAGACAATATACATGATTTTTCAAAAATCACATATTTGAAGGAGACCCTAGTTGCTGACTTCAATTATATCCTGGAACTGGCAACGTGTGCCCCTCCTTTGCTTCAAAAAAAGTATAAGAAAGGGTGATGAGATCAACATTCACCATTCTTGGATCTTCAGCAAATTCAGGATCAATGTAGAAAAACACTGGCATATCTACTTCCTCTTGTGGATTAAGCCTTTGTTCTTCAAAACAGAAGCACTAGAAGTTATAGAAAGGTATTTATTTATTAATATTTCTATTCTATTAACTACAATAGAAACTAATGGTTCAGTTCTTGGCTTTAACAAGCATACTGTTTATATAAATATAATCTTTTAGGTTCTGTGAAAGGGTAATAGCATCTTTTCATCTCAGATTGAGTTTTGCTTTAAGAATTAAGAATCAACAAATTCTCATCTTAAAAGCAGATATCCATTTGGTTCTAAACCTCTGCATAGCTGTTGTAAGCATTGGAAAAAAAACCAGTTTGAAGTTTAGAAGAAATAAATTTTCAGAAATTAGTACCCACTAAAACACTGCAGTAAATTTAGTACTAAACACTTGTATGTACTTTTATCAATCTATATAGTTTGCATTTAATTGTACCTGTATTTTATTGAAATACTGTCCAGCTTCAAATGGTACAACGTTGTATGTAGAAATTCCGATTACTGGTTTGTCAGTAGGATTCTTCGCTTTATAAAATGCCAGTGCCGTCTCTCCTGGCACTACCTGTTTTAAAAAATATATATATACATCAGCAGCACTTCAAGTCTCACACATCTTCTTTCTCTATTTTTCCTATCCATCAGACTGTAATACCATATCTAAACTAATGTTAAGGGTGTGAATACTACCCATGAACATGTGATTTTCACAATTTACTTGCACATGTCAGTGAAGAACCAATGCTCTATTCTGCATACTTAGTTATGGGCTGTCCTCTTGTATATCCGAAGTCTTCAATAATCTGCAAATTATTTAAATGTGTTCAAGGACAAGCCAAGCTTATAATAGCTCAAGCCTAATTTCTTAACACTTCATTATATTATTGAAGATTCTTTTTAAAAGGTTACCAACATTAAACTTAGCTTAGAAACAGAATAAATTAAACTTATAACCAGAGTAAAACTGAAAAGAATCTTTTTATTTAACCAAGCAGCACTCACGCTTTTTTTTGAGAGAGCAACAGATTAAATTGCCAGGCTTTAAAAAATCAATTGTCGAGGGATGCTTTGTCATTTGTACCAATTTAGCCACTGATACCCTGCATTCTATGTGATTGGAACTAATATTCAGAATCATAACTTATAAAGCTCTCAATCATCGAAGAGATTCAGTCCTGTTTACTAACCTGGAGATGCACTAATACGGGTTTATTAAGCACTAATAAGAGTCACAATTAAGCTTTTCTGGCTATTCCTCCATTCATGAAATCATTTCCGTTAAATCCTCTAGGATCCCATTTTAAGGGACAATCTTTCTGAACATGACTAGGATGATTACTTCAAAGGTCCTCACATGTATTTCTTAAGGGACAGGGATACTTTCAATGTAAATCAGTAAACTACTTTTCATTGTAAGCAATGATTTTCAACATTTTTCCTATCCTATCATCTATATCTGAAGAAAAGTCAACTTATACGAGTAGCATGACAGCCACTCCTAATCTCGATTACTTACTATAGACCCGAGAACTTCTTAGTGAATTCTTAATATGATTCTAATAAAAACATGACATTTTCTATTGTTCCAAACTGACTTTTACTATAGTACCATGTAAGTTAAAAGTATATGCTGGTACATTAGACGTAGGACACTGTCAAAAAGCAGTTTGGGGGAATAAAAGAATTACAGTAATGGGGTCTGTCAGTATTTTGAAATTAAGTTTAAATGCGTGTTTCCTAAATTCTGAAGCAGTTTAAGTGATGAAAGGAGTTAGTACACTGAAACAAGTAATCTTTCAATACCTGCTTTAATCACTTACATATATTTCCGTTTGCTGAGGTCTGAAGTTCCACTGGAGACTTGCATGCACATCTGCATTAAAGGTGACTCTAATGACGCGATCCTTAACAGGCACCATCTTTTCAATCTGGTCTGATGCATGACCTGCCGCTACCGATCCTCCAAGTCCAGTAGTCTAGATAAAAAAAATACAATGTTAAATGTTACTTTTAGGTGATAATCTATTTATTGGATAAAAACAATTTAATTTTGGTAATCCAGTAGGAGCCAAGTTTCACTGCTTCCTATGAATGATGTCAGTGGTTTAACCATTTTGGGGGTATCAAGGGCCTATATTTATTCAAGTCTTATTTTTTAATAATCACTTGGTTATCTGGCATGGTGAAAAATGAGTCATTTGGAAGACAGCAAACACTCCCCTGCTCAGAATATTTAGTTTAACTTTTCATTAACATGCTTATTGCTAGTATTTCATATCAACTATTGATAGAAATAAACTTATCTACAACCTTGTCATTTCAGTAAATTACATTTTCTACATTCTTGTCTGGTCCTTTTCCATATCGTAACTTTATAGCACAGATAAGTTTATAGCTTCATTTGTATAGTCTGCCTTTCTCAAGCATCATAAGTATTTTCCCCATGTTGGTCAATGTTTTTGTAATCTTTTTCTGTATTTTTTGGTATAGTAGCTTTTACAGATATCCATCAGTTAGAGAACTTGTTCCCTTTCACCACTGCATCAACTAATCATAAGGCATCAGAATCATCTGTGTATGACACTTTTCCCCTATATTCATCGACATTATTTACTTTATCATCAGAGATGCTTAAAAAAAATCCTCACTTCCAAGGTCATCATTCTTCTGATGCTTGAAGTTGCCAGAATTCTGGTCTCCAGATAATTAATCTGTTACTATACTAGGGAAAAAAACCACATTTGAGGCCAGGGGAAGACTCCCAGCAAAATATAGTATTACTATCTTCTACTTGTTACACAAGTCAGCTAGCTTCACTCAACTGCCATTTAACATTATTCAATTATAACCAGAGGGCAAGCCTTTATTTACTTTAAGAATCAGTATATTCTTCTGCCCAAGAGGGCTATAATGCTTAGGTTTTAAGATATAACTCCTTTTCCTAAAGAATTTGAGTCACTTGAATACAGATTCCTTAATGTACTCTTTCTGACAAGCAATCTTGGGATATAGATTCTTTAAATTTGTAAGTTTGATGATTAAAGAAATTAAACAAGAATAGAAAAGGGCACTGTAAAGAAAGTATGTCCTGGGCTCCAGTCTAGTTCTGCCACTTACTAGCTACACAAACCACATAAATCTTTACTTTCTTTGGGCTACTGTTTTCCATACTCATAAAACGAGGTCACCGTGTTAAGTGGTTTATGGAACCCCTTATTTTTGCCTCTAAAGTTGTTTCCAAAAGTGAAAGAGATGCTCTTTTGGAAATGTCACTAACATCCAACTGTGATTTAAGTTTAGGATCACAAATGACAACTTTTTATTTTTCTGGCCTGCGCTTGCACACGTGTGAAAAATATTGTTACTTCAGTTTGGGGCAGGATTTCTCAACTTTGGCACTAATGACGTTTTGGGTTGGATAATGCTTTTTGTTGTGGGGGGCGAAGGTGGGAAGTGTCCTGTGCAGTGTTAGAGTTTGGCAGAATCCCTAGCCTCTACCTACCAGATACCGGTGGCATCCTCCCACCTCACTTCGCAGGTTATGACAGCCAAAAATATCTTCAGACGTTTCTAAATATTTGGGGAACCGCCCTTGTCCCCCACGTGGTTTTCAGAGACCTATACTTGCTGTTTTGGATTCAGTTTAGCTTATTTAACCAATTGGTAGTTTTGGGATTCATGCTTGGTCCAGGCTGGCCTCTGACGAGAATTAATTCACATTCTACACTCATCTCCAGAAATCAAGCTGTTGCACTTTCGCACATAAATGCTATTAGGAGACTGAAAGTCCTTGTGACTTCTGTTTCAGCCATTATAGAAAATAAAGGTAAGTTAAGCTCCGCAAGCATGGGGGAAGTAAGCCAGGTACTAACCACACTGGCAGCAAAGATTCTGAAGTTTTTAAAATATTACTAATGCCTGACGCCCACTCCAAGACATTCTGATTTAACTGGTTGGGGATGTGATCTGGGTGTCAGGATTTTTAAAAGCTCACCAGGTGAGTCCCATGGGAACAACAACGTGGGAACCCCTCTCAAACACTGATGAACCCAATGTGTAGCTCTCACTGGTGGCAAGTTTTTTTAAACAGAAATTCCTGGCCCCTACCCAGACTTCCTAATCAGAATCCCCGGCTAGGAGAGGCCTGGCATGTCTACTTAAGCTCCACTGGTGATCCTAATGCCCAGTCAAAGCCTCAAACTACTACTTAAGAACAAATGAGAGCATATGCGATATAGGTGAAGTTGGCCTTTGCCAGTGGTTCTCAAACATTAGTTCGCATCAAAATCAGCTAGTGGACTTATTAAAATGCAGATTGCTGGGCCCTGCCTTGCTCCAGAGTTCCCGATTCAGTCGTTCTGGAGTTGGCTCAAGAATTTGCACTCAGATTCCCAGGTGATGTGGATGCTGCTGGTTCGTGGGAACACACTGTGTGAACGATTTAGTTTCTGAACTAAAAGGGACCGCAGGGTAAGCACATTCCAGTCATATATTAACGGGGGTGGGGTCCTAAAAGGCCTAAGGCGTGCCTCTTTGTATGGATAAAAAGCTACTCCCAGGTTAAAAACAAGTAAATCGCATATTCCCGTTTCCAGGGTTAACGTTCGCACAGAAACCAAAACCGTACGTGGTTCACAGAATGAAACGTACTAATATAAATTACACTGCCAAAGCGGGCACGCGTGTGAGCAGCAGGAAGGTAGGGCAGAGTAGACCGCTGGACACTTGAGCACAGGCTGCCTGCGGACCTCGTGGGTGAGCTATGTCTTAGGGATCAAGGAATTTCACTCTGCAGCGTGGTTGGTATAAAAGAACGATCACTCCAAGGGCTTGAGTTCTACTTGTAGCTTTGCCACTCCTTTCCTTGGTGACCTTGGACAAGTCACCTTTTGGAGCCTGTTTCCTCTTTGGCAGATAACCTGGGACACCCCTCCCAACATGACACCGCCCAGCGGTCAGCGCCGGCCCCTACCTGGCAATAGAGTCGATAAAGGGGCACCGCGGCATAGGACATCCCCAGCATGCCCACGGCGGCCGCGGCCACGTACGTGAGGACGGTCTTGTTCCGCCGCCGCCACTCCTCCTCCTGCGCGCGCGTGAAAGGGTTTGTGCTCTTCGGCCGCCTCGGCGCCTGCACGGCCAGGTCCCGGGCCAAACTCGGGCGCCTCCATGTCCCGACCGGCCTCAGCCCCCTCTCAGCACCTCCTGTGCCGCTCCTCCCCGGCCTTAGACGCGGCTCTAACCTCTCCGCAACGCCGGTCGGGGGCCCAGGGTGGCTCCAGCGCCAGCCACAAAAAGCGACGCGCCGCCATTCTGGACGCCAGAGCCCTCCCATAGCTCCCGGAAAGAACACCCGCCCGTCAGGGACGAGGGCAGATCTCGCGAGGGCTGCTCTGTCTCGCGATATCTGAGTTGAGCCTGCCGCTGCCTTGGCTACCAGGTTCCTCGGGAGGCTGCGCTTGTAGTTGAGCTACGGAGGCCCGGTTGCCAGGTTACGGGTAAGTTCGCGTTGTGCTTCATGACTGTTCCTCCCACTTTTCTTCCCTCCAGTTCCTATCTAACGTACTTTTAGGAACAACGCTTTCCATGCCCTCCGCGTGCATCCATCACCACTTGGGTTTGTGTCCCTGATTTTCCTAAACTCCATCAGCCTTTGTCTCGACCTAGCGGCCCCTAGCGGCCGCTATCCCGCGGTCCTTTTACCTGGGGTACTCGGACCGCTGGCCTGTTAACTTCCTGCCCTGGACCTGGGCTCCAGGGTCACTTGTCCCAGGAAGCCTTCCTGTGTTAACCACAGCCCGCTCGAACACTCACATGTACATTTTCTCAGCCCCTGGGAAGCGACTTCCACTGCTCTTAGGCCCCTTAACTACTTGCCCCGTGCAAATCACCGATTGCGGAGCTGGAGAGATGTTGTCAAACTGAAGTTTGTTTAGAGGAGAGTGACTGACCAGACCAGGATATGAGACTCATTTAAGAAAGGGTTGAAGATGTTCATCTTCAGTTGTCCCACAGGACAAACTAGGACCTGAGGGGAACAGACAGCGTAGCCGGTTTTGCTGTAATGGAAATAAGCATCTTTTTTAGGAACTATAAAGTAGTGGTTAAGAGCTCAGATTCTGAGGTTAGTAAAGGTTGAATTCATACTCGGGTCCTCACTTTGATCTTGTGTCCTTAGTCTAGTGATTTGACCTAAGACGTGACGACCTTATTTGTAAAATGGGAATCATAATAGTAAATGAGAATATTAATTATCACATGTAAGGTGATTGTCACAGAGCCTGAGGCATAGTAAAAAATTAATAAACGTTAGGCTTTTTCTAATGACCAGAGCAGGTATAATTATCCCAACTTGATGGGAGAGGGAAATAAAGGCCTGAGGACTTAAATTATTTTAAGTCATTCAACATGTGGGTCATTCATGATTTTAAGTCATTCAACATTTTAAGTCATTCACTCTTTACTGTGGGTCAGATCCTGTTCAACCTACAGCATAAAAAAAGTCAAACAAGATCATTTCTGTTCTGAGTGTACTTTCTTCTGAGGACGCAGTAGGTCATCAAGTAACAGATACGTAAGGGAAGTTCAGATCACAATCTGTACAGTGAAGACAATGGAAGAAGATAGTGAAAATGAGGAGGAGGAGGAGGAAAGTCAAGTCCTCCAAATGACGAGGTGACATTTGAGTCTAGTCCTGAATGATGATAAGGAGCTATCTCCACAGTGACAATCCCAAGTCATTCAAAGGCTCAGAGGCAAGAAAGAGCTAGATACCACTGAAGAATGAAAAGGAGGCCAATGTGTTCCAAGCATGGGGAGCAGGCAGGAAAGTGGTAGGAAATGGGGTCAGAGTAGGTATACAGGGGCCAGATCATACTGAGCCTTTCAAGCCATGTCCAAGGATTTGGATTTTATTCTAAAGTAACAGGAAGCTATTGCTGAGTTTGCAGCTTATAAGTGGTAATGAGCCGATGTTGGTTCTGTCGTGGAGAATGGAAGTGGAATAATTAGTGGGCAATTGCAGTAGTGCAGGTGAGTGATGATGGTCACCTGGAGTGAGTAATTGATTATCTTGTGACCACAAGGCCAGAAAGTTGCAAAGCCAGTAAAATCCAAGTACCTTCTGACTAAGAGTACTACTCTGGCACAAAAATCTCAAGATCCTATTATTCTACAAATGTATTTGCATTGTTTTATGAGAATGTTTGAAAATCGTTTTCATCTGTATCTCCCATAGTTCTTACACCAGCTTGTCAGCTCTTTCAAGGACAAGACGGATCGTATTTTTTAATTTCTTAACAGCATAGAATCAACCCTCACACAAATGTTAGTGTCAGTGAAAGCAACACTACATTCCCTCCAACATTCTTTTTCTCTAGACCACCCTTCCATGTAGCAGTAGGTAGCAGTACTTTTATGTCTGTCGTAGTGTCTTTGTCTTGGACTCTATTATTTTATTTTATTTTGTAATTACAAATGAAACTAGTCATTTCCAAGGTACAGTAATCTTGATAGCAGTAAAGTGGTTTGGCTGCAATTCTTGTAACTCTTGAGTGTGCTTGTGATAGTGCATAAATCATTATGACAACTAATGCTACACAGTGGGTCTATCTTGAATGGAAAGAAAACGCCTCAGGGCCAGGTTAGGACAACCCTGTTCTGCAGGTAGAGGTGTTGAATATGAACTTAAAATATCAGGGACTGGACTGCGATTTCAGACTTGGCACCTTTAATTTGTAATGCCATTCTTCAGCAGTAAATAATTAATGCTTGTGAACCCTCTGTAGTTAGCTATGATCATGTCTAATTTTGCATAGTAGGTTTGCATATGTTATTTTTCATAGAAACCACTTTGGGAGTGGGGGTTGAGCGAAATGGGTAAAGGTGGACAAAGAAAGAAAACAAACCATTTTGATAGTCGTACATGTTTTCTTATCTGATTATTGGTTATCAGGCTTTCTGAAGACTTAAGGGTTATAAAGATGTATTATTTTTAAAATTTGGTTTCTGATTTTTTGGCATTTTTAGTAGTTAATATAAATTAAGGAAATTGCAACTTAAATCTTAATATGTTAGTCACTGAGCTGTATTTCTTAACTGTCTGTTTGCCTAATAAAGCTACTGAACAACTGTTTATTTGGTAGCTATTTATTACAATAGTTTCCTTGTACCTAAAAGAGGAGGAGCAATGCATTTGAATAAATAGTAAGAACAAATGAATTCTAGTTTGCTTGAGAATACGCTAGATAATCACTGTTTCCCGATTCAATTAGTGCATACTAACGGCCTGAAGTTGCTTCAGTAAGTCTTGATATCCGAGTTTCTGATTTCCTGGCATCTTCCTTTAAGTGACATGTTTCAGGGGCCAAAAGATCTTGGACAAGTTTATATGATTGACAGATAAGGTGAAATGAAAACAGAGATCATTTGTCAAGTAAAGTTTATCAAGATCAGGGTGCATGACTTATGCAAGTTACACAAAGCCCTACTCTTTTAAAAGTAGGCTTAGTTGGGCTCTATACTTGGTTTAATTCTCTGCTGTCATTATCTTGAAATAATTAATTTTTTTGAAGGGGCCTTGCATTTTCATTTTTGTACTGGCCCCCAACATATATTATATCCCAAATGAACTGATTGACATTCTGACATAATTCAAGCTAAGCACAGTCAACCTATCTGGAATAAGCAGAGGTTAAAGTTAAGAGATAAGACAAAAGGCAAATTCAGGTCTTCGGAGAATAGTTAGGTTGTATGAAATAAGATCAAGCAGAATTCCAAACTCCTTACCATGGCCCTTAAGACCCTAGGTAATCTAGACCCTTCCTACTTCTCTAACTTCATCTCTGATCTTTGTCTACATTCACCATGCGCCAGCCACACTTCTTTCTAGTCTGTAAACACCCCAGGTTGGTTTTGCTGCCTTGAGACCTTTTCTCAGCTGGGAATATTTTGTCCCTCAGTTTTTCTCCTGGCTGACTTATTATTTGGATCTTGGCTAGAACACCATTACCCAATCTAAATTAGCACTCCTCTGTCCAGTCAAACTTGATCATATCACCTTCTGGTATCTGAAAGTTAGTTCATTTTGCTGTTTCTTGTTTTTTACTGTTTTTCTCCCGACACTAGAATGTAAATACCATTAGAGCAGGCACCTTGGATTGTTCCGCATAATATCACAAGCACTTAGCATAGTCACTGCACATGATTCTACTGAGTGCATGGCTGGTGGATAGGTGCTTGAGAACTGTGAGCTGTTGCTCTGATGAGGATCTCCTGTTTCAAGAAGTCTAAGACTCGTCTGAAGCACTTTTCTGGTGTTTCCCACAGGGTTGGGCTGTGTCACAGGCAGATGCTGTACGTCCATCCCCAAAGGCGAATGAGCAGCATTCCTGAACTGTTTAGATTCCTGAAAGAAAAAAAATGCACTAGTAGCTGGAAAATTGCCTTTGGGTAAAGACTAAAGGAGATAGTAAAATTACCCTTTGACTAATCTTTTGTATCTTGATTTCCTGAAACTTTAAATAAAGATCAATTAAGTAAAGCCTAGCCCACGTAAGAGAGTCATTCCTGATTTTGCCAATGTTCTTACACAACTCTAGGATTAGGTAAATAGCTCATGCTATCTGAGGAACCATTGATGTGATAAGATATACAAATTGTATTAGTTTCAGTAAATCTGTGCCTAGTAGGTTATTTATGACTTGTAGGTCACAGAATCCCAACAGATTGTTGGGTAGCCAGCACCATTGTGCCCTCTTCTCTATGGAAATGACCTTAATATAAAATTTCACGATTTTCCCACCCCTCGAACCGCTCCCAGATGACTTGACTGCAGACTACCCCCATCCCATTCACGGGGTATCTAATCCTAGAGATTTTAAAAAGAAACTTAAAAAAGAAAATTCTCCCTTCAAAAAACACTCGGGGACTTGTAATTTAGTAAACCTGGAATAGAATTTTTGATTCATAGAGCCAAAAAAGAACTTTTGTAGGTCATTTTATGAATGACCTTGTCATTCTACACATGAAGAAGCCAAGCAACAGAGGAGTTAAGTGGCTAATCAGTCACGTGGCTACTGGACAGCGGAAATGGAACTCAAACTTGGATATTCTAACTTCTAAACCAGTGTGCTTCCTGATGCAGTGCTCTTCCAAATATATAAAACCAGTGTCAAGGAGAATTCCAAAGTGCTTTTTTAAAAAAAATTTATTAATTTTATTTTTATTTTTTAAATTTTATTGGGGAATATTGGGGAACAGTGTGTTTCTCCAGGGCTCATTAGCTCCAAGTCGTTGTCCTTCAATCTAGTTGTGGAGGGCGCAGCTCAGCTCCAAGTCCAGTCGCCATTTTTTCAATCTTTAGTTGCAGGGGCCACAACCCACCATCCCATGTGGGAATTGAACCTGCAGCCTTGTTGTTGAGAGCTCGCGCTCTAACCAACTGAGACATCCGGCCGCCCCTCCAGCAGCTCATTGTCTTCAATCTGGTTGTGGAGGGCGCAACTCACAGGCCCATGTGGGAATCGAACCGGCAACCCTGTTGTTCAGAGCTCTTTATTGTTTTTAAACAGAATAATTTCAGGTGAAATTAACATTAAATACTGGAATTAAATTCTTCTGTTTATTCATTAACATTGTGAGTTTATACCATTTGTAACCCTTTACTCTCATATTGGTGGACTCTTTGGAGGGTAAGAAGGTACAAGCCAAAGTCAAGGTGCATTTTTAACTGAAAATCAGATTTTTTTAAAAAAATTTAACTTTATTAAGGTATAATTGGTTTATAACAAACAGCACATATTTAAAGTGAAACATTTTAGTAAGTTTTGACGTGTGTATCCATTTGTAAAACCATCACTACTACCTATTGTACTTGTGAAGAAACAGGTGTGAGAAGCTCTAGCAGCTCGAATTGGAACCAGGTCTATCTGATGTCAAGGTCCATGCACTAGTCTCTGAAGCCTGAGTTCTATCTGGGAAAACAACCATGGTGGGAAAAGTACACAATCTCTGTGAATCTAGATATTCATTTCTTTAATAAGAGCGTTGTGCTAAAGGATCCTAGTATCTTTTTCACCTTCAAGTTTCTGTATTTCATTCATATTTCTTAGGCAGAAGTGGCAAATCTCTATTCAAATATAATGTTTTAATTAAATGAAACTGCACTATTTTCTGTAATTTTCACAGTGGAGCTGTAAGACACATTAAAATAATACATCTTTTTCTTTTCATAGGAAAATATTAAAAAAGCTTGTGGAGTAATATGAGTCAGAGTAATATAGGATCTGCAGGGAGTCCCTTAAGATAGTTGGTGAGACAATAGGAATTCCTGTTTTCTTCAACAGTGTGTTGTATAATTATTTTGCAGATATTCTGACTATAAACTACCTAGCCTTGTGCTTACAAGTGACATTTCCCTCAATCTTTTATTATTATGTCGTTTTTAAGCTTATTAATAGTAGAAGCTATAATAGTTACCTAAAGCTAAACTGTATTCTTCATTTCTGCCAGAAAAGGCAGATTTTATACAGATGTAGATGTTGATAATAATATAGCTCCATCTATCCATCTAGAGAACTATCTTTACATTTCTCAGATTTTATGAGCAATGACTAAAATGACATAGCCCAATATATAAAATACATCTAACATCTACACGCAGGCACATATTATTTAGGTGCCAAGTGTATGTAATGTTTTTATGCAAAGTTTAAAGCAAATTTGACTGTTCTAAGACATGACAATTTATTTTCTACTTCTCCAATCTTAGGAAAAGAAGAATTTATCGATTTCTTCAAGACCTTCATTTACACAGTGGTTGAATCCAAGGCTACCGTGGTGGAACCATGAATAAAAATACGTCTGCTGTAGTATCATCCGGTCTACTTGAAAAGTAATTGTTAAGTTAAATTTAGTATGTTTTGAACTCTCATAGTTTGAAATATGAGAAATACCAATGAACACTTGGCGAAAATTTTATACAGCTACTGACCTGTGGTACAGGAGAGCAATAATGAGAAGTTGATCAATAATTACCTTTCAGTGTAGATCACCGTGTAGGACAAATTCTGCATCCTCTTTTAGAATTATTTTTACAGATTGCTTTTAAAAATTTTGATCTATTTTTTTTGAATATCTAAAATATTTTATAATTTCAGTATAAAAATAACATGAGATTAGCTTTTGCTGAGTAACAAAACACCCAAAAGTGCCTTAAAAAAAAACACCTTTTTTCTTTGTCATGATTTCATGATTAATTCTTCTGGTCTGCAGCCAATGATGAAGGGTGGCCTTCTTCACATGTTCTGGAGCCTCATCTGGGAAGGTTGAGGTCTCTTGCGACCTGGTCTCTCATCCTCCAGGAGGCTCGTTCAGGCTTTTTCATATGGCGGTGGAATGGTTCCCAGGAAGAAGCACAAGTGTTTCTCAAATGTCTATTTCCCTCACATTTGCTCATGTACCATTAGCTCAAGCAATTTAAATGGTCAAGTCCAAATTCAAGCTGTAGAGATACAGACTTTACTTTTTAATGGAAGGAACAGTAGAGTGAGGCATGTAGACAGGATGGGAAGAATTGCTAGCCATTTTGCGGTATGTAGCACACATATAACAAAGTATACCCAGAGAAATCTTGCTCTCATTCTTGTTCTCGACTCTGTGCCCTCATTCCTCCTTTAAATAACCACTTTTATCTTGTTTTTCTAAGTGTTTCATTTGCATAAGGAAATGCATATTCATATAAATATATATGTACATGTTATATATGTATGTATATATGCATTTACACACATAATAATTACATTTTTTTCCTCAAAGTGAATTGTTCTGTACAAAGTTCCACTATACATTAGACATTCTGCTCTTGCTTACACAATAAACAAGTGTACACCAGCCCTTTGACTCAGATTCACTGGGTCTTCCCTGGAAAAGGGTGTCAAGTCAGTTAAACTCAGGGTGTCTTTCCCTGATGCCTCCTCCTGGAAAGCTCCAGTCTTCAAGGGACACAAGCCAGGCCCAGCTGTGTGGTTTGCAAAGAGCTCCACGCACAGAGCTCCACACCTGGGACAGCACAGTTTTGTTCAACTGCTCAGGGCAAATCAAGCCCATGGTTAAAAATCACATAAGATGTCCCAAAACACCCAGGCTTCAGCTCCCAGGCTCCACTCACTGGCATATTCGTAACAAAACGGTAGCATATTGTATATACTGTTTTAACCTTGCTTTTTTTTTTTAACTTAAAATTATATCCTGGTAATCACTACATATCAGTTTATAAAGATCTTTCTCGTCCCTGTTATTACTGTCCAGTATTGTATCATGTGTTTGTACCATGTGTATTCAGCCAGTATTTTATTGGTGGACATTGGAATTGTTTGCAGTTTTTGGTGATTACAAATTATGCTGAAATGAATAACCTAGTATCAAGTCATTTCGTATTTTTTTGCCAGAGTACCTTTGGGATAGATTCCGAGACATGGGATTGCTGGCTCAGAGGGTAAATTTAGAGATTCCCAGATTCCCTTTTTAGGGGTCATTCCATTTTGCATTCCCACCAACAGTGTACAAGAGTACCTCTTTTCCCATAGCTTTGTCATCAGAGTATATCGAAGTTTTAAATTTATGTTGATCTGATAGGGGAATAGCAATACTTTTGCCTAGTTTTAACTTGTTATTCTCTTATTATGATTAAAGTTGAGCAGCAGAATTATTTTTAATAGCAAAAAAGTAATATAAATTCTTAACAATACAGAAATTTTAGATCGTTGCAAGTAAATACACAGCTGTGTTGACAATAAATACTCTGTTCGGATTAGAAAAAGAGGGATGCTTTACTGAAATAATATGTGCTGGAGATTATGTGTGTCCCCATTGAAGGAATTCACTTTTAGAGGTTACTGGAGGTGCCTAGTGAGGTACCTTTGTTCTCTCCTTCATCTTTCGCACTTGTAGGCTTCACTCCCTTGTGCTCTTGCAACCTAATGTCCCATCAAAAACGGGTTGAGTTTCTGAAATCCATGACAGTAGAACATTTTGGACCCAGATCTTTCTGCCTTCTTTGTAGCTAATTGACTATGCCATATTGACCAGATAGGCCTTCTGACTCTAGAGCTAAATTCAATATAATGCAACCCTAAGTGATGTGCTATATAGGAAGCAAAATATTAAAAAACAGGGAGTTTTGTAAGGTGTTTTTTTTTTCCTTTATTCTATTTTTGTTTTAATAATCTAACTTTTGAATAAGAGTTTTCCTAAAGATTTGCAGCAAGTCCTCAAATAATATTGTTTCACCCAACATTTTTTCATTGTAACATTTATGAATTGCCATAGGAATTTAACTCTTGTGTTGATTAGCCTATGAGAAAATGGGTTTCCTTATACATCCTTTCGCTTAAAATGGCAGAACCTATCAACAATGTAAAGTGAGGACTTCCTATAGTCAGAATTTCTATGGTAGAAACTAAGAAAGCTTTTTTTAAAAGCTATAATCATGTAAGATATGAAGTAAATCTTTTTTAAAGACCTGCTTCAGTTTTTTTATAATGTCTGAAGATAGCTGGAAGTTCTATATTCAACAGTAGATCTGAAGCAAATCTCATACCACATTTTGCCTCTGGAGTAAGACAGACTGGGTTCACTATTCTCCAGCTTTGTAAACTCAGGCCACCAAGCTCACATCCCAGATTTTGGTTCCTTTAGAAAAAGGAGGGATTTTATAAATACTAAATTGAATGGCATAATGTATATATATTGTGTAGCACCATATCCAGTACATAATATATAAGCAGGCAGCCCCAAGCTTCATTTCAGACTTTATTCACCAGTAAAAGTCAATGCTCTGACCAGAGTGTTCAGAAATGGAACGTCTTTTACAGAATTATTTTGACAGTTTCTTTTCTAATGGCATTCCCCTATGTCTGACAGAAATTGCAGCTGGAGCAAGTTCTTTGTACCAGGAAAATACTCTTTTTAAATTAAAAGGATAAGCTTTTTTTTTTTGAAAGTCAAATGGAAGTTATATTTATTTTGCTTTAAATCGCTGCAAACCTATCTTTTAAAGTCACTTACCTAACTCATTAAAATATTTAGTATTGAAATTCCTCAGTGTAGTCCAAAAATCAACTAAAGGTGTATCTTTTTAGTCACCTTAATAAATTTAAAAATATGTCTCAATAATATTTTTAAAGTAGTTTTCTTTGTTCTCCAAAGAAATAAGCATTATTGCTGTAATTTCTTTATGGTTTGTAGAGAAAATTAAAAATAGAGGTAAGAAAATCCATTTGATTGCCTTTGTATCGCCATACTTTTTATAATGTAGTTGCTAGTATGTCCTGAGTATTTTGAATTATCTAGATCTAAGAATTTGATTTAACAAGTAGTTAAAAGAAAAAGTAGGTACAGATCTCTATGCTAACTTGTGAGTACTAATTTACTTTATCTTAGGGATCCTGCCTTTCAGATGATTACAGTTACCAAGGAAACGGGCCTTGGTCTGAAGATCCTAGGAGGAATTAACCGGAATGAAGGTCCCTTTGTGTATATTCAGGAAATCATTTCTGGAGGAGATTGTTATAAGGTAAAAATGAAAATAAAAAAAAACAAAATGACTAGTGATGAGGTTTGTTTTTCTACTTCATCAATATATTTTTAATATTAGCTGAATATCCACTATGACCATTTCTCAGAAAGATACAAAGAAACTTGTAGGTAGACATTTTCCTTCAAGGAGCTTTAATCTAACAAATGAATATGAAATAAATATGAAAATAACAGATTTCATAGATTATGTATTTTTAATTATATGCTGATCAACTCATATCCTATATCTAGTTGAGAGAAATTATATTTGAAGACACGTTGGCTATCCACTGCTCTGAGCTTGGATTAAGTTAGATCACTTAAACTTGAACTACATTCATTTAGCCTCTCCTAAATTAAAAACAAACACCCCAAAATAAATAAAAACACTCAGCAGATGAAATTCACTCATTTCTGAATTTAAAGTAATTCTTGTTGAGTTTGTTAATTATGTCACTAATAGATTGCCCACGTGAGAATAGACTTAGAATCTGTGTGAGAAATTAGATTTAAAATTAAGATCAGAAAATATCCTTTTATAGGAATTAGAAAGTCTTGCTCTCCTTTCTAACATAAGAAATATGTAATTCGTGAGTTCCTTTTTGCTCTGGTTGCTGGGAAGCTCAGATCCAAACTTGAAGCACAGTACCAGCGACTTAGTTAGCACACTGGTTGCTCCGTTTGCATTCTCATTTCTCTTGGATTTCATTTGCTATTTTTGTTTTACTAATATGATTATATATGTCTTTTATCGAAAATTGCCTCCAGTACTACAGGATATTTCCTATATATTTATAGGATATAAATGTATTCTTTATAGGCTATAAAGAATTTAATGAAATAGTCTATTAATATTAAGCTGTATCGTATGAGAAAGGATTCTCTTATCATTGTTCACATTATTGTTTTATTGTTATTCTAGTTGTTTTGGTTGAATAAATAGTCCTAGTCTTACTCCCATTTTCACTCCATGCTCTTGTTTAGCAAGCAGTTTATCAGTTCAACTGAGGTTTTTTTCTTTGTTAGGAAAAAAAGCAGTTTCACTAATAACTTCCAAAACAAATAGAAATGATTTTAATTGTTTCAGGCTTGTTGAGATAATAAGGTATCTTCCAAGTATATGAGTTGTAAGTATTAGTACAATAAGTTTAGGGTATTATAAGGATATAGATTTTGGGCTATTGAATTTAAATTATTAACCAAATAAGAATATATATAAGTGCTACATTTAAATAAATTCAAACAAACAAAAAAATGAAGTTTTTCTTGTAAGAATTGAAATGTTTAGTACTAGTTTAGTTTTGAAGATGACAGGAGTATGTGTGTTCAGTATAAGTTATTTCTTAGACTACAACACTTGATATAATGGAATAATAGATCACTGTACCTCAAACGTGATAAAAATTTGCTTTTAGACAAATATCAATTTGTGCTTGAAAAATATTTGTAATTAAAGTATTAAGTTGATGGCAGTGATGCTGAGTGACTCTTTATCAGCTATCAGTGATAGCAAACTACAAAATTCTACCCATAATATATATTATACTTTCTCTTGTTTTCTTAGACTTACATTGTTTGAAAGAGAATTAAAAAGCAAAACCCTGATGGATCTAGAGAACATTATGTTAAGTGAAATAAGTCAGACAGAGAAAGATAAGTACCATATGATCTCACTTATTTGCGGATTCTAAAGAAAAGAATAAGTGAATGAACTAATCAGAAACAGTTTGGGAGACAATGAGGAAAAACTGAGGGTTGCTAGATGGGCGGGAGGGGTGGGGGGTGGGGGGGAGGGTGAGGGGATTGGAGGGCAGTCGGTGACCACAGGATGGCCACGGGGTTTGAAAATTAATCTGGGGAACATAATTTGGTGGTTACCAGAGCGTAAGGGGGTTGGGGGGTGGGGGATGAGGGTGAGGGGGATCAAATGTATGGTGATGGAAGGGGAGCTGACTCTGGGTGGTGAACACACAGTGTGATTTATGGATGATGTGATACAGAATTGCACACCTGAAATCTATGTAATTCTACTAACAATTGTCACCCCAATAAATTAAAAAAAAAAAAAAAAAAAAAAAGCAAAACCCTGTATGGACTATATTCTGTGTTTACCACTAGAGGGCAGCACAGAGTTATTAATGTTCTTTGGCTCTTCCTGGTCCTGTCCAAGAGAAAAAAACAGCCAAAATAGAGAAATGTGTAGAGGAGAATAAATGAGTTTGCAGTGCTTACATTTATTTTTATATACTTCTTCATGGTGGAGAGTTATATGCATATTTACTCTGCAAATACAAAGTGGATGCTATTTGATTTTAAAATATTTTTAGTTAATGGCATTTACTGTGTTCTACATACTGTTTGAATGTTAATAAATTCCTAATCTGCACAAAATTTCTACGTAGTAGGTATATTCACAGAGTAGGAGACACAGGCTCATACGGTCATCCTTATTAAGGATATTGAGCTGAGCAACTGTTAATATTTTTTAAAAGCATGAGTGCTTTAACTTGTTCTAATGTTAACATTATATTGTTTCAGAACTAACAATAAGGCAATCTCGAGCTTATAGATAGATTATATTCCTTTTATTTCCCTAAACTTCATATGTTAGGGGATTACTGGGACTCAGAAGGAATCTTTAATTAATTATGTTTAGCTGTCACCTGCCTCTCTCCCCGCCCCCACACACACATGCACACACAAATGTTTTCCACCTGGCACATATGAAATGCAATACTAGTTCAGTAACCAAAATATCATATTTCTTTGAAAAATATATTCAGAGTTCAACCGTTGGGATATCTTGAAAACCTATCCAGTTCAAGTAGGAAAGATCATCCCAGCTCTAAGAGCTAGAGGCAGTCTATAGGTTGAGAACAAATGGCTTAGGTACTGAATTAAGGAAATGTGAAAACTCCAAGACCCTTTTCACCCCACCAGTCAGTCCCTATCAGTTTGTAGTCCTCAGCGTTCTAGCTAACACCTTTTTCTGGTCTAGGGACTCCTTTGAGCTTCGTGCCCACGTATCCAATTGCCTTCTCAACATTTCCACTTGGATCTCTTTTTTTATTATTATTATTAAATGCATTGGGGTGACGTTAGTAAGGTAAATTATATAGGTTTCAAGTGTACAATTCTATAGTACATCATCTATATATTGCATTGTGTGTTCACCACCCAGAGTCAGTTCTCCTTTTTTTTTTCTTTTAAAGAATAATTTAATTCTTTTTTTTTCCCCCCTTCTTCCTGCCTCCTCTCCCCCACCCCCCACTCCGGTTGAAGCCATTGTTTCTCAGTCTAGTTGTGTAGGACACAGCTCCCTGGCCCATGCTGGTATTATGAGCCTTGTGCTCCCTGCCACCCCTGAGGCAGTCGGTCGCCGGTTGTAGGTCGCCGCTCACAGCAGCTCACAGCAGCTCTCGCCTGCTGCTGGCCACTCACGATTGCTGCCAGCCATTCACGCTGGCCACTGGCTGCTCATGGCAGCACACTTAGCTCACGGCAGCACACAGCAGCCCACAGCACCTCACACCAACCTCTGGCTCCTCACGGCAGCCCAGCTCCAGGGAGAGCCGTTGGCTGTTGGTCACAATCTTAGCTATAGAAGGCGCAGCTCACTGGCCCATGTGGGAATCAAACTGGCGATCTTGGCGTTAGGAGCACAGTGCTCCAACCACTGAGCCACCAGGCGGGCCCCAGTTCTGCTATCACCATATATTTGGTACCCTTTACTTTCCTATACCACCCTCTTCCCCCTTATCCTCCAGTAACCACTAAACTTGTTCGTGTCAATGAGTTTTTGTTTGTGTGTCTTGTTTGTATATTGGTTTCAATTTTATATCTCACATATGAGTGAAGTCATATGGTTCTCGATTTTTTCTGTCTGATGTATTTCGCTTAGCATAATAATCTTAAGATCCATCTGTGTTGTTGCAAATGGCAGTATTTCATCTTTTCTTATGGCTGAGTAATATTCCATTGTATATATGTACCACTTCTTCATCCAATCATCTATTGAAGGACACTTTGGTTGTTTCCATATGTTGGCCACCATGAATAATGTTTCACTGAGCATTGGGGTACATATCTTTATGTATAAATATTTTCAGATTTCAGGGGTAGATCCCCAGAAGAGGGATTGCTGGGATGTATGGTAATTCTATTCTTAATTTTTTGAGGACGCTCCATACTGTTTTCCACAGTGGCTGTACCAATTTACATTTCCACCAGCAGTGTATGAGGGTTCCTTTTTCTCCACAACCTCTCCAACACTTGTTGTTACTTGTCTTGTTGATGATAGCATTCTAACAGGTGTGAGATTGTATCTCATTATAGTTTTGATTTGCATTTCCCTGATATCTCCACTTGGATCTCTGAAAGGTGTCTCAAACTCAGCTTGCTGTGGCAAGACAGGTGATAGTCACACCACACCCTCATCTGCCCATCTCTTCCCAAACAGGGCCTTTTCCAGTGTTCCCAGGCTTGGTGAATGACACCTTTAATTTGCACAAAGTTGGAAAACGTAGTACCGTGTTTACCCGAAAATAAGACCTAGCCGGACCATCAGCTCTAATGCATCTTTTGGAGCAAAAATTAATATAAGACCTGGTCTCATATTATATTAAAATAAGACCTGGTCTTATATTACATTACATTACATTACATTACATTATATTATATAAGACCCTGTCTTATATTATATAAAAATAAGACCGCGTCTTATATTAATTTTTGCTCCAAAAGACGCATTAGAGCTGATGGTCTGGCTAGGTCTTGTTTTCAGGGAAACACGGTGGCATCCTAACTACTACCTCTCCTTTAACACCCATATTCAATTAATTAGCACATGCTGTTGACTTTTGACTCTCTGAATATCTCTTAACCCTCCCAGTCTTCTTGATCTCTACCGCCATCACCGAGATTTGCACTATCAGTTTTTATTAGACCTCACAATAGCTTTTTCTGTTCTTATGCACCATGCCTGTTTCCCTCCCCATCTACAAGGCTCTGTATAATATTACTTTTCAACTCCACTTCTCTGGCTCTCCATCTGTATGCTTCCAGAGTGGCATTCTTTCAGTTCCTAAAAGGGCTCCAGTTCTTTCTCATTTCATATACTGTTCCCTCTGACTGAGAACAGCCCCCTTTTGCCCCCTACTTTCCTATCACTCCCAGATATCAATTCAAAGACCACTTTCTGAGGAATGTATTACCTGTCCCCCCCCCCCCCCCGCCTCCCAGGCCACACCAGGAGTTTTATTCCTACCTGTGCTTCTCATTCCTTTCCTTCTTCATATCGCCTATCTCAGATTGTAATCATAAACTGATAACTGTGATTATTTTATCTACCCTGCCTGAACCACAAGACAGTTTCCTAAGTGCAAGGATTCTACTTGATTTTATTCACAATAAAATTCTTAGTCCCCAGTGTGGTGCCTGACAGATACTAATTGCTCCATTAATATTTATGAGTGAATGAATGAGTGATCCCATAGCCGTTCTGTCATCTTTCTGCGTGTTACTGATCTGTTGCCTGCTGACCTCACTGCCACCATCTGGGCTCCACACCAAGGTACCTCTCTTCCCTGTCCTTTTGTGTCAGATTCTGGCTAAGACTTTGAAATTTTCCAATGTTTTTGTTTGTTTCTTTGTTTTTCTCCTAGTAATGTAAGGAAAACAGGCAGGAATCATATGCTTTTCTTCAAACCTGATATATTATTCCCTCCCTCTCTTTCTCTCATCTCTTGAAATTGAGATGGGTCTTTCAATCAAGTCATAACGTAATAGGCAGCATTTTTTGTCTTAGTGATTCTTAAAATAATGGTATACCTTATATTTAGTGTCCTCTTAGATTTGGTAAATTCAGGATTTTTTTTTTTTTTTGTCAAAAGCCATGGATATAGACAAAAAGATCACAAAGATATAGATACTAATGGTTAGTCATTGTTCACAGAGGATTGAAGTGAAGCATATTTAACTTTCAGAGGAAGTCTATTTTCAGAATATGCTGAGCATATCACTGGAACTGGGACCAAGGCTTTTCAGCTAGATAGGACCAAGGCCTCTGGATGGGCAGCAGTAAAGAGACCAGTGCCATGGGTGGAGCCAAAGGGCTAGCAACCAAGGGTTCACTTTGCAACATCGCTCTCTTTCCTCCTTGCCATAATCATTTCTGTGAAAGCCACCTTTCCTCTGTTTCCTGGACCTTATTAATGTGTTGTGGACTTATTTGGACCTGGCACTATGTTGGGGAAAACAGCCACAAAAAGGACATGGTTCTGGCCAATTGAAAAAATTGGTGCTGCTAGTTTGGGAGTTGCTGAATTAATATGCTCTACTGGGAGGAAAAAAGATTTAGGGGCACTACAAGGTAAGTGCAGCCTGATAGGTGAGCAGAAGTGCTATTGGAGCAAAGAGAAAGGAACCATGAAGTAAATCTAGAGAGTTGGGGAAAACTTAGAGCAGAGATAATGTTCGATTTTGGCTGTGAAGTTTAAGTGAGAGTTCATCAGCTGGAGAAGTGGCAGGGTGGGTGGTGTCATTCTAGACAGAAATTAGTATGTGTAAAAGCATTAAGGTTTGAAGAACATTTTCTGAGACTAGAAGGAAGAATGTATATGGTGAAAAGGGAAAGTGGATGATGAGGAAAACGTAGGTTGTGCCTAGTTTGTTTTGCTGGGTTTGGGAAGTTAAGGAGTTTTGGGATTCTGATTCAGCTCACCTTTATTTAACACCTACAGTGCGCCAGGGTTTTATATATGTTATCTAATCATGACGCCAACTTTGTGTGAGAGATATTTATCCCTGTTTACCGCTAAGAAAATGGAGCCACGTGGAGGTTAAACAACTCGTTTAGATTCACATAAATAACTGGTATTAAAAGAAGGAGACCACCCGTTGACAGTTGATGACCATATGGAAAAGAAATCCAAAGGCTTGCAGGGGCTTTTCTGATTTAACGAATTAGATAAATCAGAGTCAGGCTGTATGTATGGTTCCTGATAATAAGGTGACATAGTATCTAGAAAACTACATCCATAATCATAACCTGAAATGAAGAGTATTAGTAGTTTTTCATAGACGTGTTTAAGTGGTCAGGAATACGTTATTATTTCACCATCTTTATAAATGTCAGTGTGAAAGAATTCAGACTCTGAGGCTGGCCATGTGGAGGTGCTTGGCACCTTGCCTGTCGTGTTGTGTAGCTGCTCAGTAACTGCTGCATCAGAATCTAGACAGTGTGGAAGGGGCCTCAGAAATTAGCATCTTCACATATACATTAATCCAGCTGGGGCAGAATTCACTGGTTTTGAATGCCAGACTTTTACAGAAATAGCTTTGTTTTAGTTTGCAGTTTCTGGCTTTTAAACAGGTTCAGAAATTCACATGATTAGCTAAGATTTTATTCTAGGAAGCAAAAAAAAAAACAAAAAAAAAAAACCCACTGCTGTGAAAACTTTTTAGAAAGAAAAAAATATATAAACACCAGAAGCCACAGTCGGAAGGCATTATTCTTCCTCTCTCCTCTGATTCTTGTCCTGCTGGAAAATGCTGCTTTAATGTATCAGTGTACTTTAATACATGTTCAGTTGCCTTTATGAGAGGTTTTTCCTCTGTGCTGCTAAACCTGTGCAGCGTGAGAGGAGAACGTGGGAAGTAGAAGGTCAGCCTAAACCCTCTTGTCTACCTCTATTCTCTGTAGCCTTTTTCTCCTCAACCCTGACAACCAACTGATTTCTATAAGAGACATAGATACAGGAGCTGCTCAAACAATTTAGAATTTAGTTCTGTGTTCCTTGAAGGAGACGGTACGCCTCCCCGTCCCCCACCTTCTCTCTCTCTCTCATTGTTTATGAACATCTAGCTAGCAGGTTGTAAAGCTCAAATTTGAATTCAGGTCTGTTTGCCAAACCGCGTGCTCTTTTCACGTCAGTCCACTGCCTCTGAAAGCTCCTGCCCAAATGAAAGACAGTTGAGTTGCCATCTGACTTATTGTCATCATTGTAGAATTTTCTCTTTTCAAGGAAGTTTAATAAAAGGAAGAAACTGTTAATGTCAAGAACATTTAGATCAACACAGAATAACTTAATATTTACTATCGATACCTCCCCATTTCTGAAAGAACCTTTCTTTCCTTATTCGTGACCTTTAAATGCTTTGCTTCCGTGAAGCAGGGCTTTCTCTATCCGCCGCCTGCCTTTTCCCCCTAAATTGTTGCCAGGCTTTGGGATACAAGTCAATAGTAGTATAGTCATTAAATTTCAGTTATAATCTACCTTGTTAAACTGGTTCTAATGAAGAATTATTTTGCAGATTCCAAATTTTCCAGAGCTGGATTTAATAATGACATTTATTTGATTCTATTAATTGATTTATATATTTTCAAATTAGATTTAAAAATTCTCTATTTCACCGTTACTTTGAATACCAGTTTTGGAACATGGAACCAAAATCTAATTCAACTCATTAAGCATGTTGTTGGGGCAAACGTCATGAGCTTTTTATTTTAGGAGACGGAAAATTTATTTTCTTATTTATAATATAATATTTGATACCTACAAAACGATATTGGAACGTATGTCTAATTTATGAAGCATAATAATAAAATGAACACTTACGAATCCACTTAGAGTTCCCCACTTGGCTTACAAATTAGAAAATGTAAGTATACCCCTGAAGCTTCCTGTGCACTTTCCCCGTCATCCCACCGTCCCTCCCAGAAATGAGCACACTAGAATTTTGTTTATTCTTCTCTAACTTTTATTAACTTATCTTTTTGTCCGTAGCAAAAATGTTGTTTCTCATGTTTGTTACCATTTCAACTTAACCTTGAGTAAATGACTGTCCTCAAACTAAAGTTCAGCACATTACATTGCACACTCATGTACGTAAGTGTCTAAGTATAGTCTGAATATACTTGATTTAAACGCATATGTCACCAAACTCTGTAATAAGGTTTGGGCCCAGGCAATACAGAGCTGTGTTTACAAAATCTTACAAAATCAGATCTTTCATTTTACTAAACATGTATAGTCCATATGGTAGATGATTTCTCCATATTGCTTAGTCTTTTCCAGCATTGCTATTGTGTTTTACCCCCATACATTTATCGAATGGAAGGAGAGAAAAAAATCATCTGTGAATATATGTAGCAACTGTGTGTTGTGTTCTCTAACTTTGCTAAATCACATATTTATAAAATCTAAATTAGTTTTCAAATTTCACATATTTTTAAATTAAATGGCCTGTTGGTTTAATTTTTTTATGATGTTTATAATTCAGAAGGGTCATAGGGTAATTATGCATTTAAACCAAAATCTAATTCAACTCATTAAGCATGTTGTTGGGGCAAACGTCATGAGCTTTTTATTTTAGGGGACGGAAAATTTATTTTCTTATTTGTAATATAATATTTGATACATACAAAAGAATATTGGAATGGATATTTTACACAGTATTTGAAATAACATGTTCCCATAACATTTTTTTATTAATATTTTATATTTATTTGTTTTCCTATGTCCTCAGTATTCAGCATGATAACACTAAATATGTTTTTAAGAAACAAAAATAACTATTATTCAGTAGTAAAGTAACCATAAATCACCACTATTACATATAAGGCAGTTTGGATCAAAGATCAGTTATCCAAGGGGTATATCTTATTAGATAAGATTTTGAAGAAAGATATTCCCTTGTATTTGTGGAATTTACTTAAATACCATCAAGGTGAAAATCTAACTTTTTAACCATAGAAGCTTCTTCCCTAATTATGTAATGCTTTCTGTCGTTGTATGAATGATAAATTCAGAAGTATCTTAGGAACTGAAAATGAAGAAAGCTCATTCTTCTTTTCCAGTTTGAATTAAGAGAACACCAATGAAGACTGAGAAACTAGTCTAACAAATACATTAAGTCTTGTAATTGATACGCTCTGTCTCATTCACTTTGGTTGGTTACAGGCAGAGCTGGGACTTAGCAAAGACAATCCTGGCAGCCAGTTAGAAATGGTCATTATTAGGATATAACTAAAGCTATATGCACAACCAGTTAAGCCTGAATCACAGGAGGGATGGTAGATCCAGTAAAGAAGATGTTTGATCATAAGCTGAATTCGGAGTAGTATCAACATAATTAAGATCCTTGATTGAATTTTCAAAAATTCTTACTGTGGAATAAATCCTAATGGTTTGGTGGGATGAAAGATGCAGGAATGCTCGGAAACTAAAGTGACTGAATCTTGTATTTGGCCTACTTTATCACAGAGTCAGAGTTATAGCTGTATCATAGTACCAAGCTTTTAACACATATCTCTTTCCTTGTTGTACCAGGTTATGTCTTCAAGTATTAAGAATTCCTTAGTGTGCAACTTTATTCAGGGTATAGGTGAACTATTCCATTTCAGTCACATATATTAGCAAACCAGGCTTTAATCAAAACTTTTTACTATTGAGGTTCTTTATCTAAGATTTTCCTTAAACTCTTTAAGACATTCTTCATTAAAACTTTGCTTTAATTGCGCCAATTAATTTTTTTAAAACACCCTGACTAGTTTCTTTACAAATGTTACTGTTTTTGTTAGGATGGACGTTTGAAACCAGGAGATCAACTTGTCTCAATAAACAAGGAATCTATGATTGGAGTATCATTTGAAGAAGCAAAAAGCATAATTACCAGAGGCAAGTTGAGGTAATTATCCTATTACAAGATAAAATGAGACATTTAGCATGTCTCATTAAATTAATAATTTAAAATGTCCTAAATACTTTAGACCCTAAAAGAAGTATTTTTTTAATAATATGTAAAACATTATCTTAGAATTCAATTGTACTATATCTATAAAGTGATTTCTTTTTTAATGCTAGGTCAGAATCTGCTTGGGAGATAGCATTCATAAGACAAAAATATGATGGCAGTCATCCAGAAAATCCATCATGCACATCCCTTTTACAAACTTCAGGAGAATATGAACCTCAAGCCTCAACATTTAGTCTTCTTTCTTCTTCTGAAATGCTAATTCCAAAGCTCTCATCCACTCCCAAAACTACAGATGCCATTTCACCTTCTTTTAAGATAAATGAGGTAATCTCATGTTTCTGTTTATTTGTGCAGTCCATAAACCCCCTATATGTTTATATATTTATACATATAGAATTATAATTTGGTAATGCAGTTTATTAATAAACTGATACTTCCTTGAAATATCTTTTTCCTTTTTTTCTGTTAAGATTTGTATGCTGTGCTATCAGTAAATATTTTAAGTCAGTGTGTCCTTTGCACAGAAAATCATGATCAGGAATGGCATCACAAAGATATGCCTAACCTGTTACTCAAAACTATGTTAGGAATGTCGTATTTATTTTCAGACAGTCTTTAATATGGTCTAATTCATTATTATTTCTGTTTTCTGCTTGACTGAAAACAGGCAGTCTTCCTTTTTGTTCCTTAGCTTTTTTCCTACACAGTGAGGCTAATCTTAACCATCCAGTGTAGGTGGATATTGTTCCCTCACACGTGTATGCTAGAATCTAGTTCACCCTCGTCAATGCACACAAAAGGGGGAGTTTCTACATCAAAATAAAATACAATTAATAACTAATTGCTATAGTATCCTAACAAATCAAAGTTAGGAAATATGGCGTATATTCTTTAAACCTGTGTTAGCTATAAAGTAAAACAGGAAACTCAGGTAGGCTTTCAGTCAGTGGAATAAAATTCATCAACGATAACGTGAGTTTCAGGAACATGCTAATCAGATACAGAGTATGAAATTTTCTGTCAGCCCCTTATACTTTTCCATTTGGGGTTATAATACCTTTTCAAAGACAAGGTACATGGCCTTTTGTTTTGTTGTCCTTCGATGATAGAGCCTAAAGCAGTTGTTACCTTTAATTCTGAATTGCTTTGTTTGAAGATGAATATATTTTAGAGGTTTTCTATTTTTGGGGCTTTGCCTTTAATCACTTTAACCATTCTTTTTATGATAACATGAGCTTCTAGTCTGGTCTTTGACCTACTTTAGAAAATGACATTTCATGTTCCTCATTTTCTTTCATAGTTAAAAACTGGATACAAGAAAACAGAACAGACTCCAATTACTTCTTCAGACAACAGCCCTACGGATATGTCTAATTTAGGTAAATGGACATTTAATTCCTCTTTCCTGTTATTTTTTTCAATTACTTTCTCAATGAGGAGTACCTAATGTGACTTAATAGACTTTAAAGGAGGATATATTATGCCATTTTTCCATCAATGAATAAAAGAGCAAAATGAATGTATTGTGCAGTGGTCCCTGTTAGAGTATGACTTTTATTGGAAATTTTCCTGAACAAAGGGTTGAAATTTTCAAAGATACATTATCATCACACTGTCTATGAAATTGTAATAATCAATGAACTGTTGAAACCAAGTAATGAAAATTCTTTTATAAATCAAGATTAGGTTGCCTTGCCCTTTTAGTGAAATGCTGGTGAGATATATTAAATGCACCTGTCAGACAAATTATAGAAGGGAGCATACCTTAAGAAAAGAAACATGTTTTGGTCTTTTTAGGAAGAGATTATATAGCTATAAATTAGAAGAATGGCAGTATTGTGAATTCAATATTATTGTTTTTTAATTACCATGAAAATGATTTCTTGATTGTTTAAAACAATAAAGGATTATGTAAGCAACCCATAAAAAAGAGATTTTTATCAAGTTTTAAAGTTTATATTGGCTCAAATATGAAAAAAAATCCCTCCCCTTAAATTATCTCCAAAAGTTAATACAACAACAACTAAAAGAAACAGTACTTATAGAAAGGAAAAGTTAATTACGTATGTCTAAATTATAATTCAAGTTATTACCGATGCATGTCAATTTTTAATAGCATTATCTAGATCAGAATTGCAAAATAAAGAAAAGGTAGCATAAATTACGTAATGTCTTAGTCCGTTTGGGCTACTATAACAAAATACCACAGACTAGGTAGCTTATAAACAACAAATATTTATTTATCTCGGTTCTGGAGGCTGGAAGTCCGGGGTCATGGTGCCAGCCTGGTCCGGGTGAGAGCCTTTTTCCAGTTGCAGACTTTTCATCGTATCTTTACATGGTGGAAGGGGCTAGTGAATGCTGTCGGGTCTCTTTTATAAAAAGGGCACTAACCCTATTCAAGAGGACTCCACCCTCATGACCTAAGCACTTCCCAAAGGTGCATCTAATACCATCATCATTTCAACATAATGAATTTTGCAGGGACACAAACATTCAAACAATAGCACATAACTACCATACTTAACAGGAATTTACACTAGATTCCATGGTAGTTTCCTATGATTTGGAGCAGTATTTGCTAATGGGGTAGTAGCAATCTTTAGCCATATACTCGTATAATACACCTTTTTACTTAGTGGGATTTGTTGACTTGTGGAAACTTTATTAGCTTTGTTTCCTTTACAAAATTAATTTCCATTTTCTTGATATATTGTTTTTATTTTATACTGGGAACCCATGTGAGAAAAAAAGACAAATGAAAGAAGCAAGCAATGGTGAGGAGACGTTTATGCAACATGTTCACAATTTTGAAAGTAATTGAACTACTCAGTGCCTGTGTTAGCCTTTTGTTTATTCAGGAAGCATTTACTGTGTATGCCGTATGTGTAGAAAACATAGTTCAGTAGGAATTATTAAGGAATTAGGATATTTTCTGTGAGGTATTAAATAGTATATTGTGAAATAAACCATGTGGTTATAAAAAACCTTCATTCAGATAAGAAAAAGAAATGTATGTGTGTGCAAGTGTGCGTGTGTGCGTGTGTGTGGTTCATTTTATCGAATAACTACTATTTGCCGTAGTCTGTGTTAACTAGAGCAGGGTGTGGGTGGTTTTTGTACTCTAAGGAGCATACTCTCTTGTGGATGAGTTACACATTTGAAAAATAGTAAAGCCGTGAACAAAGCGGACTAAGAAGAAAGTAGTAAATGGCTTGAGCAGTGTAGGGAAGGCACGGTGCTTAATCACCGGGCTCCAAATGGGAACTCAGAGGTTCAAATCTTTGCTCCCAACTTTTTCGCTATATACAGTGACATTGTTGCCTCATGGGATTGTCATGAGTATTAAGATCATGCATGTCAAGCGCTTAGCCTGTCATTGGTACACAGTGTATTTGCTGTTATTTTTGTTATTACAGAACCTGCAGACTAGAATGTAGTTCAGATAATATTCCCAAAGGCATGTTTTCAGAGCAGAAGTGAAAGCTTTCATCATTTAATTCACTGTTGGATCCTCCCCTTACCCCAAAAGCTAGTACATATTACAGGATTTGTCACAATATGCAGAATTTCTCGGCAGAAGCCAGGTATCATCCAGATCTTGAGGGAGGTGGTAAACATCAATTGAGAGATGAAGATAGGAGATCATCTAAGTGAAGGAAGCACCATAAGCAAAAGCAAAGAAATAAGGATGAGCGAGATGTCAGGTGACCCTAGGAGGCAGATCTGATAGAGCAGAGGGATCCTGGAGGAATGAAAACACCAAGGTAAATTTACAACAGTGACTGTAAGAAACGATGCTAGATTGTCAAACAGAAAAATAATTTAATGAAGAAGATATTTAAGTGAGTAAGCTATATGTCAAGTAAATATTAAAATCCCATTAAATCAGAACATTTTTCTAGGGTAGAAATAGTATTGACTTAGTCCCATTTTCTTACTTCCACATAAATGTAGTACGCCTGATCTTTCTGAAGGACAAAAAAGCAAAGTCAACTCTCTAAATTATCTCTAAGTAACTTATATACATTATGATATGTCTGTTATCAGTAGTTAATTATAGATTGTTCCCAAATTAGGTCCTTAACCATGACATCTAGCCTCCTTCAGGCAGTTGGTATTTATTCAAAAAATATAAATGTGTCTTAATGTTAACCTCAACAAAAATAAACTAAATGAGGTGAGTCTACCCCAGTTTCCATCTCAGAATCATTCCAAAATGTAAAACTGGTTAGAATTTTAAAAATCCACATAATACTTAAATATGTTTTTTAAACTATTCTATTAGAGGTATAAATTTCTTGGAGTCCAGAGTCATTTACTGTTGCCATAAGGTGAATAACGCATGAGCTTGTGAGCTAAGAGCATGCTAAAGACATTACTAAGCAAATCAGTAAAGAATCATTGCATGTAGAAATACTATCATTAACTTTAGAATAACACAAGCCACAGTAAGGTTTTTATAATTGAAACAAAGTAGTGACAAGGAAAAAATGTCCAGGGAGGATTCATGGGTTTAACCAAATGGTATTGATCTTTCCCTTATAAAACATTCCCTTTCTTCAGATAGGAAGAGAAGATCTAAGAGAATAATAAGCCATCCTTTGAAAAGTCTCACTCCCTCAGAGTGGAGCAAATACGGAGCTTAGGCTGGAATTGAGAGATACCACAGGCAAATGAGGAAAGCTGTGTATGGGAGCTTTTCAGATCAAGCTACGGTACCGGGAGTTACCAAAGCACGTAACTTTGATTTACAGACAGATCTGCCTAAGGTTCTGGCTCAAAAGTAAAGGTTTAGGGGAAGGTTGGCTGAAAGAATGTGAGATTTTGTTAAGCCGTGATTGCATATTACTAAATGGTGGATTGGTATAGTTTTACATTAAATCTCCCATTTAAATACAATCTCTCTCTGTTAATAGTCACAATACTTTATAGTTTTCTATGATTTTTGATGTTACCTTCACAATTCCTGTCAGGTGATTTGTTTTATTTTTCCTACTTTCCATATGAGAAAACTGACTATGAAGGATATTGACACATTTAAGAACAGTGGCTTGGGGAGACACAAGAAATTATGACCCTAATATGGTCACCTACTGGCTAGTTTCTTTATCCTCCGGGACCTTGGTCTCTTCATCTTTGGGCTGGGAATGATAACACCGCTGTCATTGTGGTTATAGTAAAGATGAGCTTATATATGTGTGTTAAATACCTAGTGCACTGCCTGGTTAAAAGTAACCATAAATGGTAGCTGATCTTCTGTTACTTCCACTGTTACACAGCAAACTTTTAAGCTTAGGGATAGGACAACAAGTGAGAACGCGTGCTGCAGTGTGCGTCCATGGTGTGTGTGTCACTGGGCCTCCCTGTCTCTCGCTTACCCCTCTCCAACCCTTCCACACACGTACGCTTGACCTGAGTAATTCAGCCCCGGGTGAGTCTTAGTCTGAAACCATAATTAGGGTAGCTTGGGTCCACCTCGTGTTAGTGTGCTTTAATTGTAGATCAGGCACCAAGTTGAAAGTCATTGTCGAGCCTCACAAGTCCAAACCTTAAAGATGAATAATAAAGTTTGACTTACCTGCTGTTTCGTCTTTCATACCTCTCAACTCCATGCTCATCTTTTATGCCACGCTTTAGTTTTGGCACAGAGTTTCTCTTAATGTTACCAAACCAAACTGAACCAAACCGAATGAGGGTCTGCCCGCCCGATGCACAGCAAAGCCAAACACTGAACATCACGGTTTGCAATGGAGAAATTAAAGCTGTTTTATTTGCAGGGTGCCATGCAAGGAGAACGGAAAACTAAGTATCGATTAAACCCCAAACTCCCCGATGACTTTTAATCAAGGGTTTTTAACGGCAAGGATTGAAGGTTGGGGTTGAGGGGAGCAGACTGGTATGTGGAAGGACTAGTAGTGAGATTTTGATTGGAGTGCTTTAGAAGTTGCTTGTATGGTAAGAGGTTTCAGCACTGGATCTCCTGTCCAACAGACGATTCAGTTCTGAAAGGGTTCAGGTATTCAAGTTCCGGTCCTTTGTTTCCATGATGGAGGGATGAGACTTTGGTTCTGGATGCACTAGAGGTCAAAGGTCCCTCTTCTGCACCTGCTTTTGGTCTGTTATCACTGAAGAGCAATTCAGTATCTTGTTAGAAACAGGATAGGACTGTTTTAAGCTCCTTCTACGGTTACATTAGGAGAAAAAAATATACAGATGGTATTTTTTATCCCATGGCCAACAATTAGGTGTAACAGTAACAAAGGAAAGTTTGTTGTTTTTATCAGAATTGTGAAAATTCTTTTATACTGAAATCAGTCTTTCTCTGCATTTGATTCCATTTGAAGCTAAAAGTCAGTAGCCTTTTTTTTTATGATCTTGACACGTATAAGCTATATTCAAGATTTTACATAGACTGTTAAGGATGTGTTAAAGGTTTAGAGGAAGACTATTTATTTTCATGTGTGCTTCTTATGTTCTTAAGAAAGAGAATGCAAATCATTTTGTACTTAGAGACAGATGCTCTGAGAAATTAAAAAAAATTAAAACACTGCATAAAGATGTGACATTTTAAAAAGTTTTTTCTCTTCCTCTTGTTTCTATGTAGAACTAGTAAAATATCATTTAAAAGTGTATTTAGAATACTGACAATTTAGATATAAGGATTGACATGAAGTACAGGAATTTATTTTCCAAACTTTGGCATATTAAAACAAATAAGGTTTTTCAAGTTCTGGTCCCAGAAGGCACCTGGTTTCTTATTCATGCAACAAGGACAAAGGCTTATCTAAACAATTAGAATAGATCGAGAAGGTGTTAAAAGAATGAGTGAGAGATGTATAAAACTCAACTCTTAAAAGTGCATTTATGCTACTTGAAATAGAACCCTTCTGTAAAATAAGAAATAGGACTTTTACTTTAAGAAGTTCTGAGTCTATATTATACTGTATGTGTAACCTTGAAGCAATTTGCATTTTTAGAGTTTTTCTGTAGTAGTTCCAGAAGTCCTGTAACAAAGCCACTTTTGCTAGCCAAAGAAATAGCATGATCTTTTTGAATTTCTCATATGATTTTACTTATTTTGGAAGAAAACATGACTTTTTACAGTTAGTAAGGCATTGTAATGACAGGGCAGTGGTAGGATGTATGTTTGTCTTTTAAATTACTATTTCTGTGGGACTTAATGCATAATTGGCCACTCTTTTTATATCATATCTTAGGGCTCAAGTGAAGCTGGTGGGTATGATACATTTTAGATTTAAAGAAAAAAAATCATGAAAACAAAAGTGAGAGCTGCCAACTGATCAGCCAGAATTATTTTTTGAACAGCAGGAGCCCAGAACACATCCTGTCAAATGAAAAGTTCTATTCCAATTAAATTCCCAATTAATGTGCACCCTGTTGTCTCTTAGCTGTTGCCCCTGCCTCGACTGATAATTACGGACCACAAGGAAAGAAGATTTCTCTAAATCCCTCCGTTCGCCTTAAGGCAGAGAAACTGGAAATGGTAAATACTTTAAATTTCCATTTTTCTTCCATAAAACAACAGCAAGGAAGTATTCTCATTCTTGGAGAAGATAAAGGACTGGAGCCATTCCTTTCTTTAAGTTATTTATTTGCAATCGAATATATGGCAGTTTGGATTTAAATTAATTTATTCATGTTTGAGTTGGGCAGCTGTTGTTGTTTGTTCACTAGGACAAAATAGAAGAAGTAAAACCTTTGTAACTAAATTGACATTCAAATTGGTCTGTTTCCTCTTGTGTAGGAATAAGACAAAGGTGATATTTTACAACATAGAATCAAAGGAAACGTGGAATAAATTATGACAAAGTGTAGTAGACTTCATAGGTAATAGCAATAAGTGCAAGGAAGTAATACTGCATTGTTCAATTTTTTAAAAAGTAAAGGGAAACTAAATCCTAAAGAACAAAATAGTCAGATGCTCACTATAAAGAAGATGGTCGCAATGTACTAGGCACTAAAAAAATTCTCCTAGGGAGAGAGCTTCTATATGTTAAAGAAACTTAAGATGATTAAAAAAAAAATTAAAAGTAGAAAAACATTTTGAAACTTGTTCTTGTCAGGTTACCTGGGAGCTGACAGCAAAAATGTGCTGTCTTTTTTTTTTTTTTTTTTTTTAATATAAAAATGGATATAGTGCTGAAGGTCCACAGCCTCTATTTTTCCTGTCAGATTTTGTGGATAATAATTTTTTACATTTTTGGAAGAGTGTTAAAATGCATAGCTAGAATAAATACACATTGCATTTATACCCATATTCATACCTTTGCATGATTCTGTAACAGTACCCTTTTCATTGCCAATTCAAATTTTACCCATTGTTCAAATTCTGACTCAATTCTAACTTCTTCATCCAGATTTTGCTATTACAGTTAGGGTCAGTATTGCATTTTTTTTCACATCTGTAAATCACTTTGTAGTTCCCTCTAATTTTTTGTTTTATCGACGAGATGAAGCTTCTTCACAATAATACCCTGTGTACCTACCACTGTTTAAACACCTGGTTTTTGCTCAGTTAAACTTTCCAATTAATTAAATACTTGAGATGTCTTCTTTATATTTTCAGAATCCTGAGTATTTTTTGCTAACTTGTACTCTCTTTTTAGTATTTGTGACTAAAACGTAAGTTCTGGCTAATGGCAAGGTTTACATTTGCAAAAAATAGAATGTTTAAGGTTGAAAAGCACATCTATTCATATCTAAAAATGAATAGTTATTGCTTTTTAATGATATTGCTTTAATAAACATTTCTGAACATTCAGGATTTAATGCTAACCATTGGTCTAGATAAGAAGAAAATTATCCAGCTGATGACTAACTGGCAACCTTTGTTCTTTTACTTGGTTTAAATTTTCCTAGTGATGATATATTTGTTTTTAACCTGATTAATTTTCTTAGAGATATGAAAAACATCTAAATTTATATTGATTCTGAGATGTATGAGTTGCTTAGCTATTGGATCAGAATTCCAGTTTTGGTTTTCCTTTTAGCCTAAGCAAATTGATTATTTTTGTAGAGAAATAAAATAGCAGTTTTACAACAAAAGAAGCCCACATTCTGTGTAAATTCAGCTTCCCTGCTTTTATTAAAAATATTTTTAGTGACTGTATTAGTAGAGCTTTCTTTATTTGTTAATTCCTTGTCTGAAAAAAATGGTTTTCCTCTTTCCATGAATACTCTAAAAATGATTTTTATATATTTTTAGATAATTTCACCATAGTTACCTGTAGTGATATATTTTTTCAAAGCATTTTTATAAGTACTGTGTCTCATTTGATCCTGTAGTTAAACTTATGTAGGTGTGGTTAACATAGCAAATAGAGATACAATTTATTATTTGGCTTGAAGACGGTGAATTATTGCACCTCTGAATACTATCTGTATTTTTGTACCTGAGAAAGATGCTTTGGGATACAGGTGCCATTTCACTGGTATTTACTTTACTTTGCCATTTCCATAACATTTGAAAAGCTACAGTAGGCAATGGCGTACCCAATGTCTGACTATATTTAATGAGATGTTCTTTGTTATTAAGTTGAGAAGTATGTGACTAATATCATACCAAAGTGACATTTGTTTTTTAAATTCATCGTTCAGACATCAGAAAACGTTAAGGACAGTTATTTGTCCAAGTAATAAATTTGCATTTTTTAAGGCTAAAAGATGACATTATTCAAGAAATTATTAGAACCTACTTTTTGATCAAAAAGAAATTGCTTCCAATTTAAATTCATGAGCCTAACTGCATGCGTATTCATCTAGAGTAAATTTTAAATTCAACAAAACTTTCACCTATCACGAAGTTTAGCTCTAGATCAATTTACACTATTGTTAATCACGTTTTGCAACTATATTATTACTTAATATAGTAAGAATCACCATGTATTGAATATGTTCTGTGATAGATGTCTTATTTGCATTACTTTTATAAAATTGTTTTTATATCTTTATATGGAAATATCAATCATACACAGGAATGATTATATTATACTTATACAATTTAACGAATAACAAACACATATGTACCCACCACCCAACTGAGAATGAGAACTTTTGACATTGCCTGTGTTTCTTCTTGATCAGATATACCTCCCCTCTCCACAAGAAGTAACTATATTCTAAATTTTGAATTTATCACTTATATGTTTTAAAAAATTAATTACTGAAATATTGTGAGGTCAAAGAGTTTGATTACCTTCAACTTTAACTTGAGGTGTTGCCAAATTTTCACTTCTGTTTCTCCAGCTCCTAGAAAAGTGAATTGGAGTAATTATAAAAGGCCATCAATCAGGGAATGGGAAATAAATTATGATACATTCACACAGTTGGATACCATTTCAAGTTAAAATAATTGAACTAGTTTTTCAGATAACAATATTGAGCAATTGTGTAACAACATTGAAGTAAAAATACAAATAATTTGTAAGATCCTTTTGTCCTATACTGTTCATGTAAAATTTTAAATGATA
Organism: Rhinolophus ferrumequinum; assembly: GCF_004115265.2. Classification (NCBI taxonomy): domain Eukaryota; kingdom Metazoa; phylum Chordata; class Mammalia; order Chiroptera; family Rhinolophidae; genus Rhinolophus; species Rhinolophus ferrumequinum. Next base: position 29,926,408 of record NC_046304.1, on the reverse strand, counting down.
AGAGTACTTATTATTAGGGGATGCATGTAGTAATGGCATCAAATCATGGGCAGGAAAGATACAACTAACTTAGGATGGTGCTTCCTGCTGAGGAACAATGGAGAAAGCTTTCAATTAAGTCTACAATGTTTATTTAAAATAAAATAAAAAAATATATATATATGTATGTGTGTGTGTATATATATTTTTTTTTTTTTGAGATGACCAGATCTATTACGTAATCGTCACCGCCCATGCATTTGTAATTATCTTCTTTATAGTAATACCAGTTATAATCGGAGGCTTTGGCAACTGACTGGTCCTTCTAATAATTGGTGCACCAGACATAGCATTTCCCCGTATAAACAACATAAGCTTCTGACTCTTACCCCGCTCCTTCTTACTTCTACTGGCCTCATCTATTCCAAACAAATATTAATGAGTATTTGATGAAAGCAAGTATTGAGAAACCTAAAGTTGAGAATGATTATTCCATGTTATGCAAGGCAAATTTTTATGACCTTGTAGACACGGTAGGTAGATGATGCTAGACTACGCTCTGGACTCACTTTTGAAGGAATCTCTCCTGATGTTATCCCTTCCTCCTGTCTCCTCTCACTGTGCGCAGCCACCTATACATTACCCAGTTTGTTTCTGCTATAGTGTATCCTGTACATACGTCTATTAAATTACACATTGCACTAATGACATTTGTTTACATGTTATTCACACCCTCGAGACTGTAGTAGCAGCTATATCTTTTTTGTGTGTCCCTTTGACAAATAGCAAGCACTAGATAAATATTTGGTAAATGTAAATGATGAGTGACTGAACAGATTCCAATGGAAAAAGAAATTGATAAAGGACAATTACCAGGATTAAATTTTACCTGTGTTTTAAATTTTGATATGATTGATACAGAATATGTTCTTGCCAGAATCCAATATTAGGGTATCCAGTCAGGCCCTATGCATTAGTCAAGATTAGGTTTTGCTAACTGGTGAACCTAAAATAACAGTGGTTTCCATTATTTCTCTCACACCAAAAAGAAGTCTAAAAGAAGCTAATCTTACTGGCATGGAGATTCTACAGTGCCCCAACTAGCTTTCTACTCCACCATCTTGATTGAGGTAGCTCATGAACCAGGATGTCTACTTGAGTTCCAGCAACCAACCAACCTTCCTCCCTCCACCCCTCCCTCCCTTTCTTTCTTTTATCTTTCTCTCTTTTTTTTTTTCCTTTTAATTAATCCCAAAGAAACAAGGAAGTACCGACAAGAAGTACCAACCCCTACTTTTGAAAGAAAACTTACTTCCCGCAAGTTCCTTACAGTACTTTGCCTTATATCTTCTTGGCCAGTTCATAGTCACACGAAGCTGCAGAGGGGGCTAGGAAGTATGTTTTAGCTGTGTGACATTATTTGTAGCTAAAAATTATGGTTCTGTTGCTAAAGAACAAAGACAGAATGGACATTGGAGTTCAACTAGAATCACCTATGGGTGCTTAAAAGAGAAGGTAAAAAGAACTTTTCCAGAGAAAGCTTTTTAGTTTCCGGAGAAAGTTTTAGTAAGCCTAGTCATAAACAACCTAAAAACTAGAATATTTTGTATTTAATTCAATTTCTACCAACTTTAGTTTGGGTCTCAAGTATAAGATATTAACAAAATATCCGTATTTTAGAATATTATTTATAGAAATTAATGTTCAATAGGATTAAGTAAGATTTCCTTGCTATTTTTCTTCTTTTATATCACATATTTTAAACTAAGAAAAAGTTTGATTTTTGGTTCTAGGGCTATGCTTATAAATTTAGGATCAGCCGAAGTGCTAGCCTTGGGGAAAAAAAAAAAAAAAAAAAACTGAGATAGTGGAAGAAGCAAGAAGCTAATATTTTACAGAAAATTAATCCATAAATAGCAGAGTTTCTTTGGGCATCTAATTCTGGTTACTGTTCCTGATATTGATTCTTTTCACTGGGTTATAAAATAAAGTTGTGAAGAAAAGTTTTATGTAAAGAAAAGTTTTAGTCTTTGAAGATTTGAAAAATTGCTTCACATGTGTCATTTTCCTTCCAGGCTCTAAATTACCTTGGTATTCAGCCCACAAAGGAACAACACCAAGCCCTGAGACAGCAAGTGCAAGTAGACCCAAAGGGGACAGTGTCTTTTGGAGGTAATATTAGGTTCATTGTGTTGTATCATCCCAGAAACTCGGTTGAAGCGTTATTATGACCCATTTTCAGTAAGAGTGCCTGTTCTTTAGAAGGACAGAGAGACAAATAAGACCACATCTATTTCAAGTTCCTTGGTTGGTGCTCTAAAAACTCAGCTAGAATTACTGGTCAGCAGAGAAGAGAACTTTCTTAGAATATTTCAGCTCTAAAATTTCATCATTCTATCATACTCTTTTTTAGTTTTTACCTACTGCATAAACATTGCTTTAGTAATAACAAAAAAAAAGTTACAAAATGTGGAAGTCCTAGTTCTACAGTAAAACTGGAATCTTTTTTTCAGCTAATATGATAAGGCAAGTATTTTTATGATGCTGTATGATTATTCTTATTAAAAGTAGCATAATTTTGACATACTTAGTTGACGTTATTATAACATTAAGCCTTCCCACTATTGGGAATTTGATGGTTGCTCAGTAACTGATATTGTAAATAATACTATATTTACTATCATAGCTTTTTTTTCTTCTTTTTCTTAGGATAAATCTCCACAAGTAGTTTAGACTTTTGATATGAAAACAACTTCTGATAAGTTGTTTTCCAGAGACATTTTACACATGTATTCGTTCTGCCACTCATACTTTTTGTATATTACATTTTTTGTATCCTTGACAGCATTAGGTGTTTAAATTTTTTTCTTACGCAGTAGACACAACATTGTATCATTTTAGAGGAATCTGTATTGCTAAAAAAAAAGAAATTCACTTCTTGATTTTGAAGTGATAGAAAAAAGATATATTCGCTCCCTTCTCCTCTTGCAAATCACCTCAAAATGGATAAAGATAACAAGAAACAGAATTGCATGTATCCTATTATGAAACTACAATATATGAGGACAGAAAGAAGATGTGGAAAGTAAATGAATCAGTGATCAGAGTCAGGTAAAGCCTAAATGTCTGAAGAGGTAAGAGAACCACAATGGAGAATAAGCTAATTTGTCCCTGAAAAGTCTTAGAAATTCAAATCTTCAGGTATTTCTGAAGGCTAGGTGAAGGCAGGGCATTTATAACAGGGTTGTTAGAAATCTGTATAAGGAGCAATTATATATGCTGTTCCCTGCCCCCTCTCAACCAATCCAGCAACTACCACTCTCTTACACCAGCAGAGGAAAATAAGTATATTCTCTCGAGAAATTAAGTCAGAGAGGTTTTGACCTATAGTTGTCAGCAGCCCAGGGATTTGGGGGAGTATATGGTGCGTTATCACTCACAGCACACACCCAGATTGCTCAGTGAAATATGCAGCCATATTTACAAGAGATTGTAAAATTCTCTCTGAAGAAGCTGAACAAAAACATTTGCTCAGTGGTGAAACCCACCAGCTGACAAGGCAAGTTATGCACCCAAAATTTCCTATCAGCACTTTGGTGCCTAATTCTCCTTAAGTATGAACTCCTGACCAAGGGTCAGCTGACATTTGGCGACATCCCCCAACATAAAATATAGAGCCCCAAAATAAAATTTAAAAAAAGGAACTCAGAGAAAGGGAAATAATTGAAAGAGCGAAAGAGAAGTTCAGATAAACCATAATTAACATCTTTAAAAAGATAAGCAAAGATAAGGCATCCATGAAATAAGAGTAGGGTATTGTAAAATAGAAACAATCAGAGAACATTAAAACAATCCTTGGAAATTAAAACTATAGTAGCCAAAATCAAAACATTTGAGGATAGATGACTAGGTCACACTCCATGTCCAGAGATGCTTATAGTTTGCTGGGACTACATCAAGCAGTTATAGAACAGTCAAGAAGATATGCCTTTGAGTCAGACCTTAAATGGAATCCTTTTCTGCTACCTATTTGTCAAGGGGCTTTGGGAAGTTTAGCACCGAAGTAAAAACTGGAGAGGATAAAAGGACCTCCCTCAGAAAACTCTGAGGATGAAATTGCAAAGCACTGTGCCTAGCATATAGAGGCTTTTCATAAATGTGAGCTGCTGATATTATTATTGTTATTAAACCTCAAGTTCTTCCAGCTAGAAAAACTATAAATCATAATACTGTCATATGTTTCAGAAGAAGTTCTACTCATAATTAAAATTTTGGAGAAATAGCTGTGCCTGTGATATGTATTTGCTTTGTTATTATCCTAACTGTTTTATTAATTTCAGCATTTTCTCTCTATTTTTTAAAATATTTTTATTAAAATATAGCTATCATACAATATTAGTTCAGGTGTACTGTCTCTTAATTTTTTAATTTGAACTTCTGTTTCTCTGTCACTTGAGTTAATACTATTTTAAGGTAATTTGTTTAAAGAAGTTAAATTTTAAGTATTAGTCATAACACATAGCTTCAACTTCATATAGAAATTTATTTAGATGAGGTTAAATGCTGTGTTCTTCCTGAAAAAAATGTGTTCCATTTTAGATTTTGTCCAGGTTGCCAGAAACCTGTTTTGCTTGCAGTTGGATGAAGTAAATGTTGGTGCACAGGAAATTTCCAACATATTAGATTCACAGGTAGAGTATGCCCTACAGAATGGTCTCGATTGTACTTAAATCATACGTCTTGAATGTGATATGTCATATATGTGGGCTTTTTTCATTTTTCACTTTTTATATTTATGCAAATAATACATGCTTCTTGGTTAAACATATAAAATACAGATTAATTTAAAACCAAAAACAGGATTCCATCTTGATCTCTATTCTCTTCTGTCATTATTCCCCCATGCTACTCCCAACTCTAAATTTACCACAGAAAAGTACCCATGTCATATGTGTATCCCCTCTGAACCATTCTCCTGTAATCAGCATCCAGATCAAGAAACACAACATTACCAGGACCCCAAAGCTCTCTTACCCCCATATTTCTTTCCAATTACTAGTGCTCTTTCCTCACCCTCTCTCCCAATCAAGGTAATTACTCTTCTGCCTTCGAACAACGTAGATTGGTTTTGCCTGTTTTTGTACTTTATATAAATGGAATTATGAAGTCTATTAACTTCATAAGTCATTTCTTCTATAGAACTTTGACATTTATATTGTCAAATCTTTCAGTCCTTTTCATCATAGATTTTTGATGTTAAGGAAGGTTTTTCCCAATTTTTGTTATATATAATTTATGTATTTAATTTACTCAAAATTTATTCTTGTCTGTGCATGAGGTAGGGCCCCAAGTGGATAGCCACTTGCTCCTTTTCCCACCATCATTTATTTAATAACCGTCTTTGTCCACTTTTGCCACAAATTTAAAATACAAACTTTATCACATACTACATTTCTATCACGATACACAGATCTGTTTCTTGACCCACAACTCTGTTCCATTGATCCATTTCTCCATGCCAGTACATTATGATTTAATTATTCTAGGTTTATAGTTCTAGGCTCATTGTTATCTGGTAGGTTAAGTCCTTAATTCTTTTTTAACTTCTTAGTTTTGATTTTTCTATATGATTTTTAAAGTCATTTTGCCATGGTAATAAAATTAAATTGGGACTTTTAAAAAATAATTGGAATGGCATTGACTTTAGAGGGTGGTTTGGGAGATAATGAACGTGGTTTGTTTTTCCATCATTTAGGTCTTTGTTGATGTTTTGGAAAGAAAATTATAGCTTGCTTCATATATGTCTTGAATAGTTCTTGTTAGGTCTGAATAGGTATGCTATAGTTTTTATGCAATTAGAAATGGGATTTTATTGTGCCATTATATTTTCTAATCAATGATTAGTAAAAATACTAATTTTTGAATGGTTATTTTGTGTGATGGCACTTTAATATTCATTGTGATTGCTTCTTGGATCCTTAGTTTGCAATCTTTTAAACATTTTCTAGTTATATAGTTCCCTTTTGGTTACCAATTTCTAGTTTAATTTTCACTGAGGTTAGGGGCATAGTCTATTAATATATGGTATTGATTCTTTGACCATAGAGCCAGCATATAGTCAATTTTATGAAATGTTTTCCATCTTTTGAAAGCACATAGTCTGCACTTGTTGAGTACAGTGCTCCTCATATGTCTGTTAGGTCAAGGTTGTTAATCATGTGGTTCAAATTTTCTGTTTTCTTGAAATTTTCTATTTCCTTGCTCGTTTTTTTGTCATCTTTTACTGTCAGTTATTAAGAGAAAGATTTTGTAAAATTTCCCTCATTTTGTTCTACTAATATTTGCTTTACATAACACAAGGCTGTATTGTTAGGTATATACAATTTTAGAATTGTTATATCCTGACAGGATATTGAATTTCTTTAGAATGTTTCTTGCCTTAAAATTTACTTAGTCTAATCATGTAGCTATACTACGTTTCTTTTGGTTGGTGTTTTGGTTGGCTTTCCAATGATTATAAGTATTTTTCTCTTTTAAAGAAAATTGTTATATAACTTTTTAAAATATTCTAATGGGATCTAAATACTATAGTTTTTGATATTCACAACCATTTAATTAAAATAAAATTCATGTATAAGTTCTGATTCTCAGAAATTTATCACCTTTCTTTTTTCTCTGTTAACTCTTGTTTCTATTCTATATCACCCTAGAATGTTATCCGATATATTATAATTATAAGATCTTTCATTGATCACCCTATCATTTTGCTGCAAAAAAAAATTTAGATAAATTAAAATGTATTTGTTTTAATTTACTATGTTTATGAGTGCTTACATATAAAATTTTTCTTGTAAGAACTGAATAGTAATTATACTTCTTGGTACACAATTAAGCAAAACACATAAATATGATATAAATTTTGTTCAATTATTTTATAAAGGTAATTTTTTAAATATAAATTCATATTTCAATTAATGGAAGAATTATTTACAATCCAGCTCAGTCATTCATAAGATTTCCGTATTTGCATGGACATTTCTGGACTCTGCTTCTTTATTTGGCTTCATACGTCTTAATATCTGATAAGACATACCTTCCATCTTCATTTTTAAGTATTGCTTTGGCTAATCTTTTCTCTTATCTTGTCCATCTAAGTTCAAGCAAAAAATCTTGCCATATTTAATTTATAGATTATTTTGGGAAGAATCAACATCTTTATAAATTTAAATCTTCCTGTCTGTGAACATGTTTTGTCTCATTTATATCTTCTCTAATGACATATAAAATACTTTTGATATATTTTTTCAATACAGGCTTTATTAATCTTTTGTTAGATTTATTTCTATTTACCTTACACTTTTTTTGCCATTATATTAAATGGCACTTTTTAAAAAAAATTAAAACTCTATTTTTTAGAGCAGTTTTAGGTCCAGAACAAAGTGAGAGGAAGATACAGAGATTCCCCATATGCCCCCTGTGCCCCTCCCGCCCCCCCACGCAAAGCCTCTCCCATTATCAATATCCTGTACCAGAGGGGTACATTTATTACAACTGATGAATCTACACCGAGAGAGGAAATCCCCTAAAGTCCATAGTTTACAATATGGTTCACTCTTGGTGTACATTCTCTGTGGGTTTGAACAAATGTGTAATGACATGTATCGGTCATTGTGGTATCAGAGTATTTTACTTCTCTAAAAATCTCCTGTGCTTCATCTATTCATCTCTGCACACCCCCACTCCCAAACCCTAGCAAGTACTGATCCTTTTATTGTCTCCATAGTTTTGCACTTTCCAGAATGTCATATAGTTGGAATAATACAGTATCTAGTACCTTTTTCTGATTGGCTTTCTTCACTTAGTAATATGCATGTAAGGTTCTTCCATGTCTTTTTAGCACTGATTAATATTCCATGTGGATGTGCCACAGTTTTATTTATCCATTCACCTACTGAAAGACATCTTGGTTGCTTCCAAGTTTTGGCAGTTATGAATAAAGCTTCTATAAACATCCCTGTGCAGGTTCTTTTTTTTTTTTTTTTTAAAGATTTTATTGGGGAACAGTAGTGTGTTTTTCCCAGGACTCATCAGCTACATCCAAGTCAAGTTGTTGTCCTTTCAGTCTTAGTTGTGGAGGGTGTTGTTCAGCTTCAAGTTGTTGTCCTTTCAGTCTTAGTTGTGGAGGGCGAAGCTCAGCTCCAGGTCCAGTCGCCGTTGTTAGTTGCAGGGGACACAGCCCACCATCCCTTGCGAGGGTTGAACCAGCAACCTTGTGGTTGAGAGCCTATGCTCCAACCAACTGAGCCACCCGGGAGCTGAGCGGCAGCTCATTGACTTCATTCTAGTTGTAGAGGGTGCAGCCTGCTGACCCATGTGGGAATCGAACCAGCAGCCCCGTTGCCCAGAGCTCGCGCTCTAAACAGCTGAGCCACCCATCCTCCCCTCTGTGCAGGTTTTTGTGTGGACATAGTTTTCAACTCCTTTGGGTAAATACTAAGAAGTGCAATTTCTGGGTCATATGATAAGAGGATGTTTAGTTTTGTAGAAAACTGTCTTCCAAAGTGGCAATACCATTTTGCATTCCCACCAGCAGTATATGAGAGTTCCTGTTGTTGAGAAGGAGAGTTCCCAAAGATCTAGTTATTTGGAAACTCTCAGCAGATCACCCAGTTTTCCCAGAATTGAGACACTGATTTATCAGAACCAATTCTGTAGCATTTAGGGTAGGAAAACTAAAGCTGTAAGAGCACAGTTTTCTTCCGCTGATTCGGGTATTATGTGTTTATCTGCCTAATATTGATGAAATAGCATTGTTTTCTTACTGCCAAACAGTTCTCAGAGCTACCATACCCACTTTTGCTGAGCAAAGGGTGGTTTATAATGTAAGTGAAGTGGGGAATTCAGAATACTTTGTATGAGCTTGCAGAGCTTTCTTAGCAGCTGCAAAGAGGTACTCGTGCTCCAAATTAGCAATTTACTTCCTTCTTACCAATGTGATTTTTGGCAGATAAGAATGTATTCGATCTGTGATACTCTGACAGCAAAAGCACAGTGCTGGTGGTAATTGTGCAAGGTCTTCTGCGTGCCAGTAACGTGCTGTTTGTAGCTTCAAGTCAAAATGTTGGACAATAGTTATGAAATTAATTTATAAGATTTCCTTTGTTGTATTGTGCTTTTCAGCACACAGAAGATATCCTCATAAAGTGTTGGCTTTCCTTTTTTTTCACTTGAATCCACAACTTTACTTTGCCACACTCTCATATAGAATTCAAACAAGTGTCAAAGCATTACTTACATTTTCTACATCATCACATTCTTATTCAACATTTAATTCTATTTTGTTAACTATTTGGTCACTAATGGGTCATGTACCACAATTTGGAAAATACCGTAAAACTCACTACTTGTCAAGCAGATCACCAGAAACGAATCAAAAACATCTCACTATTTTATGGTATAATGGTTAATATATATTTTTTGAGTTGATGAACAGTATAGTGCCTCATCTGAAGTTTATCAATTGATCTGTGGTTGATGATGCTGACAGTCTGTGAAGGTAGGGAACTTCCACTACGGTTACCCCCTCAACCATCTCATCACAAACAATAGAGGCAGAGTCAATAATCCGTTAGGGATGCTTGTTTTTTACTCATGTTTCCCCCTCTTTGGCTTGTCTTTTCCTTTATTTTTTATAAATATTTTTACTGAAGCATATTCGACAAATAGTGAAGTGCAAAAATCTCAAGTGTACAACTTGATACACTTCTGTTAGTATCTCCTGTGTAATTGCTACTCGCAAGTCTCCTTCCTGCTGAGTTCCCAGTCAGCCGCCGCTCCCACCTTTATTGTGGAACCACTCTTCTGACTTATGTCAGCAGAGATTACTTTTGCCTGTTCTTGAACTGCATAATAAATAGAATTGTACAGTATGTATTCTTTTATAACTAGCTTCCTTTTGTTTGACTCATAAGATTTCTTGAGATGCTTTTAGGAAGAATTGCTGAATCAGTATATGTCAGTTCTACTTTTGTTTAAGTTGACAAAAAAACTTTTGGGTTTGGAATAATATGGCATTTAGAACCAAAAATATAATTCTCTTACAGTGATTCTAATCATCATTGCTATGTAAAAAATTTACACAGCGCTACACCTGCTGCTGGCACAAAGTTACACACAGCAGAGGGAAAGTTGGAGCCTACATTTACAAGTGTTCTAAACTGAGAACAGCAGACTGTGGGTCACCGTAATATGATGGGTTCACCACACTAATCAAGTTACATAAGTGGATTATTGTAAAAATCAGAGAGAACCCTGGAAATTCCCTAATGTAAACTTTTCACATTAAGGAGCTAAATCAATTTAGTGGATTGCAGCCACCATTTTGACAAGTGAAATAGAATAGAATGGAAAATATCAAAGTGCACTGTATGTGAAAAGAATGAGCGATGTTTCACTCATACTCGGTAACGATATACTCGTAAATGGTATTCTTCACTATGTGTGGCGGTAAATCCGCTATAGCCACTTCACCGTGTACTCATCTGTAAAATACTGAACATATATTGAAGAACTATAACGTGCATGGCATTGTGTTAGGTGCTCTGGCACCTATTAAGATAAATGAAACTTGAGCCTATCCCTCACAGAATTTAGGGTATAGTGCAAAGAAAGTCATGTGCACAAATAATTATAATTTAAAAATGCATTGTGCGATAATGCCATAATAATAAAAGCTTAGGACATTGAGAGAAGATTCATAATGGAGTTGGCATTTGAGTGAATTTTGAATGATCAATAGGATTTTATTTGCTCAAGAGGTGAACAAAGAGTGATGAGTACTAGCATGAACAAGAACAAATATACATATTTATAGATGTAATATATATTCTCTGCTTACCATCACTATGCGAGGTCAGACAATTAAGTCTGTGAATTCATCCTAGAAAAAGGGCTCACTGCTGAGTATACCTCATTGCTGAGTACCACTACGGTCACCTTTGAAGCACTCCCCTTGGGAAGCTACGCACCGACACCAGTGCCTAGTCCACCCTTCAAAGCGGTTTTGGAACTCTTTTTCTGGAACGGCCATCAGAGCTGGCTTCATATTACCCTTGATGTCCTGAATGTCATCAAAATGTCTTGCTTTATCTTCAGGTAAAGAAAGAAGTCATTGGGGGCCAGATCAGGGGAGTAGGGAGGATGGTCCAATACAGTTATTTGTTTACTGGCTAAAAACTTCCTCACAGATGGTGCCACGTGAGCTGGTGTATTTGCTTAATTCAAGAGCCATGAACTGTTGGTGAAAAGTTCGGATCATCTAACTTTTTCACGCAGCCTTTTCAGCACTTCCAAATAGTAAACTTGATTAACTTTTTGTCCAGTTGGTACAAATTCATAATGAATAATCCCTCTGATATCACAAAAGGTTAGCAACAGCATTGCAACAAGTTTGCGAACTTAATTGTCCTACCTCGTATTTACATGTATATACATGTATATGTGTATATACACACACGTACACACACATATATAGTGATACTAAGAAGAGAATAATCTACTTTTTAAAAAAGATAATCAGGTACATGTAGGTCAATGAAGGAAGTTAGGCCTGAAAGGGTAAATATTAAACTTAGATTTTTATACTTTACTAATAGTCAGTGAGGAGCCATTAAGCGGAATAATGGCATGATCAAGGTGATATTTTAGAAATAATAATCTTATAATAGTGTTGGTTATCTTGGAAGGGAATGAAACTGGTGGTAGGTAGTCTTGTAGGAGATGAAGAAGAGTCCAAATATAGAATAATAAATAAAGGAGGGGGTATAGTATGGTCAGGTAACTTGAGGAAATACAACAAGTTATTAAATTATATTTCCTTTTGGGATGTTCAAAAATCTGATTAGCATGTGGACAATGGCCATAGATACACAAAAGCAAATGGATCAAGACAAAAGAAACCAATAATGTTTAGGAAAAATATTTCTCCCCAAACTTGAAGAATGACCCCTACCTCTGCTATTCTAAGACTTTGAAAGCAAATCTGAGTTTACCATATCCATTCCACCATGATTTTTGTTGAATAGTTAGTAAACATCACAGACTCATGGCAGCTCTCTATGGGAATCTTGGAATGGCCATTAGGTGTGACACCTTAGGCAAATTACTAACCTTTTGAGCATGTTTCTTCATCTGTAAATGCAGACCAGGTTACAGTAAGGATTTAATATTGAATATATATAGTCCCTATCAACATATCTGCACATAGTAAGTTCCCAATAAATGATTGATATTATTTGTATTGTCTTTTTCTACTCTGCAGTCAATCGCTTCCTCTACTTCATCCTTTAAATTATATTTTCTGTACTTTGTTTTTGGTTCTGTTATAACTTCTACATAGAAGATGGCTGTATTTAGACTTGGATTTTTGCCTGTGATAAGATTGTCATTGTTTTGTACCTTGCAATTAGCTGTCAAAGAGATCATATTAAAAGTAAGAGAAATTGTCAGCTCTGCTATTTTTTGTTGTTGTTATTCACTTGTGCGTGAAATATTAATATTATCTTCAAGACACAGGTTCTGTGCAGGAATAGTTTTGAGCCACTTGGTTGTTACATTACATTTTGTTAAAACAAGACACAAAATCAATTAATATACTTTCCTGGGTTTACAAACTATCTTGGTTGATAATGTCCAGTGTGTTGTTAGCCTCAGAAACCGTGTACTTGGAGTGAATGTCTTTAGGGAATAGTTTATGGTGATAACTCACAAAGTCTTTTTAATACTTTGCAAACACACTCTTGGAATTTGGACTTTTAAGGAAAATTATAGTAAATAAGAATCATAAAGATGATAGCAGTATGTATACCTTTTTATCATCTAAATTCTAAGTAACAACAATGTAAGGTTAAGCATAAATTAATGAAGTTATGACAGATTACTTTAATATTCTCTTTAATCAAATGTCTCCAAAGTAAGAAACTGAACTTTATTTTGGAATGCAAAAGCCTAAGGCTTGTCAGAAAGAATTTTTCTGTTAGTTCTCATAATTAGCATCTAAAGCATAATTTTTCTCTTATGTTTTAATGTTGACAGCTTCTTCCCTGTGATTCCTTAGAAGCAGATGAAATGGAAAGGCTTAAGCGTGAAAGAAATGATGCCTTGGAAGAAGTGAACACACTTAAGGTAATCTCCAATTTAGCATCCTTATATTTTCTTTAGAAAAAGAAAAAAAGTTAGTGTTGAATTCTGAAGTACTGGGGCTTAATTTTATTTTTAATTAAAGAATATTAATATCAAAATCGATATTGAATATTCATATCAAATAATTTGATATCTGTCTTCAATTGACATTTATAGAGTTAATTTTTTAGTTTGTACACTTTTTTTTTTTAAAGATTTTATTGGGGAAGGGGAACACGACTTTATTGGAGAGCAGTGTGTATGTACTTCCAGGACTCTTTTTCAAGTCAAGTTGTCCTTTCAAGCTTAGTTGTGGAGGGTGCCATTTAGCTTCAAGTTGTTGTCCTTTCAATCTTAGTTGTGGAGGGCACAGCTCAGCTCCAGGTCCAGTTGCCGTTGCTAGTTGCAGGGGGCACAGCCCACCATCCCTTGCGGGACTCGAGTTGTTGAACCAGCAGCCTTGTGGTTGAGAGCCCATTGGCCCATTTGGGAATTGAACCGGCAGCCTTCGGAGTTAGGAGCATGGAGCTCCAACCGCCTGAGCCACCGGGCCGGCCTAGTTCATACACTTTTTATTTATATTTCACAATATCCATGTAAGATTCAGTGTGAATGGTGGTTTTTACTCATACCTTCTGATCTGGTAACTTCTCACCCAATTTTTTGCTCACAGTTGGTGGCAAGATGAGGAGCCAATGAAACAAGCCATGACAATTTTGAATCCTCAGATGTTCATTGGGAAATACATTTTCTCACATGTTCATGGGCATGTCTCAGAGACATCTGATTTTGTGAACGTGATTTGGAATTAAGGCAGTATGATTTAAGGGAAGAAAAAACACGCAATGTCCCAAATATACTTTTAAGATTTTGGTTCTCTTTATATATTTTCATTCTGTGTTTAGTAGACCATTAAATTTAAATTATATCCTAATTTTTACAGAAAGTCATTATATTTTCCAAATTTTCAGGAAAAGCAACATAACTATTTGATTTACCATTAATTCCAGATAGGAATATGTTTTTAAATTATTTTTCATTATCTTCTTAAATAAGTGAAATTCTATTTATTTATTTTTATTAAAGCAAATTCTATATACGCATAAAAAGAAAGAAATTTCCTTGGTACCTTAGTGTTTAAATTCCAACCTCTAGAGGAATCCATTGTTAAACATATTTTGTTTATCCTTTTGGAGAATTTCTCTAGATAGCTAATAATATATATTTTTTTAAAATAAAAGTGTGTGTGTGTATGTGTAATATATTTTAACTATATATTTTAACTCTTACAAAAATCATACATTGCACACTTTTTTACAACATTTTTTTTTTTACAACTTTTTTACAAAATCATACATTGCACACTTTTTTACAACTAGCCTTCTTTTCTTTTTTTAATATCTTGGGCAACTTTTCAGGTTAATTTACACAGATCTACCAAATACTGCCTAATGGCTCTCCTGTCATCAAATGGTTCTGTCCTAAGTTATTTAGCCAGTTCCTTAATGATGAATGTTTAGGCTATTTTCAGTTTTCCATTATTAAAAATAATTCTATCATAAATAGTTTTGTAGATGTATCTTTGCACAATTGTACAATTGTACAAATTGAATAAATTTTTGAAAGTGGAATTGTTTTATCAAAGGATATGGACAAATAAAATCTTATATATATATATATATATCAAATTCCCTTTGAAAAGGCTTTACCAATTCATGTTTCTTCCAAATGTGTATGAGCATCATTCCATTAGTAAAGGAATATTTTATGTACTTTTTCTTACAGCTTTGAAACCACTATCTTTCCACAATTTTTGGTATAACAATTAAGAATTATGAATTTAGGTTTTAAAAATAAATTGACAATATTGTCATCATGTCCTCTTAGAAAACACCTCCAAGTGTTGTACTTTGGTAAAATAGCATTGTTATATAATTTATCTCTGCATAAACCATTAAATCTTATGGTTCCTCAGAATTTTCAGAGGTTCTCAAATCTTTTTCATTTGCTTAATGTTTTTCATTGCTAAATTTAGTGATATATTTGTTTCTTATTTGAATAACAGATTAATTATTAGAATTGTAATTTAAAACTGTATTCATGGAACATTTAAATAACTCTTCCCTGAGTAGCTGTTCGATAAATCAATGTTCACACTTAAGTTTATGAAATGTATTTGAGCATATTCTAATGTGACAAAACCTGAAATCTCAGATAAAACATATTCTGTACTCTATAATTTCCTTTACCTGAAAATCTAAATTTCCTTTACCTGATACATATTGCCTGAGCTATATATATACGTATATCTATTGGCTGAGTTTGTTTAGCTATATAAAGGAGTGAACAAAGTAATAAGTATTTCATCTGAGATAACATTTGTACTTTGAGTTTTTCTACTTGTATTATACACACACAAAAATAGAGGTTGTTAAATGAAGTTCATAGAGTATTTAGATGGTCTCTTATCGCTTCCCATTGTCTTGTGACATATCTAATCTTTATGTCTGATTTAAGGTACAAATAAAAATGAAACCAAGATAATTTGATGCTAATGTCTAATTTTTATTTTGTGAGGATGATTTTTAAAAGTGCTCTGAGCTTTATTTAACTTAAAGCCTTTCTGCAGAGTCACATTGCTACTGCTTTGCAGAGCTGAGTGAAAATAGATATATTTCCATTTACAAATGCAAAAAAACTAGGACACGAAGAGTGAAGGTGACTTGCCAGAGAATAAAAACACAGGTGCCAGCAGTTTCTTGGCTCCTGGTCTGTGGCAGATTCATTAGGTTGCTATATTATATTAATCTTCATATACCTTCATTTCATCTCTAAGACAAGAATGAGCTGAAACACACTGGAAAGCAGATTGCTTCTTATAAACATTGCAGTGTTGCCATGAATATTTACCACTCAGTGTAACCTTTAAGCAATTCCTCTGTTCAAGTTTGTAGTAAAACGGGTCTTAAATTATTCTTAGTATTTGTGGTTTGATCAATAAAATGTGGATATATTTATGGTGTACGTAAAATTGAACATTTTAGGATATATGCTTAATTTTAAGTTCAAAGATGATAATATTTGATTGGCATGATTAATAGTATTCTACAGTAATAACTATTATTCCATATTTTGGTTACATTCATTTTTATGGATGAACTTCCAAGAATAAGCTAAATTTGGAAAATAATAGTCAGCTCAGTTTTATATGTCCTCTTTAGTGTAGCAAGAGGGATTTCTAAGTTATAATAATAATGCTCTTCAATTTGGAAACTCTTTGGCAACGATACCTGTTACCCAAAGTTTAGTTAGTATTTACACATTTTGATCCTGATTGACTTATTTTGAACCTCAGATTTTTGAGACTTGACAATATGGCTAACTAAGATAACAGAATATATTTACATCACAATTATACTGTAAACAATTACTTTTAAATGGTATGTATAAAGCCAGAAAAGTGACTAGGAACCACATTTTCAGATTGTAGCACTTGGATGTTTGGGGAATTTGAAACAAAGCCCTAAAAATGAAACTCATTGATACCCTCATAACAAGTTATTAATTCAGTGGTTTTTAAATATAGGAAAAATTGTTTGAATCAGAAAGACAAAGGAAACTATTGACAGAAGAACTCCAGAATGTGAAACAAGTAAGTGCGTGTATCGTACATATGTGGTTTGTGTGTGTCTGAGTAAATATGTGAGATATAATTATAAAGTAATGATGCTATATAATATCCTAGGGCTTATAGATATGAGTAATATAGCTTAAAATAGTATAAATCTTAAAAGCAATCACTTGCAGAGGCTGTGCCTGTTACAGCAATAGTAGCAATAGCTACTATTGCTCAAAGAAATGTTAAAATTCCTCTTTGAAATTACTTTCAAAACTAGATCGCTATGCACTGAAATGATCATTTTCATTGCTTTCCTATTCTTTGTTCCTTTCTCTTTTATTTTTCCCTTTTCTTCTGTTACTCATACCTCATATTATTAAAGATAAAAACAAAACAAGCAAATGAATAACCCTCCAAGGCAGAGCATTTTTACTTTTTTAATAATAAAAAATAAAAATTTATTTTCACTTTGCATCATTCTTCAAAGAGTGTTAGGTAGCCTACAACAAAACAAATACAATGACATTATGAAGTAGAGACACAAACAACAAACAAGTAAAAGAATAATAAGAATAGAAAATTTAGAGAACATTGTTAGAGATCAGTGGCAATCACCTGATTTTGAATCTCTCCAACATTATTACCCCAGAAAACATAAAAAAGACAGAGCAAATAAAACCATACAGGACCCATCCCTTCAATATGAATACGTGACAGAGAACACCACACCCTTCAAAGTACATATAAATAGAGTAAAAAAGTCCAACGAATTCCTACAGCTTGCCTGCCACTGAAACCTGGGGTACAGAGAGCAGAGGAGATAAGTCTTAAAAACTCTGAAAAAGAATTAGGGAGAAACAGCAATTAGATTGAGTACAAATGAAGTCACCCCCAGAGAAAGAAAATGCAACAATTAACACCAAAATACTTAACATAGGTCCGGACTTGGTGGTTCTCAGGACTCGAGAAAGTGTGTGCAGCCAGAAGCGGCAGCCTTGAGAGTCATTGCTTCTGGGGGGAGAATCAATTAAATAGAGAAGAGTTGGTGTCCCTTGAAGATTAGGAAATGAAGAGAAAGAAGGACATAAGAGGGGGAAAGGAAGGATCTGGCAGAAATGAAAGGGAAACAAGACTACTAAACCTCTTCCACTTACTCCCTACCACAAGCCACAACATGATCCATAGAAGAAATTGCACAGAAGAGGGTGCTGTTGAACTGAGAGCTCTTTCTACAAAGGAGAAAAGAATAGGAAAATAAATCTGTCTCCATCATTGCAAAACAACTGTAAAAACCAGACGGTATGAATTAAAGCTTTCTCCTGATGAAAACTCTTCAAAACAGTTCACCCACAAAGCTGATGAAAACTGTAACACAACACTTTAAATTCAGTTAAATATCCTGAAACAAGCATTGGCATTAAGAAAAAAACAAATCAGAAATTTAACATGCACCTAAAGGTAAAAAATACATCAAAAGGTATTCTTAGAGGTGTTTATCACTCTCTCCTGTATCTTATCCACCTGTGTGGCTCCATGTTGTAGATAACAAATTTCGTTGTTGTGTAGCTTATCCTTCCTTTGATTTCTTTTGTAAAGATAAACAGATGTGTGTTTTAATTTTTCTTGTTCATAAAAGATAGCATATTATATATACTCTTTTGTACTTTACTTTTTTAACTGGATAATACGTCCTGGAAATCGCTCCATATTATTTAAAAGAGATATTCCTTATTCTTTCCTGAGGCGGCATACCATGTTTCCCCGAAAATAAGACCTAGCCGGACAATCAGCTCTAATGCGTCTTTTGGAGCAAAAATTTTTGCTCCAAAAGACGCATTAGAGCTGATTGTCCGGCTAGGTCTTATTTTCGGGGAAACACAGTAGTACTCCGTTACATGTATATACTATAGTTTATTCAATCAATTGTGTATGCTTAGAGATTCAGGTAGTTTCCAGTATTTTCTAATTATAAATAATACTGCGATAAATACTGTGCATGTGCATTTTAATATTATTGGAGGTGTATCGTTAGGGTAAATTTCTAGAAGTGAAATTGTCAGGTTAAAGGGTAAGTGCATATGCAGAAATGCTAAATTTTCTTTCATTGGGGTGTACTATTTTGCATTGCCACTAGCAATGTATGAGAATGCCTGTTTTCAAGCTGCAACTATCCAATATCAAACTTTTGAGTGTTTGCTAATCTGATGGGTGAGAAATTGTATTGGCATCATTTTTTTTAATAGCTTTGTTAAGGTAGAATTTACATCTAGTAAAATTTACTAATTTTAGATATATAGTTTGATAACTTTACTTAACCCAAGGTCACAAAAGTTTCTTCTAGAATCTAATAGTTTCAGTTTTTATGTTTAGATCTACAATCCAGTTAGTTTTTGAGTATGATATGAAATAGGGGTTGAGATTCGTTTTTTCTTATAAATATTCCTGTATTCTAGAATCATGTAGTGTAACAAGCCCCTTTCCCCACTGAATTGTCTGTGAGGTTTTTTCAAGTATCAAGTGACCGTAAGTGTGAGTCAGTTTCCACTAGTGTCAAATTGCTGTTAGCGCCAGGTTAGTATTTGTGTATATGGATGCAATTAAGTTTTGCATATTAATTTTATATTTTGCTACCTTGTGAGTTAGTTTTACCATTGATTCTTTAGGGTTTTCTGAGTTACTATTATATCATCTGCAACCAGATACTTTTATTTTTCTTTTCTAATTCACACGCCCCTAATTGTTTTTCTAGTCTAACTGCCTTTTCTTTTTTTGTGCTATTTTGATCAGGTTTAGGCATCAAATGTTATACTTGCTTCAAGAAAAGAATTTGGAAATTTTCTTTCAATTTTTTGATACTCTGAAGCCATTTATGTAGTTTGGGGATTGATTGGTTAATTTCCTATGTGAAACCATCTGGCCTGGACCTTTTCTGTAGGGTAGTTTCTAAATAACTTTATGTCTCCTATGGAAACATGTCTGTTGAGCTTTCTATCTCTACTGAGGTCAGTTTTGGTAAACTATATTTTCTAAGAAAACCTTTTAATAGGTGAGTTAATCTTATTCATGTTCATTAAGATGACTGTTATGTGCAGTCTCAATTTTGTATATTGTCTTCATTGAAATTATTGTGTATATTATGTTTACTGCCTTACTTTACTTCGTGGGTCCCATTTGCTTTTTAAAAAATATTATGTTTGTATTTAGGAAGGTCTGTATTTTCATTCTATGGGTTACCTTTGTATTACTACTTTTTATAATGAAATCCTCTCTATTCTTATCTAATCTTTACTATTTGATGTCAATTTTACATGCTATTCATTGACTACTACCCTTACACACAGAGCAATCATATTCTATTTTTCCCTTATCCTCTCATTTTTTAAAATAAATTGTACCTTTTGCTTTTTGCCTGACATATGTTTATAAGTATTCTTTTACCCATGAACTCACTTTCATTTTAAGTGAGCTATAAAATAACATATATGAAATGCTTAATGTTGGGAAACTCTTGACAAAGCTATTCCAGAGAGTTTGTGTCTGATGAAACTCATCCTGTCCTGGAGTCCTCAGGGATGTTATATGTGTGTGTACAGCATTCCAAACTGTATTTCTATGGCCTTCATATCTGAATGTCAACCTGGCTGCATACAATATTCTTGGTTTAGACTTTCTTTCCTGTAGTTTCTTGAAAATGTTGTTCCACTAACCTTACTTTGTATGTTGTGTTGAGAAGACTAGCCTTTGTAATTATTTGATCTTTTTACTTGGAGGCACTGTGCAGTTTTTCTACATCTTTAAAGTCTAATAGTTTTATTGGATATGTCCTAGAGTTGATTGTTCCAGATCAAACTACCCCAGTACACAATAATAATTCAGGCCATCTTTTATTCCTGGAAAGTTTTCTTGGATTATAGTTCTAAATATAAATATTCTTCAATTCTTTTGATTTACTTCTTCAAGAAACTCTTTTATTTCTTTGTTTCATTCTCATTTTCCTGGTTTTCTTCAGTGCCTTTTCATTTGAACACATTCTTCCTTGGGCAACTGTAATTTAGTTTTCATTTCTAATATGATTTTGCCTTCTCCTTTTCTTTCTTTCCTAAGCAACTTTCCTTATCAAATCTCATTTCATTTCTTCCTTTTTTTTGGTCAATTTGTATTCTAAGTTTTTTAAAGACCAGACTTTTCCTTTCATACCATGATTTTCATGGTGTATCCTCTGCTTGGAATGCTCTTCCCTTTTTATGTCTGGTCTCGTTCATGTGTCACCTTCTCTATAAAAGGTCTCTTTGTCCCTCAGCCAGAATTAGATTTTCTTCCTCTAAATCAAATGGTTAAAACAAATCATTTCCACCTCTTTCTCAGCACCTAGTATTTCTTCTTCTATTATTTATAATAGTGACCATAATACTTCTCGAATGCTATATGTTATATACATTTATAATATTCATATGACCTTAATTAATACTTCTTAAACTCTTGTGAGTGTAAGAGATTGAGACTTAGAAAGGTGAATTCGTTTGCCCAAGGTCAAAAGCAAGAGGCAGGGTCAGGGTATAAACTTACACAGTCTAACCCAAAACTTATTATTTACTGCACTACCTCTTATGCAAATTCAACTTTTATCATATAAGATTCTTTCTTTAAATTTGTCATCTATGTCTCATCTTCTACTGAATCTTATTAAATTCTAGTACAGATTAGTCTTAGATTATTTGTTCATGTAGACCTGACCTTCCTTAGTACAGAAACTAATCCATTCAGAGACATAAAAACAGGAGGGCCTTATATGGAAAAAGTAGGTATTGCCAGAATAAGAAAGCAGAAATGCTCTTTTTCTTTATATTCATGTCTTAATCATCCCATAATGTAATTATTATTTTTTCAAGTATGCTTGATATTTTAAAGCTTTTAAGTTCTAAGCATTTAGGAGAAAAGAAAATATTAATTAAATGTAGGGAAATAAAACCAACCCTCTAATGTATTCTACATGTAAAAATTAACAAAGATTTATAAATGTCCATTTTCAGGAGGCAAATAAACACTAAAATGTAGCATACAATACAGGCAATACAAGCTGATAAAGGTACTGAAGATACAGAAATAAAAACTAAAAAGTCATACCAACCAAAGTACAAAAATACTTAATAAAATGGGGGTCTGAAAGTCGGCCAAAAAATGGAGGTCTTTTAAAAACGTTTTGTTTGGAAATGACTTCAAATGTACAGAAGAGTTGAAAGAATAGGAAAAGTATGAAGAACATCCTCATACCTTTCACCCAGATTTACGTAGTTCACCAGATTCACCCTTGGCCAACATGTTCATGACTGATAAATAAAACATTCTTGACACACCCATTTTTTTCTTAACCACTTGACGGAAAGTTACATACATTACCCCCTAAAAACCTCAGTGTTTCGTAAGTATAATATTCTTTTATGTACCATACTAAAGATACCAAATTTAGGAAATTTAACATTGATTCAATACTTTCACCAATACTGTTGTATTCTAATTTTGTCTATTGACCCAATAATATCCTTTATATCCCTTTCCTCATTCCAGTGCAGGATCCAGTCTAGGGTCAGGTATTATATTTAGTTTTCACAGCTGTTTAGCCTCTTTTAATTTGGAACCTTTTTTCACCTTTCTTCTGTTTTTTTCATGGCGTTGACATTGTTGAGGAATACAGTTCCCACAAACACACACCATACACCTTTTTGAAAAAATAAATTGTCCCTCATTTTAGGTTTGTCTGATGTTTCCTCATGGCCAGATTCAGGTTATGCATTCTCAGCCATACTACTATAAGGTGCTCTTTTGTCCTTTTCAAGGTATAACATTGAGAATTACGCATGTCCGTGTGATACCGATTTTTAGCACCAGTGACGGAGTTGTCTGATTTCACTACTATATAATTATTATTTATCCTCTTGCAATTAAAAAGCAGTTTCTAGAGCGCTACTTTAAAACCATGTTAATATGTAAATATTCTGCTCTTCATCAAAATTTTCCCCTAGATTTAGCAGCTGATGGATGATTCTAGTCTGATCTAGTCTTTACTAAAACAGATGCAAAATGCTAATTTCCCAAATCTGGCAGCTTCTCTGCAGTTACCAGTCAGCACTCAACAGCCTATAACAAGCAAGAGCCCTCCTTTCTTCTGATTAATTAATCTATTTACTAATGGCGTGGACTCATGAATTACTTATTTTTCAAAGGTTTGTAATTCATTACTGTGTTTAATTATTTTGGTGCTCAAGTACTTGCAGATTTGACCAGTGGGAGTCCCTTCAAGCTGGTTTCTTGTGATATGCTCCCGTCATTTTGAGCACTTTTTCATTTTCTTGTATTACATGTTCCAGGCTCATCTTGTACTTACCCTCCCGCAGTCCTGAAGTCAGTCATTTCTCCATGGATCCTGAATTCCTTTAAATGGAAACTGGGATCTGAACACTTAGATACACTATTAGGGTGTATGCTTCTTGGTTCTTTCAGTTCCAGAGCTAGGAACACACACATACACACACAAACACACACACACATACATACACCTGCACACAAATATATCTACAAACATACATATATATATATACACATGTGCATATATACGTTCATATGCACATATACATATATATACAGTATTTTAGAAATGATGCATTCACGATGGTATTTTCCAATTCCAGTCCAACCCACAAAATTCTTTCTTAACTTCATTCTAATTTCTATGTCTTTGCTTTTTCTTTGAGATTCTAGCCCTCAACAACAATTAACATATTTGCTGAGACCGATAATACACCTTAAAATTGTTTCAGAATTGCTTTGATGATACCCCTAAAACAATAAAACAAAACGAAACAAAACATACTAAAAAAGGTTCAGGATTTGTTTGCAACTCTTGTCCAACTCAACCCCAGCCTGTTAAAGACTGAACACAAATACTGTGTTCATAAGTTACTTGAATTGGTTCTTTTGTTTCCCGTTAGCATGGTTATGGTATTCACTTGAAATACAAATATATTCATTTATTTCAGTTTGCTTATAGTTTTAAGTTCATTTTCCATTTCCTGTATTTATTGATTCTTAACATGGTTTTTGAATCTGTAGCATGTTGAAGTCAAAATAGGCTCTCATCGTTGCTAACCTTACTGTTATTTGTTAATATGTTTGTCTTTGCTTCTAAAATGTGATAATATCTGTCTTGTAATTTGTTCATAGAACTTGACAGTTTAAGAGCCTAAAACTGTCAGGAATATAGTAGGTTCCTAAATATGTAATAGTTTCGATTTGTATTCTTTTATCTTCATTGCTAAAGTTCCAGGAACATCAGGGAAGCATGGAGAGATGCAGTGTTAGGAAATGACATTTGGGGGTACTTTGGGACCAAAGCATATAGAAACTTGAATACCAATCTAAGACTTTAGACAGTGGACTTCCATTGAAGATATTGACGGAGGTGGCGGGTGAGGGGATGGGATGTGGGGCGGGGTGGTGGGGGGCAGAGTGATTAACTTGTTCCACCTATAATCTGACCTCTCTCTTTCCTTTACACTCCACATCCAACTTGGTCCTACTTCTAAAAAATTGCAGTACTTTACCACTTTTCACCCCTTCCATCACTGGTCTAGCCATCATCATCTCCTGCCTGTGTTGCATTTATAGCTTCTAACAGATCACCGTGCTTTTATACCCCCCAACCCCATACAGTCTAATGTGAACACAGCAGCCAGAAATATCCTTTTAAAACTTAAGATAAAACTCTCGAGGACTTTCCATCTCACTCAGAGTAAAAGCCAAAGTCCTACAAGTTGAAGCCTACAGGTAAATGTCAAAGCCTGCGAGAGTCTGCTTGCTCTGCCGTACGACCCCCCCACACTCTTCTTACAGCAGTTCCTTCACTTCTTACTGCTCTTCCCACCTCTCCTCCCCTACTACAGCTCCAGCTTTTTTGACCTCTCTGCGTCATGACCCCACTAACACTCCAACTCTCACTGTGTGTGAAGCTTTTTGGTATTATTGATTGTTTTCTTACATGTTATATACTTGTTATATTTTTGCCCTTTATATATATCCCCCAAATACAGGGTAAGCTTCATGAGGGCAGCTATTTTGATTTGTTCTTTGATTTATCTTAGAACAATAACTGACACAGAGTAGTTGTTCAATAAATATTTGGTGAGTGCATGAAGGCATGAATGAAGAATAAACTTTAAGAAGATTAATTAATAGCAATTTGGGAAGTAACTGAAGAAGAGATAAAAGGCTTTTGTAATAGTCTAGACCAGCACTGTCCAATGAGAAGTATGATGAAAGCCACTCATCTATTGTTAATATTCTAGTAGCCATATTTTAAAAAGCGTTAAAAAAAACAGGTAAAATTATTTTAAATATATTTTGTGTTAGTCTAATATATTTAAGACATCATTTTAATTAAAAATTTATTAATGAGATAGTTTTACATTTTTTCATACTGTATCTTTGAAGTCAGTATTATTTTACGCTTACAACACGTCTTAATTTATACATCAAATTTTCACTGGAAATACTAGATCTGTGTTTAGATTCAACAAGATTTACAGTTGAAAAAATAGGTTCAGATACCCAAATGTGCCAATAGTTTAAAAGTTTCCAATAACTGAAATGAATACCAAAAATCCTTTAGTTTTAATATTTACATCCATATTGACAGAACTTTTCATGTTTTTAGAAGACTTTGAGGCAAAATCATTTCAAAACTACATCTTTTCAACTTGATATTATTAACATCAAATTCAGAGGATTATTGCATATATTGAAAGCAATTCTAAATTTATCAATATTAACTAAGTATACTCAAAAACTTTTAAGTTTTTGGAGCTAATTTATATGGCACTATCAATAGTTATAATCTACATATTGATTTATGGTAGAAAATATGTAAAATTATTATTGATTTATATTATGAAACATTTCAATGTGAGTATAAATTCTTATACTAGTATAGCTTCACAAATAAACTTTCCCTGTCCTTAGAGCTTCAGATTTAGCTTATTCATGTACAATATGATATTGGTAATAAAATATAAGTCACACTGCCATTTTTGTCTTTAATTATTGAATATTAAGCAAGTATTCTTATTGTTCTAAGAAAATCTTGAATGGAATTCAAAGCACAGTAAAATTTTATGACACTCTCTACAACTCAGCCAAGGAGCAATGTCAAACAATATGGGATCATAAAATCCATTTTCTTCTAAACTAGTGAAGATTCATAGAATTTGCACTTATATACTAAGTACGGTTAGCAACTGTATCCATGATATTTTTAATATAGTCAGCTTCAGGAAACTGAGCACAGATTTTTTTCAGTATTTATCATACAATGGAATGAAACAATAAAGAAAACAGTCTCTTTTTTGAAAATGTCAGTAAATCTGAATTTTTGGTCCAACATACATAGCTGGAGCACCACCTATTATAATAAAATCTTTTCTTAATTATCCAGCTGAAACTCTTCTTTGATGCAAAAGAGTTAAAATATCTATGTCACACTTCGATTCTTTTAGGCTGCAGATTGACACCTTTTTGTGGTAAATTTGGAAGTCCTTTTAAGACAGTACGTGCCTGAAGTATGAATTGAGTAGTGTCATATCTCCATGGCTCACCTAAAGCTAAGAAAAGATACTTGTAGTTTTTCAAATGTTGAATCAATTAATCATTGAAAGTTCTTGAATTCTGTGGGTATTTGTTGTGACTTAATTGAAGATCTTTCATTTTTTATAAAATATTTTCTTCTCATCTTTTATCATAATTGAAATTAGCATGTCAGTCTAAAAATGTTTTAATCTTTATGCAGAAAAACCTAAGCCATTTTATAGCTGGCCAAAGGTACAAATGTTGAACATTTACTTCTGATTTCAAGTGACTAATTTCATAGGTTCTTATTTGACTGTTCAGAGAAAACTTCTTAAGAAATTCACCACGCATTTGCACAAATCTCTTAACATTATTCACTTTTTATATGTTTAAAAACTTTTTTCCACAACAAACAGCTTTATAAATTGCAATTGCATTCATCATGAAGTTTGCAGTTTACCTTCTTCTAGTCTCATTTTATGATCCTGGTTAAATAACTAATTCATGTCTACTTTATTCTGCATCAAAAATATTATTGTATTTTAAATTAAAAAAAATTTTTCAATACCTTCTTTTTAAAGACAAAAATAATTTAATTATATTCTAATAAAAATAAGTATTTCAATTTAATTACCAATTATGATTTATATATGTATTACTGTAATTCATGCTGTTTATGTAAAATATGCAGAAAAGCACGCTGTTACATTGGTGTATAAAAAAATTTTTGAAATTAATTGATTCATTAACAGTAACCAGATCAGTGATGCGTTTACATATATTCACATGACTCACATGCCTGACACAAACACCACAGTTCAACAGTATAACGCACTGATTAAAGCGAAATAGAATTACACCAAAACATTGAAGTTTTGTGTAATGGAAGAATATTTTACACTTCTTAAGTTATCTAATTTAAATGCAAACTAATTAAAATTAAATAAATTAAAATTAAAACTTTAGTTCTTTAGTCGACTATATTTCAAGTGCCCAATATGCTGCCGCGTTGCCCAGTGCAGACTTAGAACTCTCCATCCTTGCTGCTCAGAGTGGCTCAGGACCAGCAGTGTCAGCAACGCTTGGAACTTAGAAATGCGGAGTCTCAGGTCTGACCCCACACCTACCGAACCAGAATCTGCATTTAACACGTCCTTGGGTGATTTGTATGCACCTTCAAATTTAAGAAGTGCTTGTCCAGATAATAGACAATGGAGGATTTAACTGCTGGTGGCAACAGAACTATACCAGAGGGGTCTGTATGAAAGGGAACGTGAAGGTAAGGTCTGCCAGACTTAACAGTGATAGAATGTGCAGTAATAATCAGAGCAGGTAAGGCTTTGTAACTGGCTGATTGAGAGTCTGCAATGGTGCAATTAACAAAATGGGAAAAACGAGATTGAGAGTAAAGATGTTTTACTTCATAGTATTATTTAATGTATGTCTTTTGGTTTTACCAAAAATAATTCGAAATATATGTATATGTCTGTGTTTACAAACCCACATGCATGCATACTAATATAACTATTCATTTTAGAAAAACACATTTGCAATAAAAAATATACCACCCCAAATCAACCCAAAACGGTCCTTTTTTTTTTTTTAGCATACTGACCATACCTACCATCAGCTTCTCCGATGTATGTACAATGTCATTATTTCAGTGATATGGACTTAATGAAAGAGTTCCTATGCTTTAGTGAAAATACCTCTCCACTTTTTATCTTTTTTCACAATTATCAAAAGGGTCTTTAAAATTATAGGTAGAAAGTAAGTGTGTGTAATTCTTCTCTTAAAAATTTTTAGCACTGAAAACTTGAGTTGTGTGAAATTTGGCAAAATTTCTTCACCTCTTTTTGGTATCTTTTTGAAGGTCTTGACAGGAAATCAGTACAATACTAATAATTGCACCATATAAGTCCTTTGAATACATAGGTAACGTAATTATTAAAACACTACTACACTGGTTACCAAAGGGAAAAGAGGACACAGTTTGATATCCTTTGTTCACTCACTTACAAACTTTTAATTGAATTCTTTTGAAACAGTAGCTTGATCCTAAAAACATAATAATCTTCCCTTTTGCAGGTACATTAGCTACTTTAAATTATAGAAATTAATTTACCTTTATTTAATGTAGTGACCCAAAAGAAAACAATGAAGAACAAAGAGAGAGGGAGAAAGGGGGAATTGGAAAAAGGAAGGGAGAGGGAGGAAAGAAATATAAAACTAAAGAACAAGTTGTTAAGGGATCCTTTTTCACCAGAAGTATTAAGTACATTTCAACCAGGCATGGCTACCAGAATACTTTACTCACTGTTTTGTAAAGAATTGGCTGTCCCGTTCTCTAAAATCTTAAGTATTTTTGATGAGTTTTTATGCCTTACAGAATAACCCAACTTTACTGTTTAAAATCATGAGCACAATTTCTGATGAAATTACACTTCTTGTTATTTTTTTCTTCAAGTTCTAACAACTTTTAACAGGCATAGGCCGTCTTCTAGCAACTTCCTTTGATCAACAACTTTCTCAAACCTGCTCTCACACTTAAGTTGTTTTTAAAGTTTCTTTCACCATAGTGTTATGACCTAAGGCAGCCGTGAATTGGTGAACAGTCCAAAGCTAAAATAGTTAGCTTGCCTGAACCAGTCTTTGCCCTAAAGAAACATGAGAAATTGTTCATTTGGCAACTTCTCTAGGTTCAGATAAGCCCAGCTGTAGTTGGCCTCACCTGTGCAAAGGTTGGATTGAATGCTTGCGGAGGGTATAAAGTCTTGCGGCAGAAATGTAAGGTCAAAGCACAGGATTCCCTGTGGACCGTTGAGATTGAACATGAATTCAGTTATAGCTGATGTAGCTGGCCTATGAGCTATCTTGGCTTATGGATTAAACAACAAAGGAAAGTTTAAGGACAGGACAAATACACTATCTTTAAAAGGAACAACAATATGTGATTACTAAAGAAGTATTCATGTTTTCACACTTTCAGAGATTGTGTTTCTTTGTACATTTGTTAAAGAAATAGTAAAGTCTTTAATTTTTAGAGCTGATATGAGTTGCCTCATATCAGCTTTAGTGATCTGAACTTTTTGTAGTATTTCAGGATACTTTGTCTTTCGTGATCTGAACGTTTTATAGTATTTCAGGATAGCGCTAGTAAATATTCTAAAATGCCAATTTTATCTCTAGAGGGAAAAAGAAGAAAAATACATATATTTGGGTTGTCAGTCTTTCCTTTTCTAAAAGGGTACTGTATGTAGTAAAATGTTCCTACGTTTCTATTTCAGATGTTCACCTGTGACCTCAGGATATCAGCATTTTTTTCTATTAAAAATCCTCTGTACAAGGATGCCTTATGGTACTCCTTTATAGCCACAGCCACCTCCTTCCAGCCCCCCTTGCCTAACACCTGGCAACCACTAACCTGTTCTCTACCTTTATAATGTTGTCTTTTCAAGAATGCCATATGAATGTTATCATGGGGTATGTCACTTTTGGGGATTGGCTTTTTCCACTGGACATAATTCCCTTGGCAATATTGTATACATCCAAAGGTTGTTCCTTTTTATCGCTCAGTGCGTATAAAACTGGTGAAACATGATTAACGCTGGTGGATTATATCCGTGAAGTTTCCTGGTTGTGATAGTCTGCTAAAGTAATGCAAGATATAACCACTGGAGGAGACTGAGTAGAGTACAGGGAAACACTGTATTGTTTCTTACAACTGTGTTTAATCTGCAATTATCTTTAAATGATTTTTTAAAAGAAAAGAAAGCCTCTTGGTGAAAAGAAATTATAATGCTCTTATAATGCTGGACAGCCATCTGAGTGGAGAAACTTCTTAGACAAAGTTGGTTGGATTTATTTTTCAACATGAACTCTCTCTATGGGAATCAAAAAATGACCAGTGCATGCTCCAACATTAGACTTTGCCCAAGAAACTGCCTAAATTAAAGGCAGCTTGCTTGGAAAAGGAACACGAGGACAGCCAGTTGGCATTCCTGTTTGCACAGACACCAGCCGTGTCTGGTGATTCCTTGGAGGTGCATGTAGCATCCTAAACAAGCATTGGCAAACAGATGCCTATTTCAGAATCCCCATTTCCAAATAGCAGTTCCTTTTTAATGTAGAAGGATTCTTAGCATTTTTAGAATTCTGAGAGAAGTTTTATTATCCTAGTCATACCATCAAATCCATTTTAATTGTGTTAAATTAATTAGAATCACAGAATTTTCAATGTTGGAGGAATTTAGAAGGGAAGTGATCTTATTTTTCATAGAAACCTTGCAGCTCATTTGATTACAGTATTTTCTGTAGATGGTTGATTTCCGTGTAGTTAGAGCTGATGTTAGGGTTCTGGGTTCCATACCATGAGCCGTTTATTTTCTGGCTGTTCATGGACCCCGTTCAGCATTCTTATATCAATTGTTTCACACATACCTGTAGTAACTTACAAGGAAGACGTGGCAAGGGAATTTAAGAAACATTTATTTAATGCTTATTTTGTATGGATGCACTGTGAAAGCTAGACATACTGTCTGCAAGGAGCTCTCAGTATAGTAAGAAAAAAAGAAAAATAGAACAAAACCATCACTTCCAACAAAGCATTTCAGAATAGGTATCCTATAGCTGGTGAGTTGTCACAGGCATAATTGAGTAGGCATTACTCCCTCTAATTTTCATCATTTAACTAAAAACAAACAAAGACAAATCTCTAAAATTCCATTAATCAGTAGCTAAGAGAGCACCTTTCTAGGGTGTATTTTCAGCATCTCTGTGTTAGAGCAATACATATTAATTTGGCTGACAAACTAGTAAATTTTACCCAAGGAGGAAGTAGTGATAAGGCAGTTGATACTATAAAACTCTTATCTTGGCAGTTTACTATGCGAGAAACACTTTTGGTATTCTTACTTCAACATGGGACTCATGACATTGTGTTATATGATTTATTCGCAAGCTATTTTAGAATTGAAAACAAGACTTCTCTAGCAGTACCTAAGCCTACATATATAAATGACCCTATTTGAAAATATTATACTGTGATTCATTGTCATCCATGTTACTTACCAGAGATTGTCTGTCACCGTGGGTTTCAAATTGTGAATTCCATCACATTCTTCAATATGGAAAGCAGCTGATTTCCTGATATGGTTGGAAGTGACATTCTGCCCTCCTGACCATATGCCCCTTATGTTATCTGTATTCCCTTACCATTCCTGCTTTTTCTTCTTCACTTCTCTTGTACTCTTATTTAATGCTTATTTTCCTCCTTTTCCCCACGTCATATTATAAGATCTCTTTACGTTATAGTTATTAATCCTATTTGTACCAAGTCTTTCACAGATGTTTTCACCTATATGTAAATTGCCTTTGTAATTTTTTCAAAGTTTTTAAAACACAGGGGTTTTTGTGTTGACAAATCTTTTTCTTTGTGATTTCTCCTCTTAAAAAACTTTTTAAAAGTTCCTTCTTAGCCAGATTTCAGATGCATATTTACTTAGTGTTCCTCCCATGTCTGCCTGTATTTAACCCATATAAGGAATTATTTTGTTTAGATTATGGTTTGAGATGAAGTTCTACACTTTACACTTCTTTCCCCAATAGCTTGTCACAACCACATACTACTGTTTTGTGATATCTCTATTATCATAGATTAAATTGTTATATAATGTAGAGTCTGTTTGGGGCATCTGGTCTTTCCACTTTCTTTGTCAATAAATATTTATTGGGTGGATGAATGTTTTATCTAACTCTTCTTTGGCCAGTACCAAATGCCTTAAGTCCTTGGGTCATGTCCCACCTTCTTTCTTTTCTTTCCTCTTGTTATTATCTTTTTTTTTTTAATTTGCTTACCAGTTCTCACTGATTTTTTTCTTCCAAATCAATTTAAGAGTCTTATTTATTATTTAGATCTTATTATTAGGTTGGTGCAAAGGTAATTGTGGTTTAAAAGGTTAAAAATAATTGCAAAAACCGCAATTACTTTCGCACCAACCTAATATATCTAGATTCAAATTTAGAAATCTTGGTCAATTTCCTCCAAAACAAATAAAATTTGGTAAAATTTTGATTCTGACTGGATTAAACCGCTAAAGGTAAATTTGGAAGGAATACGTTTCTGTTTTGAAGCAAGATTTCCCTTAAAACTCAAAGTTCAGATGAATTCTAAATGTTTAATAGGTGAAAAAGTAGTCTTTGAGGTGTGTCAGGCTTCAATGAACAGGGTTTAAACTCTGATTAGGAAAAGAAATTTCAAATACCATAAATGTTCCCTTTTGGTACATTTCTAACCAGAATTATAGAAGTACAAAAATAGTTTTTTCTTTCATGTCAATCTTGACTAAACCAGAAAATACATGTGAAGGGTTTAATATATTGTCAAAACAGGGTTTTAATAGTTAATAAATATTTATATTGTAGACAAGTTCATATGGTAAAATTTATCAGATAGATGTACTTCTATGCCTGGCTTTGATTAGGGACTTCTGTTTATAAACACAGATTGAAAATTGTTTCTTGGATTTTCTTTGATGGTTCAGAAGCAGAACTCAAAATTTTGCACCTTTTGGAGAATGAGGCAGCTGCAGGTGAAGAACTTGACAACTCTTGGGATGGTTAATTAGAGCTAATTATAATTTGATTGACCTGCTTTTCCTCAGAAAAGCTTTTGCAAAGTGAGGATTTTGCCTTTTCATACAAACTAAAAAAAATCTTTGTTCTGTGGATTTACAAATATATATCATTTTTACACGCTTTACAAAGAAATGTTACCACATAAATCATAGAATCAGGGATATGAGTGAGGTTGGAAACACTTTTGGTATTCTTACTTCAACGTGGGACTCATGGGACCTTCAAGATTATATAGTCCTTGAGACCATCTACTATATTAATTTATGACAAAAAATGTAATGTTAGGGAAATATAAACTAGCGTGCGTAATTTTTAAATTTTTAAATTGTTTTAATCTAATAAAAAAACAAGAAATAAATTGTCAAACACAATAAAGTGTAACTGTCTTTTTTCAACCTTGATATTTTTTTTGTTTCACTTGGCTTTGACATAATCTCATTTGCTTGATAAATACTATAAAAGGATTTTTGTTTAATTTATATATAAAGGGAGTTTAATAAAATAAGTTGTTTTTAATTATGTGGTATTTTTCATATCATGATTTATGATTATTATAATTATATAAATGAAATATAGTTCTATTAATAGTCTCATAAAGTTGAAACTTTATTTGTTTGTTTGTTTATATGTTTATTAAGAAGGGCGCAGCTCACAGTGGCCCACGTGGGGATCGAACCGGCAACCTTGGTGTTATTAGCACCATGTTCTAACCAACTGAGCTAACCGGCCACCCCCTAAGTTGAAACTTTTTATGAAGGACTTTTCTATGAAAACTTCTTACCTAATGAAGTTCTCGAGGGCAATTATTATAGTATGTGAAAAACAAAATAATCATTTTCACTGTTTTTCAACTCAGTTATATCTCATGTTTATGTTAAGTAAAGTACCTTTTCATTTTAGGTAGGGTTTTTACTTTCAGACAGCATATAGCATATGTTTTAATTTGGGCAGTCAAGACCCTTTGATTTTAGAAAGTTAGGTAGTAAATATTTAATATTTTAATGACAGTTCAAGATAGCAGTAGGAAATACCAAGTAGAATGTGATTAATTACAGACAACAGATATTATAAAATATAAAAGGAGGGAGAAATTGTATGCTGAAGTGGTCTGCAAAGATTAGAGAATGTAAAATCTGAAGTAGATTTTGAAGGACAGATGAGAACTGAATAAAGAAAAAGTGGGACAAGTGTATACACTTAGTGGAAGGAATAATGTTCTCAAAAGCATCTTAGAGGCATGAGAATTTGTGCTGGGAAATTTGTAAGTTAATATACTTGGATACAGTAATCATGTAAGATTTGAATGTACTAAGGCTGGAAAGGTTGATTTGGAACAAGTAGTAGAGAACCTTGAAGCATGGAGATTGAGGATCTATTTTATCATGTACCGTTACATCATGTCCCATGTACTTAAATTTAACTAATGTGGAATTGAGCAGTACTTTAGGATAATAGATCCTTCAGAAGTGTGCAGGATACATTATTGTGAAGAACACAGGTGGTCACTTACGTGATTTTTGTAGTACCTGTGTGTGAACTGATAAAAGACATGAAGTAATGTGGTGGTGAAAATGGAAATTAAGGGATGGCTGCAAGTATATCATAAATGAAGACTTCACAATGCTTGATACATGGTTAGGTGCTTGATACATGGAGGTATGCATGGAGGAGGAGTAAGGAAAGTGAAAGGAGAGAGCCAAGTATCAGAGGCATATGTAAAATTCTGTGGATTAATTTTCTCCCCCAGAGGTGTCCATGTTTAAGGAATGAGTTGTAGATTCATTTGTGAACCTCTGCAAATTACTTTGAGATCATCCATTAAAGAGAATATTATACCTATTTTACTAATTCCGATACCCAAGTTAAGGAAATTGGATATAACTTGCTTTTAAACACTTTTCCTTCAACAGCCGTCTTCCTGTAGTAACCCTTAATCTTTTTCACAAGCTGTAATGGGACCTAGACCAAGAAAGGTTTTCCAGTCAGTGACTGTAGGAAGCTGATAAGAGAAGTATTCTTTCAGGCTCGGTAGCATAAGTTAACATTACACTAAAACATATATCTCTTTGCAGTCTCCTTTTTCTCCTGTCAGCCATTGACATTTTGAAAGATTTACTGATTAGCTTAAAAATTACAGAACTTCTAAGGCTAATGATATGCCATCCTAATTACAGTGTGCAACTGCTGTTAATGCTTTTCCCGTCTATTTTAGGGAGCCATTACAACTCATAACTAGAGAAGAAAAGGTTTTACATGATTGTTGCTAACATGAAAAAAGACGTACATGTTATGCTTCAAACAACTGCTCTAAATTTCAATAACTGATATTACTACTAGAGCGCCTTA
Organism: Rhinolophus ferrumequinum; assembly: GCF_004115265.2. NCBI lineage: Eukaryota > Metazoa > Chordata > Mammalia > Chiroptera > Rhinolophidae > Rhinolophus > Rhinolophus ferrumequinum. Next base: position 29,891,034 of record NC_046304.1, on the reverse strand, counting down.
TTGAGGGAAAGCCCTTAATAAATTATCTAGTCTCGTTCTCTAATCGCATAGGTGATGATGTATAGTTTTCAAAAGCAGTAAAGAGGAATGGGAAAAAAACTGTAACAAGAACTGAAATAGTTTGTTCAACCGTCTTGTGAGAGTTGCTTTGATCCTGTGAAGTAGGTGGTGTTACTTCCCATCATACAAATGAACAAACCGAGTCTTAGAGAGCTGCACAGCCAGAAAATGAAAAATTCCCAGATCTAAGATTCTGACCTAGGTATACTTCATCCAACGCTCATATTTTTCATTTTATATCATGTTGCCTCATGGGGAGGAAGTGCTGTACGTGGAAAAACACATACCATATTGTCTTTCATCTGAGCTTATACTCCCCTTTGTGTGGGTTTATAAGGCCCTTTGTCTCAACACAATCACATAGCCAACTTCAAAGTATTTGTAGGCTCTAATGATTTTCATTAGTTTGAATTATATTTTCACAGAAGAATCTAGGTGATTTTCCTTGAAGACTCATTGTAAAATTGTGAGGTGGAAAATCCTCATTTTACAATGGAACAGTGTGAGTTGAAGGCATTTCCTCAGTGTCATCAAAAAAAGTTAAGTCAGAGATTTGACTTTGTAACTCAGGTCCCTTTTAGTATATTTGCTTATAATGCTTAGTATTGCAAAGCATAATACTTATGTCGATTTTTCTGATTTACTATTCCATCTTAGTTTCTCTTTTATTTTCTAACTTTCTAAGCAGAATTAATCTTTACCTAATACAAAGTAAATCAGTGAACTGGCGTAGTATTCACCCTGATGGGATTTCAGGCTTATGGTGACGCAACTGGGAAAATTCTGGCTCAATTGTTACTAACATAGGAGGCTTTACAGTTAGGTATTTATTAAAAGACAGCCCAGGAAGAAAAGAAAAAATGAATTTATGTGATCCCGTGTTGCTAAATCTGCTGCTATCTTTTCTTTACTGCTTTCTCTAAGAGTCATCATTTCAATGCACTAATCTTTTAAACAGCCATTCAATGGGAATTGCGCTGGAACTTTGCTAAGGGGTCACATGTACCAGCCTGACAGTTAGTTATACGTTTACAAAAGAAATAGCATGAATTTATTCAGCATCAAAACCTCTGCATCTTTTACCACCCAACTGCACTTCACACTGTATTACCATCAGTGCACTATCGTGGCTACATAAATTCCATCCAGATTCTTCATTTAATTAACCAGCATTCTTTGAACAAAAATAAAAGTGCTGTTTTTATAGAGGAATAAAAGCTCCATGAAGTGAGTGTGAAGGAGACAAATCATCAAATTAGTTATTCTTCATTGCAGCTATGGAGAATTCTCTGCCCCTCCCCTTTCTCTTCAGCAACAATATATTTTTTTCTAGCTTGATGGAATGGAAAATGGAGAATGATGAATCCATGTCTAATGTTTTTGAGTAGATTGTGTTGGCCACATCCTAAGGCTCGTGCAGGGTTGGGTACTGATGATATTGTCATCTACAGGTGACTTTTCTTTCTTTTTTATTTTTTTTTTTAGCATTTTCTATAATTGGAGAGGTACTTTGGCATAGTAGTCAAGAGCATGAGCTTTGTAACTAAACTGCTTGGGTGCAAATCCTAGTTCAGCCACTTATTAGGTTTGTGATTCTGAGCAAGTTACTTAATCTTTCTGAGCTTCAAGTTCCGATCCATTAAATGAAGATAATAATAGACATCCCTCACATAGCAGTATGCGGGTTAACTGAGCTGATCCAGGTAAAATCCTTAGGGTAGTGCTGGCACGTACTAAGCCATCACCTCTTGTGTGCACAACAGTCTGATGTGAAAGTTGAGCGGTGACACTGGTGACTCTTGATCCCCTGTGCTGAACTGACTGATGTGGCTCAGTAAATGTCCTTTCATTTCCCCAGATATCTCTTTCTAAAAGTACCCTTTTATTACTTTAAACATAGACAATTACTTTAAACATAAAGACAATTACTTTACTTTTTTTTTTAAAGACAATTACTTTAAACATAAAGACATAAAGTTGTTTGCATCAAGGATCCAGTAGCCGTTGGTTGGCCACATCTCTCCATCTTGCATCCTACTGCCAGATTTATTTTTTTAAAGCACCGTGTTCTCATATCCATTTCGGCTCAGAAGACTTCAGGACTTCTCCAGATACCAGCTCCTTTGCCTGTCATGCCGTTTCCTCCATAGCCCAGTCCTTCCCCTTCCTCTCCTCAACCTTTTTGGACCCATTGCTCCCTTATGGGAAGCATCAACTCAGTCAAAGTTGATCTGGCGTCCTTTCACACATGTACCACCTTCCTTCTCATCTCTCTTCCTTTGCTCACATTGTTCGTTTGGTCTGACCTGCCCTACTCTCTTCCTCTACTTATCGAAGTCATACCTACGGTTCTAAGCTGAGCCAGGAAAGGAAAGGTATCTTTTATCCCCTTTGTATTTTTTATCACATAACATTGATTGTCCAGATGCAGTAACTGCTAAGTAAACGTTGTTAATGATGTACTATCAGTCCTGTTAGCTCTACTTTCAAACTACACTTGGAATCTAACCACTTCCCGTCATCTCCACTGCTGTCATCCTCATGCAAGCCACAATTACGTTTTGTCTGTCCCCTTCCCCTTCTCCCCACTCCATCCTTGCCCACCCCCTGTAGTCTACTCTCAACACGGCAGCAAAAGTAATCCACTTAAAATTTAAGTCAGATTCTATCATTTCGCTGCTCAAACCCCTCCAATCCCTTCCCATCTCACCCTGAGTAAAACCACCGTCCTTACCATGGCCGACAAAGCCCCCTGAGATCTGTCACTGCACCCCAACCGCAGCTTTGCTCTTGCTCCTGTTAACACTCTGCCCTCATGTCCCCTGCCACACTACTGCTGCCACACAGGCTTCCTCGCTGTTCTCTGAAGATGCAATGCACAATCCCATCTCAGGACCTTTGCGCACACTGTTTCTTCTGCCCAGCAATCTTTATGGGCAGAGGAAATCTTCATGACTCCATCCTTCCTGTAGGTCTCTTATCAAAGGTCTTTTCAATGAGCTCTTCACTGATAATCTCTAATTTACCCTCTCCCCAAACTTGAGTGTAAATTCTGGGAGGTAGGAGGTAGGATTTTTTTGTCTATTTTGTTTGACGCTGTATTCTTAGTACCTAGAACTTGACACAAAATAAGTACCTAATAGTTATTGAATGTATGAATGAAAATTTGATCCTTAAAAATATGTCCATATCCCTAGCCCCCCCTTCATTTCAATTGTACTTAGGCTTGAACAAAATCAAGTGTCCTATAATAGCTCCAAGAACATTAAATTAGCCATAGTTGAATATTAGCCATGGCAATTGGAGCAGAAAGTTCCATTGCAGATAAAAGAGACTTCTGCATCAAGTAAAGAAAAAGAAATGTCTTACAGTATAATAAATGCCATGTTAAATTATATTGGTGTCCTGGAGGACTGTCATTGACCCAGCACCAAGGCACATTTTCAGAGAGCAAGTGGTGCGCTACGCCATCTTCTTCGTCAGGTAGAGAACATAGCTAGTATGTAATTTTATTTGTTTGTCATCTAGTGGCAGAGTAAAATGGTGAAAAGAACAGTAAGGTTGGAGTCAGGCAGACCTGGGTTTCAATTCTGGCATTACTATGTGTCCTCGGACAGGTTATGTAACCTCCCTGAGCCTCTGTTTGATTACGTATGAAATGATTTTTAATAATTCCTTTCCCTCAGTGTTCTAAAAGTTAAATGAGAGAAGAAGACACATGAATCACCTGAGGCATACCGTGTGTTTATTAAAATGTCTTGTGAGCATTGCATCCTGTAGAAATAGCTATGTATTTTGCTCCTGAATTCTATAATACCTTTTGGCTTAAATCGAAAAGGAAAAGTAGCAGTTAGACTGATGTCTAGGAGTCAGCTCTGGCTCCTGGGGCTTGGACCCCGGAGAAGTCCCACAATACTATAAATCTCTCAACAGTATCTGATGAAGCCGCAAGAACCTTCCTAGAACATAAAGCCTTACCATGAACTACTTGAGTTTTATGGATGCCTACTCTTTTTATCTTTTGAACCAATTCTTCTTCCGTTTTCCATTTTCAATTCTCTTCTGCTTCCCTTATTTTCAAAATGTCATGCTAGGTGTGTGAAGCTGGAGATTCCCTACTGAAAATTGTCTAAGAGGAAGGAAAAGGAAAAGGAAGATCAAGCAGCTACTCTGTATAATAAAATAACATGAATATTAGTTTTCAAATCGAGACGTGAGGAACAGGTGTATATTGATTAAGGTTTGGGATTATAACTTCAGGGGGAGGAAAATCTGTTGTTTAAACCACTGGACTAGTTTTACATGTTTTTTTTTTTTTTTTCCAATGACATCAATTTTGAAATCTTTAGGAAGCCAAAGCTGTAGTTGAAGAAACAAGAGCCTTACGAAGTCGGATTCATCTTGCAGAAGCTGCACAGAGACAGGCGCACGGAATGGAAATGGACTATGAAGAAGTGATCCGTCTGTTAGAGGCCGAGATTACAGAACTCAAGGCTCAGCTTGCTGGCTATTCCAACCAAAATAAAGTAAGCAAAACAGTCCCCTCTTCTAGTTACCATGGTTTCCTTGCCGTTGTCATGTATCCTGTTTTCATTTTCTTTTCATCTGCACTTCTAAACTAGGTCAGTGTTTTGTCTTCTGTCATTCAGTGATAGGATGATGTGTTGTGATGGAGGTGATGTGAAGCTTGTGAGCCTCCCTTTATTCAGATAGCTTCGGGAGGGGAGAGCATGCACTCCAAATTCATGTGGGTCGTTGGTCAGCATTGTACAGCTCAGGCATTAAGTGGTGGAGCTGTTTAACACCTAATTGATGACATTGGTGTTCTCCTTTTGTTTCTAAACTTGCTAATTTGAAAGAAGAGCCTAGGGATGGGTTTGCTCTTTGATTAAAACACTGAAGGAAGTGTGAAAATTAAATAATTTTTGCCCAAGGCCTAAGATCATTAATAGAAAAAAACTGAGTTTGAATTTGGTAGCCTCCAATTTCAATAGCAAAATATTGAATACTTTATACAAGGCAATGTGAACTTTTTTTATGTGAATTTTTTATTGCATGATTTTTTTTTTTACATAATACGTACTATATCCATTGAATGCCATTCAAAAAGTATAATAGATATATACATTTTTACCTCACTGAAGTAAGGTAGAAAATTAAATAAATTGAAATAGATATTTTATAACTTCATAGAGTTCATTTATAAACATAATAGGTGTTTGTGTCTCTAATCCAACTAGCTTTAAGAGAACATAAAGCAAATTTGAATTATTTATGTCTATTTATTTATACATAAATGGATTAAATACTTTAACTATGCCAAGTGGAAATGAAACCAGTTTAGAAAATCTGAAATTTTCTCAGGTTAGCAGTTAAGAGTTACTAATCTGTTTCTCACATTTGTCCACTTAAACCAGTTCCACAAGAAAACTGCCACCCTTTGGTGCTAGCGCAAGGCCAAGGGGAAAACGTTGCTTGAGAAAGCAGCAATTCTTAGGAATATTACATACATTTATTATTTTTGACCCAGTACTTACATTGTGAAAATAGAGATATGTGCTTATTTCATGTAACTTTAACATGATTCTAAACAAATATTTTGGGAATGATCAGAATCTTGAAAGTACTTTTTTTATATAACTATAGTTATTTTGGAGGGAAAATCAGTCTTTAAAATACTTAAAAAAAATAATACAACATTCAAGGAGTTCACATGAATTTATTCAAATTTGTTTTTAAAGTGTAGGTTATTTGCAGTTCTCTCTTCCATCTCCTACCTGAGAAAGTATTTTTGTCCTAAGTTGTCTGGTAATAAAATTAATTCAGTCTCTCTCTCTCTCTCTCTCTCTCTCTCTCTCTCTCTCTCTCTCTCTCTCTCTCTCTTTTAATTGGAAGGGGAACAGGACTTTTTATTGGGGAACAGTGTGTACTTCCAGAACTTTTTTTTCCAAGTCAAGTTGTTGTCCTTTCAATCTTAGTTGTGGAGGGTGCCATTCAGCTTCAAGTTGTTGTCCTTTCAGTCTCAGTTGTGGCGGGCACAGTTCAGCTCCAGGTCCAGTTGCCGTTGCTAGTTGCAGGGGGCACAACCCACCATCCCTTGTGGGAGTCGAACTGGCAACCTTGTGGTTGAGAGGACGCGCTCCAACCAACTGAGCCATCCGGGAGCTCAGCTCAAGGTGCCGTGTTCAATCTTAGTTGCAGGGGGCGGAACCCACCATCCCTTGCGGGACTCGAGGAGTTGAACCGGCAACCTTGTGGTTGAGAGCCCACTGACCCATGTGGGAATCGAACTGGCAGCCTTCGGAGTCAGGAGCATGGAGCTCTAACCACCTGAGCCACTGGGCCGGTCCTTTTTTTTTTTTTTTTTAAAAGAAGAGATGGTAGACTTGGTCATCTTAACGTTTTCCAAACCCAGTTCCAGTGGAGAAAGAGAAGGAAACTTTTTTTGTTGTTTCTGATTCCTTGAAGAAACATAGACCAAGACATTAGAGGATTGATAGGCAAATATTTTTTTTTAAGACACAGATTCTTTTTGTAACAATCTTTCTACTTTTCATTATAAATTTTCCCTTGTGTAATCCATTTATTTACCTATTTACCTTGTTTGCTTTTTCTTTTATTCATCTCATTTTTAAGAAATAAAACATTATCAATACTTTAGACTCACAACGTCCCTCTCTAATTATGTCCCTCTCCCTTGCCCTCAGAAGTAACCACTTTCCTAGATTTAGTGTTAACTGTTTTCTTGATAATTTTACGACCTATGTATATATCCCTGAACAATATGTTGTTTAGTTTTGCCTGTTTATCAATTTTATATAAATAGAAATCAACTATTATTATTCTGACTTGCTTTTTTTCACCCAACACTTTGTTTTTGCAATTCATCTATTTGAAGTTTATAGCTAGTTTATGTCTTTCCTTTGCTTTTTTGTGTATGCCACTGATCGGGTATACTACAGTGTATTTATCCATTCTGTATTTGATGGACAGTCTAATTGTTTCCATTTTCTTTTCTTATGAACAGTGTTGCTAAACACATTTTTTTATATATACCGGGGTGCCAGAAAAATGTATCCAAGTGGATGATTTGGTCAACATTGCTCAAGCAGTAGTTCCCTGTAGTCAGAAGTGTCTGGACACAGATGGTAACCACTTTGAGCACCTCTTGTAATTGCAGAAGTCAAACATGACTTGTATTCATCTTTTGTTATAGGCATATATTGGGTATTACAATTTTAATAGTTGTTTTTTTCCTTTCTTAAAATGCGTATACGTTTTTTTGGCATCCTCTGTATATCCTGCTCTACTCTACATATGCAACAGTTTCTCTTTGGTTCATACCTTGGAGTGGAATTGCTAGGTTGCATGATGATTGTGCAATCAGCTTTACTAGGTAATGCCCAATTGTGTTTGAACCAATTTTTACTCCTACCAGTAGTGAATGAGAATTACAGTTTACCCCACATCCTTGATGACACTTTGTTTTCCTTTATTTTTAATTTTTATCAGTCTGTAAGGTGTGGTAAGTAGGTCTCATTGTGGTTTAATTTGAATTTCCTTGTTTAGTAATGACTTTGAGCTACTGATGTGCTGGGATCAGCCAGCTGGCACTGGCTCAGGAGAGCTAACTGTGTACCTCGCTTCTCAACTCCGTATTTATCGACATTAGGTTGGTAGCTTGAAAACAGCCATGATGGTGTTATTTACACCCCCAAATGCTATAAACCAGGGCTTTGCTCCCAGCCCCACATAGCCAGTGGAGAATATATTTATGTATTTATTAGGCGTTTGTGTTTCTATGGGAAATGCCTCTTCATATCCTTTAGCAGTTTTTCCATTGGATTATCTTTTTCATGTTGATATACAGTGATTGTATGTTCTGGTTACTAGACCTGTAATGCACTGTATGTTATAGAAATCTTCTGAATTTATGGCTTGCTTTTTCACCCAATGGTGAAATGAACAGCTGTTCTTAATTTTCATGTAATCAAACTTGATCAATTTTCCCTTCTAAAGAATGTGTCTTCTTTAGAAGTCCTTCCATTCCCAAAGATATAAAGATATTCCTTCATATTTGCCTCTAAAAGTTTTAAAGTTTTGATCTTTCTGTCATTGGTTTTGTGGCATCATGTAAGGTGAGGATCCATTTCATTCTTTCTTCTAAATGAGTAACCTACTACACCAACACCATTATTTCAAAAGCCTATTCTTTCCTAATTGATCTACAAAATCAGCACTGTCTTATCAAGATTTCATGTGAGTGGATCTTTTCGAGGGCTCTATTCTCTTTTATTTATTTATTTTTATTCCTGTGCAAATAACACATTGTATTGATTACTATATCTTTTACAGTTAGTCTTGAGATCTAATCACCCTGCCTAGTTCTTTTTCTTTAAACGTGTATTGGCTACTTGACCCTTTGATCTTTGATATGTTTTTAGACTCAGTTTATAAATTCAACTGAAAGAAAAGAAAGATTGGCCTTTTTACTGAAAATGCATTTAATATATAGATTAATTTGGGAATAATTTTCATATGTATCATTAAGTCTTGATTTATAAACTACCGAGACACAGAAAGGTTAATTGCATTGTGGCCAGAGCATCCAGTCTGTGGGATAATAACAGCATCTGTTGAGGGTTGTTTCATGGCTTATTGTGTAGCCAATGTTTACATATGCTCCAAGTAAGTTTGAAAAACACTCTGCATTGTTTGATGTAGTTTTATTAGAGACCACTAGATCAGAGTCATTAATTGCGGGGTTCAGTTGTTCTCTAGTCATATTAATTTGTCAGGGAAGTGTGTTAAAATCTCCCTTGTGGTTAATGTTCTTTATGTATTTTGAAGTAATGCTTTTAACTGAATACAAGCTTGGAATTATGTTCTCATCCTTTTATGAAAATGTTGTGATTCTTCAATCTAGCATTCTTCTTTTCCCCTTAATGTTTGTTTTTGATTGATATTAAAAGTTATGCTGGATTTCTTTCGGTTAATATTTATCGATGTATTTTTTTCCCATCCTTTTACTTTCAACTTTTCAGTGTCCCTGTATTTTAATTGTGTCTATGGTAAACAACATGTAGTTGGATTTTTTTCCACCATCTAACTAATTTTTGATCTTAGATTAGAAAGATTATTTCATTTACATTCTTTTATTTGCTAATGCACTTGGCTTCATTTTCACCCTCTTAATTTGTACATTTTGTCTCATGTTTTCTAGTTGTTTCTCATTTCTTGCCTTTTTGGTGGGGCGGGGGGTTGGGTTCAGATTTCTCCTGTGTTCCCCTCCCCTCCCATTCCATTTATTTCCCTCTGCTGGTTTAGAAGGTATACACTCTTTTTCTAATTTTTAATGATTATCTTAAAAATTTTAACATTCCATTTTAACTTAAATTATAAAACTAATCACTAGCTTTCCCCCTTCTTCTAAAAGCACTTTAGAACATAAATCCAATCATCACTTCCTACTTAATTTCTAATTTTGTCAGTATTTTATTTAGTTCTTTCCTGACTTTTAACACCATAAATTAGATACTATTACAATTTATTTTGTGTAGTCACCCTTTGTTTAGACTGCCATGTTTACCATTTTCTATGTTCGATATTCTTTCTTGCTCCTCAGACCTTTTTGCTTGAATTATTTTCTTCCTGAAGTACAGCTTTTAGAAATTTGTTTAGTGAGGATCTATTGGTAATAAACTCTCTCCATTTTCGTTTGTCTAAAAACGTCTTTATTGAACTCTTGTTCTGAAAATATATTTTTGCTACATTTAGAATTGTTGAGTTGGCATTTTATTTCTTTCAGTATTTTTACTCCATGGTTTCAGTAGCCGTCAATCTGTCATTTGTTTGCAATCTGCTGTTTCTTTTTAGATGATTTTAAAATCTCTTTATCTTCAATGTTCAGCAGCTTGACTATGTGTTGACTTAATTATTTAGATTCATTGAGCTTCCTGATCTGTGGGAAAATGTCTTTGCCTTTTTTAAAAAACCCTAAGCTGTTATCCTGAGCTATTTTTCTTTCATTCTTTCTGATCTCTCTTGTATAATTCAGATTGAATATATGCCAGATCTTCTAACTATTTTCTTATCTCTTCTCCTTTTTTTAATATTTTCAATTTTTATCTTTCTGCACCATTATGAGGAGTTTGTTTACCTCTGTCTTCCAGTTCACCTGTTCTCTTTCCAATTGTATCTAATTGGGTAGTAAACCATAAATTGAGTTTATAATTTAATTATGAATACATTTTTACTTTTTAGATTTTTTTGTTATCTGATCTATTTTGACAGTTTCTTGTCCCTTTATTATGCTTTCAATTTCTTCTAAATTTTAAAAACATATTAAATATTACTTTATATTCTGTATATGAATCACTCCAGCATCTTTTGTTTTTGTAGGTCTGACCCTGTAATTTGTTTCCTTCAGCTGACTTTCATTTATGGTAGCTTAAATATCAAAATGTTCTTTTGATAACAATATATATGAGAATTCCTTGAGATTTGAGTTTAGAAAATATCCCTTTAGGAAGTTTTATGTTTTCTTCTAGTAACCTGGGATCGATTTAAACTAAATTTTCAGCTTATGAATTTACACACCATACAAGTAACATAAATCCTGACCGTAAACCTGCACGAGGTTAGCAGTTATTCAAGGGATACTTTTTTTTTTAATCCACTCACCAGAGTGAAAGTCAAAATGCTGTTCATCCTATGAGTTTATTTGCCCCCCGTTTACCTATTAAAGTTCTCACATTTGTCTTTTGTGCCTGAGGAAACGCCAAACTGTAGGCTTCTAGAGATCAGCATATGCCTTCAGAGCAAATTATGCTGCAGTGCCCTCTTAGTCCAGTGGGTCACTTCACTCAGCATTGCTGTTGCTGTTTCCGTGGAATTCCTTTACTGCCAACAGAACCCCTTTACGTCCTTGCCAGCTCATCTTTACCCTGGATTGTAATATATTAAATATATATGTTGCTGAACTCAAGGAGTTTGCTGCTTGGGGTGTTCTATCCAAGAACAAGACATGGTTGTCGTTAGGTAGTTTGATTTATTTGCAGCAAGTAAAGGAGACAAAGGATTCATATCCAAAGCTCTGTTTCTGTGTAGGTTGGTTCAGTCATTGCTTGTATATACTATTTGGTTAATTACATGTTGATTTTTTTGTTGGCAGTTGGCTAAACTTATCTGGATTTTGTTAATTACACATTGATTTCTTCTTTCCAATTGGCTAGTCTTATCCCATTGAGTTCTGGTGAAGCTTATCCCATTACAGCTGCATGTGTAAAATATTGTGCTACGTTTTAACATTTAGCAGGAATAGTTTTTAGTAAGAACCGCCCAGACCTTGAGACCCTTGTCCTAGCTAACATATATGTATATCTTCAGCGGTTTTGGTTGTGCCACACTGGTAAGGGTTTCTGTCAGCATTTGGTAAACCATGTTGCCAAAAAAAAAAAAAATGTAAATGAATTTAAATGTATTTCATTGTAGGAATCAATAAAGTTATATGCAGCTTATCTCATAAAATTTGCAGTATCCCTGTGCAGTTTAACTTTTAAATAGGCCATTAGTTAAGGGCCATCCAAAATTAGAAGATACGTATAATAAAGAGAAAATAAATGATATGGTAATGTTGGGTACTAGTTAATAAAAACTGAGAATAGAAGCCACTAATGTAAAACCAAAGAAATATGTAAGATGGTCTTTTTGATATCTCTGTCCAGGAAAGTGTTCAGGAGTTAAGAAAGAGAATCACAGTACTTGACTGCCAATTACGAAAATCGGAAATGGCTCGAAAAACTTTTGAGGCATCGACTGAAAAGCTTCTTCATTTTGTAGAGGTAAATTTTCCTGTCACATTACATTATGTCCATTTTTAAGAAATGTACAGACAACTGACATACAGATAAATGTCAGAGTATTTGGTGGCTTAGTGAAACATTCTCTGGGTTCAAAACACTTAAAGTCAGATTTAAAATTGCCTAGATAATGAAGACCAGCTAATATACAGATTGTTAAGAGAACTGATGAAGACAGGGTAACATGATCCCAAATACATAGAATGTTTTAATGAACACTTTCCTAAAACTATGATACTCTGTAAACATTATTTGATAACTTTACCATATAAAGAAATGTTTCTATAGTTGTTATATTTTTTGAGTAGAATTGTAGGTTAATATAATTGATTACCCCCCCCACATAACAGAAGAAACACCTTTTTAATCGGTTGAGGGGGGAGGTTATGAATATTAATTAAGCAAGAAAAGACATTTAAAAAAATCCATCAAACTTAGGTATCTCCTTCACTATCTTGTTTGTTCCTAGGCTATTCAAGAAGTATTTTCTGATAATTCTGCTCCTTTATCAACTTTAAGGTAAGAAAAATTAAGTGCTTTCTGCAGAGTATGGCTACCAATTACATTTTTTATCTGGTAATTGTGACTGAAATACTAAAAATCTCTTAGTCTTAAAATGCTACATAACTCCTATTCTATACTATTTTTTAATGTCTCGTGGAAGTAGATACAAAGACGTGGTTTTTGACCCCATCTCTCTGAAAGAAATCCCTGGAGTTATGTAGCAAATCACTGTAACCTAGTATTCTAAAATTGAGATAGGAATCACCTATCTTGTCTTTGTCAGGAATTCTGTAAAGATGAGATGAACTGGAAGTTCGTTAGCCTCTGGTATATGAGTAAAAGTTACTATACTGGTAACAGGTTCACTGCTAAAGGTCAATCAGCACAGGCTGATTAGTTGGTATGGCAAACAGAATTTTATAAAACATGCTCATGTGATCAGTTTCTTTCTTTTTTTTTTCAGCATTCAGTAAACCTAAAGAAATATATTTGGAGAATACACCTTGATTTTGTTATTATTCATGGATTGTTTCCAATTTAAAATTTTTTACTAGGAGCTATGAACATACTAATAAGATTTATTTATTTCAGACTGCAAGTTTATGATCATTTTGATACATGATGAAAGACATACACAAAAAACCAAATATTCCCATTTTTACGTTTTCAAAGCAAGGTTTTCTTATAATAGCTGACGCTAGCAATGTATTTCTACATCTACAATGTACGCTTGCAGAAACATGGGAAAATTCTACTTTTTACTACAAAAACAGCAGTTTAATAGGTGAAGATGATTCATTGTATTCTTATTATATTTTAGGTTTCCACAGCATTTTTTGAATTTAGAACAGTATCTACAGCAGTATACTTTTAAATTCATTTTAACGTGATGCTTTATTTCTTCTAATGAAGGAATTTGACTTTTTTTAAACTGTCATCCATGGTGCTTATGATGTAACATAATTATGTGAATTCCACGATGATTATTTTCAGTAAGGATGTTAAAATACTCAGCAATCAGATTCCTCTCGTATGAATTAGGTGTGTCCCCTTCTCCCAACCCCAAGGTGTCATTGTGACCTTGAATTATATTTCACAAGTTTGGTATTAAAAATGAAGGTTAAAATCACTATTTAAAGGCCAGAGCCTGCCCTTGCCTTTATAAAACTGGTTCATGGAGAAAAGATAACTTTAAAAAGCAAACTTGATTAAGCAAGTCTTCACCATGTCTTAGAAAGTTAAACACTGGTAAAATTTGGTTCAGTCTTTTTTAATATACTGTGTCTTCTGTAGTGGATATTGACCTTGGTCATTCAACATAGAACAAAGGCTCTATATTTGAATTTGAAAATTGATGCTTTAATTTCTCCCTGTGATTTAATACCATTATGCTTAAGAAGATGGATTGTAAGTAATGATGGTTTTGTCATCGGTTTAAAATGGTCTCTTTTCAAGTAAAAGTTTTAGCATAGTGACTTTTTTTTGCATTAAAACCTTTCATTTTTAATTATATTAGAATGCATTCATTTCAGGTGCCATTTACATTTTTCAAATGTGATACAAATGCTCTAGGCTGTTTCAGATTTAGGGACAACAAATGGAATTTCTTAAGAGAGTATTTCAGGAGCAAGATTACATACTAAATTTATATTTAATATTGCTAGAAGTAATAGTGAATGTCCTTTTTAATCAATTTGTGCTTATGTGCTTAATTTGAATTTTTACAAAAACGAACTGAAAGGCTATATCACGTTAACATAACACAAGCACTCACAAAATAAGCCCAACAAGTGATTTAGGAGGTGGCCCATTCTTTCATTCCTTCCTTCCTATATATGAGGTCAACCTAATTTTTAAAATACTCCTATTTGTTATACAATAAAGAATTGAAAACAGAAATATTGTTTTCTGTGAATTACTTCCTTCATGGCTGTAAGAATACAATGTTCCCAGATATAAAAATTTGTTTGTACAAACTTCTAACTAATAAGAATTCAGGTCTAGCAAAGATAGGTGTTATTTATTGTGTAATAAGTCCAACTTTATTTTCTTGCCCTCACAGTGAAAGAAGAGCTGTGTTAGGCTCTCTGACTTCCCTGACGCTGCTGGGGAGGAATAGCCGGGACGTCCCAGCAGCCCTGGCACTCGAGTCTAAGGAACTCGTCAAATCCGTTCGTGCCATACTTGATATGGACTGTAAGTTTTCTGACATCTTTTTTTTTACTCTTTACAAAATAATTCATTTAACAAAACAAAATAAGAAAATTTCAAGTTTGACAGTTGAGTTTGGTGAAATGTATTGGTTTGACTACAATAAGATTGATAGGTAAGCAAGGAACGATCTTTCTTTTTTTTTTTTAACTTTTATTTATTTAAGTTTGTTTTTCCAGGGCCCATCAGTTCCAAGTCACATACCAGTAGTTGTTTCAATCTAGTTGTGGAGGGCGCAGCTCACAGTGTCCCATGTGGGGATCCGGCAAACTTGTTTTTAAGAGCACAGCGCTCTAACCAACTGAGCTAGCTGGCCTCCCCCGCGATGAAACTCTTAACGCTCTCATTGGAGGGGGAGAATATTTGCTTTATTTACAGAAGAGAGCTGATTAAGACATGTTTTTGCCCGTACTTCCATCCAAAGTCTCTTCGAAATGGAAGAATAAAAATAAATCCACAACAGATTTGGAAACGGGAAGGGTGGAATCAGCATGGAGGAATTTTTGAATAATACACAACAGATGGAATAAGATTGAAGGTACAGCCCAGCTGAACAAAAGACCCCAAAACACAATAAATATGAAAGACTGGACTGCTCAAACAGAGAGTTAAGTAGAACCATGGAAAACCCCCATGGTCACAGACAGGGAAAACCAGGAACAGATCCTAGGACAGTCAGCAGGGTCATTAATTAAAGGGCTATGGAATGGCTGAACCCGTTCCCTACTCTTCAGAGCTGCTTACTCAGGCATTTACTCCTAAGCTAGGGCCAAGAGAATAGTCTCTTAAGGAAACGCATGATCTGTCACTAGATACTGCCAGAGTCACCACTGGGCTAGAAAGAGAAGCAGGCCAATGCTCTAAGTAACTTCCAACATCCCAATAGATAGGGAGATCCTTGGGGAAAGCTTAAATAGACTGGACATTTCCATCCTTCCCTCCTGCTGTCTCCAAGCACTTTTGCTTCTTCAGAGATTTAGACTCCCTTCTTAGTTGTTTGTTTTTCTGTCTCTTCCGTGGATGTCTGTCTGTCTGCTGACTGTCTTTGTGCTGACCTTTAACATTCCACTATTCCTCTAGTTTGCCACTCCTAATCTTCCTGTGCTGGGGGCCGGATATCAAATAAATATATAGAGATATAGCTAAAATTCTGTGTTAAGTATCAAAATAATAAGTTTTAGTAAAGTCCTGGGTAGTAAATAGATTGACTTGGTGTAGAGTA
The DNA here is from genome assembly GCF_004115265.2 of Rhinolophus ferrumequinum. Classification (NCBI taxonomy): domain Eukaryota; kingdom Metazoa; phylum Chordata; class Mammalia; order Chiroptera; family Rhinolophidae; genus Rhinolophus; species Rhinolophus ferrumequinum. The sequence goes on along the minus strand of NC_046304.1, from coordinate 29,875,176 downwards.
ATATTCAAAGATCCTTTGGGTAACTTTTGACTTCAACACTGTGCTACAGAGGGTTGGAAACCATGCCTCTAATAATTTATGCCCCAGCTTAATTTAGGTAGTGTTTTTTTTGTGTTTTTTTTTTTTAATTTTGTGTAAGCTATTACTTTTTTAAAAATCAGATTACATTTCAAAAACCCTGTAAGAACTCTTTAACATAAAGAAATTTTAGAGGTTTCAGGGGGGATGAAAATAACCACTCCGAATGTATTATGTATAGTTCAGAATTTTATATATTAATATCAGACGTTTTTAAGTGAGGGTGGGAACAGTGGCGGGAAGCACCTGCACAGACGTAGCCCTGTGGACACCGTCATTAATGTTAATTACCTTGCTAGCGTTAACCTTTATATCTGTCAAACATGATTATTCAAAGAAAATATTTGAAATTCAGCAGAACATCTGTGGAAGAAAAGTGAAAAATTCCATCTGCACTTTTTTATCCGAATGCGAGATTATACATACTTTGCTGTTTAAAACTAGCAAATAGTTTCTATGTTTTCTTTTTTATTTAGAAATGTAATCACCAATGTTGGCATATTTTCTAGTACTTTCATAATTTTACATGACATAGCTTTTTAAGTTTGATAATGGAGATAAACTCAGCTCACTTTTCTTTCTCTGTATGCAGTGGTGTTTTCTATATATATAATGAAAACCAGAAAATTATTGAGATGAGGTAGATAACTCACCTGCAGCCTTCACCTCATTTCCGTGTCCATGGCTATCTGGTTATTTCAAGTTATGATTTAAAACTTTCTCTTGGGTAATTGCCTGCACTTTCTTCTTAGATGTTATACTATGGGATTTCCTCAGAAACAAGAATAAGATTTCCCCGGTCTTACAGCTGAAAACCAGCCTCTAAGGAATATTTGCAAGACAGTTCTGAATCTTTTTAGGATCATAGACTACACTGAAATCTGGTGAAAGTCCTCTTCCCAGAAACATACAATTATACACATTTTGCATCCATTTTCAGAGTCATTATGAACCCCAACTTAGGAGCCCTGATGTAGAATCGCAGAGAACACGAGTGTTCTCCATCACGGTAGGCGTGGCCACCCGCCCTCCTCATAACACCTCTCACCAAGGAGGAGCGTGGGAACCACAGCGGCAGCCTGGGGCAGCAGTGGGCGGCTCTGTGAACTGTGCTCCGCATTCTCTGACGTTCCCTGGAGATGCTCCAGAGAGCACCCGACTAGTCCTCAACGTCATGGGGCAAATTGCTTAACCTCTGGGCCTGTTTCCTCATATAAAACATGGAGATCATATGGAAAGTGTCAGGAATGGAGGACTAACTGAGACACACGTCAAGTAGCTCACAGAGTGCTTGGTACCATAAGATGTTCCATAAATGCACATTGCTGGTGCTGCTGCTAATGCTGGTCGCACATTATCATTATGATTGAAGCTCATTAATTTAGATGTACTTTTCCTCTTTGCTAAGCCTTACATATTGTCTAAGGCTTCTTCCAACTCAGATACCTTTGAAAATATGGCAAATGAGAGCTTTTCGTAACATATAGCATTCAATATTATTGATTTTTCAGTTGATGTCATTATCACAGGAAACTGGCTAAATGTCTGAATCAGCCCCTTATCTTTCAGTTGTTTATTGGTAACTGTCAGGAAACTTGGGTCTGTTCTATTACATTACTTCCATTGAAATAGCATGTAGATAGAATAGGCATTTTCATCAGTATTGGAATCTCTGGAGGTGCTTGTATTGATCTCCATCAATATTTACGTGGTCGATATTGTAATGCTTTCATGTAATCTCTGCTTGACTGACATCTAGATTGACAAAAATAATTCTGTAACAAAAGCAGGAAGAGGCAGTACTGTTTTCAAAATGCATAATAAAAGAATCTGGCCAGATAATCCCAAACGAGGTGTTTAATAAAAAGAGAACTTATTGACTTCCTGGTAAATTGGCAGCATAAATAAACACAAGCATCTACTTTCCTTCGAGATTTCCATGGACATGATAAGTGGAATATAAAATTAGGGTAAAATCTTCAAAAGTACTAGCAGTTACGGGCAAATGCCCAAAACTTTGCAATACAGGACCCCATAGAAGAAAAGCACAAAGGGCCAATTTGTTATTCCGTCTGCTGAATAAAAGTAGCAGTTACGCAGATCACTGGAGGAACTCTGGCAGGAGGGCACTTCTGGATGCATTCTAATTTGGAGAGGTAATGAATAAAGTGAGAGACTGGCTGGGGGATAGCTAGACTCTTTTCACTCTTTTATCTCTGTGAGTCAATGGCATTTTTGAAATTCTCAGGGTTCACACAATTTCTGTGTCAAGCAGAAGGCCAACTGGGGTTCAGTCCTTTAGGCAGCACAGATACACTAGATCTGTTACACACTGGGGCACACGGGTAGCTTTACATGTAAGGGGATCCCGCACAGTGGCTTCTGCACCAAATGCCATATTGCTGTGCACAGCCACCTCTGGTCCTGGCTCGTGTCTTACTCCCCTCAGACTGCTGCAGCATCCTTGGACTTGCAATGCAAATGCACATTGACCAGCCCACGGCCTGAGTTTTGAGAGGGTAACTCCAACAACTTGGTTGCCTGTCAAGGCAACCAGGGGTTTCACTTGTCCTTTTGAAGGTCAAAAACCAATTCTGAGTAGTTAGCTCTCTACGTTTAAGCTTTCGTACAGAGAAATGTACCACACACACACACACACACATTTCATCCAAACTCTTATAATATAAACAAATATATACGCAAACAGCAATATATGATTGAAAAAGTCCATAGTATTAAAGCAAGAAAATATAGCTGTCAAGATTAAGAATAGACTTTGGATCAAGATGGTAGAGTTATCTCATGCCAAAACCTCCTCATCTTGTTCCTTTACTTAAAATGACATTGAAATATGTATTTGTATGTTTAAAAGATTGAAACCAAGAAAGGAATGCACCAAAACAGAGGATAAGACTATAATGATCAATGTGCTGGAGGAAAGGTTTCTAACCCACAAGAGTCCAGTGAAGCCTGAGCAAAGGAAACAAGGATTCTCCCCATAGAGAATGCCCTTTCTTTTCTTAAGTTACTCATATATTAGGCATTAAAAAAAAAACAAAAAAAAAAACAATCCCTCCAATTTAGGAGCCACCTGGGCATACAAGTACCCTGTTTCCCCGAAAATAAGACCTAGCCAGACAATCAGCTCTAATGCATCTTTTGGAGCAAAAATTAATATAAGACCTAGTATTATATTATATTATATTATATTATATTATATTATACCCAGTCTTATATTATATTATATAAGACCCGGTCTTATATTATAGTAAAATAAGACCGGGTCTTATATTAATTTTTGCTCCAAAAGATGCATTAGAGCTGATTGTCTGGCTAGGTCTTATTTTCAGGGAAACACGGTAATTAAAATGGAAAGGAAATATTCTCATCTACTACAAGTGGGAATATAACTTGGCCCAACATTCTTGGGAATCAATTTTGCAGTATATAGCAAAGGCTTTTAAATTATGTATTTGAAAAGTTTTTTTGAAAGTTAAAAAAAACTTTGTAATGGTCATATAATGTAACTTAATAATCCCACCTGTTGGTGTATTTTGCAAAGAAAATACATTTGCATAAAAATGTATATGTAAGTCTTTTCATCACAGCATTTCTCATAAAACAGAAATATTCATGCTCAGCTGTTATTGGTTGCGTAATTGTGTAATTTTTATTCAACCATTTGAAAATAAGGGTGGACTTTTACTCACCAAGTAATGACCTTCCGATTACATATATTGGTCTATGTGAGCCTCCTGCATCAAGTCGGGTGTTCCTGTCTGAAATTAGCAATGTTTTAACTTTTAAAATTAAAATGTCACTAATATCTGCTTTTTGTCTTTATATCCTAAACCTAATTAGAAGTTATTTAGGCAGATGGGAAAAGGTTTTATGAGCAAAAGGGGAAATGCAATACTGCAAAATATGAAAGGCCTTCATAATTTTTCTTTAAGATCCAGAACTAAGACTTGATTTAGCATCTTCTCACTGTTCTTATTCTAGGTCTCAAAGTGTCATCATTGCTTTTCTTATTTCCCCCACAATACTTTTTATTAACGAACATGAATTTATCAAAGGAAGAGCCATATATTTTTGGTGAAAGTAAACTATATTATTTAGAATGGACATTACTTCTCCATAGAGTCTCCATAAAATAATCATGCTATTTATCTTTCTTCTGGGATTTGAGAAGATGTTCCAAGCAGAAGCACATGTCATTCTGATGCCATTAGAAAGACAATTGCACCTGTTTTTATAAGGCAGCCCTATTCTCTAGTCACTTGATTATTCAGAACCAGATAATAATCACTGTCAATATTTGTGGTGTCTTACCAGTCAAGGAAAATGGTAAACTCACATATTCTTTTGTATCATTGCAAACTAAAAGTAGGTCACAGCTGTAATGTTCCATTAAGAAAATATATCAAATTTAATCTTGGGTGACTTCTGGAAGAGAAACTACGCTTGGCTTGTTTAATTTTGTTTTAAATAGGCAAATTATTATTAGCTTCAAGAAAAATAAGTAATTTCTTAACTGATACAGTTTTATTTCCAGGGGTAAAAAAATGAGAGATAAATGTATCACTCAAGAAAAGGTAATTATTTAGATTCATTACTTTATTCTTTCCTGAACTATTGAGTATCTATAGTGGGCCAGATCCTCACCTAGGCACTGACATAACAGCAAGAAGAAAGCCCTCACCATCAACCGGCTTCAGTAAATTGTAAGGGCAGAGAGATGGATAAACAAGTTAGCAAAAAAAGTAAATAACGATTCCAGACAATAATGACTATTATGCATATAATAAAGCCAGGGGACATGTAAGCGAACGTAAGTAAGTGGGGATGCTACTCACTCCTCTTTTAAAAGGTGACGTGTGAGCTAAGATCCAGCCAGGAAAAAAAATCTGTGGGAAGAGCTGCTGAGGCCAACGACCAAAGCTCTGAGGTAGGAGCAATCTTGACATATTTGAAGGACAGAACGAAAACCTGGGTCTCTGATACATGTGAGCAAGCAGCAGAGTCACATGAGGTAAGGGTGGAGATGCAGAAAGGAGCCGATGACACAGGGCTTCGAACACCATCCTAACAGTTTGGATTTTATTTTGAGTGTCATAGAAGCCATTGACGGTTTAAGCAGGAGGGTAACATGACTGGATCTACATTTTTAAAGGTCATTCAGACAGTGGTTTGCAACTGGACTGTCAGAGGAGCAAGAAGGAAGAAAGTAGGGAGACTAGTTGGCTGGTGCAGTGATTGGTGTGGGAGAGAGTAGCAGCTTGGGTGAGGTTTGGCGTAACACAGAGCAAATACTCATTTTTAAAAAGCGATTTGTAGTATCTCAGTGTATATACCATCTGGAACACCTGAAATTCGGCACGAATGTTTACCCTTGTTACTCATGTGCATGTCGGGTCACGAGTCACCGGAAGTCCAGAAGCACGAAGCAGTTGCCGGTCGTCATCACGGATCTTAGACCTCAGGTTTCCCTGGTGCTTCTGCTCATCAGTTAACTTGGGCATTTGCCTTTTTCATTAAACAAATTCCTGAGAATTGAAGTGCTGAAATTACTTAATTACACCAAATCTGTAGTAACCCTCTACTGTTCTCTATTGGTACGTAAGAAGCAAACATAATACAGTTCGTCAGTCACAAAAATCAAAAAGCCACCATGTTTCCAGTGTTTAGGATACACAGATTTCTAGTGGGAATTAATCCCGGAGCTATCACATGGTGTGCATTTTCACAGAAGATCATTACCAGGAAAGTATGTCTGATATATACTTTAATCACATGGGCTGCCAGCAGCCATAATGTATGAAGGCATAGCTAGACAAGCAAGACTTAATTTCTCCCACGAGACAGGAATATTGTTGTCAAGGGAATGGCAGGATGTACAGTATCTAAGATATAATCAAGTGTATAAGCCTGTACACCTTACTACTAACCTGGTGAAGAGATTATAACATAAAATGACTTCTAACACGAAGGCAGAAAAATATAAGGACAGCTTAAAAATTATAGAAGGCATTGATGGTAAACTGTAGTAAATTATCTCTCATCCAAAAAGTGAAACTCCAGTTCCTTTCATAATCAGAAGTGACTATAATAACGGAATGTCTACAGTGTAGTTCGTGTTTCCATCCTATCACTGGATAAGCAAAATGTGAATGATGGCAGAAAGAAATATTTTTCCTCAAGGTCTGAGAATGTCCTCAGCCAAATTGAATACATTTTTTGGGGTTCATGGAATAGGTGTTCCCCAGAGGTCACGTGAGGGCAACGTATTAACAACACATCTCAGAAAAGACAGCCGTGGTGTGCAGTTAACACCCCTCATGATAATATGATAAAATAGTTCAATTTAGAGGCTGAACTTCCTGCCTTCCACAACAGAATATCAATATTACTATTACAGCTTATATATTTTAAAATGATAATGCCATAGGTACAGTTTTTTTAAATTTTATCAGTTTTACAGTTGAAAAGCACTATTTTACATCAATAGGTCTGCACAGCAACCCTGTGAGATAGGCATTATTATTTGTAGTTGAAATGATATGAAAAGATCAAGGCTCAGAGAACTTAAATGATTTACTTAAGTCACACTCTTGGAAAAGACAGTGCCAGACTCAGGTCTTCTAATATGAAGTCCTGTGAGTCTCACAGGGGTGTGGTTCAGTCGTTCCGTCACAACTGAATGGGCTTTTTTTTCTTTTTCTTTTTTTCCTTTTTGGAGCATAGAAAATGACGGAGTGTCTTATGTTCTGTGGTATCTTAGATTTGATAAAATATGATGACTGCGTGGAGTCTTAGCTACCTGTCTCTAAAGTAAGAGTACAGTCTTCATAAAGTTGTTTCAAGAATTAAGGGGCCTGGTATGAAAGTGCTTTCTAAATGTGAAGCACTATGTAAATATAAGATTATGTTTGGAGTTTGTTTTTTATTTTAATTAGAATCATTGACCAAAATTTACCTCATCGTAACTAATTTTCATGACTTCCAAATATTCAGAATAAAGCAGCAGATTGCACTCGTTCAAGAAGCTTTAATAATTTTCAATCGTGTATAGGAGATACCTAACTCTGTGATATGTTGGTTTCTTGGGAAATCGGATTGGGAGAGCATCTGTGTTTTTGTTTTGTTTTTTAAACATCTGTACTGTTAGGTCTTTTTAAATTTTTTTTTTTAGAATAAGCATTTGTTACTTCTGAAATTTAAAACATCTTTTAAAAGAAAAAACAATAAGCATCATGGAAACCACACAATAAGAAATAAAAGCTCTCTTTGGAACCATTTACAAAGCAATGCATAAAGAATAATAAATGTTCCTAGGTAAAGATATTAAAACCGAGGATATAGAATCAAGAATTGAATCTTTAATAATACTTTTCTAAAATCTGTGACCTTATGGACGTATCCAACCCATATTACCAATTAGATTAAAATGATTAGGTCTTGGGACTACACAGTGTCATTGGTGTTTCTCATTTTTTCTGTAATAACTCCCAAATACCAATGAAAGTTAAAGTAGGTAGAGAAGAGTATGGGGAGTGAGACAACCTTCTTGGACAAGATCTTTTAAACCTTAGGTAAATGCTTCCACCTCACTTTTGCTCCGTTTATAAAATGGAAACCATGAACACGTTACATTACAGGATAAAATGAAGTAACATTTATGAAATTGTCTTTAGTTTTTTACATAAAAATTAGTTGTTTGTACTCTTAATGCTACTTTATCAAAAAGATAAGATTCATTTTTTTACTTGTAGAGAGGCAGAATAGTATAGTAAAAAGACCATATGCTACAGGGTTCAAATTCCAACTGTATCACCTAGTAGATTTGTGCTTTGGGGGTTCTTTAAGCTCTCTGAGTCTCATTTTCTTCATCTATGAAAATGGAGATATCACCAACTCATAGGATTTTTATGAGGATTAAAGATAATGTATCTGAAGTGGCTAGCTTATTAAAGATAATGTTTATAAAGTGACTCATGTCTGGTAGGTACTCAATATATATTATCATCATAATTTTCATTGTTTACTGTCATTATGTAAAAGAAATATTCTGTCCTTGCAACCTAGTCCAATATGATAAACTATTCTCTTCCATCCACATCTTTTTATTCGGGGAGTGGGGAGAGAGCAGGAAACCTTGGAAGGTGGTGAAAGATTTCTACTAATGTAGATTTATATAATCTATCATCATTAACTTACTCCACTGAAAACACATAAAAAACCATGTGCAAAAACTGCTGGAAAACACATTGCAAAGTAACATTTCACTCTTTAAAGTAGTAGTAAAATTTGGATAGGAAACCCAGCTTCTACTCAAATTTATTTCATGGACATAAAGTTTGAAATAATATAGAAGTTTATGTCTAATTGGCAGCCTTAAGGGGTCTCCGTATTTCTTACAGTCTTGTATATGGAGAGGGGAGGCCTTGCTGAACTTGTGTAGAAGGTAAAAACACTAAAATTGCCCAGAAATAGTTACAAGTAGCCACCAGGTCACTGCAAAGCTTTAACTAGACGTTCACAGGCATTTCACCATATGAGGAAGGAGTAAGCCTTGTAGATATCTGGAAGAATATTCCAACAGCAAGTGCAAAGGCCCTGAGATAGGAGAATGCCTCATATGTTTGAGAAAAACAAAAAGGACAGTATGGATGGAGAGGTGCAGCTCATTGTATCACTTAGTCCTCTCAGCCTAATTGTTTGCTTTCAGAATGGTCTTTCCTTACCTCCTAGCTAATGTTGGCTTTCTCTCTGCTTCCAGATACTCTGTTTTACTCCCCTGTTTTATTCTCTCCTTAGGACTTAACACTATGTATTTTTTGTTTACTTCTTTATTGTCTATCTCCTTTATTAAAATACCAGCTCCTTGAGAACAGCGTTCTTGAACATCTTTTTTTTTTTTTTAAGATTTTATTGGGGAAGGGGAACAGGACTTTATTGGGGAACAGTGTGTGCTTCCAGGCCTGTTTTTCCAAGTCAAGTTGTTGTCCTTTCAATCTTAGTTGTGGAGGGTGCCGTTCAGCTTCAAGTTGTTGTCCTTTCAGTCTTAGTTGTGGAGGGCGCAGCTCAGCTCCAGGGCCAGTTGCCGTTGCTAGTTGCAGGGGGCACAGCCCACCATCCCTTGAGGGAGTCGAGGAATCGAACTGGCAACCTTGTGGTTGAGAGCCCGTGCTCCAACCAACTGAGCCATCCGGGAGGCAGCTCAGCTCAAGGTGCCGTGTTCAATCTTAGTTGCAGGGGGCGGAGCCCACCATCCCTTGAGGGAGTCGAGGAATTCGACTGGCAACCTTGTGGTTGAGAGCCCACTGGCCCATGTGGGAATCGAACCGGCAGCCTTCGGAGTTAGGAGCATGGAGCTCTAACCTCCTGAGCCACCGGGCCAGCCCCGATCTTGAATATCTTGTTCACAACATTTTAGGTAACATCTAGAACAGTACCTGGCACACAGTAGGTGTTCATGAGATATTTATATTTTATAGTTGTGATTAAAGTCTATTTAATATATGAATGTTTAATATGTATGTTTTAATATTATTTCCTTGGGAGTGAATTTAAAATAATGAGGTGCCGTTTTTATTCACCAGCGGGCCATATTTTAACAATAGTTACTAGTCTGTAGTACACTGTTGATAGATGTTTCTCAATTCATCTCTTTTGGAGAACAGTTTATCTGTTTCTCTAGGAATCTAAAACGTACCTTTTCAGTTTCACTTCTAAGAATCTATTATACAGAAATAAACACCCAGTCTTATGCATGAATCTAGTAAACAGAAAGACCCACTTCTGTATACAAATAGATGTCAAATAGTCAATTCCAAAAATATTTGTTTAGTATCTGTGTGTCAGACACTAAAAGAGAGGCCACGTGGAGGATGTCCCTGTAGTGGAAACCAAGCAGTGGTACCCAGTCATGAAGTAGGTGACACTTGAAGAAGACCGGAATGAACTCTACTTGTACATGTAGAGCCTACCGGGGGTACCCCACTAGATCCTCTGGGACTTTCTGACCAAAAGATTTTCATAATGATCACACCTTTTTTCAAAGCCCCAGATCTGATCGAAGGGGAGTAAGACGGCAGGCAGTTTCGTGTACAGAACGCCATGAACGTGAGTGAGGGTGATGCACCATAACGAACGGTAGAGATGAAACAGAGAACCCAAAGTTGGTCTGTAAGAGTGGACCTCAGGCAGCTCAGGCAGAAAAAGCATATGAGTGATGCACTCTCAAAGGAGATCGTTAACCAGTGTATGCCAGGCTGTTGTAATAGTGAAGCACTTCAACTCTTGTATCATCTGCTGGAATTGTAGTTCTACTGAAAGAATCTAAAGAAGTTGTGAGTGTTTAATTATGTGCATATCTGGACATATACCACAGATTCCATGAAAGCAGTTTATCTTGTGTTGTTTTCCTTTAAAGTTAGGTTAAATGGATTTGTTCTCATGTTTAGAGAGCATGGATGGGAATGTGGCTTGTGGGGCAAGACATCTTAAAAGTATATACAATTACTCACACTCTCAGTAGGGAAGAAAAGGTAGAGGTATATACAGTTAAGTCAAGGGAAGATTCACAGAGCTCTCTGAAGAGCTTAGATGTTTAAACAAATACACAAAAGCTGGATGAAGAACAACCTAGAACTAACAAGAACTGATGAAAATAGTGGCAGGAATGTTAAAGCCAGGATTAACTTAAGCTTTTATAAAAATTAAAGATGAGAAGATCTATATTTGAAGCAGTAATGAAGAGAAAGAACACTGAGTGTGTTATATTATTATAAGTATTATTATAAGTATTATTATAAGTATTATAGAGGAAAAATTCTACATAAGGTGGTGGGCAGACTCTGGGTGGTCTTCGTGATCCTTGCGTCCTAGTGTTCATGACCTGTGTCATCCCCTCTCCTGGAGTATGTGCAGGACTTGGGATTTCCTTGGAGCTCATAGGTGCAGCAAAGGTGACAGGATGTACATGATAACATAACATAAGATGTTAGTGCCCCTTTTGCTAGAGTCTCTTACTTTTTCCTGGCTTCAAAAAGTGAGCTGCTCTATATTGGAAGACCCACATGAAGGCAGCCTCAGGCCAACAGCCAGGGAAATTGACACCTTCCATCGATAACCACAGGAATTGAATTCTGTTGACAATAGCAAAACCTTCCCCAGTCAAGCCTCAGATGAGACCACAGCCTATGGGACCCTAAGTAGAAGACTCAGCTAAGCCTCGCCCAGACACCTGACCCACAGAAACAGTGAGATAATAAAATATACATATGTTATTTTAAGCTGCCAAGAGTATTATAGTTCATTACACAGCAATAGAAAATTAATGTCATGAACTACTGCCGTTTGCTTCTCTCTTCCAAGCTGAGAACACGACATTCAAATTCGCAAGGCTAGAATTTTCCCTGGGTTAAAAAATTTCCCTGTTTTAGAGTAAGAAGCACAAATTTCATTCTTGAGCTTTGAAAGAACTTTGGGAATCAGCCTTCATACTGTGCATAAGATGACCCCTTTCTATCTTGCCCACCTCTTTGACTCTTCTATCCAATCAAAGGAAATTTGGGGGAAATAGAAGGATTCTCCTTTGCAAGCTTAATGAAGACAGACCAGCCTCCAGAAGCCTAACGTAACAGCTACTGTTACGTTAGAAGTGCTGTCACAAATCTCCCTGGGAGAAGTAGCTCTCCCTCCTCACCATGTGCTGTGTCTCGTCCAGCTAACCATCCCCAGTGCCTGTCACAGTGCTGACACTCGTTGATGCTCAGTGACTGTTTGATGAATGAATTCCTTATCAATTTACCTCACCCATAAATCTAGTAAGAAAAAAGGAAACACACGCTTCCCTACAGTGCTGCTTTTCGTCCTTAGACTTTTGGGAATGAAGAGGCAAGTATGACGTTTATTTGTGTGCAGGGAAACAAATGAATGAACGCTGAGAACACAGAGATGAGTGACTTACTTCTTGTAAATAAAAGGAACCTTAAAAAGCCTAATATGAATACTGATGATGTCATAATTCTCTCTTTTTTTTTTCTTCTCAATCTATAGAGCTCTGTTTAGTTTTATCTGAGGCACATTCAGTGTTGGTAGATGCCAGAAGCTTAATTTTCTGATTCCAAATAATACTGACATAATGGACTCGTTTGTTATGTCTCCTTTCTCTATCTTCACATCACATAAAAGTACAAACCTTTTATTACCTGACAATAATTGAAATGCTTTTATATTTTATTCATTTTATTTTTGGCTTCCTTCTTTGTAGACCCCTAGTGGCAACAATTTTAACATTATTCATTCCTATTTGGTACATTGAATGCCTGGTACATTGTACCTCATTACTAGCAATTTGTGAATTCTTTATAAATACTTTTGTTAATTTATTCCTAATTGCCTTTTTGGACGTTGCTGATGACAGAATGCCCAAAAGATTTGGTTTCATTTATATAACACAGAAGCAGAAAATGGGCAAAAATATGTTCTTCATTGCTTTTACTGTTCATTTCAGAAACTTGGTAGTATTTTCATCTAAACTAAGGAAATGAAAGGATTTCCGCGCATAATGTCATCGTTTACGGATTAGGAAATTACATACCTGTTGAATTGAAACCTTCATTTTAAAAAAGTGAATCGATGAAAAGTGAAGGCATGCTCAAGTGGCCATGCGTATTGCCTAAAAATGTGGTTAATTTTTAAACATTTAACAAGTACTGTATTCCTTCTCCTCTGTAGCGTATTCTCTATGGTCTTTAACACATGAAACAGACCACATCAGTTGCCAAGTCAGAACTCTGCAATCACCTCCCATCACACTTAGAATAAGAGGCAAACTCTTTACCTGGCTTATGAGGTTCTTCATTCCTGGCCTGGCTAGCTGCGTGAGCTCACTGTCTTCCCTCTCTTGCCCTGTTTACAGTGCACCTGCCACATTGGTCTTTTTGTAGTTCTTCAAACATGCCACACTCATCGCCACACTCATTTCCACCCGTTTGCTGTCCACCTTCCTGGGATGGTCTTCCTTCAGATCTTCCCAAGACGCATGCTTTCGTTCACTCAGGTCTGTGCTCTAAAGTCATCTTTTGAAAGAGGCTTTTCCTGGCCACTCTGTATAAAATACTAGCCCCCGTCATCACTACCAATCACTCATGATTCCTCTATTCTACTTTGTTTTTCTAATAGCACTGATTGCGACCTGGAATCGTATCTGCCCCCCTAGAATATACAATACAGGAAGGCCAGGTTCTAACTTGTCTTGTTCACCACTGGAACCCCAGCATCCATTATAACAGGTGTTCAGTACATGTTAACTGAATAACTGCATGAGTAAGGTCACAGAGGTAGATTGTTTGTATAGGACTAGACAACAGTTGAAGAGAAAAACAAGAAAGAGAAGTAAAAATGACATGCATTTTCGAGCCAGGATTATTGCAGGGTGGTAGAACTCTTAAAAGGCACAAGGAACTCAGAAGGAAAGACAGACTAGGGAGAAAAGACAGACAAGTTTGACGTTAAACATTAGAAATACTGGTAGGCATCAAGAGGGAGATTGGGAGAGAGGTCAGGATTGGAGATGTTGTTTAGGGGATTCTTCATGTAATTTTGAGAGTTGAAGCCCACATATTGCAGAGAAAGGGTGTAACAGGAGAAGAAGTCCTTTGGGGACAGCTCAGAGGAAGAGCGGTCAGGTTGCTAGGAGTAGAAATGAAGATAGGTTATTGGGAAGTTTAAAAAAAAACCCAGGGAGAAGAGAATTTCAAGGAGTGGTAAGCAGTGCTAAATGCTGATGACAGAAGGACAAAGTGTGAGAAATGAATTGGCTGTGATTGTAAACATTCGTGACCTTTGAGAGAGTAGCGTCAGTCAGTTGGTGAGGGCAGAAATACATTTTACATCAGCACTGCCTTGAATACTAGTTTAATCTTCTGTGATTCATAAGGCATTTCAGTCTCTTAGGACCTCATGGTCGTTTTGTAAATATCAGTGATGTAACTCTGTACTTTAAAAGGTGTGGGATTGAAGGTGGCCGGTTAGCTCAGCTGGTTAGAGCATTGAGCTAATAACACCATGGTTGCCGGTTCAATCCCTCCATGGGCCACTGTGAGCTGCGCCCTCCTTAAAAAAACAAAAAAAACAAGAACACAAAAAATGTGGGATTAAGGGAAAAAAGGTATAGGAAGTTAAACTGAACCTATATTGATCCCACGGCATATGTTAGAAGTTACTTAGTTTGAACAGATTCCTTCCTGTGTCCACGTTTCTGTGACTTTGTAGTGAGGGATAGCATGTGCTCTGCTAGCTGCTAGCAAAGTGTCATTCACATGTGTGCATAGTTTTTCTGAAATTGAGACGTGCCAAGGTAAAAAGGAAAATGTTAATTAGATCAGCCATGTTTTTATTTTATTGTCCACTGACATAAAAATGTGGTAAACTTTATTTTTAGTATATGTGCTGCGGAAGCAAGCACTAAACTTTATTTTTGTTATTTTGAAAAGATCCGAAAAGAATGAATAAGCAGGAAAAATTGCTCATGATTCACCCCCAAGAGACAGTCATTATTTACATTTTGAGTTAATTACTTTCAGTCCTTTATTTCAATTTTTTAAAACTTCTAAGACTTTTATATATGTGTATATGAGTATATATACATATATGTGTACACACACACACACACACACACACACACGAAGTTGTCGAGTGGCTCAAGGAGCAGCTTGCCTGGCTTCAAATCCCACCTGTGACTGTTATAACCAACATGAGCTTCATACATTTCATAACCTCTGTGCCTTAGGCTCCTTGCCTGTAAAATGTAGGAGCAACTAATTCTTTTATAAGCTTGTTTGTCCTAATATCTGGTATACAAAATGGAGTTTATCGCCTACGCTTTGCACCTTTCCAATCTTCCCTGTTCTATTTTCCCCCGACTTGGAAGAATTTGCGTTCCTTGTGTCATCTTATCTGCCTTCTCCTGATGTTTTGTACTTTCGTCATCTGTCTATGCCAACATTGCTTACAAATATGATCTCCTCTCCTGGAGACAGAGCTAATACGAGAAACTGAGGACTGTATATGTGTCGTAATGACTTTAAAGTTGGATTGCACTGTGCCCCCACGTTAAAGTCAAATGTGACCTGGATCTGTTCTGAAATAAAAAAGGATAATAAACTAATTAAAGCATTTGATTGTCTGTATCGGAGTTATTATCCTAAAAAGCCATTAACCGTGCAGTGATAATCAAATGACTGGATGGGCTGTTAACAGTAATATGTCCCTTAAGGGGACATATTACAACTGTGTGTGCTGTGTGCACACGATTGTGACAGAAATGCTTCTAAGACTAGGGTAAATGTGAACTATTTAAGTAATAAAGGACCCAAGGGAAGACAGTCTCCTTTTGTTTACTTCAGGAAAGGATTAGCATTTATTTTCAGTATCTTTAAAGAACAGGGAGATTAAGAAAGATGGCCTTGTTAGCTTCCTGGTTAAAATAATTGGTCAAATAGCATCCAGGCAGAACATGGCCATAAAAGATGCAGTGTCTCTCTCTGGGCTCCATGGCGGAAAACAAAACTAAGCTCTGAGTTCTCCCCATTGAACTCAGTGGGTCCTTTCGGGATGATAGTCATAGTTCTCATATTTCCCAGAGCCAACCTTGATTTTGAGTGTTTTGGCACTCTTTCACTTACTCTCCTGGCTTGGGGCTCAGAAAAAAATAGTTGGAGTATCTATAATATTCTTTCTTTGTGAGCAAGGTTTTTGTCAACCTTTCTTTTTGTCAACCTTTGTTAGCCTTTTTTGAAAACATCTTTGCTCTGTCCTAGTACTATAATATAGGTTGTTATCTGAACATAGATCTATTTTTATTGATAAGGTACAGGCAAGGTTCTATGAAGTGCATTGCTATGCTTTGGGTTGGAGAGTTTTTATAAACATCAAAATGCAGTTGTTTTATTGCTTGAGAAGATGGTGAATTGACATTAACTTAAGGAAACAGACTCTGCAGGTTTTTCTAAGTATCTTGCAGTAAATCAACCTTCAAAGACTTCCTTAGGAAACACATTGGCTCTTTTCAAAAATATAAATGCAATTCATGAAACATAGTTCTTAAATCATCTAGCTCTTTTTTCTAATACAAAGATAAGAAAAATATGTCAATATGTGATATGACTTCCTAGAGGTTTTAATAACAAAAAGTTTGGACATTCTCAATCCAACAGTGCTGTCAATTTCATAGTTTTTTTGTGTGTTTTGTTTGTTACAAGTTGACTTAAGTGAAAGTCGCATTTGTGTGGCATCTTGACTCAGCTCATCATTTTGAAGTTTTCTTTTAAAGAGTGACTAATTATGTACTTCTTCACAAATAGAAGTGAAAATTTTGTACATGTATTTTCTGAATTTTTAACTAGACCCTGTTTTTATTCTTTGGAACAGAAACCATTTTTCGTTTTCTCCTTAATGAAGTGCAGTGACACAATTATATTAAAATAAGCTGTTCACTAAAATGTTTGACTCTCTATCTCATCACAGTTTATAAAAATTTATTTTTTTATTTTAAGTTCTTTTTTGTTTTTCAATTACCGTCGACATTAAATATTTTTAGTTTCAGGTGGACAGCATAGTGGTTAGTCATTTATATAACTTACAAAGTGATCCCCCAGATCAATCACAGTTTAAAAATAGTTATTTCCTCGGCCGACTTTTGCCAGTAGGAAATCTGAAGCTCCGATGTCTAAAGCAATGGCAAAGGAAAGCAGACCTAAATAATGAGAACATTTGTTAGCATGTAGAGCTGTCGAGATGTCATCTTCCAGCACCTTGGATTAGTTTTTAAATTTACAATTCAGGAGTCAAATCTAAACTAATCAGAAATGATTTCTGTGCTAGGTTTAACCATGGTGAGAAATGCAACAGTAAGACTTCTTCAATTCTATTCTGAATTATTAACAAATACTTTAAGTTTCCTACCATAGTCTGGGAGTTCAATATAGGAGTGAAGACAAACTCCACACAATAATGCTTTGTTTGATTATGTGTATTTAAACGGAAACATCTGAGTTACTTTCTTACATTTCAAGGAGTAAAATGTTTAGTGAAGCATACATATTTATAAACATAATTTTTTAAATGCTCAATGGATATAATGTCATGTCCCAAAGACCTGATAAATGCTCTCAAAACGTTGTCATGGAGTGTATTTGCATTTGAGAACGAAGCTTAAATATTTTATTGTTACAGTATTTCATGGTGTTTGTGTTATTTCCAAATACCATTCGTGCGTAAATCACAGCACACAGGTATGTGTTTACCGTAATACCACATTCAAAAAACCCATGAAGGCCAGCTAAACTGTTAGAATTGGGCAGGGCAGCAAGTATGCTCTCTTTTCTGTGACATGTCAGACTTCCCCATCTTACCTCAACTACCTAATGGTGCTGCGGAAACTTAATTGGTATTTAAAACAGTTTTGAGATTTCCAGATAAAAGATTTCACGGAAGCACAAATTTTATTATCTGGCTTTCTGTCTAGTGGTTGCTTTCAGTACACACTGACTATAAATTTCCTCAAATATGAGGGTAACATGTTAAGGCTGTGAAGAGGTCAAAAATTATAATTATGGTTACAAGTAATTATCATGTAAATTAACCAAATGTAATTACAAAGCAGTTAATTGTTAACTTTTGTTTAAACATGATTTTCTTCTTTGAGTGGAAGGCAAGAAAACATTGGGCCTTTGTGTTCTTCTGTTATAGCCGTGCTCTGTTATGTGACCTAGATTTCAAGTCTCGGTAGTATTTCCTGTACAAAACCAGTGTATTCCCTCTCTGCACACCTACCACTAATAATAAAATATGAGTCAGCTACATAGAGGCACTATGTCTGTAAGGGTTTTAATCAAAACCTTTTATTAGTGAAAAACAAGTACATAGTGCGATTACAATGCAGATGAGCTAATAAGCTAAGTATAATTAAGAATCTTTCTAGAGGGAAATTTCTCAGGAGGTAAATATTTAAAGATTCTTTTTTTATTTTTTTGGCTATCCTAATAGTTGCCTAAGTTAAACTTTCTTTCTTTTTTTTTAAAATTAGTTTCAGGTGTACAAAACAATGTAATAGTTAGACATTCACACCCCTCACAAAGTGATAACTCCCCTCCCCCGATGTACTACCCATCTGACATCATATATAGCTGTTACAATACCATTGACTCTATTCCCTGTGCTGTCCTCCACATTTTGCGACCATATATATATATATATATATATATATATATATATATATATATATATAATTATAGTTGACATAACGATTCACTCAAGTTTTTTTAATAGTTTGCTTTTTTGCATACATAATTTTCTTGTTTCTGTGTCTGATGTAATCTTGGAATTCTTGGTAGGCAGAAACTGTGACTCTTTTACTAGATATTGTACTAAACAAATATTTTTTTGATCTATTCAAAGAACCTTTTCTGTTATTACAATCTACTATTGTAATCTCACTCTTTCTTAATGAGTATTTAGACTCTGGAAAGCAGGCAGCTCTCCAGTTCTGTCATATAACAAGTGATGCGGCAGATTTCAGCCATAGTATATAGCCTTTCCTCTTGGTCCAGCCCTTAGTATAGAAAACACTAGTTGTGAAATTTTTCCTTTGTGACTCATTCATATTTCGATGAGAGAGGTCTTAGGTGACCATTATGCTACAACATTACTGTCAGGAAATTGAACACATTTAAGGTGGCTTCACTGAACATGCATCACGCGATTTCCCAACACTGGCCTTGACAAAACAGCACAGCACTCATTTAAGAATTATGTTTCTTAAACATAGGTCTCTCCAAATCGGCTGTACAGGTAGTCAGAAACTAAAATGATAGTTTGAGCGATATCTAAACAGCTGTATTACAAGGGAAATACGGGCTCACCTAGCTGTTTCCAAAGGTGCAGATGTTTATATTATGTGGGCAAAACAACTGAAAGATTGAATGCATTTGGATTGTTCCCATGGTCTCAGAATATTACTGTAATGCATTCTTCTTTAGAGTCTATTCTTAATCATAGCAGCACTTCTATTCCTCCCTTCCCTCTCTTCCTATGTGTCAGACATTGTGTGCTGAGTGGCGAAATAAAACAGACATGGCCTTCTTGGAGGATACATTTGGTGGGGAAGTTTAATTATATACTTACAAATTATGGTCAGTGTTCTCAAGAACAAGAATAATGTGGTACTTCTTTATTCAGCAAACATTTCAGAGGGCCTGCTGTATGCCAGGCATTTTGCGAGGTTCATAGTAGACAGGGATGAATGAAACATATTCCCTATCCTCGGAGAGCTTATGGTTTAGTCGGGGACAACAGACAATAAACAGGAAAACCAAGAAGTAGGTAATTTCACGCTGAGAAAGCGCTATGGCTGGAGTGCACATACCGCTGTGATAGAAATGGAGGGATGATAAGGATGGTCTGTCTGCATGGTAGGCTTTAAAACTGGAAAAACGACTAGGAGCCAACCATCTAATGAGCAAGGAGAGAGAGCATTCCAGGCTGAGGCAAAGAGCTGCCTACTCCGAGAAATGAAAGAAGGCCAGAATAGATTCGTTTAGTGAAATAGGGGAAGATTTCAGGGAGGATCAGCATTTGAGAAATAAAACTTAACTTTGGAAAAATGAGGGATCACATGCCCGTGAAACATCTCGTTGGAGATGTTACTGAGCAGTTCCTTACACTAGTTTCGGAGTCAGAAGAAAGGGCTGGGCGGGCCAAACTGGGGAGTCATCAGCCTACGCAGGGGTTTTTAAAGCTGTGGAGGTCATGAGACCACCTAGGGTAAGAATATAAATAGAGAAAAGAAGGGGATCCAAAGATGACTCCTAGAACATTTAGAGGTTGATAGAGAAAGAAGAAACTAGACTAAAAGGGAGTGGTCAGAAAGATAGATGGAAAATAAGGCAAGTGTAGGATCGTGGAAACCACGAAAAAAGGAATGGTTTTAAAAGCATATGGTTTTGAATAGTTAAGTAATTGTCCTGGTTGAGACTACAATTTTTTAAAAATTATTCTCAATAAATTATAGAAGATTCCATAGTCATTAACATTTTATTTGTTTATTTAGAACCACTTTCTTCCAAAACTATCTTAACCAGTTAACCAAGTCCATTCTCTGTGTGAAGCATACTACTGAGCCTGGGTGATGTCTGCTCTTGTCTTAACAGGCCTCTCTCTAGTGCTTCCTGGAACTTAACTGCTACCAGGGAAAATGTGTATCCAAGTAGGTTGTGCTTGTTTCCAGAGTGATTCAATCCAGTCATAATTGCTACTAGAAATTAATTGTATAATTTGTAATTTGATGAAATGTGAATGTGGGAAGAAAAAGTTGTTTTTACAAAAACCAAATGGAATGCTCTAGAGAGATTTCATAAAGGTGAGCTAAAAATGCTATTGATGGGATAGACATGAGGGAGTGGTCTGTAAAATATTGGAGGGAAATTACAAAAGTCTAGAAGAATTCTCCTCTTGGATTGTTTCATAACCGTTCTTAATTCTCAATCCACTTTAAAGAAACCGAAACTGGAAACGATAGCTGATGCATTTTGAGTGTGGTTTCTGCAAAAACAATACAGAACCCTAATCAGAGGGCTCATCAACAAAGAAAAGACTTTGACCTAAGAAAGATTGACAAATGAATATATATTTATATATTTTGTTTTAACATAAAATACATAAATACAAGCATATAAAATAAAAATATATCTGCTACCTTTTATTTGAGATATATATGTATGTATGTGTGTGTATACATAGATATATATATATATATATATATATATCTATGTATACACACACACACACATATTTATTTATTTATTTATGTACCTTAACTGATGGTTAATCTTAAAATGATTGTAACCAAGTATCTTTGTATCAAGTTGTAGCATATGTCAAGTGATACAAAGATCAACTTTAACTCAGCCCGTTCAGTAATATTCATTACTAAAATATATTAATAAGTTATTATTGAATAAATGGAATCTAAAATGTAAGTATATTCCTTTTCTTTCATGGTTTTGATATCTAAGTACTGCCAACAAGGAAAATTAGTCCTTGGATATTTTGAGTTTTCTAAGCATATGCACCGACCTAGCCTTTGTATTTCTCTGCTTTATCATACTGATAAATTTTAACAATGTATTTGATTACTCATTAAATCAAACCAACATTATAATCTCACTTTTATTTTTAATACATAACCACAGTTAAGGTTACTAAAGCATACCTCTCAAGTAGAAAATATTGTACATTAAAAGGGTTTCCCCCCTTATTTTGTGAAATTCACTTTTCAGTTAATTTCAGATCTTTCCCAGGATACTTAGAAGACATGAGAAAGAATAATTTTTTAATACTGCTACATTTTAAATCAGTTATACTGTTCTATACATTTATCTGCAAGCATTTAATTTTTTATCAATTATAGTATTTCCAAATTAAAATTCCATATTCAGTAATCAGGTTGTCAGTGATCAACATGGGATGGCAAGTGATTAAAGTGGGTGAGTCATAAAATAGAGTATAATAGAAGACAGTGACCCAGTGGGGGACAAGAGAAATGAAGTTTAAGATTCCTAGGGTTTATAAATTAGATTATTAAAGTAGATTTGGTTTACTGGATTTTAAATACATATATTTTCATGTACATACAAATGTCTGATAAACAAAACCAATGTTCATGATCCCTACCTATAAATAGTCATATGCCATTCTGTTACTTGTGTGTGGCTTAGGAGGCAGCTTCCATGCTAGCACAAAGCTCTGAGGCAAGATTATTATATATAGCATCAGAAGTTAAGTCTCTGGGCCATCAGAAAAAACAAGAAGACAATTTTTGGCTCAGTTCTGAGCAAAAGTTATGAGCAAGAACTGGGACAGTTAAACTTATCCAAAAACACGAAGTCTTGTATTTCTCATCACTACAGAGCTTGGAAAAATCGTAAATGAGTTGTAGATATATTGAATGAAAATGGGACTACTGAAAACCCCATCTACATATATGGCTGCTGCAGAGCATTGAGCATTTTGTGCAATAAGCAGAGGTCAAGGGGCCACGTGGGGGCTGCAGTACAACTGACTGGATGCTCTGGTACAGGACCGTGTTTCCTAGAGCAAGAAGTGCCTGTTTATCATTTCTGCAGAGGGACCACTAGCCTTGCAAGCTCTGTGCCCTCAGAGTTCCATCAGCTCAGAGGAGGCACTATTTTCTAGTCCTTGCACACAGAGGGAGTACTGTTTTCCACCCAGAGTGGAAACTTTTTATCTAGTTTTTACAATGTCACCACAGGCAAGCAGCGGCCCGGTTTTTATGTTAGTCTTCCCTTCTGTTTTCTTCCTTCCCACACTAAGAGTCTGAGTCAACACATGAAAGGAAGTGAATTAATTATTCAATTTTGAAAATTATATTTTGGAACCACGTATGTCTGAGGAAGACTCAGAACCCTCAGGGAGCTACCAGTCTATGGAAGGAGGGGAATCAAATAATTGGGTAAATTATCATAAAGCGAAGTTGAAGATAATTAAGTATTTTATGAATGTACAAAGTGCTAATAACTCAGAAGAATAATGAGGGAAATTGTGTTAAAATCAGGAAAGCATTTATAGAGAATACAACATTAAAAATTTGGCTCTGAGAAATTTTGAATGACAGTGATGGAACTAAAGGAAGTTGGGGTGTACGGCAGATAAAGGAAAACAGTCATAATTTAAAAGCAGTGCAAGAATTATGATATGCAAGATTGAAAGAGATAGCTCATTTATCCCATTATAAGCAACCACAGTCTTGAGAAAATATGTCAACATGAATTATTAACTATATACCCATTTGCACTGATACTCTAGGGTCCCCAAGGTCTCAGATACACTCATTCTGACAAACCTGGTACCTTAGTATCTTCATTAACCTAATCCACTCTCCTGTTGCCTGTCTTTTTGGTTTTCTTATCTATGCCAGACTCAATGTTTGCCCGACCAGGCCTGTCACATTAGAAACTGTAAGGTTGGACATTTGCTTTTTTAGCCTCCAGCAACTGGTGGTAGCCACACAACCCATTTCTGGCCAATGAGATATAAAGGAAGGTCTGCTTAGGAACCTCTGGGAAAACTTTTAATTGATGGATAAGGACCCGTGGAGCTAGGACCACCTCTTTTTCCTTCCTGACTTCAATGTGGATATGACATCTGTAGCTCCGGAGGCCTGTTTGCAAACACAATGTTACACTAAGAATGCTGGAGTAGAAAGAAAGAACCTGGGACTTTGATGTTATTGTTAAGCAAGCTCCAGGCTCCTTAAAAATACACTCGTGTTTATTTACCCCCCAGTTGGGTGATCTGTCACTTCCACCTAAAAGCTCTCCTAATATGACAAATTTTCACTAAATCTCTCCAATATTGCTTTTTAAAAAAATCTGTAGCTAAGTCTTACTTCTTGGGATATGAAAATAAAACATGGTCATTGCCATCAAGGAACTCATGTTTTACACAAAAGAATAAGTACTGTGATAGAAACTGGTGCAAACCACAGAAGAGGGGAAGATGAACTCTGCTAAGGAAATTGGGGGAGAATGCACAGAGGAAGTACCATTTAAGCTGGTTCTGGATTTTGAGCAGAAGTTTACAAGGCAGAAAAAAAAGGAAAGAGTTGGTAACAGCCTGTGTAAATACAGAGATGAGTGAAGGAGTGTGGCCGATGCTGGCAAAAGCAAAAAGTTGAGAGTGGTTGGAACATTTTAAGTTTACTTTTTTTCAGGTATGACTGTATTGAAAAATGAAGGTAGATTTTACTCCATGCAGCTACTTGGGTAATTAATAGAGGGTAGTTAATTTAAATTTCACCTGGTTTGAATTTATAAAAATATTAACAAGAGCCAATCAGAAGTTTCTCTCTAGATTGTAAACGTGCATATATAGATAGATGTGTGTTTATGTGTGACTGCCTAAGCAAATCAAAATATTAAAACTAGAAGGGGAATACCTAAAGTAAAACAAGAAACCTTTAAGCACATTTGAAGGGTTTATTTAACTATAACTACTTAAAGTTTTTAGTTACAAGTATTTTATCCAATCATTAAAATATCCTTAAAGGTAATTATCTTAAATCAAAGTGTACTTGAAAGTAGGAAACTAAATTTTTTTAATAAAAAAATCTCGTTCAGAGATTTCACTAATTTCTTTGTGTCACTTTTATTTAAATTTATGAGTTTGTTTTTCTTGTGTTATTTACCTCTCTTTTGTTGTTGTTGTTATCATTAATTAAAGCAGATACAATTTTGAAAAGTTTGCTCAAACTCCAGTTCCAAAATTTGCATTGTGCAGGGGACCTCAAATTCCAACACAGTGGTTGGATAACTTCTGTGTGCCAAAGTACTTATCTGGGTCGTCAAATGTAGCAGCTTTTCTTCTTGTTCAATAACTTGTTAAGATAATTAAATGAAGGGGAAAAGAACCAATTTGGAGCCCTATTAAAACTAAACATGACAGTATGAAATTAAGGGGAGAGTTCACAGAATTGGAACCTAACTTACTTGGAATGGGCATCTACATCACTCAAATGAAAACAAAATATATAGAAATAAAAATGGCTGTTCATAATGGCTCATAAATATTCCATTCTGAGTTATCAGAAATCATCATCACAGAAATCATCATCACGAGAGATAACTTTCACATTTCTTAGCTTATGATAGAGATGATCTTTACTAAGTGCTGCCCACTGGCAAGAAGGGATAAAAGACAGCTGTTGTGTAGAAATGAAATACTGTGACCCAATGTTATCAGAATAGACCAACTGATGCCTGCAGCAAGCAGCAATAAACCAAAAAAAAAAAAAAAAAAATTAAGAGAGAAAGAGAGAAGAATAGGATAAAATGAGAAATATGACTTGAAATTCTAGTGGGTAGTGTGCTCCTAACTGTACTCACTGCTTCCTGGTTTGTGGTAACTAAAAGACCTTTCATTTGATAATGATTGGTTACTACTCCTAGTCTAGGCTACGCTAGGTTGGGGCAACCTAAACATGTAAGAGCCCAGGTCAGGTCACCATGGGCAGATACTATCAAGGGTGTTTGGATAAAAAGGTAAATGAGGACCAATGAAAGGAACAGCATTATATGGGGAATCTGAGGAGTAAGATGGAGGTCTAAATGATAGGCCAGGCTGTGAGGTCTAGAGGTGTGGAAATTGAGAACTAGATTAAGAAATTGAGTCTGCAGATAAGGTTCAGGCCTTGCTTTCACATCATGCCTGCTTACAAGCTATTTTGGAAGACATGTTATGGAATAGCCTCTAATAGTGAGATATATATATATACATATACATATATATATATATATACACACATATACGTATATATATATATATATATATATATATATATATATATATGGTGTTTCCCCGAAAATAAGACCTAGCCGGACCATCAGCTCTAATGCATCTTTTGGAGCAAAAATTAATATAAGACCCGGCCTTATATTATATTAAAATAACATATATGTAATATTTTATATAATATATATTTTTATATATTTTTTATAGTTTATATAATATATATTTTATATTGTATTATATATTTCATTGAATGTATTATATATAATATATTATATATATTTTAATACGATAAGAAAAACAATAGGATGAAATTGTTTTAGAAACACTGTTTGCCCTCCAAACTCGCAACAGATTTACCCAAAGTACTGGATTTAGCCCTCCAAACAAATGTATTTTTATTATACTGATTGGCCGATTTTATTTTTCTATGTTCAAGCTCTTAAAGAAGAGTACAAAGTTACCTATATGTAGTCAAGCTGAAGTAATTCTGTCAAGTAACCTAATTTACCAGTGTGCAAAATGTGGATCCATTTTTCTAGCTGTATGAGTCATCTTGGGCAGCCCTAACAAAATACCACAGATTTGGTGGCTTAAACAACAGAAATTTATTTTCCACAATTCTGGAAGCTGAAAAGTCCAAGATTCAAGTACCAGCAAGGTAGGTTTTCTTCTGAGGCCTCTTGGGTTGTAACCAAGCACCATCTCTCTGTGTGTCTCACAAGGCCTCTTCTTTGCAGGCATGGCCAGGGAGGAAGAGAGGGGCGGGGCGCTGTCTGGTGTCTCTTCTTATAAGGGCAGTAATCCCATCAGATCAGAACCCCACCCTTACGACCTCATGTAACCTTGATTACTTTTTTAGATGTCCCCCAAATACAGCCACACTGGGTTAGGGTTTCAACCTGTGAATTTTGTGGGGGACACAAACATACAGTCCATAACAATAGCAAGCTGTTAAACAGGCAGTAATTAATAATGGCGAGTTAATACGCTATTTACATTTGAAAGTGAAGTCTGAGTACTTTTGACACCCTGCACAGAAGTTGTTCTTTCCTTTTAGCATTATTTCAGGGTGGCCTAGAAGAGGATCACTAGATTAGAAATTATGTTACTGGCTTTCCCAATCATTGACTCGATGACAAAGCTTTTTAAACTCTTCTGCTGTCAATCTCCAATTTGTCATATCAGACAATTGAATAGAGAATTCCTAAAATCTCTTTCCACTCAAAAATCCTATGATTCTGAGAGTTCCGAGTCCAGTATGACTGAGGAAACTCCTGACAGACTAACCATCCTGCAGAACCCAATTGTAAACCCTGGGCAAAATAGAAAAACAATCACCTGAAGATTCTGGAAATTAGTCAAAACTTAGAAGAAGAAACTAATAAGGCACAAGCTTCTTGTTTATTCGACTTTCATGTTGAGGACAGGACTTGGCTGGGTCTAGAGTGAGGCAAGCAAGGCCCCCTACATACCTCACTCTTAAGGAGGCACTCGCTCTTGGGGGCTCACTCTGCGCTTGCATGTGCCTTAGGGTTAGTGCCTCCTTGAAAGTTTGCACCCTGGACACTTGGCTTGCCTCACCTGATTCCAAGACCTAGCAGGACCCATGGGGCCTTAAAACTCTGATAACCTATAGAACTAGAAGATGAAGTTTGAGACAGTCACTACTGCTGAAAAAGTGAGGGGGGAAAGCCCAGAGAGGAGACAGCCAGATACAGAGTCCCCCAAATTCTGTGCGTAAAGTCTGTGGCTGACCCCAAACTACACAAGCACAAGGAAAATTGCAACAAGCCAGCCAAGATGGGTGGGGGGAATAAAAATTGAACTGAGATTTGTACCACGATATAGAGCCTAAGAGATAGAGCTCATAGCTTGAATCCAACCAAGTACATTTCCTGCTAAAACAAAAATATCAACACTCTTCAGAGTAATATAACAGAATTCAGAGTTTCTACAATACACATTCATGAATTCCAGAGTATAAACCAAAATTATCTAATGTAAAAAAGAAACAGGAAAGTGTGACCAGTCTCAAGAAAAAAGACAATGAGTAGAGACCAACCCCCCAAAGACCCAGATATTAGAACAAGGACTTTTAAAGTGTTTATTATAACTGTGCAATGAAGTAAAGGAAACTGTATTCACAGTGAATGCAGCAAAGATAGAATACCTAAGCAGAGAAATAGAAATCATTTTTAAAACTAAATGGAAATTATAAAAGTACGAAATACAATATTTAAAAAAATTATAGCAGTGGTACCCTCTGGAGCAATGGTAATAGAAATCAACTGGAAAGGTAGCTTTCTGAGATAGTTCAATATTTTGATAGAGTTTTGGTTTACACAGGTGTAAACATTTGTCAAAATTCAGTGAATGTACACTTAATATTTGTGCATTTCATTGAATGTAAACTTTACATCAAAGGAAAAAATTCTGGATGGACTTTCCAACTGAAGAAATCCCTAAATCAGAGACCTGTCTAGAGCTGGACGAAGAGACTCTGGTACATGACTATTGTCTGAAATTCATTCAAAAGTGCGTATTGAGTGAACATATCCATAGTGATGAGCATTCCAGGTAGAAAGAACAATATCTGAGCAAGCATAGAGGAAAATAAGTCAATAGCATGTTCTAGGATACAACTCGGTGACTAAACAATAGTAGGCTATTGTGAATAGTGCTTCTGTGAACATTCACGTACATTTCTTCCTGTGAATATGTTGTTTTGAAAGGGTCTTGAATGCTACACTATGGATTTTTTTTAAATTAAGTGGTATTCAACTATACTGTGAGAACTAATATTCTTTGCAGAAGTAAAAAAGCAAAGTTCAAATGACTTATTTGTGTTTGTAACTCTGCTGTAATCAGGATTGAGTTTATCTGCACACATGAAAGCTATTTGAAAATTTTGCCGGCTCTACTGAGGTGTTTTTATTGCTTTTCTTTAAATCTTTTTCTTTTAATGCTTTTAGTAAAAATTTAAACAAATCTTCTTAAAGACAACTCTCCAAAAGAAGTTTTGTTTTTATGATTTTTTTCAAATTTAGCCTGAAAGTAATATGAGATCCTTACTAGATTTTCAGATTAACACACTTTTTTTTAAAAAATTGACAGACAAGAATGTTAACAGCAAAATGCTACACGATGAAGGACTAGTGATGTTTAGAATTGCATTATTTTTCCTCAGGGTAGGAAATATAAATGATCTTGACTGAATTTCATCTGCTCTGTGACTAGCGTTTCTAACGTTGCATGTCTGTTGGTCCTCCACTATCCTGTTGTCAAAAATCCACAAATAACAGTTGTGCAAATATTTGTAAGAAGGTTCCCCTAGTGAGTACAAAGACCTTATAACAACAATAAAATTTCAAGTACGTGCAGGGTTCACTGAACCATCAGCCTTCACGGGAGACAAATTGCTGCAGTCAGTAAACAACTATTTTTTGAGTGCCCAGTATGTGTGTGTGTGAGGCACTGCTCTGGATCTGGTCCCCATCCTACCAGGCTTTGGATAGTAGGCACTCAACAAATGGGAGTAGAAAAGGTGTTGAGTCAAGTTTCTGACAGGCGCAGGGTCTGGGCAGGTAAAGAGCCAGAGGCATGGCCACGAGTGTTCAGGGGTTACTGAGCCGGGGTTACAAGTGTGAAGGACATTTTGACCAG
The DNA here is from genome assembly GCF_004115265.2 of Rhinolophus ferrumequinum. NCBI lineage: Eukaryota > Metazoa > Chordata > Mammalia > Chiroptera > Rhinolophidae > Rhinolophus > Rhinolophus ferrumequinum. Next base: position 29,846,058 of record NC_046304.1, on the reverse strand, counting down.
CTCTACCAGGGATAGCATGGATGGGATTCCAAAGCAGATTGAGACGTGGCATCTGGGGATTTGAGTCCACCATCCCAAACCCACTTACACCCACTTTACCTGCCCACCTTCACTGTGCCAAATTTAACCTGCCATAATCCCTTTTATGTTCTCTTTCTCTTTCTCTCCCTCTTTCCCTGTCTCCCAGTTTTTAAAACTATGGTCTATAATTATCTACACTACCAAAAGATTTCATAGCCAATCTAGTTAACAGCAGTAAGCATTTTAAAAATTTCTATCATTTTTTCCTACTTTCTGGCCTCCACATTCCCTTGCCTGCCTTCTCCTTTTCTTCGCCTTTCTTCTTTTTTAATTATGTTCTCTCCCTGACTACAGAATGAAACATAAAACCTTTTTTTAGTTTTCTGTATTTATTGGGTGGGAAAGTTTATAATTCCATGATTAAATTGTTGATTACTTTGATGTTTTATGCATGTCCTTTAAAATGAAATTACTCACGAAGTTCTTTTTATTTGTATGTGGCTTTTGACATATTTTTGTCAGTGACATTTCCCTTTCTAGGGACAAAAAAAAAAAAAGTGCCCTACCTCTGATTTAGACAGTATATGAAATAACTAATATGAGCATTGTGGTAGGCAGAATTCTAAGATGGCCCCCGAAATTTCTGACCCATGGTACACACTCACCTTCCACCAGTTATTCAACCAAATACTAACTAGGTTCTGCTGGGAATAGATTTTGTACATACCCTGTTTCCCCGAAAATAAGACCTAACCAGACAATCAGCTCTAAGGCGTCTTTTGGAGCAAAAATTAATATAAGACCCAGTCTTATATTATATATATTATATTAAAGCCAGTCTTATATTATATAAGACCAGTTCTTATAGTAAAATAAGACCAGGTTTTATATTAATTTTTGCTCCAATAGATGCATTAGAGCTGATTGTCTGGCTAGGTCTGATTTTTGGGGAAACACGGTATTATTAATTGACCTCAAGACAGGAAGATTTTCCTGGTGGGCCTAACCTAATCACATAAGCCCTTCAAATCCGAGTCTAGAAATTGAAGACTGAGAAGTCAGATTGGAAGCCTGAAAACGCTAATGACATGCCATAGAGATATTCATGAAGTCACCTTAAGAGATACACTAATTTGTTTGTCAGTTTGAATTTAACATTTTGACCTAGGTAATGAGTTGCTGTTCCTACTTCTTAGATCCAGTCTAAGCGCCTGTCACGCTCAGGAAACCTGTTACTTGCAGGCAAACAGTAATGTCCATTTTGGATTACCCAACGTATTGCTGTTATTCTAACCAGTGGAAATCAAGTTTACCTGACAGCTGCTTTACCACCACTTGTCACTGAATCAGGTCTGAACAGAGTAGAAAAGAGAAGGTGCAATTCATTTTTTCCCCATTCTAATAGGTCCTTTAATTCACGTTCACCAACCAAAGACCCATTAATATCTCTGTTATTATAATAACAGAGTGCATTAAGAGGTCCTGTTTATTGTGTACACTAAAAGAAATTAGCAAACACACACACACACACAGCCATCTCTTTAAGCTGATTATGCAGAGAAAGATCTCACACTCTAGGGAGGAAAGCTTCAGCAGTTTTATGCTGAATTATATTAGTGCGCAGAACGAAATCTAGTGTATGTTATTGATTATAAGCGAAACAAACCTCAACCAGATCATTCCCCAGCATTGTATAAATGCCCAGAGACAACTGCCAAGGAAATCCTACATTTTCGTCCTCAGTCTCGGCCATGAGATGGGAGTAAGCAGCGTATAAGAAAGAACATTTAAGCTGGCAAGTGTCTGGACATCATAGTTCAAGGAAATGACTCCCTGATTTTAACTGGAAGTAAAAGAATTCCAACTGTAAGAATACTGAGTTTTGCATCTGTTGGGAAGAGAACTGTAGAAAATGAATTAGCTTTTTGCCTCCTCTGAAGTGGGTATTAGTGTAGTATTTATTTGCCCAAAAATAGTGACAAGATAAAGAAGACTATGACCAACCAAATAATCTTTAGGAATAGTTTTACCATGTTGTTCTTTTAATATATTATAGCTTTTAACCTGCTCAATGAGTGACTTCTAACTAGAAATAACTTGCATCTAATAATGTCAACATTTCGGCTTCTGAATTTGAGACATATAAAAACGTATTAAACCTTCCTTCCTACATTATATATGTCATTTGCTTTTTGGTTTTTTGCTTCTTCAGATGATATATGTAAATAACCATGTGATGATAAAATCAAGTCATAGGTCTAAAATTTTGTCTGTTAATACAGCGTTTATGCACGTCTAATTTTAAGGAGTGTTTTAAAGCACAATTCAGGGAATATATATAGTTTTTAAAGAAATTATTTAGAAATTATTTTTATATTTAAAATACTGCATTAGTTGGTTATTTATAAATTACAACTATCTCTCAGTATAATAGATTTTTTTCCCATAGGAAAATTAGCTAGTACTTTTAGAATTGGCACTGTAGTTCAGACCTACAAATTAACTTGTACAATCGTAAATCTAACAGAAGATGTCTCTAAAATAGACTGCTTTGTGTTCAAGCCTAAAAATTATTTCAGCTCCTTTCAAAAGAGCATTTTCCTGGGCAATAAAGCAGAAATTGAGGTGTTGGGAGTTTTGTTTTCTTCTTTTGGTCTTCAAAAAGTTAGGCAAACGTATTATTTGACCATTTAAAAATATTGATTGTTGGCTACGCAAGCAGGAGTTAGAGAAACGGAAGCAGCACGACACTAGCTAAGAGCTGTAGCACCAGATTGCCTGCGTTCAAAATGTGCTGCACCATTTATTAGCAGTGTGACAGGGGCAAGTTACCGAAACCTCTCTATTCCTCAGTTTCCTCTCTGTAAAATGGGGTTAATAGCACCTATCTTAAATGGTTGTTATGAGGATACATTGAGTTAATAAAATGCCTAGAAGAATGACAGGCACACAGAAGAGTCTGTGTAAAGATTTGATGAATACATAGTTTATTGTTAAGGCAATGATTCTCCACATCATTAAAGGCTGATAACAGTTTCACGTAACCACCCACTGGACAAAATGGTACTTTTATCCTTCAACTTTTGGAGCTTTCCATCTATTAGGATAAGAAACTGAAGGGTGGTGGGTTCCACAGTGGTTACGTTAGAACTGGCTAGTACTGGCTTGCAAGGATTTTGTGAGCTGATTGGAAAACATAGTCATTATTAAAAATTGAAATGTTTAAACTGAAAATTATATTCTATTGAAAGAAAAAGTAAGACATACTCAAAACACACCACTTACTGTTCATTTTCCTATGTTTTACTGTTATTTTTGTTCTTGAAGTTATTTATGCCTCTCGTATCTGGGAATACGATATAGTGTACATGGTGTACTTCCTCTGTAGTCAGTGACATAATGGCTTGAAGTCAGTCATGTAGGAGTATTTACACCATGGAAAATCAGCAAATGCTACAGATTAGGGCCCCCCCCTCTCATGCGCTGTTGTGAACCATTTACCATCATACCATTTAGTTGAGGGTCAGAGAGTCCCATTACGTTCTGTTGTTCTTTTGCTGAATATTATCATGAGTGAAATAGAGACTAGTTCCTTTCCTGTATAGAAGACAGGATTGTAAAAAATACGCCTCCACATTAATAGAGATTTCCCCTGCAGATAATTAAAATACTTTTCCAATATTAAGCATCCAAGTTACTTTATATTTCTAGAAGCGTAAGCGATGAAGAAGGAACTGTTCTTTTCATTACTACCAATAATAATGGCCTCCGTTGTCTATTACTGTATGGCAATATATTACCTAATGAGAGTCTCGTGATAACCCTAGAAGCTCGGCAAGATACCTGCTATTAGGACTACAATATGGACGAGAAAGTGGAGATTCCACGAGGTTATTACTTTCCCAGGACTATTCAACCTGTGATTGAGGAACATTATGTATAGATTCATATTTTCTGACTGCAAATCAAGTGACAATTCCACTGTGATGAATTTCTTATTCTTTAGTGAAGGCTTATTGAGTTAGATATCTCTGTCTCTCTCTCTCTCTCTCTCTCTCTCTCTCTCTCTCTCTCTCTCTCTCTCTCCTCTCTCTCTTTTCTCTCCCCTTTCCCTCTCCCTTTCTATCTCCCCCTCACTTTCTCTCCCCCCACGCCTCTGTCTCACTCTTTTTAACCCTACTCAAAGTATTATATGCTAAAAGTTAAATGTATTTGAGTTTTTATAACAATTACACTAAAATTTTTCAAATAAATTGGCCCTCTATTTGAGCTCTATCTGCGATTGATGGTGTTTTCTTCTCTATTTTATTCTTAATATTTTCATTCTCCAGATTCTTCCTTATCCCGGCACCTGCCATCATTCATGTGAACCTTTACTTTTCAATTCTTTTTGTCCAATGACCTTTTTCACCCCCACTTTACTATTCCTACCACGAACCTTGGCATCAACAGGTTGTCCAAGCTCCCAAGTCTCCTACTCAAAGCTCCCACTCGTCTATCTCACCACAGGTTTACTGACCTCAATAAGATCTCCTCTTAACTGTCCTCCACTGTTGTTCTTCTCATTGAGCTTGAAGTTTAGGGTCCATTATTCCAGTCATTCTTGCACAGTCCCTCAATTCACTTGACCCACACTCCTTCCACCACAGCATTTAACGAGATTCCAAGCCTCAAACACTCAGTTACGCACCTTCTACGTAATATACACAAGTCATGAGCACTGCTCCAGCTGTACAGCCATAATTCTCTCGATTCTACTAGATCTTTTAATGTATAATTTTAATTATTTTGAAGTTCAATATTTTATCTATCTCCGGATCTGGTTGTATTGGTGGTTTTGTCTTTTGACAATGGATTTTTTTTTTTCTTTTCTCTGTGTCTCATAATTTTGATTGAATGTCAGACATTGAATGTTCCAAACTGTAAACACTGAGACAAATATTATTTAATCCCAGGAATGGGTCTAGCTCTTCTCGGTTAAGCCGTTAGTGTGTGTGGGTTACTCAGTCTCATTTGTAGGTAAGCTGGGTTTGCGTTTTGTTTCTAGAGTTCACCACAGACTCCAGATTCCTCCAGAGTTTGTCTTCTGTGAGTTCTGGAGTGCTGGAGGGCTTTTCTCAGTGTTCCAGCTCCATCCTCAGTGGGCAGCAGGTTCCATGCTCCAGCGACACAGTGCATGTTTAATGTTTGCTCTCTTGCCTTCCTCTAGAAGGACACGGCTGTTGCTTTTTATGCAGTGCAAGGTTAGTGCTGGATGTGGGATGTGAAGGGTCGCGGACAGGCTTCTGGGCGTTCCTATTCCAGTCTCTGCTTTAGACAGGGCCTGTGCACCCGAGTCTTAGGACTGGCACTTCCTCAGCCTTCCTATCCCTCCTCAGTGACAAACAATTCTCCCTCCTAGTCCATGCTCAAATGGGTCTGTCAGAGTCTACTTTGTGTCAGTGCAGGATTTGAAAGGTTTTCTACCCTTGCCCCTCCAGTGACTTAGGCGTCCATTCATGGTGAAGACATCTGGTTTTCTACCAGCCACTCCCCACCCTAAAACAAAGGAGAGTTTCCTGGAGTCATGGCAGGGACTAGGGGTGTGATGATTTGTTGCCCCTCCCCCAGAAACAGATAACTTTTGCCTCATGCTACTTAGTTCTGTCCAGAGTGTGGATTCTCTTGCTTCTCTGCCAGCAGTAGCCGGCTGTTCCTTTCTAGCAGAGGAGAATCTGGGGCATCTGCAGGTTTTATGCCCGTCCCCTGCAGCAGCTGATCACCATCTGGTACTCACGCAGGGCCCAGAGTACAGTGGTGTGCCTGCTCCACCCTCGAACTTCTGCAGGCCCTGCGAGAGCCTGCACCACCCACGGGGCTCTCTCAGGTCTCCTGCCCATCCCACCTCTTCCCCCCCACCCCAGTCTTTCTTGTGGACCAAGAGCTGTTTTAGGGAGAGTAAGCTCTCCTTGTGTCTAGGGCTCCCAGGGACACTAAACTATCATGCTAACCCATAATCAGGCTTTACAAGTTTGTTAATTTATTAGGTGTTTTCTTCTTACCCACTTTTATGGCAACACCTGTTCTTCCTGTGCTCTTCCAAGAGAGAAAGAGTTTCTGTGCCCCATCTTGTCACCCTTTGGAATTCAGTTCACCTGAGTGTCAGCTCAGGTGAGGAACTCAGTCCCTGAGGCACTCCAAAATATATATATTTTTAAAACTTGTGCAGCTTTTCCTCACATATGGTGGAAGCAGCATTCTCTTGCAGTTTTCTTCATCTTAAACAGGAGCAGATCTCCTGCTTCCTTTTTAAGAAACTTTCAAACAATTTTAACATGGCCTGCAAAACCCTGCATACACATATTTGCCGGTCTGTCCAGCCAAATCTTACATCACTCTCCCCATCCCTCACTCACTATGCTCCAGTAACAATGATCTCTCGGGTTCTCAGTTGTGCCAAACTCTTCCCCAGCCCAGAGCCTTTGCACATGCTGTTCACACAACCTACAGCACTCTTCCCCATGTCCGTACCTGCATAACTCCAGCCCTTCCAAAGATCCTTCCTTGATACTACATTCCCCCCTCCACCCCGCGCCCCGAATCCAAATTGGTACATAAATTACTTCTTCTTTCTTTTTCACAGCTGAACAATAACCCATTATCCAGATATATTGTTTTAATTTAATCAGTCCCCTTTGGTGGTTATTTAGATTATTTTTGGTCTTCTGTTTTTACAATTAATACTGTACTGAAGCGTATCTACAGGATAAATACCTAGAAGAATTTCTGGATTAAATGGTACATGGAGCTAGTTCAGCATTGTGGTTGTCAGGGCGCTATCACCTGCCAGCTGTATAACCTTGGGCAAGTGTTTAACCCTTTCCTCACTCGTAAAATGGGGATAACAATAGTCCTCTCTTCAAATTGTTGTGAGGCTTGGTGAGCTGATACATGTATTAAGCTTAGAACAATGTCTAGCGCATAACCACTCGATAAATGTCAAGTTATTAGCATTTAAGATTGTAGATCGTTTTGACCCATAACTATGTTATCAATTTATGCTTCCATCGGGATGAGAAGGCCTCTCCATACCCTCAGCACAGCGTCTTGTTAAACTACTTTTTCATCTTTGCTAACATGACAAACATGGCCTATCATCATTGTTTAATTCGTATTTCTCTTCTTAAGAGTGAAGTTAAGCATATTTCATATGTTTCAGTGCACTGGTGTCCTGTATCCTGACTGTTCCACGTGTTCCACAGACTCCTATTTGTCATTGAGCTATTTCTTACTGATTGAAACTGTTCTTTATGTAACAGGGAATTTAGCCTTTGTGTTATGAGTTAGTCTTTCATAGTGTTCAATACTTGTCCTTCATAGTACTTACTCCTGTTTTTAATGATGTACTTATTTCTGATTGTTTTTTTAAAGCTGAAGATGAAGGTCCATGTTTATTTGTTCATCATTGTATATTAAGCACCAAGTAACATGCCAAACGCCTGATAAATGATCAGTAAATTTTTAATGAATGGGCCAAATATGACAAAAAGATTCTTGGGACATACATAGATTGGTAAATTGGAAGGGATCTATTTTGTATGGGAATATGATGAGTTTGGTTTGTGATGTGTGAGTTTTAGGTGACATCCAGTATTCACAATTGAATATACATGATACTTTTATTTGGCAAGATACTCATAAAGATTTTGGAGTCATCAGCATGAAGTGGTTGATTGGAGAAATATGATCTCTGGAGGAAAGAATGTTATGTGAGGCAAACACTTCCAATCAGAAACAATTTCAAGTGATTGTAGTTGTCATAACAATTTTAAAACAAATATGAAGAAAAAAGAAAAAAAATAGAAGTATTATATATTTGCAAGTATAAAGATATGGGGAATAAAGAAAAATTTAATGTCTTGGAACAAGAACGATTATTGAAGAGTACTTAAATAATGTTATAATTATGCCCAAATTATGTATTTTGAAGAAAAGAAAACCTTTACTAATGGAAAACTGAGTCTATCATAATCATATAAGCTTGTGGAAATCAAAAGTGCTCTTTTTTATATAAAGTCAGCTATTTGGCTTATCAATATATGGTGTTTTTCAGTTTGTAATTCGACATTGGTTGGTTTTGATTACTGAACTATCACAGAGAGATAGTTACTATAAATTTAGTCTCTGAGTCTACGTCTCACAGATTATATTAACTGCATGAAGAAGAAGAAACCATTTAGTCTTCTAAAAAGAAATGCTTATTTTTTCAGAAAAGAATGTATCCTAAAATAAACTATACATATTATTTAATTATTTAATACACAGGAATATCTTAATAACTGCAGTCATCAAATAACCATTTGACTTAAATGGATATGACGTGTTACCTTTAATACGTCTGTTGTGAAGTTATAGCCCTTGTTTAATAATTGTTAGAAAAGAGTCAGGGCAGGAATCCTAATCTGATGGCATAGGAATGTGGTATCTCAATATCAATCTCAATTTTCAAATGATCCCATGGATTCAAAGATACTATCTTTAAAGTATATGGTGGTTTTTTTTTCTTTTCATTAAAGTCTGTGAATTGAGAAATTAGAAATACGGATATAATTATGCTGGATCGACAAATAAATCATTTAAACAAAAGTCATAGTCACATTAGAATGACTTTCAACTTAACTTTTGTCTGTCTTTGCCTTATTGATCAGAAATCCTGGTATTTCTGGGCATTTTTTGCCACGAAAGCAAGGTTTTTATGTACAATCATCAGATTCTTCCCTGCTGGTCGGGGCTTGTCAGTGATGAATGAAGGACCCTGTAACAAAGACGCCAGCAGCAGCCGTCTGTCACAGTCTGTGTGACTGAGCATGTGCTGGCAGTGGATACCAGAGATGGATATAGTGTCACTTCAGAGGCTTTTAAGAAGCCAGTCAATTGCTTATGCTGAGTTCCCAGAAGTGCTTATTTTCTACTTAAAGCAGGAACATTTATGCGTTGAAAGAAAAGAAAATCCTAGGTGGCCTGTGCTAATCTACGAAGGAAATAGTTACGAATATTGCGCCAGGGTCTTATTTTATACAATTTGTGTTCATCCAAGACTGGAGATAAATATAAATTAAAGCTTGTTTTGTTTTCCTTAGTTATAAAAACAACATCCTTCGAGCTGTTTTGAAAGAATAGTCTCTACAAAGCATGTGGCTATAGAGTAAGGTTTTATTTCGTTCAAATAGTTACTGTTCCTACATTTTGCTCTGCCTCTTGCTGAGACTTGGGTAAATGGAAGCCAGTGGTTTGTTATTATAGCTCGGTAGCTTCCTAAAGAAGTAGGCTACCTGAACCATGGAATCTATTCATCTATCTTACACCCATCAAAAGAGCCATGATAAGCCAGTGTCAGAGGACTGATCTAAAAGGTCAATTACAATCCTTAGCAGTACTCAGGGATGGAGTGGAGGGACGGAAACGATGGTGTGCTAGGGGCGTCTAATTGAAATATAAGATAATGTCACTGTCACAATATAGGCCTGTTCTCTTGGTATGAAAAGGACGAAAACTTACTCATTTACAGAAATCTGGCCAAATAACCGCTTGCTTACTTCAATCCACATCTCTTTATAGCTAACTAGCTATTCTCAATCCCATTACAGAAATGGAAGCTAAGCTTAGCAAATTGGCTGTTTATGTTTAGTGAACAAAATTCTTAATTAACAAAATAAAATACCGCAACCCATTGTACATCACTGCTAAGCTTTTAAACTTCATAAGGAATTTTGTCTTGTCCAAAAGTTACTTTCAAACCCATGCTGATCTGGCACTTAGGCACCATTCCCCGTGGAGCTGAGTGAAAGAATGTAAAGGCAGCCAATTAAACTTTGAAGCAGAATAGACAAGCAGAGGCCATCTTGTCCATCCTTTTGCCTCCAGGCAAAAACCATCCCCTGTGCCAAAAATGTTTTCTTGAATCCTGCTGAGAAAAAAATGCTCATCACATGTAAATGACAAGTCATAATCCAGTGAATGCAACTAAAGTAGATTGTTAACTGTTCAGGACTGATTTATTGTGTTCTAAAGATGCTGAGTCTGAAATGCTCATATTGAATTGTTTGAGATGCTGCTCACCTGAATTGTTTTAATTCCTCCTTTCTAGAAAATTATTTTGTACAAGAAATGTACTCGAATAATTGTAGAGATGTAGGACGTGTATGTCCAGAAATAAAGTCCTCTTTATCATCTTATTAAAGGTATTTTTGGTTTCCTTTCACTCTAGGTCTACCTTACGGGTGGGAGGAAGCTTACACAGCAGATGGAATCAAGTACTTCATTAAGTAAGTACAAGCATCAACCACGGAAGCAATTTTTTCACATCTGGAGAGAATCTGGAAGTTGCAGAATACTCAGCAAAACCAGGAAACTCTCTTAGAGGTTACAAAAATTAGAAGCAAGAAATGAAGCCTCACCATTTTTATTTCATGTGATTTAAATGCTAATATCAGAGATCATTTGCGTGGGGGGAAAGCCTAGTAATAATTTCAAGGGAAACATCCAAAAATTGGAACAGGATAATCATTTGAATTTAAATATTAGCTGCCTGGATTCACTTCCAGTTAAAAGTATTAACATTTATGAAAAGTTAATCTAATGCAAAATCCACTTAAAACTTCTAATTAATACTAATAATAATTAACCTTTTAGTGCTTTACACTGTACATTCATCTGCAAATAATTTTTTGAGTGTTTGCTGTGTGCCAGGCAGTGTACCATGACTTGCAGCTATCATAGTGAAATATGCTAACTAGTTCCCTGAGATCATGGAATTTACGTAATACGTAGTAAGGAAAGACAGGAAATAAATAAGAGATAAATGAGACAGTATATGAACAAACCTTATCTCAGTGGATTCTCAGAGCACCCTTTCAGGTACATGTACCTTATTTTTCCTAGTCGATAGATAAAAAAATAAGACCCTAGACTAGTTGCCAAAAAATCCATAGTCACTAAATTACCAAGCCAGAATAGAATTAAAGTCTTCTGACTCCAAGATTCTTTCTGCTATACTCGACTGTTGTTGATAGAGACCTATCTTTGAAAGCCTGAAAAGGAATACATTTCCTAGCTGCTGGAGCAGTTAGTTTTACCCTGGACAAAGCAGTCTGGTATATTCCATTGTGTTCTGGGTAATTCCTTTCATATCAGAGTTAGTGTTAGAAGGGTTAAAAGGGGACTCTCTATCTGGAGTCCCTTTCCTCCCTTGTAGGACCTTATAGGACCTTATAGGACTCCCTTATAGGACCTTTTTAGCAAATGCATTTGGGGATAAAAGGGCAGATATGTCTTTGCTCTGCTTTCAAATGTGCAAGTGTTTTCCAAAGCAATATCCAGATTTTGAATTCTCAAGCTGTATGACTTTACTTAGGTTCGTACATCTCTCTTCACCTCAGTTTTCTCATTATAAAATAAGGGAAATATTACCTACTTTATAAAGTCATTAAATGTTAAATACCTAACATAGAACTCTGAACATAGTAGATGCCCAGTAAATACTCATAAATTTACAATATGGAGAAATTGTCATGGTAAGAAGAAGAAAACACAAAAAATCACGTGACCATTAAAAACATAGAGAATTAAAAAGCTTCATATTTGAAAAAGAAAAACCTAAGGAAAAACTAAGGGTAAACGGCCAAAGTATTGTCATGATGTACTTTTTTCTTATGGTCTCCAGCAAAGAGTAACTAATAAAGCAGCGTTGTAGTTTATAACGTGTAGGGAGAAAGGGACTTTTGGAGCAGAGAATCCAGGAATTCCATGCATAGTTTACGTTTAGCACTAGAATAGGTTACTGTGCACACCCAGAATCATAGCTCTTCTGGGAGGAAAGTGGCACTCCATGTGCTGTGTTAACTATGTTTAGTTCCTGGAAGATTGAATCTCTGTGCTGTAGGGGTGGCAGGAAAATGAAAAACCACATTCAAATTTGCATTGGGTTTCTTTCTCATATTAACTTTGTAATGAATAAGGGAAAGGATATCAAGGGGAGAGCATTTACTGAGTACTCGCCGGTGTTGAATACCAAGCAAGCATATGGCAGGTGTATTTTTCTATGCATTGCATCTTTCATTGTGGCAAGTGGGCATTGCTTGGCTCTCATAAGGATGGTATTATGATAGAGGTGAGCTGCTTCCTGCCGTCAGGTGTGCCTATCTCCTAGAAAGTCCCCGAAAAAAATGCCCTAGCAAAGAAAGACAAACTAGCATTCATCATTAACTGTGGTTCTGAATTCAAAGGACTTTGGCAAATGTCAGTAAATGAGTCTGGAGTCTGGGGGGAACTCCTTTACCTAAGCTTAGCCTTAGCCGTCTGTTACTATATCCTAACCCAAAGGTGAGTGTCAGTGTCGTATAAGGAAAGGATACTCAAGGCACAATCACTGACTACCATGGAAAAGGAGGGAGTAAGAGATAGCCCCCCAAAGGGTGAGTGTGTCCCATTGCCTGGTACCCAGCTGGCTTTAGCCACTGTCCCTTGCAAATTGGAACGGAAGCCATGGGGTGGGCTCCTACTATAAGGGAGAACAGGATCCAAGGAGAGGAGAGAGAAGAATGAATAAACAAGGCCTTTGACCACCCTGAGATCTAACTCACAGACCCTGTGGAAGGAATAGAAAGAGACACTACATTTCTGTAGTCCACTCCACTAGTAGAAAATATATCCCTTAGACCCATCCGTTCTTTCATTAGACCTTAAACTCGACTCATAGGAAAGCAGAAAAGAGATAATAAGATAGATTTGTTTCTCAAAGGACAATGGTGGGTATCATTGTCTCACCATTACAGTTGGAGACATTATATGAAAAAAGCTAAACTTTTCAAAGCCACGCACTCATAGTAGTAAAATTACAGAGCTATAGACCCGGGGTGGTCTGGCTCCAAAGCCAGCCCCGACACACACGCGTGCGCACATGTGCACACACACACACACACACACACACACACACATCCTTCACCATCTTCACCTCCTTATTTTAATATAGTATTTACATGTGATGAAAATATTTTAAACAGCTCTTAATTTAAATAGAGCTCTATATTTTACCCATTTTAAAATAACAGAATAGAAACTTAGTTCTAAGAATAGGTAGTTATCTCCCGGAAATTAGAAAGGTCAAAGAATAAAGATAAGAAAATCTAACAGTATACCAGTCCTTCCTTTTCAGTCCTTCCTGAAAATCTAACAGTATACCAGGACCCTATTCCCCCAGACCGGGTCATAATATAATAATATAATATAATATAATATAATAAATATAATATAATAAAATATAATATATATAATATATAATACTGGGTCTTATATAATTTAATATAAGACCAGGTCTTATATTAATTTTTGCTCCAAAAGACGCCTTAGAGCTGATTGTCCAGCTAGGTCTTATTTTCGGGGAAACACAGTATCAGGAAGGCCATATGTATCGGGGAAAGAAGTACATGGGCCTTGGATTTGGAGAAACTTGGTTCAAATGCTGGTGTCTCCAGAAAATAGCTGAATGACCTTGGACACGTGTTCTTAATCTCTCTGAGCTTTAATTTCCACATTTATAGAATGGAAAGAATATTAGCGCTTCAAAGGGTTCCTGTCAAGAATGAATGGGCTTATGTATGAAAAGAGCCTATCACAGCACCGGACCCAAAATAGACACTTTCAGCAAAGGTGAGCACTCCTCACTGCCCCCTCACTCTAACATTTTGAGGTGGGTTGCTTCATGGCTCTCAGCTGCATTCAGATAGGTGGTGTTGCCAGATAAGCAAACATCCACTATACGTCTTTCTTGGAACATTGTTTCATTTTTCAGCTTTTTGTTTTGTTTTTTTTAATCTTTATCCTCCACTACCCAATGAACATTAGATTCTGGATAGCCTGTGTTAGCTTTTGAGGCAGGAGTGGTTCATTTACCAGGTAAATGTACTTTGGAGGCAAGAAATAATAAGTAATGAACTCAGGTCATTGCCTCTCTCACCTTTACTTAAAAAGAACAATGACTGAAATCACCCTTCCAGAACACCGGAGGACATGATGGGCTCTATACATGTAATCTTTTCCTTGAGATTGACATCTGTCACTGTCTTCCCAGAAATTGAATTGTTACATCTGATGGAAGCCAAGCCTCAGGCAAAGCAATAACTGTCAGTGCTGCCCCAAGAATGCCCGGACGAATATAGTCCTCATCGAGTATTCCTATCCATCCACATGTCCATTGCACAGCTATTAATATTTTGTAGTCACCTACTTAAGTTCTGACGCAGGAGAAGAAAGCATTTCACCTGGTGTAAACAATTTATTAAAAGTATTGACATTGCTAGAGTGTTTCGTAGAATTAAAAACATGTCCGTCAATGTGTGTGTGTGTGTGTGTGTGTGTGTGTGTATACATATGCATTCAAGGGAAAACTTATTTTCTCCTTAGAGAATTGCAGCATTCTTAAGTTGAATGATAAAATGTCAGTTATCTTTATGGTGCTATAATGAAATTGTCTGATTAATCATTTTTCTACCCAACTTCTTACCTTCCCTTTTCAAGTTGTATACTATTCCAGATTTATAGTAGTCTTCAGTATGATTCCACTTTAAAAGTTCATGTACTTTATATGTATGTTACATAATTTAACAAAATGATCATGTGAGTTACGTTTGATAGGGAAAGTGAATTTAAATATTACAAATTAGACATAGCTGCTACATTGCTTTCATTGTGCTCTTTTATTTTTTATTGAAAGATTGAGATTAACTATGGTCAATGATCGTAATTGTATTAATTCTCTATTGCTGCATAATAAATTTTCCCCAAATTTTGCAGCTTAAAACGATAAATATTTATTTTCTTACCTAGTTTCAGAGGGTTGAGAATGCAGGTGTGGTTTTGCTAAACCATTCTGGTTCTCTCTCTGAGTTTCTCATGAAGTTGCAGTCAGGTTAGCCAGGGCTGGGAATTGAAGAGCGGCTTAGTGGGGTTGGAATATTTGTTCCAAGCTCACACACCTGGCTGTCAGCAAGAGGCTTCATCTCCTCACTACAACGTGGACTTTTCTCCGTAGGGCCATAAGGCTGTTCACAGCATATATTATTTCTACGTATCATCTATACATCTGTATAAACAATACAAAATTCTCAATATCAGATACTGGCTTCAAATGTTAAATTATACTTTGGTGATTTTTCAAGCAGGTATAATCATTTGCTTTTAAAAGTTACTTAAACTTGACTTAGAATTCCAGAAGCTAGCAGCCCAGTGGGCAAAGTTTCGCCATATTAAGGATTCATTGCCACACAATGTGAATAGTACAAGACTGCTGAGGAAGCAGCTTCACCGGGCATTCATATGTGTGGCTATATGTTCACATCACATCCTAAAATTGGAGATATTGCTCCTCGTGTTATAAAATCTGTTCTCTATTGCATAGGAAGGATTATCCTTACAACATTACAGATGCATAGCAATAAAATCTAGGGAGTCTGTGATTTCTGAATAAAACAAGGTTTCTGTCTAAAGCAGAGAAGGCAGATTTCAACTCACTGACTCAAGTGCAGTTTCGATAAGAATTCTGCAGCCATATTCAACCTCACTGATGCATTCCTTGGTTGATTAGAGATGTCTGTTGTGGGTGCAGGGGGAGGGAGCAGGGAATAGTCATGTGGGACGCATGCCACATCCTTGCAGTCTTGGGTCTTCTAGAGCATACTCGTATGCTCACACAGGAGCTCTGCCAGGATGAACAGTGATAAAGCTAACAATAGGGTGGAATAATGAAATAAACAATGGCGACACCCCACCCCCAAGTACTTACGAGATAGTTGGTATTTAAGAGCTTTGTTTTTATGACCCTAAAGGATAACTGATTTCTAGTAGACATAGTTTTTCTCATTTCTCTCGTCAGGGTTCATTAATGACTCTTAAATGATTGTCTGAATGTGGGGTAGGACGTCCCAGTAAGTTGTTCCCAGGTAGGGAAGAGTGTGGATCATAGCCTATATGTGAATAAACTTGTCACTGTCAGCCTCGTATATTAACTAAAGACTTAAATATCAGTATGTTATCTCATTTAAAAAATAAACATAGAAAACACAAAAGAGAAAAATCGGACGTTATGTTTTCTTACCCCCTACCTTTGTTTAGCAAATTGAACATCTCTTCGATAATTCTAATGTACTTAAAAATTCAGAGGGTGGAGAAGAAGGGACAGTTTCTGGATCGGAAATTAAAAGCTACTGTTTTTGACTTTTCCTAACTCTGTGTCAGATTCTTTTAACTCCACTTTAGTGGACACTGTACTTTCAGGAGCCCTCCTACAGAAGACCTCATTAATTTGGCTGCTTTGATATTTGAGGAGTTAAGAAATACCCAGTGACAGACTACTAAGGTCTGACTGACTTGACGAGGTGTCAGGGTGATTTCTGTGCACGTTACTAGATAAGGAGAATATGTGTAGGCTCCTCGCTATCTTTTGCGTGTACTTCCTTTTCTCATCCAAAAGCAAGGATAGTGGTTTGTATCTCTCATGATTGTTTGAAGAATTAATAAACTAAGCGGTGTACACCCCTAGCAAAATACCTGGCACATGGTGGTGAGTGATGGGCAGATGTTGGTTTCCACCTCCTTCCTTATTTTATACTATTGCTATTTGCCAATGAGGGAGTTTTAAATGACAACATTTGTACAGCTGCAAATAGAAACCAGTAGCCAAAACCTAGACTTAACGCCACTTTCCGGCCTGAGTCAGAAGCCCTGTGACAGGAGCAGAGAGGTTGCATTGCTCAGGAGCCTGAGACAGCTTGCTCTGGGTTTTCTATAAATATCTAGGAAGGGGTGTCGCAATATGAAGCACTGTGTGAGCAACTGTCATTTAAACACAAGGCCAGCCAGCTGGCTGAGGTTATTCAGAATGGCAAAGCCCAGTGAAATGAATAAAACATCCAGACCTAGACAGCCATCATCAACTCTTTTCCCCCAACTTAACCAGTGACAGGTGCAACTGAGGCATGAAGCCTGTTTTTTTAGCATTTCACTGGGACTGTGTAAAGTACTGTGGAAATTCATCCCCTTTCTGAGCTTATACCGTGTTTCTCTGAAAATAAGACCTAGCCAGACCATCAGCTCTAATGCATCTTTTGGAGCAAAAATGAATATAAGACCCGGTCTTATTAAGACCGGGTATAATATAATATAATACCAGGTATAATGCAATATAATACCAGGTCTTATATTAATTTTTGCTCCAAATGATGCATTAGAGCTGATGATCTGGCTAAGTCTTATTTTCTGGGAAACACGTTACTTTTATTTAGCCAGATGTAGAATTCTCTCTGCCTCTACCACCCTTTATTTAAATTTATCAACAAATGCTAAGTTTTTGGTGTAACACTTTCCCTTACAGATTTGGTTGCTGTATTAGTCTGCTAGGGCTGCCATAACAAAATACCACAGACCGGGCGGCTTAAGCAAGAAGCTTATTTTCTTACAGTTCTGAAGGCCAGAAGTCCAAGATGAAGATGCCGTCAGGATTTGTAAGGCATCTTTTCCTGCGATGTATAGCTAGCTAGCTACCTTCTCACTGTGTCCTTACATGGCCTCTTCTCTGTGTGTTCATGGAGAGAGAGAAATCTCTGGTGTCACTTCCTCTTCCTACAAGGACACCAGCCCCTTGGACCTCACCTCTATTGCCTCATGTAACCCCAAATACCTCCCCAAAGACCCCACCTCCAAATATCACCACATTAGGGGTTAGGGCTTTAATATATGAATTAAAGGGGGTGGGAGCACAATTCAGTCCATAACAGTTGCTTCTCCCTTAAATTATGTTCCATAAGATCTCTAGCACTTTCTTTTTCTTCATGCAATAATCTTCATTATAATATAGCATATAATCGTTACCAAGTTTTAGGCAAATTGCAAGAATTAATCCAAACCAGTGCCTTTTCCCTTAGTCCCTAGTCTTTAGTGGAAAAAGCAGCTCAGGGAAAGGGGGAGTGTGGTAAGCAGAATAATGGCTCCCTGAAGCTGCCCACATGCTAATCCCCAGAACCTTTGACTATGTTAAGTGGCAAAGGGGCTTAAAGATTGCAGGTGGAATTAATGTTGCTAATCAGCTGAATTTAAAATAAGGGGTTATCCTGAATTATGCAGGTGGGTCCAATGTAATCACATGAGTCCTTAACAGTGGAAGAGGGAGGCAGGGGAAGAGTTAGAGAAAGATGTGACTATGGAAGCAAGGTCAGAAATGTGCTGTGTTGCTGGCTTTGAAGGTAGAGGCCACAAGCCGTGGAATGTGCGTGGCCTTTAAAAGCTGAAAAGAAGGAAATAGATTCCAGAGCCTCAGGAAAGGAAGGTAGCCCTGCCAACACCTTCGTTTTAGCTGGTAAGACCCAAATTGGACTTCTGAGCTACAGAACTGTAAGCCAGTACATTTACTTGTGTTGTTTTAAGCCACTGCATTTGTGATAATTTGTTATGAGATGCATAGAAAACTAACACAAGGAATTGGAGATGGAGGGAAGAGGGTGGACTTGAATGTGTCTGTGGGGACAGAGCCCCAAAAAGCAGTTTCCAGGCTCTCGGCCTCACATAGAAAGGTGCTGGCTCAGGTAGTAAATGGCCATCGACTGTGATCAAATGGCCAGCAGCTGTGGCTAGTTGGCCGTCAGCTGTAACCAGTGAGCCATTAGCCATGAATATAACTGCCGTGGCTAGGCTAGGAGAAGAGGCTAGCAGAGAAAAAGAGAAGAAAGGGGGAGCTAGCAAGAAGATGGTGGCTGAGTCTGCAAGCGGCACAGTGAGGGTTGAGAATTGTGTTGCTCCTGGTTCCTGTGTCTCCAACCCAGCCGCCAGCGAGAGTATAGTGGTGTGACTCCCCTACCTATGGCTCCGTGGGTGTTCCTTTTTGGCCTCACCATGTCCTGCGTTCTTGTGTGGGGAGCAGGAGCAGAGACCCCACAGTCCCCGCCTGACGCCCCGCACGACACTTGGCGAAGTCGGCAGGATCCCCTGCACTACACATGGCGCAGCGAGCAGGGTATGGTGTCGGCCAAAGCTCTCCGAAGGGCAGTGGAGCAGTTTGTGCGTGAGTCTGAGGAGGACCAGGAGGAGCAGCTGCCTGAGAGCTGGACCCCCGTGGAGGGGTGGGAAGACGTGGACGGTTCCCCAACAAGCAGAGGCTGGAGAAAGCGAAGGTTGTTGCGGCCCTGTGAGCTGGGAAGTGCTTGCTGGGGCAGCCCGGATGCAGGACTTGTAGTCCCAGGAGGAAAGGCTTGCTGAGTCCTCCGTGGGAGCTGAGGGTGAGGTCAAGGTCATCCCTCACCCCCAGGACAGCCCTGGTGAATGACTATGGACTATGGGGAATTGCCTTCCATCCCTAATTTAATGGACAGCTTGACTGTTTGGGAACATACCACCATGTAGTGGAACTGGCGGATGTTTGCTTTTGTGTCTTGACCGGCCACCATTGAGAATATGTAAGCACCTTGACTGTGAGTCGCTGTTGTTCCGGCACGGTGCCCTGAGAGGCCCAGAGAGAGTGGCGGTGCCCTGAGAGGCCCTGGCTGTGTCCAGGAAGCCGGGCTGTGCCGAGAGAGAGTGGCGGTGCCCTGAGAGGCCCTGGCTGTGTCCAGGAAGCCGGGCTGTGCCGAGAGAGAGAGTGGCGGTGCCCTGAGAGGCCCTCGTGTGCCCGGGTAGACTAGTGGTACCCTAAGAAGTCCAGGAAGTCTGGCTGTGCCCAGGAGTACTGGTGGTGCCCTGAGAAACCCTGGCTGTGCCCGGGGAGACTAGTGGTACCCTAAGAAGTCTAGGAAGTCTGGCTGTGCTCAGGAGTACTGGTGGTGCCCTGAGAAACCCTGGCTGTGCCCGGGGAGACTAGTGGTACCCTAAGAAGTCCAGGAAGTCTGGCTGTGCCCAGGAGTACTGGTGGTGCCCTGAGAAACCCTGGCTGTGACCAGAGAGCTTGGCTGTGTCCAGGAAATAGCATTCACCTCCAGGTTCCTCGCACAGGGCCCCTCGCGGAAGACGCTTGTCGCGTAGATTGTGAGGCGAGAGCCTGTAGGGGTGGAGTGTGGGGACAGAGCCCCAAAAAGCAGTTTCCAGGCTCTCGGCCTCACATAGAAAGGTGCTGGCTCAGGTAGTAAATGGCCATCGACTGTGATCAAATGGCCAGCAGCTGTGGCTAGTTGGCCGTCAGCTGTAACCAGTGAGCCATTAGCCATGAATATAACTGCCGTGGCTAGGCTAGGAGAAGAGGCTAGCAGAGAAAAAAGAGAAGAAAGGGGGAGCTAGCAAGAAGATGGTGGCTGAGTCTGCAAGCGGCACAGTGAGGGTTGAGAATTGTGTTGCTCCTGGTTCCTGTGTCTCCAACCCAGCCGCCAGCGAGAGTATAGTGGTGTGACTCCCCTACCTATGGCTCCGTGGGTGTTCCTTTTTGGCCTCACCATGTCCTGCGTTCTTGTGTGGGGAGCAGGAGCAGAGACCCCACAGTCCCCGCCTGACGCCCCGCACGACACTTGGCGAAGTCGGCAGGATCCCCTGCACTACAGTGTCAGGTTTGGAACTAGGGGATTTATATATGTTGTCTCTTAGTACACTGTTGAGATGGGTATTAAGCGTTTCTAGGTTAGGAGACTGAGACTCAGAGTTTAAGTAACTTTCCCAGAGATACACAGGTAACCAAGTTAGTACATGAGTGTCATGCAGGGTGTTATGCGAGGTCTCAGCTCCTGCTTATGGTGAGGCCAAAAAGGAACACCCACGGAGCCACAGATAGAGGAGTCATAACACTGTATTCTTGCTGGCGACTCGGTTGGAGACACAGGAAGCAGGAACCACACTACCTGCAACCTGCCGTCCACTTCTCTCTGCCCCCCAACCCCACTTGCTAGCTGCAATCCACCGTGCTAACTGCAGTCCGCTCTTGCTAGCTCAGCCACCATCTTCTTGCTAGCCCCCATTTTCTGCTAGCCTAGCCACGGCAGTTATATAGTGGCCAATGGCTCACTGGTTACAGCTGACAGCCAACTAGCCACAGCTGATGGCCATCCAATCACTGTTTATGGCCATTTACTACCTGAGCCAGCACTTTTCCATATGAGGCCGAGAGCATGGAAACTGCACTCCTGGCTCTGTCCCCACAATGAGCAATCTGGAATTTCAAACCAGGTCTGCATAGTCTGTACAAGTGAGCCTGGTCTGCACGTTAGCCCTAGCTCTGCTACTGTGTGAGGAAAAGGTACTGGAATTATTTTAGCCTCAATTTCTTCAACTGTAAAAACTGGAGAGAAAAATAAGGTCCATGAGATTTGTATGAAAAGTAAAGTGGGAAGTCGGTATGAAAGAACATGATGTGTATGTATCTGATGTAGAGTCTTCTCCAGCTGCCGCATGCCTGAACATTCATAGTACTAAATGAATGATCTAGGAGATTGAGGGGGCTAGAGGTCTTCTTGGGTCATACCTGGCCTTGGTTACTTATAAGTATCAGCCAGGCACTGTGAAAATCTCTGTCCTTCTGTTGGGTGTCAGGTGCCTAGAAATATGGCTTTGGCTGCATTCAGAATCACTTCAGAGGCTGAAAATCCCAGTGTGGTAAGATCACCTCAGTAACGGTTAGGGAATGAGGAGCAGGGTGAACATTACTTACTATCATGTTTGTCTCTGGTAGCATTTTATACTCTAATAATTAACACAAGATTGGTTTTGCTAACACTAGTATTTATTTGATATAAATAATTATCTTAAAGCCTGGAATTTGAGTGAGCTACTTAGCAAATAAATTCTAGTCAAAATTGTTTGAATGATCATAGTGATTCATTCAATCATTACCTACCACCAAATGTGTGAATAGACCTTTTCAAGTCACTTGGGTATGAGAATATTGGTGAAGAGGGCTAGTAGTACTCATTGTTTGGTGTCTTTTAGACTATTTAAATAAATCAAATGTTTTTCCTGAGAAAGCTGGATTTCTGTACACGTATTTCTGAATCATTTAGGGCCAGTCCACTGCATCGTCACATCTAAAGGCTGTTGCGTCTGATACTCAATTATAAATAATGCAACTATTGTAGATTACAAAGTCTACCACTTTTGAGCATTTGTTACTCGGTGATATAACAATAGTGATATATCAGTGGAACGTCTAAGGGATCCATGCATCAAACATTTATTGACCCCCACTTTCTGTGATCCTGACACAGTCTGTGAGACTATAAAGATGAGTAGGTCACTTCCCTGCCTTCCAAAAAAAGCTAAAAACCTAATGGGCAAAGCTCGACATATTAAGAATTCATTGCCTCATGATGTAAATAGTGTAAGACTGCCAAGGAATCAGGCCTCACACAAGTACTTCTTATTCGTACTGAATCAAATTTTTATGAATTTCGTGGCAAATGCTTTAAAAATGCTTTAGACCTATAATCTATAATCACTGAATTAACCAGTGAACAAATCTTTAATTATTTCATCTTGTAAAGCTAAAGACTCCTTTTCAGATGGTCATTTAACCCATCCCAGAACCTCCATACATAATTGTTGTTGAAAACAACAGAGCCTCTGAGAGGAGTGCACCATAACAGTTAAGTTCTCAGAAGTCAGACTTGGATCCAGATTCTGGCTGTAATTCTTACTAGTTTTACAACCTGGAGTAAATTATTTCACCTCTCTTAGTATTAGTTTCCTCCTATATAAAATGAAGATAGTAAGTATAACTCTTTCCCTCCTTTAAAATATACTAAGGTTCTAAAAGACAGTTAAACCCATTTATTGGCAAATCCAAGGTGGCTCCTTTGGAAATAATCAGTATGTGAAGTTCATGGGACAACTATGAAAGTTGATGGTATGTTTGGTTTTTATCTCATGATATTTTTACTGTAATTGAAGGTTTCTCCTTTTAGCACTCCCTGTCAAGTGGCTTTTGCACTTATGCATTATTGAGTCAATAATACTGATAAAACACCTCACGACTTCAGAGATGGTCTCATAAGGAACCCCTCAAAGTTCCTTTGTGGTTTTTAGTATCTTCAATTCTCTAATAGAATATGCATATTTATATTTTTGTATTTTCAGTGTCATCATTCTAACTTAGGTAGAAAAATAATTAGAATAACTATAAAATTGGTTGAAATTTTGTGTTCCAAATATTTTAGTTTTTTTAAGATTTCAAATTTGTAATTAAGAAAAATACATTTAGTCAGCTGTTTATTGAACTCATTTGATTTGACAAATTAAATGAAAACCTTATGACTTGTATTATAATTCTTACTGTTTTAATAAGAACTTTAAAAATTAAAGCAGCTCCTCTCTTTCATGCACTTCTATTCATAAGGAGGAATTTAATGTGGAAACTTTGGCAATGGTCTCGCCAAACTTGTTTCTAATTAAATTTAGTTTCATTAACTTACATTCTCACAGTCTTTTGATTCTTGACATATATTTAAAATAGCATGAAACTGTATTCATTGCCGGTTTTCTATATTTTAGAAAGAACAATTTCTTTAGTTTGTAAAAGTTGGACATATATTTACTGGGAAAGTAACGGTCATGATTTCATCTTGATATACTCTCTTGCTTGACAGTGATTTAAAGGGACACTATCTTCTATAACAAATCACCAACTTCCATTGTCTTAACGCTCACATACCAGCCAGTATTGGGATTCCTGGTTGATGGATGGCTTCTTTTGAGTTTGGGTGGTGATTTTGAGACCTCAGCACCTTCTAGCTCAGGGCTCTGCCATTTCCTAGCACCCCAGTGTGCTCTGCATTCAGTCAGTGGATGAGAGGCAGACTAGAGAAGGCACCCTAACTTCTTAAGAACCTCTGGCCCACAGACACATACATCAATTCTCTCACCTTCCATTGGCGGGGAATAGTCACGTGCTCACATGAGGATGTAGTGGGAGCTGGGAAATGTAGTCTCTGCTAGGGCCACTGCCTCCCGGTGACTACAGTGTGGTAACAAATATACCAACTATAAAATTCTGTATAATTGTTTATATAGGTACAGTGTGTAGATACCAGTGACAGTAGGACATGTTCTTTGAGTTCTTTTGTATTTTTTTATCCAATCATGTTCAATAACAGCATCAATTTTTAACAGTTACCCAGCACTATAATCTGTAACTATAGAACAGTTTCTTTGAAAAATTAATTGCATCAGCTTTGAACCTGGGATGTTTTGGCTTCTGTATAAAATTACCAGCAATCTAAGCCTTTGTATATTATTTGAAAAAATGTAATTAATATTTCCATATTATTTTTTCAGGATTTTTCAGTATTCTAGTTTTGCAAGTGTAGTGACATAGCAATTTTTTAAATTTTTATTTTTTAATTGCAGTTGACATTCAATATTATTTTATATTAGTTTCATAGCAATTTTTTACATTCTTATCCTTATGTAGTATTTTGCCATAGCTTTGTAGTCTTATAATATAATTTGATATCCAAGATCTAAAGATTTTTTTAATTACAGCCATGCACCACATAGTGATGTTTTGGTCAATGATGAATTGCATATATGACAGTGGTCCCGTAAGGTTATAATGGAGCTAAAAATTTCCTGTCACCTAATGTTGTTGTAGCCATTGTAATGTTGTAGCCAACATATTACTCACGTGTTTGTGGTGGTGCAGGTGTAAACAAATATTACTGTTTTGTGTATTTACTATACTTTTTATCGTTATGTCAGCATTGACTTTTTCTACTTATAAAAAACAGTTTGCTGTAAAACAGTATGTTGTGTTCCTCTGACAGCAGCCTCACGCATCTCCTGTTTACATCTCTTGATCGCATCATTGTTTTCTTGCATTTGACTTAATTTTGTATTGTTTTGTACAGTAACATGCTGCATAGGCTTGTAGCCTAGGAGCAATAGGGTATACCATATATAGCCTAAGAGTGTAGTAGGCTACACCCCTAGATTTGTGTACCTGCACTCTGTGATGTTCGCACAATGACAAAATCACCTCACAATGCATTTCTTAGAATGTATCCCCATCGTTAAGCAGCACATGACTAACAGTGCTTTTTTAAATTTCAAAAGATATCTGATGTATTTTTATAGAAAGTGCCATAAGTATGTAATAAAAATAAAATTTGTTTTAATGGGATCCTGCTAATACTTGATCAGTGCCTCACTAGATTTCCAAATGCCTAATTATAAAATGCTCAGAGTGTTCTGAGAAAATATTCAGCTTGATTTTAGGGATATATTTCCAGAACTATGTAAGAGGGAACTCTTTATATATCCGTGGAAACAAACTGCCTGAATTTTCTCTTACACATGTTTGAAATGGGTACTTCATGTTACTAATCTTTAATCATTCTCCTAAGCATTGCCTGACAAGATACATGCTTCCCATGTAATCTTTGGCTTGGTGACTTTTTAAAATAATTTCATTGACACGATTCACTTTTTGTTCTTCTAACTCGTTTTTAATAGGGATTGTTTTTGAAGTATAAATTTTTTATTGTCATTATTACTTGCAGTTTATGGGCAGTTGTAAAATTTTCTAGTGTTTTCAAGTCACGGGTGCCAGAAACAGATTGAATTAACGTATAAATATATTTTATTTGTTCTTATTTTGTGGTTCATATGAATTTTATATGCATAAGATTACCTCCCCCCACCAAAAAAAGGACCTTGGAAGTGAATTACTTTGGCTCATTATTCTGCAGCTTTATCTTAAACATGGTAAAATAATACTTGCAGTTTTGCTAAATCCACAATGCTATACAAATAGCGCCATCTACAATGGAAGATTAACAGAAGGACCTCTTTGAGACAGTTATAAGAATGAATTTTTACAAAACTTGTGCACTTTATCTTTCAGCCGCTTTTCTCTTAACATGCTGTCCTAAATTTTCATTTTGAAAGGAAGCGTTTTGCATGCTAGGAGTTAAGAAACATACGGAGAGTAATTATAATGAAATTTAAATAATTCACTTACATTTCTTTGCCAATAAAATAAAGCATGTTCTCTTAGGTTTTTTTAATAAGCTCTAAAATATGTCTTTCAATTTACTATTATTATAAAAGAAAAAACTCAACACTGTCATCTTCCCAAATCAAATATTAATGTTTTCCAACAACAGATTTGGCAATCATTCAGAGGCAAGCAGTTTTAGATTTTCAAGTATATCCTAACTGCTGTTGATTGCTCTGCAGTCAGGTCAGATGCATTCTCTGCAGGAACATTTTCAGAGGTACTGTATGTTAAGAAAGGGAAGTTTTCATTTTTCATCGTCAGCCTCATTTATTTTCCAGACCTCTGAATTTTTCATACTAAGCAACAGCATCTCACTTTATGAACCATGGGGTCTTTACTAATTAAACAGAGTCAACAAGACTGATTTATTCGCTCTCTCTTCAGTTGAATTACCAAGCGCACAAATCAGAGAGGAAATATTTCTAACACTAAAATGTTCTCCAAGCCAGTAAATCTGGGATTATGTCATCACACTGGTTATGGCAAAGTTCTTTAGTTACAGTGCCCACTAGGACATAAAATTGAATGATACACACAAATGCCCCATTGCAGCATCACAGGAAGAATTCCAAGTTTTTCTTAACAATAATCAGAAAGCCCTAACTGTCAGTAAAGTTAGCCATGATCATTTATTGAATATGTACTTTGCCAGGCACTATACCTGCTTCACCTGAGTTTTAGAAGCATTGGCAAGGGAAGCTTTTAAAGCAGACCCGGGGTGGAATATGTACTTTCCGCATAGAACACTATCTCTCTGTTGCTTTAGTTTTATTTTTTCTAGTGCGTAGCTGTTGTAATTGCATTTTTGGTATTTAAGTGTGTGTTTTTAAAACATGCAGGAAAGCATGTTGTGAACCTAAGATTAATCAGTTAATATTTTATGGCATTAGTTTTGTATTTGGAGTAAGGTCAGATGTTGATTTGTGTCTTACAAGTGCTTGATGAAGGTTACGGACAAGGATGGCTTTCTGGTGGAACTTTCTAATATTCATTGTTCGGAGTCTATAACGACATTTTTTTCTTAGACATTTTGCTTTTGATTATTTTAAATGATCCATCTGACGAAATGTTCATTTATGGGCAGTTACAATATTTCAAGCATGAGAATTTTTTTTTGTTTTAAGTCAGATAGGAAAGCACGCATCTAGATTTATCCCTCAGGTAGTTGTTCCTGTTTTTCTCCCTTCCCACCCTCCTCAATTAGGGAACAGTGTAGAAGAGAGAGGATTTATAATAGTTTAAGTTCTCTTCTTTGGGCTAACATGTTGTAAATGTGCTGATAAACATTAAAGTGTGTATATATATACATATATATCTATACCAAGATTTTAAAATTAGCAAAACTGTCTCATCAAGCTTTTTTCTTTCAGTTTTAAGCACGTACTTTGTAAAGGATGATGTGTCCTCATTTCACCTTGCAGTGGCATTCTAGCCCACTTATGTTACACTCATTAGTATTTATTTAAAACCACTTTAATTTAGGCAGCTTTCCAGCTCTGTAAAGGCCTTGAAATGAAGTTAACCTGTGCAGAATCAAATGCTTTAGTAGGTTTAGCCTCCATAATTAGAAATTCCATTAAACCATTTTAGAGGTAATAGTAACGTGGATTACTATCAGGAGAGTGATTCTTTGTACCACTTAGCCACACTCTGAGTTTCTGAAACTATGAAGCTGACTGGGCCTCACCACCTTCACGTTGATTCTTAAACAACTTCAACTCTTTCATGCGATCGTGAAACTGTCAATAGTCTTCTTCTATGGAAAGATGCGTTTTTAATACTTAACAGAGAAGCTGAACAATTTACTTAGGGGGATATGGGTAGAATTTAGAGTATAGGATTGAAAACAAATCAAATCTGGTAATGACAGTGAAAGTGACCATTTGGACTAAGCCCAGCATTTTCAGTTATTGTCAGCAGCAGCCAATACAGCAAGTGCAATTATGTGGTAATTCCCAAACTGTGCTCTGTAAAACACTGGCCCCCTTCGTCTGCTAATAGGGGCATGTGAATTTGGGAAATACCACGTACTCTTGGAGAGCCATAGAACACAGTAGTATATTTTAGGCTCCGGGAAGTCCTACAGTAAAGAAACCTACTTAACTGTGTTTAACCTAGTGTATCTCAAACATATTTGACCATAGAATTCTCTTCTTCACATAACATTTATTAAAAACCCTTGGAACACACTTTGGAAACTGTTACCCTGTAACGTGGGAGATACTTTCAAATCCACAATCTTATTCGAGCCTCAATCTTCGTAAGTGCCAGTTCAGAAGGACTTGCTCTACAACATGACATTGTAATGTTGTAGTGCAACACTGCTTCTGAGGTTGAGTTTGGATAGGAGGGCAGGGGCCCCAAACTGAGCTAGGATGGGTGAGGGCAGTGGGGTAAACCAGGGCTAGAAA
Organism: Rhinolophus ferrumequinum; assembly: GCF_004115265.2. NCBI lineage: Eukaryota > Metazoa > Chordata > Mammalia > Chiroptera > Rhinolophidae > Rhinolophus > Rhinolophus ferrumequinum. The sequence continues at coordinate 29,817,636 of NC_046304.1, read as the reverse complement.
GAGTATCCAAGGAAAAGAAGCAAATCATCCTAATTCCAGAAACTGTGTCCAGCACGCAGGAGCTTGCCAGATTGTAGTAGATTTAGGAGACTCATCCAGCCAAAGGCTGGGAGTTGGATACTACATCTGAGAAACACTGTTCCCCAGGTTGGGGCATGCCCTGTGATGTTGTTTCACCATATCTTGTGTATGTCCTTCCTTACCTCTGCTTGGGTTCTTCCCTGAAATACTTAGTGATTTGTTCCGAGAGCATGTTAGACACCATAAATTCAGAGATAAGGAAACATAGGCCCTGCCCTCAAGGAGTTGCATATGTAGTAAGAAGGCCTGAAAATAAACTTTTATAAGGTTGCTTAATATAAGGGGAGGCCGTGGGCACAGATTGGAGGAATCTAGAGGAAGACTTGTTCTTTAGAATTAGTAAGAGTTAACTAGATTAATGAGATGGGAGGAAAGAAGATTGTACGAGAGAAGAAAGTATTGTTGAAGTAGATAAAAAACAAGCCATTTCATACTATAGAGTAAGTACCGTATTTTGCCATGTATAATGCGCTCTTTTTACCCAAATTTGTGAGGGAAAAATAAGGATGCACATTATACTTGGGTAGCAGTAATTCCGTATCTATATAAATGTTTTTAATTCTTTTACTTATGCTTATGAGTTAAAAGTTAATTTCTAACTCTAGAAATTAATAACGATATCCGCATGCAAAATAATACCCTGGGATACGATAATGGGTTTTGTTGAACTTACAACGAACTTGCAATGATGAAGAGTTCTTGGCCTTCTATGATGCTCAAATATCGTAAATTTTACCAATACATAAAATTTCTTGTACCATAATATGTTAAAAAATAAATGCTAAAATTCCTTAATAATACAAAAAAAAACAAGTACTTAAGTGTAAACAAATAAAAATCTGAATTAAAAAATTAAAACAAAAGATTTTTTTTCCCTGAAAGTTTGGGCCAAAAACGTTGGTGTGCATTATACACAGCAAAATATGGTATTTGATCCAGAAGGCATTGGTTGGCACTGAATTTTTAGCAAGTGAGCAACAGTGTGATTTGTCATTAGAAAGATCTCTTGGCTGGAGTGGAGCATGAATTAGAAAAGAATTAGAATAGAGGCAGAGAGACGAGCAATTTCCGTGACTTAGGCTAAAGTATCGGAAAGGGAGAGGAAGGAAGAGGTTTCAGAGATGTTACAGCAAGATGGTCACAGGACTCACTATGAATGTCAGGTAAGGAAACGTAAGGAATCAAAGATGAACATGCTCCTGCATTTCCTTTTACCCAAGAAGAAAAAAAGAAGTGGATTTTGCTGAACCTTAAAATATGTCTAAGACTTATTCAAAGGATTGGATCCCGTTCCAATTGCTTCCTATGACAAGGGACTGCAGTAGGGTAGAAACCGTGTCACTAGGATCGGGACTTGCATGAAAGGGGAGAAAAGGACAATCTTCCAGGTTGTAATTGCCTTCCTTGTTCTTCTCAAGTCACGTAACACAGACTACATCCTGGATCCATCCCGTGATGAGTGCTCTGCACCTGTCTTGCTCAGAGGAGAACGAAGAGGAGTGCTCCAGAGAACTGCCTGACCAGAAGAGTTAATGGTTTTCTGTAGGAAGCTGAGCATCACGGTCTCCTGGCATCTCAGTCTACACAGATGACTGAGACGCGGGGGTCTACCATAGGAGTAAAACACATTACTTGGTGAAGTCGTGAAATGGAGACTCTGGATTTAGTCTATTTTTGTAAAACTTTTTATATAACTATATACATTTATAAAATCAGTTACCACTACAATAGCTCTTTAAAAATAATCTAGTCATATTTTTTGAAATCATATATAATTTGATTTTTATATTATGTACATATACTTTTCATATATAATTAGATATTTGTAATTTCATATACAGTTCTTTATAGATGTGATACAGTGATTTTTATCATTAAGACATGTTGGAAAATCGTGCAGACATAGTGAAACACTTCATTTATTTGATAATCCACTAACCTTTTTTATCTGTCATAGGAAAGTGATTTCAGAAAGCTGTGGGGTTTAGGTTTGTTGTTTTTTTTTTTCAAGATCACAGACAACTATCTCACAGGCTACTGAATACAGCCTACATTTTTATGGAGCTTTCTAATTTACATCATGATTTTCAGACCCTGTTTTTATTTAAACCATACAGCACGCCTGTGAAGCACATCCAGTGGGTCATTTTTCTTCTTGTTTTTCAGTTAGGGAAAGAGTGGTTCAGAGAAATGAGGCACCTCGTCCCGGAGCTGAGACTCATACCCAAGTCTTCTGATCCCATGCCCAGTGTTCTTTCCTCTGCACCCTGCCGTCCCAGCAGAGGGAGGTCACAGCCCAACACACAGGGCACCTTGGTTCTGTTGATGCAGCTGAGCCCCACAGCTGTGCTCTCCACTAGCCACAGAGATTCTGAAGGCACCTCGCAGTCACACATGGCCCCCGCATAACCCCACTGTTCTCCTATAAACCCTTCCCCCTTCTTTACCTCCCAACCCTCACCAGGTAGGAGCATGGTCTTGTGATACTTCAACAGGCTTCTTGCAGCAGCTTACATATTTTTCAAGGTAAAGGGGCTGGCTCACATCAGGCCTGCTTAGGTTGCCCTAGCCAGCGGGAGTGTGTGGGGGGAGCTGGGGAGGAGAAGGGCACCCAGCATCTCCTCTGCTATCAAAAGAGAGACATCCTGGACTCTCTTCTGCTGCGAGTTCAAGGCTGACCTCATTATTGCTGGTCTCACCCTTCCCACTAATTATACATTTGATTTGATTTGATTCGATTGTAAGGATGCTACTAGACAGTTTCTGGCAGGAATGAGCCATTAACTTAGAGTGCTCAAGATTTTCTCTCCGTTTAATGATTTAAACCTGGGTCTGGGGAGGGGGATGGAGGGGGAAAGAAGTCATTTTAAATGTCCTGGACATTAGATACCAACTGAATAATAAGAAGGCACTTATTCTTATCCACTGTTATATTTTTAGGCACTATGCTTAGAAAGAAAATAAGAATCATTAGTTAATCAGGATACCTGTTCCCAAACCATACCTGGTAACACTGAGAAGCTACTGTCTGTCACTCTGGCCTATTCTTTTCTCTTCTCCCTGCTCCCCCTGCCCCAATATACCTCTTCCTCCTCTTCTTATCCTCTCCTTCCTTCTCTTGCTCTCCCTATCTTCCTCCCCACCTTTGACATACAAGTAGAAAACAGAATTCTGAACCTGCAGGTTCTGGAAGGAACCTTGAGGATCATCTGATTCAGTGATGTTCAAACCTTTTTTGGTGAAAAAAGACTTTTTTTTTTCTTCAAATGAATTCTTATACAGAATCCCAATATATGTAACAGATTTTTTTTAAATATTGCTGCTCTGCTTGAAGCAAGATGGAGTCCCAGAACGTCTGTGCAAACCCGGAGCTCCATAGAATATCGTGTAAGAATCACCAGTCCTAAGAGTTTGCACAGCAAGTTACCGGTAGTGGCCAGGTCAGGAGCAGACATAGATCCTAAGGCTCCCACTATACTAAATTTCATATGGCGTATACTATAGATGTGTATTGTAAATATATCTATACCTGTGATGATGAATATATGTAGGATTCATAATGTATGTCTTGAAGGTCACATCCACGCTGATAGGTAGTCAGTAGCCATGAGAAAAGTTTCAGAATGGCTGGAGAAGACTTGTGTTTCACCTGACAGCTATTGGAATATTAGGAAGCTGCAGGGAGACAAGTTTTGAGAGAAGCCCGTGATGGAGCTCTTTCCTTGTGTCCGCCAGAGGTAGTGAGCTTCTCAAACACCTGAAGTTACTTTCATAAATTAGTAATCTATAATTGTGAAAGTGCAGTTTTTGTTGTTGCCAAATTAATGGTGTGAAATCTCTCTCCAGCTTCTGGGAGTGTTTCTCTAATTTGTTTCCAGTGAGGAAACACAGAGGAGATGCTAGAGTCGCCTGAGATCAAGGCCCTCAGGCACCCATTTCCCTGACAGACACCTCATATGTTACCTTTGCTGTTTTGTGCCACCTTCCTCCCTGCTTCTGGCAAACACTGAATGGAAAAGGCCTATAAGAGTTGTACTATTATTTATTAAGCATTTTGTGCCATACCTTGGGATTGGCAGTTTGCATATATTAGTTCATTATCTTCTTAAAACACCCCATGAGGTAGGACCTATCCTCACCTTATTTTGTAAAGAAGAAAACTTAGGTTTAGAGAGATTGCTAACTTTTGCCTGACAGCCATACAGCACTTAGGCGTAGAAGCTGGGGTTTAAGGCATGTTCTGTGCAGAGCTGCTTAGCTTTCGTGGTGCATAATGCTTGGGGCAGAGATGGGTCAGTTTTAGAAAGAGGCAGGTCCCGGTTCAGTGCAATAAGGAACTTTCTGGTAGTTAGTGCTCGGGGAAAAAAATTCCCCAGGAAAAGTGGACACGTTGTCCCAGGGGTGTTCAGTCACTCTGAACTCCTTACTGTGGCAGTGTGACTGAGGAGGTTCAGGCTCGGAAGTGGCTGGACCTTTGAGCATTCTCTGAGATCCCCTCCTCTTTATGCTTCTGTGACCTCCAGACCAACAGATAAGTGCCCTGAGAGCTGCGCAAAGAAACATGTGGTGGGGACTCATTAAGAATCTTTTTTCATTGCCAACAGAACCCCACATTGTTTTTTGGTGCGTTGACATTTACATAGCCAGCCTTTCTTTCATATAAATCAACCGTATCGGTGTGGTCATTGTAAACTCTTCTCCGTTGACCTGCTGACTCAGATTTTAGGGTTAGAACATCTCGATGTCCTTGTGTCCTCCCATCTCACTTTACTAGAGTGACCAGGCTTAGCCATCCTTATTCATTCTCAGAATACTTCCTGAGCTCCAACAATGTGCCAAATAAACACTGTATTAGGTACTAGGGTGAAATACGGCAGGTAGCCAGCCACTTCCTGGGCTTTGCTTGCTGTTAGTTAAAAAGTAGAAAGCTTCTCAGGTGGCCAGAATTGAGCAGCTTCTCTTTAAGTTTTTGAATTTTAAAAATCTATTTCCATTTTAAAAAAAACAAATAGGATAAAATTGAATAAAGTGAGGGGGGAAAAAAAGCCCATCTCACTTTCCAGACGTAATATCATCACTAATATTTGATAAATATTTTTACTCAAAGGAAATCAGCTTTCTTTTGACTTAATGTATTGTGATTACGTTTTATGTGAATACATAGATCAATGTTATATTTCAAATGTCTGCATAAATTTGTATAGCCAGCAATCTATTAATGAATGTTTAGGCTGTTTTAAGTTTTCTTCTGTTACTAACAATGTCTCAGTGAACATTCTTATATTTATATTCTTATAGCATTAAATCCTTTTCCTCATATATCGATGCACTCTTGTACCAATATGTGTAGACTGGGAATACATTCATAAAAGTAAATTGCTATGTCAAAGGTATGTTTATTTTAATTTTGGTAGATATTCATAAATTTTGCTCCATAAAAATAGAACCAATTTACACTACCACTAATAGTCTATGAGAGCTTCTTTTCTCTTTATTACAGGACTTTCTTTGGTCCTTAGACTGCCAATAACTTTTCTGATTGTTTTTGTCCTTAGAAGAGTAGCCTTCTTTCCATCATTGCCTAAAGACCTCAACTTTGTCATTGTTAGGTTTTAGTTGTCTTTTCGCAGAGACTGACTCGCCTTGTAGAGGGGAATCTAGCATTGACTAAGTCACTGTATGTGGAACACGTCATTACTCTCAGCTTTTAACCTGAAAATATTTACCTTTCCCACTTTATACATAATGGTGATAAAAACCAACTCTTAAGTGAGCTCACTTGGGCCAGAGCCCTTGGAAAAGTGCAAAGCACAATACAAACACACCTGCATGTTCTTTGAGTCTCAGTCTCCCCATCATATAAGAATGATTTTAATCCCCTGCGTCTTCCCAAACCAGTTCACCTCAGCATCCATTTCCTGAGCACCTGCTAAATGCCTGACAAGACGCCAGGTCTGGAAGTTACTATGCTGACTAGTACAATTGCCTAGTACTAGTCAAGAAGCTCATAATCTGGGTGGCTGGTTAGCTCAGTTGGTTAGATCATGGTGCTGATAACACCAAGATTGCCTGTTTGATCCCCGCACGGGCCACTGTGAGCTGTGTCTTCCTTTAAAAAAAAAAAAAGCAGCAGCAACTCAAAATCTAAAACCTTTTCCCTGTCTTTTTTTCCCAAAAACCTTCTATTTTTCCTTAAGAGTAAGAAGTTAGGGTTTGTTTAATAAGAACCCCTGAAGAGAGCCCTTTATCACTCTCTTAAATTTGAATAATTGTAAAATAATATTAACAACACCCCTTGACCAGGAATAAAAGACACTGTATGAAGGGCCGCTCCAATAATAAATGCAAAGCAGCTGTAAAAATATAGAGTCAAATGATACTTTCATAAAGTGCTTTCAAAATTAGAAAATATTATTCTTTATCTAGGGGGAAATGGGACATTTTTATTTTCTCTGCTAAGTGCAATGCAATTTCTTCAAAGGTCAACTTGAATTGTACACTATATACGAGAACAGAAAGAACGGAACTCACGCCCTCCACTGCATATAACTTTTGAGAAGAGAAAAAGAACTTGAAACAGAATATGCCTGTGGAGCTTAACTTTAGAAATAAAATACCCAAAGTGTTTATCTGTAACCATCCACATGTAATACCATTGTGCCTACATGGTGATTGTGTAAATATTAAACGCAATTCTGTACTTGTTTTCTTCATATGACTTTTTGCATTAACTACATAGTACTATTAATACTACTCTTGTTGACTTTTTCTTAAGTTTGATTTTCACTCTTGGGGTCTGAGGGAAAGTGCAGTCAGATTAATAGCTTGGACCCCCATCCCCGTATCACCAGATGATTTTTTATTACTACCCTGTTTATTTCTTTTACATTACATATCAGCTGGTAATGATCTTTTGCTTATCGTCTTCCTTCATAATAGGGGTAATAGTGGGAGTAAGCTCCGTGAGGGCAGGGGTTTCTCTCTTTTATTTACCCTGCTATCCTAGGCCTCTAGCGCAGGGCCTGTCACGTAGTAGGTGTTCAGTGCACACCTGCCAAATTGGATGTGTAATGTTCTGTCCATAACTAAGACTTAGTTCTCATCCTTAACTCTCATGCCTTTATATTCATTTATTCCCTTAAAATACTTACCAAGAGATCCTAGATGCCAGACGCTTTCCTAAGTACTAGGGACAAAATGCAAAGCAGGCTTTGTGGCCCTACCCTCCATGTGATTCATATTTTATGCAAAGGACATTCAACTTAAATTAACTAAAGCTTTTCCATTTATTTTTGTTCTGCCCCTTCTTTATCCCGTGTTTGAACTTCTAGGCATTTAATGTTCATTGCCTCAAGAAAGAGGTGTGACATCAGAAAGCAGAGGAACACATGTTCTTTGAGTTTTAAAGGTCTGGCTCCTTAGGGAACTGGAAAGGATCCATGATTTAGATGAAAGATTTGATAATGAGGAAAAGCAAGGCTTTCCGACTCCCTATCTTGAAAATAATTCCCCTGGCTGTGGGAGGGGAGAGAGACCGCAGACGTTGGTGGGGCTCAGAGAAAGGGGCAAAGGCCCCACCTCCTGGGGGCGGCAAAACCCCAATTATATTTGTTAGTTCTGAGAGCAGAGGAGACCCATTCCTCACTGTATCCTAGAGTGGAAATGATGTCATGGTATGTCTAGGGAGATGAGGCCTTGGACGAGTTTCAGTGAGCTTCCTCCAGCCAAATATCCAAACTGGAAAATCAGATTGATTTCCATGAACCCGAAAGGATTCTAGGAGTAGCAGGAAGACCCGCTGGTCCTGAGTGAGGATGTTTTTTCATTCAATCCCCACAGCCTGTCTCGAAACCCAGTTTGGACAAAGACATCAGACCATCCAAACCCAGAGTGCCTCGCCACTAGATAAGCCTCCCCGAGTTTAACAGTGACTCCAAAGAATGAAGGGAACTGCACGTTGGCTGAGATTAGTGTTGGTCAGTTTCTTCCCTACTGATGTTTCCTTCCTCACACAGGGAGCTCGTTTAGAGTAACACTTCTGCCCCATCTCTGCCCCACTGCTCTCAGGCAGTGACTTACTCCGTGAGCTTGGGATAAAGAACAAGACATGTACTGTTTCTAGAACATTTCTTAAATACATTCCCTTTTCTCTGCCCCATGCAAACACTGCCTTTTCATTTTTCAGGTCGTTCTCATTTATTACCTGGATGATTGCAGTGTAGGCAATATACCTTCCTACCTCTCTACCACCCCTGTCTTCAGCACTCTCCCCACCATACTTCTGTTAGAATTAGCTTTCTGAAGCACCAGTTTGATTCTGGTGCCCTCTTGCTACTTTTCAGTAGTTCCTTAGTATTTGCCATTCATTATCTGATCCCTTCTACTTTCTTTCCAGCCCCATTTTTCATCCCCAACTGTCACTCAGATAGGCTGCTTGTTCTGTCTCGGGAACTTCAGCCTCATTTCCTCATCAGATTCCTTCTCCTTCTTTAAGACATCACTCTTGATTCACCTCTGTGAAGATCGGGACACATGCTGCCTTCCACATGCCCAGCCGTGGGCTCTGTGGGTGCCCCCTCTGCATGCCCAGCCTCGCTTCCCACTTGGGGGCAGTGGGAAGAACTTCCACCCTAAGAGGAGTTGCTGACCTGTTTGTCCAAAAACGCACTAGGTGACTATATTTATTTGCTAATTCATTTTTATCTGGTGAGCTGGGTTACTGAGTCTTCAAAGCTTCCAATCCGGTCTTAGCCTCTCCTTTGTGCTTCCTCTCTCCATGTGGTAACCAAAATCAGAACTCTGGTTAAAGCCAACCCCTCGTCTCTCACTGTGGCTGCCCCACTTAACAGCAGTGAGGCAAGTAAAGCCGGTGGAGCTGGCAGGGAAATGGGAAGGTAGGCAACCGGCTCAGTCTCTTGTTTCTTATTTGTCTACTGTTGCATTGGGGTGTTTTTATCCAGAACTCGGGGGGGGGGGGGGTGAGAAGGTTAACGGGGAGGAGCCACACTCTGAAATCCTGCCTCAGCCCCCATCACTGCAAACCTCTTAACAAAGCCTCTATCACACTATATTGGCAATTAATTTGGGCAAGAGAGAGACGTGTATGTTTCTCCTACTAGACTGAGCCCTGTAAGTCAGAGTCCATATATTATTTTTTATCTCTTGCATAAGACATGGCATAGTAATATTCAATAACTATTTACAGGCTAAATTTAAAAAGTGATTTATTGTTTTCAAAAACTCTTAGCTGTCTCCTGCTTCTGGCAAAGAGAGACAAAGTGAATGAAAAAGAAAATGGGTTGGGAGTTTAAGCATGTCTGCACTAACTAGTTCCAACGTTGGAACAACATAATGGATTTTGTTGAAGGAGGAATGTGTGCTGCCTAAGTTTGGCCATCACACTGTATGATTGCAGTGGGGGTGGGGATGGTAAAGCGCATATTCAAACATTGTTGATTTGCGGAAGGTTTTGGAAAAAATACAACAGGATGATTTTGGTATGAAAGGGTAGATAAAGCCTGAGAGCAAATACAAGGTTAGTGCATTTCCAGGCAACCGCGTTCAAACTTCTGTTCTTATAGGTTAATTAATCATGTTGCTGAAGAATTGATTTGGCACAAGGGAGCTGTTTATTGCTACAGTACTCTGCAAGTGCAGAAATTATCCCATCTATAACTAAGCCCACTGGAATTGCTTCACTCTTGCTGTTTCACAGTGGAGAAATTCATCTTTCATCAGCAAAATATGGGAAGGGAAAACAGGAAGACAAAACAAACTGGGTGGGTAATAAAGCGACCTTGGTATATAGACAGTTCAGGTCACGTATTTCTCTGGAACAGAATATGAAAAAAGATGTTTGTGAGCAGATCCTAGCTCTATATACTGAGTAGTTTTATCATTCAGGGAACTAATCCACGCATTTAATCTAATGCCAGCTTTTTATATTTGCATGGTGATCTCATGAGTTATATATAGTTCTGTGATCACCATGAAAAAAAATGTAAAAATTTGCACCAAATTAAATGCGTAGAGTACCTCGCTGAGTGGTAAAAGTGCTCAAAATAAGGAAAATCCAAAGGAAATAGGATGCGTGTGTATGTGGGGTGTGTGTGTATCACACACACGCACACACATATACACACTTTGGAGAAACAAGAAATATTTGATAGACTAAAGTCTACCAAATTTTAGGATTATGACCAAACTGGTGGTTTCTTACTAACCAACGGAACCTCTACTGTCATAGATGGTGACAAGTCTTTGCAGTTAGGTCAGTTTTTCCAATATTGCTAAGATTGCTCATTGATTATATTCCTTCTGTCTCTTTGAGTACCATATTCCTCATTAGTACTTCACCAAATTTAAGACTCCATCACTTATAAGATTCACCATTATTTCATAGTATCCCTAACTATGAAAAAAGGCATTAAAAATATAACATAGTACTTAGAATGTCTGTCTTATGGCCCTTTAAGTAAATCTAAGAGATTTTTGAACATATATTTTCATCATGTGTTTATATAAAGGAAAATGAAATAGAAATAAATAGTGATATTCCTGAAACGTCTACATATTTCGAATGGAACTCTTCTGAATCTGTTTTGAATCAGAGTTGCCGTCCACATTTTACACAGTAGCATCCTTCCTGTCATCAAAGTGAAGCATTTCTCAGAGAAGAGCTCCACTACTGTTTCTGGGATTTTCCCCTCACATCTTTGACATCTATTCTGCAATTTTGATGTTAGCATTTTTGGATCTTTTCGAAAGGATTTGATAGATTTTTAGATAACAATCAGGATTCATATTCCTTCATCAGATAGTCCTTAAATGCTTTACTCACTGCAAATGGAAGGAGTGACAGTCCACAGGAAAAACAACCAGGTTCATGCATGCACAGGCAGACAACTATATCATGGTTTCCCAGCCAACAGCAACGGTAAGATATCATTCGTTGTAAGACACATCTTGTAATACGTTTGGTTCCCTAGAAATGAATATTTGTGTGACTTAGGAAAAAACAGTAGGAAGATGGAGAAATAGGACCAACAGAAAAGTAAGGGGGGAATAAATAGACAAGGGTGTGATGTCAAGCAAAGCCCATGGGGAGAGGGGCAGGGGCGGGGGTAACTTCGCTCAGTGCCACAGGGGAGCTCTGGGGACAGTGCAAGTGCTACCTCAACTGTCCAAGTAAGAAGTCAGGGAGCTGTAGTATTTCTAGCCCTGCAGCGTCAGCTCTTGGTTAAGCATGGGAGGCCTGGGAGGGAGACGTAAATTTCCAGGTACCATTGGCTCTACATAGGCAAGAAGGATTCTTGCAGCCCTCCAACAGAGAGATGCAGGTGCTGGATGTTGAGACTGAAAGCACACAGAGCTGATGTTCAGGAGAGCAGTAGAGGGATCCAAGAGCACTGACAGTGTCTGCTATACATCCCGATTTCAAAGACATTTACATATGAAAAATGTGTGTCTTAGAACTGATGAAATACGGTATTGAGGATCAAATTTCCTTGTACATGAGTCATCCATAGCATCCTTAAAATTGAGTTAAAGACGAAATGCCTTAACAGATGAAAACAGAATGGCCTTTCTGAAAAATTATTTAATTGAATCAAAATAACTTGAAAAGCTCTTCCTAAAAATCCTAACAGAAAATACTTGGAAGAGATCGAGTGATTTGTCCCTCCACATTCAGGGAGTTGAATGTCTAAGCTATCCAAGACAGATAACTCTGTATTACTTACTCTGTGGAGTGAATCTTTAAAAAAGCGGTGGACGATTCAGACTCACTCAATCATCTATTCCAGTGCTTAGTTCCTTGCCAATTTCAAAGAAATTGGAAACAAACCTTCCCACCTGTGATAATGAGCCTTCCTTAGAATGATTGATTAATTACTTAAGATATGTATTTAAGTATTTCTAAAGCACAATAATATTCTATGCTAGGGTACATGACAAAGCTTTCTCAAGTATTCCTAGGGCGTCTGTAAATCACTACAAACTTTCTGGAAAACAGTCTTGGCATATCTATCAAGAACTTTTAAAATGTTCAGACTTTTTGACCCTGTAGTTCTACTTCTATGAATTTATCCTCACAAACGGTCACAGTTTTAGACCAAAAAATACTGTATTGAAAAGATTTCCTGAAGTATTATTTAAAATAGAAATAAATACCTGTGTGCCTCAAACCAGGGTAATGTCTAATTAAAATATGGCATCTAACCTGATGGAAAATGTTTAATAATGGTTAATGACTCAGGGAAAGTATCACAGTATAACATATAAAATTCTCTACAGCGAACATGTATTTTATAAGAAAAAGTAAATGTTTCCCCTTACATTTTTTTAGAATTTTGCTTTAGAACTCTGTTTACAATCTGGTGAAATTCATAATATTATAGGGGCTGGAAAGATGAATATTGGACTGTGTCCATGAATGAAGCCTGACCTTTTTATTTTCAATACTCAAACTGGTTATTGTGGAAGCAAAAAAAAAAGCAGATTTGCATTTAATATATGTGTCAGATTCACTGCATTTGATGCTTGTTCGGGATTTTTTTTTTTTTCCTTGCTAGAAATGCTTAAGTTGTCACAGACATGATACTTCTTTTTTCATTCTCTGGGGAGGACCAGGTTTGATGGCAGAGTAAAGACTGAGGTCCTTGCTGCTATTGTGGGTGTCAATTTAAGTATTCCTGGGTGGTATCGTTGAGTGAACTGCAGGGCACCTCGGTTTGCCATCTATATCTTGTCATCATGAAAGATCCAGGCCCTATTTTTCTCTCCACTGAAAACATTTGTGCAGTAAAAATAGCAATGGATTTCTAGCAGAGTTGATGCATCATTAGGTTTTAACCATTAACTCTTTGTACCTAGAGCCAGGTCTGCAGTATTCTTCCTTTAGACACGGTGCCTGGTGCAAAGTGTGCCCCCAAAACATTAGGCGAGCTGCTAGATAACTTCTTTGCAGGCAGCACAAACTCTTAGAGTCAATATGAACTTGTAAATTCCTCTAGTCCAATGATCTTACAAATGAAAGTATCCTTTTAAAGCAAATGAAAGCATCCTTTTAAAGCATGGCTTTGCTCGGATATTCCTACCAAGGAGGAAATTGCTAACTCCTTCAAAAAAATTCTTGTTTTGCCTAAAGGTGATTTTTAAAATTCTCTTCTAACATTCAACTAAGATGATTGATTTACCAACAATAAATGACCAGTGAATTAGTCTCCTCTAGTGAATTTCCTTTGCTGACCTCCCCACCGGAGACTCAGCTGGACTCCAGACCCTTTTGAACACATCCCATCATGGTGTTTTATGGTCCATCTGAATACACATAATAAGATATGTGGTGCCATCTACATGGCAAGTGTACCTCCTATCATGTTGTGGGTTGACTTGTGTCCCCCCAAAATTTGTCTGTGAATCCTAACGCCCAGTGCGTCAGGATGTGACTTTATTTGGAGACAGGCTCTTTACAAAGGTAATCAAGTTAAAATGAAGTCATTAGGGTGGGCCTTAATCCAATATAAGGACTAATGACCTCATAAAAAGGGGGAATCTGGAGATAGACACCTGGGGAGAAGACCATGGGAAGACTGGAGTTTGATGCCACAAGCAGCTACCTGAAGCTAGGAGAGAGGTCAAGAACAGAACCTTCTCTAGTGCCCTCAGCGGGCGCGTGGCCCTGCCAACACTCGATCTCTTGGCTCTCACCTCCAGAACTATGAGACAATAAATTTATTGGTTACGCCACTCAGTTTGGGGTACTTTGTTCCTACAGTCCTAGCTCACTAATATACCCCCCCACCCAGAACTACCCCTTTTAAATAAGAAAAACAGTTATATTTATAGTATTAACAACCCTGAGTGATGGTATCACTATTGATCATTCTTTGTAGATGTGAGTTCTTGTCCTATTGAGATCAGAAGTCAGCTCTCTTGGAAGCATGTCTGAGAGTCTTCTCTTATGGAGTGAGCTCACGAGACCGTGGGTACCATTTGACCCATCTGCTTAGTAGTAAAAACAACCCTCCAAGTGGCCCATTTGGGTGATGGCCAGGCCTGATATGTTAAGAGACCCATGGCTGCACAGTAGAATTACCTGGAGAGATTTTAAAACTCATGAAGTCTAGCCAAACCCCCAGACCCATTATATCTGAATCTTTGGGCATAGGACCCAGGCACCAGTGTCTTAAAGATCTCCAGATGATTCCAGTTTGTAACAAAAGTTGAGAATCCCTGTCTTAGTTTGCTGTGGGATCATAACTAAAACTTTCCAGGGAGAAGGTTGCCAAAAAAAAGTTACATTCTTGGGTGCACATATTCTTATAGTCACAAAATTGAAGCTGCAACTTCAACAGTGCTTGCAATCAGATACACGCACACATTCCAACTGCATGATTTCCTTTGATAACTTTCACTTATTGCACATTTTAAGACCGCCCCTAAATCCCCCCCCTTTTTTTATTGTTAATGATAATACCTCCTAATCACTTTTGTATACAATTTAAAGTTTGCATCTCATGGTAACCTCATGAAGTAGTCGGGGTAAGCATTTCTGTTTTGCATATGAGAAAACTGAGGCTTAGATAGGGTATGTAACTTTTCCAAGTCATATTAGGGTTATCAACTTGTCCCAATTTCCCTGGGATTTTCCCCATTTTAAAACTGGAGGTCCCACCTCCCAGGAACCCCCCTCAGTCCTGGACACGTTGGGGTGGTTGGTCACCCTGCACCTACGGCAAGAGGTGGAAAGGAGTCCAGTTAGTTACCTGCTCTTAAGGACAGTAAAGCTTGTGTAAGCCAGCCCCTCCTTTCGTGGGGAGAAGAAAAGACTTGGGTAACTCTCCAGAACCCCTGATGGAATTCCTTCCACTCTTAGAAAGATATTGAGGGGTTGCCAGGGCAAAAAGAAAAGAAAAAGTGACTGTGTCTCCTGCCAAGTTTATGGTACATTCCACGGATTGGAAATTCCCAGACCACAGAGCAGAAAGCTGTGTCAGCAATGTGGTCTGTTTCAGTTTGTTGTTGCGTTGTTATAGTTTTGGTTTATTTATTTAATATTTTGAATAATAATCCAGAAAATTGACTTTTTTGAGAGTGTACAATTCTATGAATTTTGACACATACATAGATACATTTATTTGACCACCACCATAAAGAAGCTACAGGACAGTTTTATCACCCCAAAAGCTCCCTCTTGATATCTTCTTATAGACACAACCTTTCCCACCCCAAATCCTGGCAATCACCTCCAGTTCTTTATAACTATAGTTTTGTTGCAAGAATCAATTGTTTGTTCATTTCTTTACTGAGTAGTATTCCGTTGACCGCAGTTTGCTTATTCATTCACCCGTTGAAAGACATTTGGGTTGTTTCCAGGTTTCCATGATTATGAATAGAGCCCCTATAAACATTCATGTATTAGTATTTGTTTTTCAACTGTGGTTTAAAGACACCAAAGCCATAAAATTTGTGTATGAACTTAAGTGTTCAGTTCTCCAGGGGAAAAACCCAGAAGCATGATTGCTTGATCATGTGGTGTACTAGTTTTCTATTGCTGCCATAACAAATTACCACAAGTTTAGTGGCTTAAACAATACAAATGTATCATTATCTCACAGTTCTGTAGGTCAGAAGCCCCACATGGATCTTAGCGGGCCAAATCCAAGCTTTCAGCAGGACTGCATTCCTTTCTGGAGTCTCTAGGAAAGAACCCATTTCTTTGCTGTGTCAGTTATTGGCAGAATTCAGTTCCTTGAGGTTGTAGAAGTGAGGCCCAGTTTCCTTCCTTGGCTCATGGTCCCCTTCTTCTACCTTCAAAGCCAGCAATAGCCAGTCAAGTCCCTTTCACATCACATCTCTCTCTGCCTCTGCTCCCTTGTCACCTCTCTGACCCCGCCAGGAAAGACTGTGTGCTTTTAAAAGACTCATATGATGAGGTTGGGCCCACCTGGATCATGTAGGACAGTGTCACCATTTCAAAATCAGTGTCCTCAGTCACGTCTTCAAAGTCCCCTTTGCCTTTAAAAAGTGATGCTGTCACAGGATCTGGGTGTTAGGGCATGAGCATCTTTGGGAGGACATTATCCTGCCTATCTTTTCAAGGAACTTTCAAGCTGTTTTCTAGACTGGTTGTACCATTTTACCTTCCCTTCCGCAGCGTGTGCGTTTCAGTGGTTCCGTGTCCTGTAAGCACTTGGTATTGTCAGTATGCTTTGTTTTCGCCCTTCTGATGGGTACTGTAGTGGTATCCCAGCATGGTTTAAATTTGCATTCCCCTCAGGGCTAATGATGTTGAGCATTTCATCTGCTATTTTCCATCTGTATATCCTCTTTGGTGAAATGTCTGTTCAAGTTTTTTGCCCACTTTGAAATTGGGTTGTTTGTTTTCTTGCTACTCAGTTTTGTGAGTTCCTTATATATTCTGGATACAAGTCCTTTGTTATGTATGTGATTTTCAAATATTTTCTTGTTTAATTCTAATTTTTCCACATTTCATCTCGGTGACAGTTACACACGTAATTTTCCCATACCATGGGTTCCATGAAGGCTGGCCTAGACTACAGAATGATTCAATTTCAGTCTCTAAGTTAGGGTATTTCCGATCTTATAATGGCTCTGCCTCCTCCTAGTAATGATAGATCACACATATTTCCAAATCACAATTCAGTCCATTCTCATATTACTCTTGGAGAGTACAGCTTTTGCTCTGTAAGAAAATTAGTGTAAGCTCACAGGATAGTAAGGAAAATGCAAATGCATAAACTCGTGGCATCTACAACTTCTTTCACACCAGTGTCCCTACAGTCCAGTACCGTGTGACTGTGGGTGTGGCCTTCACCACAGAACCATTACGGGCATCAAATGACAGGAAGTCAGCATGAACTAAGAGGAATTTTGAGAGCCCTGAAGAGTGATCCCTAAGCATGGGGAAGAGATTTGCCATGCCATTGAATTATACAGATAAATAGACACCACATCTGCTTGAAACAATTTGACTTCTGAGATCTAAAGATACCTGGTGATGCTCATAGAAAAGATGCTGAAAATTAAGCAGAGGGGGGAGATTTTATGACCAGCCTTCTGCAAAGTCTTGTGTATGTTTGTATTATAAGGCAGCAATCTGGAGCTATCTTGAGAATTACCTCCAAGAATCTAAAGTTTCCAGAAACCATCCCAGAGAATTTGAAAATCATAAACTTCCCTGTACCAAGTAGAGGACTTTATCAGTCAGAAACCTGGCAAGAGATAGAAGCCATCACATATGGTCCAAATGAAGATGCTACTTATAAATTGGTGGTGAGGTTCAGGAAACAAGCAAGCGATGGTGAAGCGCTGAGAAACTAACAATATGAGCCATGTCTACTTTTAGGTCGGAGAGAGAAGGGAAGCCATAATGTTGTGGAGACCACTGGATGTTGGACCGTGGAGGTGAGGGCCCCTGCTGAAGCTGCACCTGTGGCGGGGCGCAGCTCCTGTCAGAATGTGGCATCAATGCACGAAGGAGCAGAAAGGTCAGGGGGTTTGCCCTGACCTTGCTCTCCTCCCATCCTCCCTGCTCCTGTGGGTGCTTCCCATTGCTGGACGGAAGACTGCCCCAAACACCTACCTGGAGGGCCCATGGGAGGCAGTCCACAGGGCTCCCTTCCTCCTGGGGCTGAGGGGCCAAATGGAGGCCAGCCAGCATAAGGAGTAATCCAGTAATGACTGATTTGTATGTAAGCAGATGAGCTGCCTGGGAAATAACATCAGAATGAGTTCACAAACCATTCCTTGGTGGATAATTCCTGCCTTCCTGTCTTCTACGGGCAGAGATGCTGCCCATGGATGAGATGCACACCGATTTTATGGTCGTAGAGCTTCCAGCCCAGTGGGATAGGCAGACAAACAGACCCCGCGGAGGGACGGAAGAGAGTGTCGGATGCACAGAGTGGAGGAAGCTAACCCAGACGCGAGATCAGGGAGGGATTCTTGGAGGAAGTTATGTGTAAAAGGAGATTTAAATAATTAGTGTGAGCCTGGCAGGTAGGGGGAGGGGTGCGAAGGTGAGAGACCCTCCTGAGTGTGATGCACTGGGGTTCGGTATAGCCAGAACATAGCTTTCGGGGTGGGCAGTGGGGTGGAGACCGTGGGAATGGCCTAAGTTAGGTCTAGAGAAGTGAGCAGGGCCAGGTCTGGAAAGAACTTTTAAGCCACATTAGGAGTTTGGATAGTACTCTAAGAATAAAGGGGAGGAAGGGAAAGATTTGAAGCAGGGTGATGGTGTAACCAGATTTTCTTAAGGCTTTTCACGATGTGCAGCACGGATGAGTGAGTAACTGGCCGTCCTCTGACTGAGACCCTGGCCAAGTGTCCCAACACCCTGGTCTTCGGTGCCCTCACCCGCGTGACTGAAGCAGTCTACCTCCCTGGGTTGTGACAAGCAATGAATGGACACGAACAGGCTCTGGCAACTACCACGCACCCTCCTAATTCTAAGTAATGCTGTGATGAAAAGAAAACGTGGCTGATCTTGTTATGTTTCCCAAGGAAATCTGCGTAGTCCTCTGACCCATTTCCCAAAGAACGGAGAGGAAATGGAGAATGGAGCAGCACACTCGAAAGGAGAGTGTGCATTCCATGGATTTCGACATGGAGATCCTGCCCAATAAATGTGAATTGATAAATGGCTGAGGGGGGCTTGTTTTGTTCTGTTTTCATTTTTGCAAACTCTGTATGACCGCAGAGGGAAAACTAAATCAATGCCATATGTCTGTAAACATCCCTCTGACATCTCTTATTATAATGGAAGATGACAATGGTTATCAGAGCAGAAGGAACATGCTTGAGTGAAAGTAAATACCAGACACCTTTCGGGAAACAAAGCGTCTCCTGGTGACCTTTGCAGCTGTTCCACTTCCTCAGGTATGGCAACAGCAGCGTAACAGCAGTCTAACCAGGATGTTTTTGCCTTGATTCCAGGAGAGTGCCTCCTCCCTCTCCCCGGGCGGTGCAGAATTTTGAATGTCACTGAAATCACGTCTTTCCCTAGGATAACATGAAATATCATTGAAGCTTAATAGAGATGAACAAAGGATCAAATTCAGATGTTAGCGATATATTACGTTGGAGGAATTACATCCATTCCACAAGCTGGGAAGCCTCTGAATTTTGTAACACGATAAGAAATAAAGTAACTAAAGCCACTATTTCTGAGTCCTTACAGCAGACCGCACCCTGTTCCAAGTAATCGACACCTATGACCTCATTTAATTGCCCTGACAGCCCTTCAAGGTGGGTATTATCATCCTCATTTAACACATAAATGCACATAAATTCATTGACCTGCTTAAAGGCACATGACTTGTGGACATGTGACTGTTTTCCCACTGAAGCGACGCAGCGTTCGCAATGTTACTTAACTGCTTAAACCTTACCTGCAAAATGGAAATAGTAAGAAGACCGAGTCCGTAGATTGTGCAGGATCACATTGCATGAGTTACATGCAGTGCCTCAGTGCAGTGTCTGCCACGTAGTAATCGCTTACTGTCTTAAAGCGCTCCAAGAAACGGAACCAATAGGAGATATACACGTATACATGTGATTTATGATAAGGAATTGGCGTATGCAATTATGGAGCCCGAGAAGTCACACCGACTTCAAACAGGAGACCCAGGAGAACTTCAAGTGTAGTTCCAGTCTGAGTCCAAAGGCTTGAAAAACCAGGAGAACCAAGCTCCAATCTGAGTGCAAGAGAAAGCGGATGTCCCGGCTCAAAAATAGGTTAAGATAATTCTTTCTTCCTCAGCCGTTTATTCTGTTCAGGTCTTCAATTCAGTGAATGAAGCCCACGCACTTTGAGAGATCAATCTGACTCAATCTGCCGATTCAAATATTAACCTCGTACAGAAACACCCCCACAGACATGCCCAGAAATGTTTAAGCAAATACCTGGCTACTCCGTGGCGCAGTCAAGTGCACACATAAAACTAACCATCATGCTTAACTAGTGCTTTGTTAGCAAATTATTGCTATTGTTATTACTGTGGACTTGGTATTCTGTGTCTGTCTAGTCACTGTATCGCATTGCTTCAAAACCAAAACAGTCATCAGTATAATGATAATGAAATCAAAAGCCACATACAATTTTTTCTTCCCACAGGAAAATTTCCAATATCTTGAACATTTAATTCATAGCAAGGGTTCTAACCACTGGCACTGTTTTCCCTAAAACTCCTGGGAATCTATGTTAGTAATTCAGAAATAGGAGAACACCACGCATTGATCCCTAGAGCACTAAAAAAAAAAAAAAAAAGCCTAATTAACAGCTTCTTGCCAGCCCTGTAGGCAAGGGCTACGGGTGTAGGTAACCAAGCGAAGAAAAGCTTAGACTATAAATTAAAAGAAGCCACATTCGTGGGCTGAGGCATCTCATTAGATTCTCCCATATCACACTAAATAATAAAAAAAACGAGTTTGAATCTGAAGGCAAAAAGCTATATTTATATCTCCACACTAAAAAATGTTTCATGGCATTTTCCTGGACTCAAACCTGTATCTCATTTTCTGAGGTGCCTGCTTTCCTACTCACCAGTTCCATGTATGATAGTGGAGTCAGAGCTAAGCTTGAAATGCAGCCCTGCCACATACTAGCCATGGAACTGTGAGCCAAATACTCATCTAGATGCTTCAGGTGCTCCCTCCATTGGGCATAAAACCAACTCTGCTAGCCCTTATGAAGGTTAAGGAAAGTGCCCAGCTCTGTGTCTGGCACTTAATACAACCTCCATAAATATGAGTTCATTTCCCCTTTCCACCTCCCAGCACAATAAGGGAAAAAGTAATTTTTCCTTAAATTACTATTGTTTTGAGATGACTGAAAGGTGGCATTCATTGTTCTCTGTGTAAGGAGAAATAGGTGGACCACCCAGTCCGCTAGTTATCACGCCATACTCTAATGAGCCTCCTTAGGAATTGTGGAGTAAGGAAGCGAGTTGGGGTGAGATTGCCACCCCTGCCCACCCCTCCTTTCAAATGGAGTTCATTTTACTTGCTTTACGTAGGCATGCTTCTGTTTAAGGTTTCATTTTACAAAGGATTCTTCAGGGAAGAATTGCAAACCACCAATCTAACAAAACTCCATTTTAGAAATGAGGAAACAGACACTGAAGGTAAGGTAACCCGACAACCATTTGAGACAGAATCAGAATTAGAATGCAGGTTCTTGGACTCCTACGTCACTGTGCTCTGTGTCATTTCAAGCTGTAACACCTCACTATGACCAGTGTGGGAATGGTGATGTGGTCTGAAAAGGTGGCCTCTCTTCTCACGTGGAAACACAGTGTTAGCCCAGGTTTACGCTGAGGGGACTTTCTCGTGAGGAGACTCCAGATGGAGGAGAGGCAGTTTTAGTTGTAGCCCAAATGTCATGATGGATACATAGGCTGTCCCACATAGCCTGGAGAAGTCCAAACCCCTCTTCTATGTTCCTGTTCCAAGCCTTCATTCTACATCATGTCAAATGACACAAAAACAATCCATCTTTTGTTTTCTACTGTAAAAGTTGAGTTTATTTGACTTTGCTGAAAATTGAGGAAGGAGAGAAGGAAAGGAAGGGAGGTGCAGGAGCCACACCACTCAGCTCATAACCTCCGTCACACTGACATCTATCTTTCTTAACCTTTCCCTTTGTTTCCCCTCCCCTCCTCATCTATGATTGCCACATAAAACTACAAATTCTTCCCGTTTTGTAAATTTGTTCAGTTTTTATTCCCTTGTTGAATATCCAAATATATATCAAGGGACTCAGCAGATTTGAAAACGTCCTCACGCTATCAATAACCACCCTTTTTAGAATGTAGTTGTGGTTACAGTTAGAAAAAAATTTTAAAAGAAAACCTGAAATTCTATTATGAGCAAAACAGAGCCATCTATGATAAACAGAGATTGCGGCAATGGTCCTGAATTTTTCCTACTTAAATTTCACCGTCCTTTTGGGTGCTCTCCCAATTCTTCTTGCCACTAACTTGCCCAGCCCTTGGAGAATGTTATAATCATTTTAAAACCCATAGCCCAAGCTTGCACTTAATTCCTCAGCTTGGTTCCCAGAGGCAGCACGGGGGGGGGGGGGGGCAATTTCATTTTAAGATAATTAAATAGCTTCTGAAATGGTGGACTAAGTAGTCCACCCAACACTCTCACAACTAGAAAGTATGGACAACATTTTAATCTGCTTGAAGTCATTGGAGAGCTTATAAAAAGAGAGACAAAGAGAACTTAGGAGACTGAGATCACAAAGAAGATGGAAACCAACAGACGGAAGTTCAATAACTGGACCTCTTTTACCCTTAGAGTATCTGCTGATTCCAGAAGAAGTAGATGACAGTTTGTTACTGAACAGGAACTTTAACAGATTAATTAGAGTTAGAGAGACAAAATTGGAGTCCTGAGTCTACCAAAGGGGCACTGATAAACTTTTGGAACTCTAAAGGCTCGGTATCTTATGAGTAAGGAAGGGTAGAATGGAAGAAGATTAAACCTTAAAGAAGTTGGAGCCAAGATTCAAATCATTTCATTCCCTGAAGTTGGATTAACATGACCCTGGATTGCTAGTGCCCTAATTGTCCTCCATAGGCAAACATAAATCCTCTTCGAAGAAAGAACATCATCATAAGTCCTTTTTCTCTTGATTTTCATTGTATAATGTCTAACACACAATCAAAAGTAACAAAGCACAATGAGAAGACAAGGCAGGACACACAAAAACCAAGAGAAAATAGAAAAGGATACAAGAAGTTCTAAATAATATGATTATTTATTAGTTGTAGCCTTTAGAATAACAATGCTTCTAAAGGAGATAAAAGGCAAGATTCAGAATTTGGGCAGGTAATTGGAAAGTACAAAAAACTCATGGAAATTTTAAAACTGAAAAATACAATATCCAAGATTAAGACCTTCATAGGTGTGTTTAACAGCATCTAAACACAACTTTAAAAAGGAAGATAGAAAAAAATATCCAGAATCATGCAAGAAGGAAAAAAAGGATAAAAATACAGGAGAGAGGGCACATGGAATACACTGAAAATGGCTAACATATGTATAATTAGAGTCTCAAAGCAAGAAAGAATGGGGAAGAAGAAAGATTTGAAGATACATTGGTGATTCTTTCTAAACTGATGAAATACATTGAGTCATCAATTCAAGAATTCTTACCCCAAGTAGAATAAATACAAAGAAACCCACATCTAGGCACATCATAGTAAAACTACTAACCAAAGACAAAAAATAAAAAATAAAAACAGAATAAAGAGACTGCTAACTGTCTCATCACAAATATTGAAAGAGAGAAAATAAAATTTTTTCTACAAAGTATTTAAGTGTTGGGGGGGAAACCCTTTCCAACTTAGAATTCCGTACCCAGCAATATGGCCTTCAAAAATAAAGGTGAACTAAAAATATTTTCAGACAAAAATTGAGAAAATTCAGTATACCCATATTAAAGGAAGGTTTTTGAGAAAAAAGAAATTATACCAGATGGAAGCTTAGAAATGAAGGAAGGAATAAACATCAATAAAAAGAGTAAATACACGATTAGAGCTCAATGAATATCGACTGTATAAAGCAATAATAATTATGTATCATAGGGTTTAAAATATCTGTGAACTTACTGATATGCAGCAATTCTAGTGTATGAGTTAGAGTGAAAGTATTATAAGATCCTTACACTGTACTGAAAGAGAGAACAAACTTAGAATTATCAAAGGCCAATTAGATTCTTTGGAAAGAGTAATAAAATTTATAACTGTCTAGTAAGATAAATCAAGAAAAAAAGAGAAACAGAATAAGAACCAATATTAGGTAAGAAAAGGAAAATCATTACAGATCTTATAGATATTAAAAAGAGTAAGAGAATATTGTAACAATTTTAGGTTATTAAAATTTAAAGTGATAAAATAGAAAATTTTATGTTAAAAATCCAATTTGTTAGAACTAACACAAAAAGAGAATATCTGAATCATTTTCTATGACATCAAAGAAATTGAGTACATAATTGTAAACTTTACACACAGAAAGCTCATTACCAAATAGCTTCACTAGTGTATGCTGCAAAACATTTAAGGAAGACATAGCCACTTATACACAACTGTTTCAGAGACCAACATAAAATGGAATACTCCCAAACTTATTTTGAAGCCAGCAAAATCTGTATGCTAAAATCTGACAAGAACATTACAAGAAGTGAAAATTACAGGATTGTCTCAGTCATGAAGATGCAACTATATTAGCAAACCAAATCCAACAATGTTTTAAGAGGTTAATACATTATGACCAAAAAACGTTTATTTCAAGAAAGCAAGATTTGGATTTGTTTAATATTCAAAAAGTTGGCCCACCCTTAAACACACACACACAAAAAAAGTTGAACAATTAACTCACCACATTAACAAAATAAGGGCTAAATATCATATTCTCATCTCAGTGCAGAAAACGCATTTAACAGAAGTCACCTCCATTTTATAATTTAAAAATCTCAGCACATTCAGAATAGAAAGGGACTTTCTTAATCTCATAAAGGGTTCCTATAAATAAATCCACAGCAAAAATCATACTTAGGGGTTTAACATCCTATGATGCACCACCACTCAAGATTCCGTCCCACAACTCAGAACAACATACAATTTAAAACTTATGAATGGTTTATTTATTTCTGGAATTACCCATTTAGTATTTTTGGACCATGGTTCACCGTGGGTAACTGACACAAGGGAAAGTGAAACCGTAGGGAAGGGGGAACTGCTGTACCACCCTGTAAGCCCCCCTACAAAAAAAAGTCTCTTTTTCTCTATTCATTCCTCACCCCACTCCCCCTCTTCAAGCTACATCCTCATTTTCACAGATGACAAAAAAGGAGCAAGATAAGATCCTTCAAAATAAAAGTCCCTTAAGAGACCCAAAATAAAAAGAGCTTATTTCTCAAATCAAAAGGGACAGAGAAATCACAAACGGTAACCATTGAAGTGAACCTCAGAGGCTGGGGAGCTGAAGAATTCACTGATGGCTGGAGCTGCCTTAGCAGGTAGAGTAGTTTCCAAATCTGTTTCATACCTCTGCTGAAGCTTTTGCCTTCCTCAGGGAATGTATTGCCATTATCAATGCACACTGAATGGCCACCTTTCCCTCCAACTACGGTAGTTGTGCACAAGAGTAGGTTGCACACTCATAGGGAATGATTTGCAAAAGGAAACCAGAGAAGCAGCATGTCCATGCACGTGTGAAAACCTTGCCCAGAAGATGACTTATTACATTAGAGGTGATCAAGCTTCAGAAGGAACCAAGAACATTCTTTTATGCTGCTAGGAACATGCACAGCCAAGTATGTGCTGAACTGAGCTCCTCCCTTGGTTCTTGCCAAAGGGCTGATGTGCTGCGTTGCGCATTATGGGTTGTTTTGTTTTGTTTTGTTTTAAACTCCAGGGCTCTATGGAACCCATTCTTAGAATGCTAGACATATTATGACAAGTCCCAGATCTTGCAAGCCAACCCAAACCTGGCTGGGCTCAGAGTTGGATGGCATGCCTGCCATGTGGGAGCTGGCCCCTGTTCCTCTCTGAAAGGATTCTGCAAATGTGGGCCTACCATTGATGAAGCTCCCTCCCAAGGTGATGAGGCTGTAATGGGAACACATCCAAATTCCCTCTACAGGAGGCTGCCAAGAGCCTGGAGGACAGGGACAGGAGTATCTAGAGACGGAGGTAGCTGTGAGAGAGATAAGCTCCAGCCCTCCAGAGTTGTCAGGCAGGCATTTAGAGGGACTTAGAGGGAATGAAAGCACTCAGAGGATATAGACCTTTCATAACCACCTTTAGGACAGGCAGACATAATTAAAGAGTAAAGACCTTTGCTCTGTCTGACAGAAGACTAAACCATAATGAACTTGGTATTAAGTGTGCCAGATGTTATGTTGAGCTCCACATGCATCTCATTGAATCTTCATGATATCCCTGTAACTATTATCCCCTCCATTTTACAGATGGGAAAACTGAGGCTTAGAAAGGTTATGCAACTAGCCCGAGACCCAACAGCAGTGAGCATTGAACTTATACATGGACATTGCCTCTCCATTGAAAATAATCCATAATCTAACAAGGTATTTAGCATAGCATACCATAAACATTCATTAATAATTATTAATGAAAAACTTAATGTTGAATAAGGCAGGTCAGCATTTATTATAAGGTCAGCACTGGTTTAATAGAGACCTGGCACTAATCATATGTGTGCCTTTGGGTAAATTGCTTGATTTCTCTGGGTTACACTCTCCTTATCTAAAAAGAGTTTAGACTAGATGCTCTTGGGGTTATATGATATGATGAATAAGTCATATCGTGAGCCAGCATTTAAAGTAAGCTATCTGTCAAGTCTAAACCAGAGCCCCCAATGTAACTTTAACCCAAGTCCCTTCAGCGGTATATTTCATTGATTCTTTCCCAGGAGAAAAGAAAGAAAAAAATGCATGAGAGCTGGACACACACACACACACACACACACACACCTCTCTAGGGCTTCATGTGGCTTGGTTGGAGAGGACACTGCCATTAACAGAAGAGCCCTTTATCACAGTAGCCACTCCAGTCTCAGTGACCAGATTGTCCCATTAGCCTCTGTCAAGAGCACTGCAGCCTCTCCTGATTTTAAAAGATTCCATGAAAGGCTTCTCTCTTTGTTCAGCCTGATGGCTCTTTCTTGGCAATTGAAATGCAGAGTTCTTTTCCACCAAAATGACTACGTAAGGATAGGAAAAATCTATTAGAATCTACTCAGAGCAAAACTATGACCTTTAATGTTTTCACACATACCTTTCCTTTCCTTTAAAAAAAATTCTTTTTTTTTTCTTTTCTTTAAAGGCACTGAATAATCGTGCATGGGCAGAGCTTATTGGACTATGGAATTGGTTGTTTTTATATTTTTCTCACTTGCCCTGACTGCTCCCGGACTTGTTCATTCTCCTCTATCCAGTCCCCATCAAAGCCTCCTTCTCTGGAAAGCCTTCCTGCCCTCTGTCAGGCAGACGTGGGCACTTCTTGTAGGAATGAATTATGCTTGAGGCCAGGGCCCAGGATTTCTCCCCGTAGCTTTCTCAGTACCCAGCAAAGTACCTGATGCACGGAAGGCACTAAATACCTATTTGATGAATGAATGTTGAAAGGATGCTTCAAAAAGTCAATTAAAACATTAAGTAATAGATTAAAGGAAGTGTAAATTATGAGAATCTGTATTTTGAAATGATGCTTATCAGTAGATCTACAGCCAGGCAATAATTACCCTGATGACCGATTTTTCTCTTTCGATTTTATGAAATACGTGAGTCGAACAGGCCTTGTATAAAAAGAAGCCAATGACAGTTTACCTGAGAGAAAGGAAGATGTATTTCTTGAAAATCCAAATACCTTTGCATCAGAGCTCGCTTTGAGCCTTAACCCAGTTCTTCCCACTGGGTGAAAGGATCCACCAACAAGCATCTGCAAGAAACAGGCTGACCATCACTGCCCTAGATCTGAGGAAAATGGAATGAGGCCACGGTCAAGTTACATGCCCCAGTTGAAGGAGTCAGCTTAGTGTGGGAAAGTGAAGTTTGGGTTATGAAGTGATTCTTGTTGAAAATAAATCTATAGAGGCACTGAATTCAGAATATCACTCTTCTCAAATGCTGACCAGTCCTGTGGCCCGTATTCAGACAAAGTAGCTGCCTTGAAGAACAGATGCCAACCCAAGAGAAAATATAAGACTTTTCCATTCACTACACAGGCAGTGTGGTTCTGTAGAAAGAGTAGCTATAAATTCAGTCCTGGGTTGAAATACTGCCTCTTAGTAGCTCTGTGACCTGAGTCATGCCACTTACCCTTCTGGGCATCAGTTTTTTATCACTATGAAAGTAGAGATAGTAACACTTATCATGTATTTTTCTTTTTTTTTTTTTAAGTATGCATTCAATACGTGTTACTTTCCTTCTCTCCAAGCAGTAGGGGGAAAGAACTGATTGGAAAACTTCCTAAACTGGGAAGAAATTGGCCAGATTTCCAACTGGGAAAGGTTTACTCTGGAAATAAATTGGTTGTAGAAAGGAACAAAAAGGTAGGTAAATTAGGGTTCCAGACCCAGTTCCAAAGTGAGTGTGTACGTATGGCTCAGGGGTTCTCACGTAATGCCAAGCAATTCTCTGGACTCCAGCTGAGTGCCCTACAGTTCAACTCCATTCTAACACTATCTACCCAGAGTTAGCAGCAGATTCCACAGGGTGAGGACTCAGTCCTACAAGACTACTTCCCACACCACCACCACCACCACCACCACCTGCCCCACTTGAAACACCAGTCTCAAGCTCTGGTTGTCACCTGTGCTTTGATGGACCAGCTATGCATTGGAGGTTCCAGTCACTCCGCCTCCTTGGACCTCAGACATCTGTCCCAAGTCCATCTGTACTTCCCATAAATTAGGGTTCCTGTGACTCTGGCTATAAATTAGGGTTCCTATGACTGTCTTCTCAAATTTGATTAATTTGCTCGAATGGCTCACAGAACGCAGAGAAACATTTTACTTACTAGATTACCAGTTTACTATAAAAATATATAACTTAGCCCAGCCAAGGGAAGAGATGCATAGGGCGAAGTATGTGGGAAGTATGCGGAGCTTCCGTGCTTATTTACTGCACGCCACCCTCCCTACATCTCCATGTGTCCACCAGCCCTGAAGCTCTCTAATCCCAGTCCTTTTGGGTTTTTTACGGAGGCTTCATTATATAGGCATGATTGATGAACTCATTGGCCATTGGTGGTTGGTCCAACGTCCAGTCCTCTTCCCTCCCTGGAGCCCAGGACTGAAAGTTCCAACCTTCTGATCACGAGGTTGGCTCATGGCAACCAGCCCCCATCCATAGGTGCTTTCCAAAAGTCACCTCATTAACATAACTAAAAACAGCTTTATGGCTCTCATCACTTAGGAAATACCAAGGGTTTTAGTAGCTATGAAGCAGGAACTGGAAGACTGTGTGTGTGTGTGTGTGTGTGTGTATGTATATGTATATCTGTATGTATGTATACGTATATATGTGTATATATATGTGAAATATATTTTGCTTATCTGAATGACCAAATATACACATATTTCTTATAAATCACAGTATAGCAGTAGGAATCCTCAAAAATTTGGAATCTATGTCCAATCACTCACTTTAATTCTACATATATTTATTGAATACCTACCATGTGACAGACACTGTTCTGAGCCCTGCAGATGTGGGGAGGAGTAAGCGGCCATACCTGCTATCAGAGAGCTCACAAGCTGTCAGAAAAGATTCATTAAAGATGGACCTACTTGTGTGATGAGCATTTTGAAGGGTGCTATGGAAGAATAAGGATCTAATCTATACTATGCAGATAGTTTATCTGAAAATTCCATTGGTAGAGAAAATAAATGAACAAGGATAAAATAGTACATTTTATATTTTCCTCCATCACTCAAATTACAGATATTTCTTGCATTCCAACTACCATGTTTCCCCGAAAATAAGACCTAGCCAGACAATCAGCTCTAATGCGTCTTTTGGAGCAAAAATTAATATAAGGCCCTGTCATATAATAAAATAAGACCGGGTCTTATATAATATAATATAATATATAATATAATATAATATAATATAATATAATATAATATAATATAATATAATGTAATATAATATAATATAAAATAGTATAGTACCGGGTCTTATATTAATTTTTGCTCCTAAAGACACATTAGAGCTGATTGTCCGGCTAGGTCTTATTTTTGGGGAAACAGGATGTGCTAAGCACTGCGACAGATGAATAAATAAATAAATAAATAAAAGCTCTGAAGAGTCTCTGCTCCCCAAGACCTCAAAATCTACTGGAGAAGAACAAAATAAATTGCAGAGATGCCAAATTATATCATAAATAAAAGGCTTTGGAAAGAGAGGAGGGAATGGTGGATCTGCTCCCAAGGGGAGATAAAAAGCACATCCCAGCATTGGGGTTGGAGGGCAATTTCCGTGCTACATCTACATCACCCCCCCCCCCGACAAGCTTTTACACTGTGAATATAAGTGGTGCCTACAGTGCCAGCTGGTATTGTTAACAACTTGAGCATTAATGCAATACAGTGATGCCCTCGGAAAATAAATAGAGCTGATAAAGAAATTAACGCGTTCAAAAATAAATGCATTGTCTGCTGAGTTGTTCACACACAATGGAGGTTACTCAGAGCAAGCAAGAAAGAATACAACAGTAAAAAAACTCACAAGTGGTAGCCAGAGGAAAGGTCAGTTTCCCCTCTTCAGCTTCACATACGAAGTAACTGAAGATCTTCCATTTCCAGCGTCCTTTCCAATTTTCAGCTTCACATTCAGATTTCACTGATTCTGCCCACCAAGTCCCAAAAATCAGGACTGTGTAGACATGTCACCAAACAGATGTGGAAGCTGAAACTCTGGGGAAATAAGGCATTTCTAGAGTCACATGCCTGGAGAGTGTTGAAGGGAATATCAGAACTCACATCTGATTTTCCCTCTACAGATCTCTGAATACCCAAGGGCAGTACCTTTCAAACTATCATGTGCATGTGAGTCACCCGGGAGTCAAAATGCAGAATCAAATGCCTAAGTGTGGGATGGGACCTGAGATTCTGCATTTCCAGCTGGCTCAGTGGTGCTCATGCTGCTGGAGAAAGGGCACTTTTCACAGTGAAAGGTCTGTGGTTCAGGGGTACGTGTGAGTTTATGCACATAATGTACTTACAATACATAGTCTACATTTCCCAGAAGAAATTTCAATTGGTTATGACAGTGGATGATCCTTCTTACTTTTTCAAAATACCAAGTAGTAGTCCCGTCAACAGCTTTACCTAAGCAATACCTATTCCCCCTGGATGTTTCTGGGACCATGAAAGAGTTGTTACAATTCATCTATCTCCATCCTCTCTTGTCTTGGTCTCTTCCAGTCTTCTTCTGGGTCTCAGTTCCTGACTCTCTGACGCTATTAACCTCTCTCTCACGCTTGATCATCAAATCATGTCCTTGAATTACAATAAGTGACAGTGCATATTTTGCACTCTATATTTTGTTCTCTCTTGTGAGGAAAGACCAAATTACCATGCCACCAGGAAGTGATAGTTCATCTTCATAATTAATGAATACGTACTCACTAAGTATTCCGATGAGAAACAAAATGGTTTGGGGCAAAAAAACAAACAAACAAAAAAAAACACATGACATCTCATCATAAGATGAGAGGATATTTAGAGTAAATCAAAGTGTGTTCTTAGAAGTAATAATGGAAAGAAAATACATTCACTGCTGTGACATATGGGAAAAAAATGTAAGAGTTATTTCCCTCTAGGATGCTACAAACCTTGTTGGGAATTTGATGATGAGAACAATTAAATTCATATTGATTGATGGTAGAAATTAGTTATTAGTATGTTTGTTCGATTTTGCTATCTAGCATTCATGCTCCATTTTGTGACTGAGGTGGTGAGGGCAGCGTGTCCCCCATTGGCCAGTGTCTCGTGAGGCTCCCAACAAAGATGTCTTGGCTTTATCTGTTAAGGGTAAACATGTGACCTAAGCCAAATGTATCAAAGAGTCTTTCCCTGGAGTTTGGATTTTGAGCAGAGAAACAAGACTGAAAGTAGCTAGAGCTGCTTCCTTGGATAGCAGCACCCCAAGACAATTCTCCATCATTTCTTGCCAGAGCTTCTTTGTCTCCTGTCCTCTGAGTAGTTCTTCACCTTTTCCTTAGGTTATGTGAGTAATCCCATGGCGTTCCCTTGGATTCTTGTTCTATTTAAGTTGGTGAGAGAGTTGTCTAAATCAAAGAATTCTAATTTATACAAACACCTTGTGTTTGGCTAGGTGCTTTGCTGTATGCTTTTATGATTGGGTGATTTCATCATCACCCAAACCAAAACAAGTGGGTGCTGTTGAGTCCAATAAAGAATAGTCTCCCTATCTGCATTCTGAATGAACTGAGAAAAAGGTAAAGCTACCAAACAAATTCTCTTTATTACTGATAGAGCATATATGTTCAGATTAGTGGATTTCCCAATACTGTACCCCAGAAGTAAACTCATGCAGGTATCCCTGGACCACAGCAGACCTCCTAATGGAGAGGCGGTCCTCTATGACATGTATGGCATAGAGAAGCAGAGAAGTCATCTTCATGTGGGCAACTCACTCTCAAGAAGAAGAAAGGAAGGAACTGAGCCAGGCGTGATCAATGTGTTTTTCCAGAATTTACCCATAGAGCCAAGAGTGTTCAATGTGTTTTTCCAGAATTTACTAATCGAATCCATTCCCCCGACCCCTTCAAGGTGCAATAAGTAAAAGGGAGGAAAGACCCTAGAGCTCTTATATCTCCGAGCTCCTACTGCATGGAAAAAGATACCTGAAAAGGGGAAGCCTCACTCTTCCCAAGAGTGATTTGTCCCCAATTTTTAAAAATCACGACCGTATTCCAGGAATTGCTAAACATTTTATATGGATTACCTCATTTATTCCTCACAATAGTAGGTGTTCAATAAGTGTTGGTTCAGTGAATAAATGGATGAATGGATGGTTTGCAGCTTGTCGCTTGCCTGAATCCCCTCAGTTTGGGCTGGCTGAGGGATGATGTGATTGGCTGTCTCTGGATGGATGTTCAGTCAAGTTGGCCTGCATTTTGTAAGATGGTACTTGATTTGTCTGCTTCTTTCTCCCCTTCAATGGTGCTCCATTGCCTATAGATCAAAATGCATACTCCTAAGGATGGCAGACAATGCTCTCCATGATCAATCGCTGCCTGCCATGTACCACTCCTCGTCATATACCCCATGGTCCAGCTAGCCCCACCAAATTATAGTCACTGTATAATACATGGACTGCTACTTAGAACTGTCATGGCTTTGCCAAACATCTTCCCTTTGCCCACAATTTTCTGTCCAATCCTATACTGTATGTACTCATTGAGCCTCCATTCACCTAGTCAACTTGTCTATTTTACTTTTACTGATCAGGCATTCTTTTGTGCTCTTCTCTTTTGTCTATTGCTCCTACGTATATAGATTTTTTTATGTCATGATATTGCGACTGTTTGCACATCTGTTCTTCCCAACTAAACTGTGAGCTCCTTTAAGATATATATATATATATATATATATATATCCCCAGCGTCTGCCTCCATTCCTGGCAAGTAGGAGGTACTCAATAATCAGTTGAGTCAATAATGAATGGATGGACGTTCTAAGAATAACCCTGTCCAGTGCTAGAATAGCCCTCTCTAAGGTTTGAGGCCTAACAGCGCAGATGTTGGACAAATCAGTTGGATCTGCAGATTGACATAATTGCATGTCATAATAAGGTTATGATGAACACGCGTACCCGCCAACATGTTTACAGTATATCCAGCCAACAGTACTCTTGGTCAACCATTCTTAATATAACAAGCCAGATCCTTAGACCAGTGGATGGCAAACTGGTATGCTATGGTCTAGTGGTTCTCAAATCTAGCTGCATATTAAAATCATCTGCAATGCTATTAAAACAGTGAGACACCTCAGGCGCAAACAATTAAATCAGAACATACTGGGGGGGTGGGGAGGGCAGGCATGATCTAAAAAAACCACTAAATTAAACAACAACAACAACAAAACACAACTCCCTAGGTCATTCCAGGGTGCAGACATGGCAGAGAACTGCTCTGTAGACCTTCAGCGTCTCTGCCTTGAGGGAAACACTCTAGACTTAAGTAGCCATGAGGAAATGTGGTTCCCCTCAAAATGCACGTGACCAATGGAAAATTTTCTACTTTACATAAAATGGGAGGGAGAATGGCGCACTCTTTCACACAGTGGGAACCAAGCCCATCACTTCCACCAGGAAATTTACAGTAGAAAATTTGACCTGATTTCTTTTAGAAATTCACTCTGTGACCGGGAGGATCATTGTAGGGGGATGCCAGGCCAGAGGATTTGGGAATGCCAAACCCTTTGATTTCCTCCCAACTCTTTCTTCAGTCTGGGAACTGTATGCTGTGACTATCCATATGCACCACATGGAGTTAATAATAGGGATCTTAAACTCTTTATTTTTTTTAAAGTCTTATTTTGATGAGTGATTCTCAATGTGGGGGTATACATCAAAATCATTCAAGAAGAATTTGGAAGTAAAAAATCTCTGGAGATAGAACCCATGTTTTTTGGTTTTTTGTTTGTTTGTTTACTGTCAATTCCATAAGTGGTTTTCGGGGTTCACTCCTGGTTAAATGAACCAGCATCTGGTATAGAAATGATTCACCAATTCATCAAACTTAAAAACAAAACAGAAAGATCATTATCCTCTTCTGAATGTACTGAATTCCTGCTTTGGGTTGGTTCATTTCCAAAGGCATTTATTCCTAAATAAACTAAAGAGTGTTACCTGGAGACCGAGTGGCATACAGCTCCATCCAGGACATGAACTGCAAGTAGGCAATGTTGTGTTAATAATGCCAGCATCTGTTCTGTGTTCTCAACTGGAAAGCAGCAAGTGTTTCCCATCTCATTCCACCGATCCACTCTTGGGAGCATTAGAAATGCTGTGACAGATTCTCTCGTCCCATGCCAATTGATGGGGCTGGCCCTTTACCATTACTAAGATTAATGTACAGAAACATGTAATAAGAATCTTTCAAGGAAAGTAAGACTTCGAGATGGTAGTGGACTGGTGCGTGGGCACACGCGGCTAACGTCACAGCTATGCCAATGGCCACTTGCCATGCTGTTTTAGGTCTGCATCTGCTTCTGGTTAGCAAAAATTCCATTCACAGCTGTCCAGATGAATCAAATGTCCAATTAGCATTTCTTGCTCAGTGACAGGATTCTGCCCAGCACAAAAATTTTAAAACAGAAATCACAACAGAACAAAGTTTTATTCATATTCTTGCTGAAAAAAGTACTCTGTGAATTCTTGACTGTCTTAGAGGGGGGAAAAAAACAGAACTATAGGACTAACAAAATCCTCTAACAACATGTTTTTCTCCTACATGCAGTTAAGTTCAAAGAATTTCAGTTCGTTCTAGGCAATCCCTCCTGACGATCTGTTCTTTCCTGTTCTTCAATTCACAAAGACCATCAACATCATAAGTTTGCCATCCACTACAAATGGAAGATGGTGTGACGGTCCACTAATAAAAACCATCTCTTGTTTTCCATTTAAACGTCTAAGATGACAAGAAAATGAACTCAGCCTAACCTTCAGATTTCCCTCAGTGGTGATAACCAGAATTTATTTTGTACTTACATGTTCAAGAATGCTATGGTTCTCAGCAAAATAACTAGAATTCTAACTCTTAAAGGCTCACAGTAGCCCAAGAAGCTATTTGTGTTCCTCCATTGTTTAAAACCTTTTCAATGGCTTCCCATTTCACATAAAATCAAATTACCAAGGCCCAGCATGATTTAGCCTTTAGCTGTGTCTCCACTCTCAACGTGTGCCTCTCTCCCTTTCACCCATATGCCTCAGACACACTGGCCTAATTTCAGTTCTCCCTCTCAGTAAGCCAATATCTTCTCTACCCTAGGGACTTTGCACATGCTGCTTCTCCTGAATACTTTCCCTACCCGCATCTTCTAGAGGTTTACTTCCTCTGATAGTCCTTCCTTGATCATATCCATCTGGCCCCACCTTCCTCCTGTTGTAAAGCCTTTGCAATTCCATTCTTTGTTTCTTTGTACGACTTATCAGTTTGTTTGTTTTTTTTTATTTGTGTAGATTTTTTTGCCTTTATATCCCAGTGGAGTGAAATCTCTAGAAAGGCAGTGCTTAAGTCATAATAGTGCTTGTTCGTCATAATATCTCCACTGCCTAGCAAAGTGCCTTTTACTTACTAGCATCTCAATATAAAATCCAGACATCTATAAGAATGAATGACTGAATGTAAATTAATATTTTAATTCACAATGTGATCTAACCGTACTTTACAATGGAAAACAGACACCTTTCTTTTCTCTATCACTATTAATGAAATTATCTGATGAGGTCTTCCTAAGTAAAGGCTTTCTCTTGTAAAGAAAAGGAGTAATTTAAGTCAAACAGACTTAAATCCCATAATAATAGTTGCCATTTGTATACACTTTATCACTCACAACGCACATCCTTATAGTTTTTCCATTATCTTCCCTATATTATAGGAGGGAAAAGTACAGAATTTCTGTACTTTCTTAGTTGCCCAGGTTCACAAATAAGGGACAGAAGTAGGATTCAAACCCAGGTCGACAGGCACTTAATTTACTGGTCTTTCCTTCCCCTACCCCCTCCCAGTCTCATTATTCTGTCTTGCAGTCAAGTTACTCCTGCCAAAATCTGGAGATGATTTTTGGAGGAATTTACCCTGAAGGAGAAATATAGTTTGATTTGAAATTTGATTGGAATATACAGCTAAATTAACATGCTAGAGAAAATCCATTTTCTAGGAGCAGTTTCAGCATATATTTTCAACAATTACCAAACACAATGCATACATTGGAAACAAAAACAAAACCATAAGAAATAAAACCCAAGACAATGGGAGAAATGAAATAACAGAGGCCAGTCTCTCTAACCCAGTGGGAAGTCACGGGAGGAGCGTCGTCCATTATCTTCTTTCTCTCTGGAGAGAGTTGTACACACACTTTGTTGAATGGAAGTACCCCCATAGTCAGAATTGTTCCATTCACTGTCATTTCCCCATGCCAAAGCTGATTGTTATGACAAGCTTCACTGTTAATGCAGCAGTCCAGATGTTTCCATGGCAGCCTTGTAAGCTGTGGCTGCAGAAATAAGCCTCCCGTCCACAGTCACACTGGTATTTAAAGCAGTAACGACAACAGTAAAATCTAAAGTCAGCCAAGTTTTATTTTTTTTTCCATAATGATTGCACTATTTTTATTTAAGTACATGCTCATTTTAAAATTATTTCTTATGTTTTGTTCAAACAAGAAAGATAAAAATTAAAAAAGCGACAGGAAAGTAAAAGAGGGAAGGGGTGGGGAGAGAAAGCTGGGTAAGAGAGGAGAAGGGAAAGCTATGTTCCAGGGTGCCAGTGTCTTGTGTTATTACTGAAAATAAATTTAAAGATTCAATTTCTTTTTCAATATTAAGATGCTTTGTAATTGCAGCATTTCTCATTCCCATCAACTTCCAATTCCCTTCTCAGCATGCCTAGGAAACTTGAACATATTCCAGGGAAGAAGTCCAATCAAGATGTAACTGCTAAGGTCGTAGTGAAAGACCTCTTCACAGCAAAGACAGGGAAGCAAAGATAAGCCTCCCCAGGATATCTGCTCTCTCCGTTTTTGCTTCCTCAGCAGTTTTTCTTTTCTCTCTCAAAATTCTGAGTGGAGAGCCAAGCTGTAAGGCCCAGCGTGCATGAACACAGTTGACTGATGTCACCAAATGCAATTTGCAAAAAAAAAAAAAAAAAAAAAAAAAATTAATCTGCAGCATAGTTCATAATGTTCAGAGTTCTTATTATGCTGCAGAGTAGTTAGCGTAAATGGTAAGCGATTCACACAAAGGGTGGATTTCATGACACTGTCATATCAAGATGCTTCATTTTTTCTCTCGTCATTCATTCTTCAGGATCATTTGCAATAGTATCAATAATTTACCTTTAACTTGTTCAGTATAATCAAGACACATAGATATGGACACACACACACACACACACACACACACAAACAAACAAATGGTGACAGAGTCAGCTCAAAAGCCAGGACAAATTATGCCCTCCCCCCAGATCCTCTTCACCATGACTCATATCTCTGCTGCTCTCCCACCGAGTCAGCGCTTTCCACAGTCTGCTTCTGTGGTCCTTCAGTCTCGGGAACACCTAATCCATATACCTACAGTTCTCACCCCCAGGCCTAATCTCTTAGATGCATGAGAGTCCAAGGAAATCTAAATAGGTATTTAGTACCAGGACTCTTGGGAGGTGCTTATATATGGATGATCTCGTTTCAATTTTTCGAGAGTCTAGCCAGTCTAACATTGCACATTTTCTTTTTATAAACACAGAAGGTGAGGTCTAAAAAAAATAAATGACTTTTTCAGGGTGAAGGGTAGAAAGTGGTGAAACTGGCCAGAAGTCCAGTCTCAAAATTCCATGCTCTTTCCATGGCAACACAGGAAAACTCTTGAGAATGGGGTTGCAGATAGCACCCGCTGTTTACGTTGAGAGAATGTAATAGGCATTGCTTATTTCTGAGCAACATTTTATCCCTTGGGATCCTACCCCTCCACTACTTCGTGAGATTCCATTGGACATGGAAATTATTCATTCTTCTCTAATCACGCCCACTCCTCCTCCAAAGGCTGGGTACATGCTTCAATATCCAGACCAATATCCAATCCTGGTATTACATTCCTTCACCAAATTAAATGGTCCAGAGGGTGGGCATAAGAGCCAAGCGAAGTCAATCAGCATTCATCTCTGGAAAATAATAAATGGACTAGAAGATAAAGCTTCCTCTTTCCACTGAGTTTGCTAAGCTAGAACGATGCTGTTCTGGAGCTGCTGGAAGTTTTATTTTCTGGCTGCAGGAAGGAGCTCATCTGCTTTGGTTGAGAATAAGGCATAAAGACCAGATGGCATGTTCTTTTACTTCTTTATGCTTTTGCAACTATGGTTGTCTACATCTAGAACACCTGTTTTGCTTTTCCATCTAAAAAGGAAAAAAAATACAGCTAACTCCTATCTCATCTCAGGTGTCAGTTCCTTTAGGAACTGGGTCCTCTTTCCCCATGAGTTAGATGCCCGTGCTCTATATTCACAGCATCTTGTATACTTATATCTATAATTAAAATTATCACACAGCATTGCAGTTGCTGCCTACTGTCTTTCCCACCCTCTACGTGATGCATCCCTCATAGAGAGTGTGTCATGGTTATCATTGCATTCATAGCACTTGGGATATTAACTGGTATAGATGCTCATTGTTTGTAAAAGATGGATGATAGTGGGTCTTAGGTCAGTTTGAAAACTGCTTCTCAAACTCCAGAACATGTTGAGAATTATCCTCCACAAAGAAATAGAGGAAAAATTATCTCTAAAATTCCTGAAATTCCAAATTCTCTGAAATTCTCAAGGGTAAAACTAGAACCAGTGAAAATTATGGGCAGATGTATTTTAGCCCAATATAGGAAAGGTATTTCCCCAGTCACATGCTTTTCATATTTTCTCTTTGTCTTTTTTTTAATCAATTTTAATATGTTATGTGTAGATGTAGTTCTCTTTGTTACTTATTATGATGTTGACAGCACTTCTCAAAAATGTGATTTGATTTCTTCGTCATTTTTAGAAAATCTCAGTCAGTATGTCTTCAAATATGCTTTTGCCCCATTTTTTCTTTCACTTATTTCTAGGACTACAGCTACATGTATGCTAGACCTTTTCATCATGTCCTTCTATCCTCCTATTTTTAATGCTGTTCTCTTTTGTGTTATCCACATATTTTCTTCTTACCTGTCTTCCAGTTCACTAATTCTCTCTGCAGCTGTGGCTAATGTGATATTAAACCATTTAGCTCTTAATTTCAGTTACTGTATTGTTCATTTCCACAGTTTTTACTTGATTTTTTTTTATAGTCTCTAGTTCTCTGCTAAAATTCTCCATTTTGTCATCCAATTTCTTGAAAATATTAATCATAGTTAATTTAAAGTTCACACCTGATAGCACCAACATCTAGATCCTCTGTGAGTCTATTTTTATTTTCTGGTTTTTTAATTTGATTTTGTTTGTTATTTCTTATCTCTTTGCCTGACTCATTTTTTTAATTGGATTCTAAATGTCATGTATGAGCAATTGCAGGGATGATTCACAGCTATAAAAGATGTTATCTTCCTCAGAAAAGGTTTGATTTTGCTTGTGACAGTTATAATCAATGTAGATCATCTTAATCACCTTTATCCCTTATAGATGGGCTTCAGTCTTTGTGAGAGCTAGAGTTAGTTTATTTCTGGCTGTTTCTACTCCTAAAATATAGCCCCTTGAGGATTTCAGTGGAAACCCTTGGATATTTATTTACCAGGACCAGTCCTCCTTGATGGATCCTATACTTAATTTTTGGAAATGCATTCCCATGTGAATCAAAAGAAAACTCTCATTAGGTTTTCAGCCTCTCAGCCACCAGTTGAGCCACCAACTGGGCTCAACTCTAAGGACTTCATTTTCTCTGAGCTCTTGCCCCCTCAAGTACTTGTTGCCTTGGTAACTGTTCAATACCTTCAAAAAGTTAC
Source organism: Rhinolophus ferrumequinum (assembly GCF_004115265.2). Taxonomy (NCBI): domain Eukaryota; kingdom Metazoa; phylum Chordata; class Mammalia; order Chiroptera; family Rhinolophidae; genus Rhinolophus; species Rhinolophus ferrumequinum. The sequence goes on along the minus strand of NC_046304.1, from coordinate 29,777,279 downwards.
ACACACACACAGATATATATGTATGTATGTATGTATACATATATGTGTATAATATTCCAAGATATATATCTACATCAACATATATTTCTTGCTATCTTAGTAGTTCTCTAATACTTTCAAAGAGACTTTAAAAAAATATCGTCCAGCTTCTCTAGTAGTTCTTAACAGGGGGATTTGTTTGAAACAAGTTGGACTACCGTTGCCAGAAGTAAAAATCCTACTGTAGTATTTGTATGGGAGATTTGAGTTTGACTGGATAAATCTTAAACTTTATCTGGAAGAGTAAATGCCAGAAATAGCCAAGGAAATATTTTTAATTACAGGAATTTGTCTTTATACTATAATAAAACCATATGGTGCTGAGATAAGAATAGAAAAATAAACAGAAAAAAATCAAGAAATGTTGGTTATACTATATATTTATTATATACTATATATTAAAAGGCATTTCACCTCATATAAAATGAATTCCAGATGAATAAAAGATCTTAAGTTTCAGTCATAATATTGAAGTAGAGAAGTCCTTCCTAGATTGACATACAAAGTAAAAAACAAATTAACAGATTATCTACATTAAATAAAACTTTTATAAAGCAAAAGATACCCTAAGCAGTGTTAAAAGATAAACAGGTAAAAATAAACAGGTAAATAGTAAACTGGGAAAGGTTTAAATGGCAGACATTTATCGAGAGGGACATATACAGAGGGTGCCAAAAATACGTATACACATTTTAAGAAAGGAAAAAACTGTATTAAAATTGCAATACAATGAATGACGCTAGCATTCATTTGATTAATGCCATCTTTTGAGCGAACGTCATACTACACATTGCTACCGTAATTCGATTCAACTTTGAAAGTAATACATAGATACCATCTCGTAAAAAGCATACATTTTTTTGGCACCCCAGGTATGTAGACAGGCAGATAGACACTCTGTGTGTGTGTGTGTGTGTGTGTAGAGAGAGAGAGAGAGAGACAGAAACAGACAAACAACACTAGCACAGATCAATAGAAAGATAAATTATCCAATAGAAAAGTGAGCAAGACAAATAGACAATTTATGTTAAAAGAAAATTTTAAAAACTTATTTGAAGATGCCCACCTCACTACGTTAGAAAATCTTAACAACAAAATAACAATGAGCGAGGTTTTTAATCTTTCAAATTAAAAAGTATTTGTATACTTTCTAGGCAAGGGTGTGAGGAGACCAGAGCTCTTGTATACTGTTGGTGGGAAGATAAATTGATGCAAATTTTATGGAGGACAACTTGTCAATATTTATCAAACTTTAAAATATGTATATCACTTATATGAATGTCTTGTACAGAAATATTGGCACGTGGGTAAAAAGAAATATACTGTAGCATTATTTCTAACAGTGTAAAATTGGAAGCTACCAAATGTCCTCTCTGTAAAGGAATGGCTAATTAAACACTTGTGCATGCATTACATAGCATACTATAAATCTATTAAAAAGTACAAGGCAGTTCTATACACTCATAGACTATATACTGATTAGTGAGAAAAGCAAGTTGTAAAAGTTTTATACTATGATGTCTTTTAAAAACACTCCCCTGCTGTGATTATCACATGCGTATTATTTGTGTGTATCTGTGTATATGTGTGTAAGTGGCTTCTTAAGTGAGTGGGACTTAGTAACCAAGAGACATTGGCTGTGCATTTCTTTCGGTCTTCCCCCTTCCCAGTCGTACAATGCTGCAACAGACAGACCCCATAGCCTCTCTTCTGATCACTTGCACATATTAAAAAATATAGTCAGTCTAGATCAGAACTTCAGTTTGAGATCCCACTTAAAACTTCTTCCCTCTTCCTAGTAGAGGCCTAATTGTAGTTTGGAGACGAGCAGTCGGGCAACGGGAAAAGGTTGATTCTTTCACTGTTTTTTCCTTTCCTCCCAACCTTGCTGTTGACTTCAAAAGGGTCAAGTCATGGAAAGGAAAGTTTTACGGAAAAAGAGCCAAATGTCTTACTTGACCACTGCTGTGATTATCCTGGTGTCCTGTCAATGACCTCTGTCATGTCAGGCATCTAAATTCCAGCCCTCTCCTAGAGGTGTATTTATGAGTTCCTTAGAAATCCTTACTATAATATTGTAGAAGCTTCAGAATGATGCAAGGATTCTCCACCTCTCCTCCTGCAATTTCCCAAAGTCGTTTACCCTACAGTCTCTTCCTTCTGAGGTCCTTGCATCCTAATAAGCCATCCTTTTGGGCAGGGTTCCCTCAACGTGAGTCAAGGCCAGCGATTCTCCATGTGTGAAGCTCACCCATGCTTTCCCCTCCATGTGGGGGAAGCTGCTGACCCTCTTCAGGCAGTGCCATCCCAGCAGCCCAGCCTCCTCTCCTCAGACTTCTTCTGGAGGGAAGTCGTCACCAATCACTACATGCACGTACATCCCAAATGCCTGTGGACATGCCTCAGGTTCTCCTTAGAATCTTCTAGCCTCACTGGATGTTGGGGCGCTTACCTAGTGTCCACCTCAGCAGGCATTTAACCAGGGAATAGGACTTCTGTTTCCTTTCTCACAGGCGTGAGCTTTTCACGTAGGGAGCCCCTTTATTGGGCCTGAAGTAGACGAGGAGTAGAAAAAGCAAAGACCTCACTCTCTACTCCTACAAATTCCTTTTAAATAATTTTATTTCAAATTGATTTCTTGCTGCTTTGTATGGGCTGTTAGTGGCGATATCACTGGTCTCATTTTCCTTTGTTTTAGTAAATCTTCTGTGAGTGTGTATCATGCCTCTCTTTAGAATATGGGTCGCTTACCACCTCTTATCCTCAGCTTTGGTGCATTAGTCACACATCCAAAACAATAGAAAACATCCTGTTTAGCATCCTGTCATCTCTCTCTCTCTCTCTCTCTCTCTCTCTCTCTCTCTCTCTCTCCCCACACACACACACACAGTTTATTTACGAGTGGAACGAGATGTAGAAGGGTGACCACAAATTGAGAACACTGGGCCTGAAGTAGAGGAAGAGGACAAAAGGCACAAAATTTCTTGTTTTGAGCAAAGAGTGAGCAGCCTGGGACCTAATCAATGCTACGGAACTACTCCATACTATGTCACAACTGCAGCTCATGCTTTGGACAGTGCTGCAGACTGAATATTTGTGTCCCCGCACAAAATTCATTTGTTGAAATCCTAACTCCCAGTGTAATAGCATTAGGAGGTGGGGCCTTTGGGAGGTGTCCCCAGGTCCCCAGGTCCCCAGGGTGGAGCCCTCATGAAGGGATCTGTGCTCTTATCAAAGAGACTCTCCACAGAGCTCCCTAGCTCCTTCCACCCTGTGAAGTGACAGCCGTCTATGAGGAAGCAGGTCCGCACCAGACACTAAATCTGCCTTTGCCATGATCTTGGACGTCTCAGGCTCCAGACCGTGACATAAATGTGTGGTGTTTATAAGCCACCTAGTTTATGGTTATTTTTGTTATAGCAGCCCAACTGAACTGAGACAGACAATGCACATCACATTACTGTTGCCCTGCAGATCACGTCATGGGTTGAAAAACAGCTTCGGCTTGCTGAGACCATCACTCTCCATCCCACCAGTTATTCTCTTTTCCCGAGAGGATTCCCATCTTGGGGTCACTCGTAGACTTTTCATCCTGTGGGAATCAGCGCATCATCAACAGACAGGCTAAATATAAAGGTCTAGTGCCCCCAGTGGTGGGTAGTTCCAAAAAACAAGGTAGGGTGTATGTGCACGTGTGTGTGCACACATGGGTGTTCATGTGTGTGTGCACGTGTGTGTTTAGTGGGAGGGAAAAGAAGTAAGATGAAAAGGATTGAGGTCCTTGATGAATCACGGATTATCTCTCAAGCATGCTGACCTCCTGCATTTAGAATATTCCCTTGTTCTCAACATTTAGAGAGAAGAAAACTGAATCACTGACAAACTGAATGAATCTAAATTTTCTAAGGGCATTTTATGTTATTAAACCTTAATGAGAAAAGCATGAGCAGAGGAAAAGTCTAGCTTATTAAGCTCATTTTTTGCTCTATTTTTCATTTCATAAAGAGATTCAAATTCAAAGTCTGCACAACAAAGAAGTGCTCATTCTCCTTTATAGAGTAATATGTTTGTTTTGTTTACTTTAAATTGGGCTTAAATTAGGCCTCAGAAGGCGGGAATTCATTAAAATCCTGATCTGTGATGTTGGCAAGTTGCCATCCGAAAGGCCTGTATTACTTCGTTTGATAGGGTTCAAAGAGAAATAACAAATGCCAAAAATAAGATTATGATTTCACTTGTGCCAATTTATAATATTTTCATCAGATTACAAAATCTTAAAATTAGAAAGATAAAGAAGAAAAACATTAATTCTTGATAGGTAGATTTTTTTTTCCTATTTAAAAGGTTACAAAATCATAAAACTAGAAAGATGAAGAAGAAAAAGATTAATTCTGGATAGGTAGATTTTCCTCCACTTAAAATATATAGACATTGTATACATTATGTATGTTTTCTTTAGTATTTTTTGTGAAGATACACACATGCAAACCATAAACAGATGTGTATGTAGTAAAATTGCTATCACACATCACGCATCAATTTGTATCCAGCTCTTTTCCACTTAATCTAGTATTATTACCATTGCTTCTGACATTGAATATTATTTTAAACCAAGATTTTTTTTTAATGGCTACATACTCTCTATCATAGATTAGGCATAAATCATCATTATTTGAAAGTTCCCTACTGTTTCTAGTTGATCACCGTTTTAAGTAATGTGTGAGAAGTAACCATGTTTAAATATAAGTTTGGGATCAGATATCTCTTTAGATTCTTAGAAATAGTATTTCTATATTCAAAAAAGTGCCTATGTTAAAGGTTTTAGGATACTTCTTGTGAAATGTCCCCCATGAAATTTGTCACTATTTGATTCTCATGAGAGGGATATGGGCCGAAATCTCACCCCACCCCCAACCTTGAGCATCATTCATTTCAATCATGTCTATTTAGGTGTTTCCTTTTGCACATTTGCGTATCGGTGTTAGTGTCTATATAATTAGATATTTTTCTTTTTAAGTTAAGACTATCAGCTCTTCATTTTGTTTGTTTGCACATGGGTTTTCCAGTTTGTCATACATCTTTTAGTTTTGTTTTTGGCATTGGTGACAGGCTACTTGCATTTTTATGTAGTCAAATATAACAACCTACTTTTTGATAACCTCTCTTGCTACTTTTATGCTTTAAGCCCTTGTCTGTCATTGCTTAGTTTACTATCTGCCAATGCGTTCTTCTTGTTTCTAAATTTTTTTAAAAAAAACATTTAATCCACATGAAATTCATCTGCTGGGAAGTGTAAAATAAGAATCTTTGAATTTTTCAAATAGATGCAATTACCTCAGTATTACTTTTTTATATTTCCTTCCCTGTTTGTAAATTTTCTTTCATGAGGCATTTAATGTATTCACTCTTCCAGAGCTCTCTATTCTGTTTCACTTATTCCCCTTTTGCTTTTTGCATCTTAGCTAAAAATTAAGTTAGTTGGGTAATTTGTTTTGATATGTGATGGTTCACCATTTTATTTTTTCCCCTACATTTTCTTCACTGTGTCTTCATGGTTATTCTTTCAGATGAAATCCAGAATCAATTTGACAAGCTTCCCCCACAATTTAATATCCCACTGAGATCATGTTCAACCTACAAGTTATTTGGGGAATGCTTATTTTCTATATCCTGATACTTGGGAGCCTGGGTTTCTAATGCAAGAGTTCAAATCTGCTATTTGCTATATTCAAGTTATGTGACCCTGGGAAAATTACTTGACCCATCCTAGCTTCAGTTTACTTCTCCGGACTATAAGTTCCATGAAGACAGGGTCATGGTACCCTTATTCATGGTGTCTCTCCAATGTGACACAAAATGGGCACTCAATAAATATCTGTTAAGAATGACTAAGTGATTGGGTGAAGTCCATCTATAATCTATCCAGAAATATTATGGGGATAATAATTTGTGGGTTATAAATTATGAGACCTAAAAATTAAAAGTTCCTAACATAGTGGCTAGTGCATACTTAGGATTCATTACATGGCTATTATTGTCATATTTATAATGTTTAGTCCTCTTATCTAAGAATTTTGAAATGTCTCTCAACTTATTCAAATCCTTGTTTTGTTTCTCAGTAAATTTCTATGATCAATACCATACATTTTTACTTATGCTTATTCCTAGGTATTTGGTATGCTATTTTTTTTTAAATGACATTTCCATTGCAGCTTCTAATTGTCTGTCAAAATGGCTGAAAACCCAAAACCATAGGTGTCAATTACATCTATATTCCAGAGTGAGAGGGCCTTCACTTTCCAGGACTAGCAGAGGAGGCAGTGAAAATCATTGTTATGATCCTTGTCCCTTTACCCTCTCAAGCATCTGCAAGGGTTAAACTGGAGAGGTGAGCAGAGTGTGGAAATGAGAGACTTTTTAACAGGCAAAGTGGTCCACAAGCTGCATCATTGCGCTGCCTCTGTTTCTCCTCCACACAACACATGTACACCCAGGGGGAAAGGCGAAGGAAAAAGCTTTCTTCTCAAATCATGTGAAAGTGGCTTTCCTGGGACCACTCAGAGCACTGGGTTGTGAGTGCCGTGGAGCTGGGGACGCAGTGGTGTGGCATCTGACTTATGCCTCAGGAGTTGAAAGGACGAGAATCTGAAGCAGCCTCAGGCAGAAAGCAGAGGACTGTGGTGGAAAGAAATTGTGTTCCACCAAAAGCATGTCTAAGGAGCCTGTTTCTCCTTTTGAACCAGGTAGAATCAGTGGCCTGTTAGCTGCACAATAAGACTTGAACAGAAAGATGCTGAAAGTAGTCAGCCTAGGGAAGAGTTTGGGTGACTGTCCAGGAGGACACCCCCCATGTCAGTACACAGTAGGAGAAGGAGCGTCCTCAGTAGTAGCGGCTTTGCAAAGGACCCACAAAACACTTCACGAGAAAGTCCCCTTTAAACATCCTCTGAGCCCAGAGAGTGACAATGCACAATATAAACCAAATAAGACATTTTCTGCCCTCTTGCCTCTCCCACTTTCTCCCCACCCTTGTGCTCCACCTATTTTGACTCTGGAAGGGTCAGAAATAGCATTAGCCAGCAAGATAGAGGAATGGAAATACACATCCAAAGCTGGAAGGTGGGGAAAGCTTTCACTTTAATGGAGTTTGGACTTGGGACTTGACTGAGAATGTTTTGAGGACTAAAGTGACTGAAGACTTAAAAAGAAATTTTTTTTTTCAGTTACAATTGACATTCGGTATTATTTTATATTAGTTTATATTATTTTATATTAGTATTATTTCATATTAGGTGTACAGCATAGTGGTTGGACGTTTACATTAAATTTATGCACTGAGCCCCCAATTAGTCTAGTACCCACCTGGCACCATACATAGTTATTACCATATTATTGATTATATTCTCTATGCTGTACTTTGTGTCCCCATGACTATTTTGTAACTACCAATTTGTACTTCTTAATCCCTTCGCCTTTTGACCCAGCTCCCCGACCCCCCTTCCCTCTGGCAACCATCAGTTTGTTCTCTGTATCTATGAGTCTGTTTCTATTTTGTTCATTTATTTTGTTCTTTAGATTCCACATATATTTACCTCAGAGAGACCTGAAACTTTACGGATCCCGCCCTGGATTTTATCCAAGGGAGTGGGAAAGAATTAACTCTCCAACATGAGCAGTAATAAGAACAAAATCAAGTTGTTTTCTGGTGGATCTTCAAATTCTGATGTTCTACATGACAGTTACATTTGTTCCCATTTTAATATTACTATAATAATAAGAAAAATCATGGAGGAGAACAAGTGAATTAGGAAAGGGTAGTTTAATTAATTAATCTTAGAAAGCTTACATAGCAGCAGATACGCTCCAAGTGCCCAAAGGTCAAACCAGTAAGCCCTGGGGGTGGACCCTCCAGGTCCTCTGGTCCATTGCTCTGTCTGCAGGCCGAATTACAACGAAACCATCTATGTCACATGCAAATTCCCCCGGTTAAAGAACCTATAAAGAAAGCTAAATTAAATAGAATGAAACAGTTTCTGAACAGGCCCTTCGCCACCAGGAGCCCTAATTTAAATAGTGGATATTAATTATCAGACCTTTAAAATTCATGGACACGAGGAACATACTGGTAACTGTAAAAATTTTTCTCCAACTCATTTAATATTTAGCCAGACCGTTCATTCTCTCTGACATAGAAAACATAATCTATTTAATCCAGATAAATGCCGTCAATTAATTAAGGGATTTTCTTTCCAGGCACTTCAGGCTAAAACTTAATCAGGGTTCTGCTCACCTCACCCCCAAAGTGGCATCTCACTTTGGGAGGAGCTTTGGTGGGATGGGGTGTCTGGACTGCAGCTTTCCTCATTTATCTGGTAGAATGTGCTGAGATGTAATGCACCCCGTATAAACTCGGGTCACTGCCTTGGGCCTCTTCTGTGTCTGCCGCCATATAAGCCATCCTGCCTCACCTTCAGCTGATAGGTCCACAGAGGCCCTCATCCTCATTCTGATGGCCAGGGTCCTCATGGGTAAGCCACTCTGTGTCCCTCTAACGGTCATGTGGAACTTCTGGCTATTATTCGATACCTCCTCGGAGGTGTCGTAAGAGACTGCTGGGAAGGGGGATGCTTTCTCCAGCCCTCTCCCCATTTATGCCACACAGCCATTTTCCAAAGTGCTGTACAAGACTTCTCTAAAATGTTGCCACTCCCTCAGGCTTTGTCTAGTGAGCAAGATCCAGATCCGCTCTACTCTTGGATATTCCCCTCTCTCTCTAGGTTCTTTTCTGCTGTTGTCCGTCCCTTTCAGGCTCATTCAGGGGCAGGGGGAAAGGGCCAGACCCATCCCTGGGACAGACTGGCAGCTAAGCTGTTATCCTTCCGTGAAACCGCTCTTCATCCAGGCTATCATCTGCTCTCATAGAAAGCTGTAAAGGAGATTAACTCTATTCCTGGCTTCCTGCAGAATTTTAGTCTTTAGAAAACAAACAACCTCATCTCTTGCCTCCCCCATGAAAATGAAAGACCTTAGATTTCAAAACTAATGACTCTGCTCTGAGTTTCAAGAGTCTATTTAGAATTTTTAAAAAAAAGAAAGAAAAGAATTTGCCTCTGTTTTAAGTTCTTTGTGTTTCCCTTCAATGAATGCTTTCTGAGGCAATTAATGCTTCTAAGTGAGTGGAGATTGGGTCATAGTGTGAAGGACCAAACTTGAATATTTCTAAGTTTCACTCTGCAATACGTGTGTTTCAAATCTCCAATTATCTAACAAAAGTCACCACATGCACACCCACTTCCTCTCTACTCTGAGCCAACAAAAAGGAAGCCAGTGGTTCTCTAGTTTCCGAGCCTACGGGTGGGGAACGAGACTCTACAGCAGACAGACACATATACGTCCATTAATTACCGAAAAGTGCATTTCAAAGTGAGTGAACTGATGGAACTCAGCCAGGAGAGATTTCTTCCAGATCTGTGCTCTCCTGCATCAGAAGTATCTCTGGAAACAAAGGGTAGAAATAAAGGCAATCTTACCCAAAGAGAATTTTTGGTGGGATCAGGACCAGCTTTAGGCATTCAGAAAATTATTTGTTTACATGCAGTTTTAATTGTATAAATTTGACAATGTGAAATGAGTGACAAAGAAAGAATTCTATCCTCATGGGTTCTACATATTGGGCAGTGAATATATTTTAACTTTGTAACAAACAAAACCAAATTAATGTGCCTCCAACCTGAAATGACTTTGGAATTATCAGAAAAGTGAATTGGGGAGTACAAGGTCCCACTTCTGTTCATTAATCAATTTGAGGTGTCTTAATTAAATTTTCCTTCGCGCCTCAAGAAGGTGAGGTAAGACTCTAAGACATAACTTGAACAAAATTCTCCTGAACAACCACAACATAAGTAGGGAGAAATAATCTCTGGATCTTTCCAAGATAGAAGGAAAATAGAATTCTTTTCTATCATATTTAATCTGTTTTAAGGACTAACATGTGGAAAAATAATTATTTTGGGTTCTTGTTCCCCAAGGCAGAATTAGGCTTAAGTTTTAGGAAGGGAGTTTCTTTTATTTCTTCTTCTTCTTCTTCTTTTTTTTTTTTAATATAAACTTACCCTCATTTCTCCCAGATCACTTCAGCATGAAAAGAGCAGGGAGGGAATGAGAGAGAGGGAAAGAGAAGTGAAACCCCTGCTAAAGGTACAGGCAACAGCCCACAGTGGCTTGGATTGAATTCACATCCTTAGTAAAGTCATTGAGCCCTAAATTCTCTGGTCCCCTGCCCTCCCCTGGAAGGTCCTGGGAAGGATGGGTTCCTTCATTTACTTCTTGCCGCCGGCTTGCTAGTCCGTCACTTTGTAACCTCAGTTTGCCATAGAGTGGCCTTGACCTTCACATCTTTGCCACCTCTGCTGTCTTCTTAACCCCCGGGGCTGTCGTTGCCCTAGCGTGTCCTCCCGACTGCCAGTGAAATAGGGGAAGGTTCTCTCCCCAGAAATATTACCACTTCTTCACAAGCCACCCCAAAGTGTAGCCTGGTACTTGAAATTTTCATTCATTCATTTAACATGTATTCAGCAAATACTTGATTAGCAGCTGCCACATGCCAGACTCTTGGGTTGGGACTGGGGGCACAGTGGGGAACCAGACAGTGATGGGCACGGACTTTGTAGAGCATATAATCTAGTGTTGTCATTATCTTCCTTTCCCAATAAACTTCAGATAATCTCCTCAAGTCCAGAGAAGCATCTGACTGGCACTTTCTAGGCTGGTGCTCAAAAGCATTCACTTCTACCAGTGGCTCCCCGGCATCAAAGAGCCGTTTTCTCTTCACCTTGGAATGACTTTTCTGCTCACACAGGTCTTTTCTCCCAAATGCCTTTTTCTACTTACCTTTTAAAAACATTTGAATCACCATGTCATAGAAAACAACTCTCCATTCTGTTTCTCACGATGTTTCCCAAGAAGGGTAGAGGGTCATGATGAAAGTGGAATGTCATCAGCCCTAGTGGGCCAGAGTGATATTGATCATATGTGAGCGGATATGAAAGAACATTCAGCCTTAAGAGCTGAATAGAGGATGCATTTTGTATGTTTTGCATACTTTTCCTCATAGCTAAATAGTAAGGAACCCATTAGCAATTTTAGACAAGAGGAACAAAACCAGTTTTATACTTCCTATCCAACACGATTTATTTACTATTTAGGGAGCTTTGAAAATGGGAACACTCACACAGAATTGGGGTGAACTATAATGGGTCGCAGGCTTATAGCTAAAAAGTACCCAAATCATTTCTTTATCCTTTTCAGGATAGTGCTTTTATCATTCCTTAAAATCCTACACTGCAGGAACAACCAGCATTCTCCCCTCCCACACCCCCCGCTCTTTTTAAGGAGGTTTCTGGTCAAAATATAGTTTGATAATCAGAGCTATAATTTTACCTTGTCCATAGTTGCATACTCTGTTCATGCTGGAAAAGACATTTGTGGTTCTGAGGAACATTCTCTGGGATGAGGAGGCTGGAACTCTCGGCCTCATGTTCATGCGGGAGCAGGGTTCCAATCACTGATCAACCAGTCCGTGTCACTCACTACCACCCTGTCACCAAATGAGACCCTGATGACAAACACCTCTGAAGTGGGGTCAAAAGTCAGGCTCACCTGCCTTTTCTATGTTGAAAGTACCCGTTCTATATATCATGGGCTGTGGTTCTTATGGTGGGGGGAGTGTGTGTACACAACTGGGAAGAAATTGAGAAACGTGTTACAATATGGACAGGGCAAGGTCTGTACAATGGTAAATCTCAATTATGTTATACTGAACAATTATAATCTTCTGAGCCATCATTGACTGGCTTCCTCCCATGATGAGAGTGTGCTTGTGAGGTCAGTAACATTGATAAAAGATTGACAGACAGACCCATGGTATCCAGGGACCTCCGAGGAGTAACAGCTGCAAATAGGACATCTTTGTAATGACAACAAAAAAGTGTTGACTGTCTTGAAGGCACAGGTGTAAAAACAATCCCTAGAAAGTATCCTGATTCTCTGCAGTGATTTTATTGACTCAAGGCAGAATCATCTAAGTGGAAGACACAATGAAATGCACCCAAGGTTTCTGAGTTTGTGAGCAAAATCAATGCAGAAAGATAATATGGAAATTTTTCCTGAGCAAAGGAAAAGGCAAGCTGATCCCAGCCTAATAGATATTAACTTACCTAAAGGAAGACTATGGCAACAGAAGAGGGTTGGTTAGCCAAAAAAGTATAGCAAAATGGGATGAGAGAGGCAGAATTTGGCACTGTGTACTCGGTACCACCCAGGGGAGACAGCTTGTAAATCTGGAAGGTTGGCCACAGTCTGCATTTCCTTCAAGAGGCCATGTAGTGTATTGGTTGAACGTCCTTAGAAAAAGACAAAAGAACAACAACAACAAAAAAAAAAAAAAAAAAAAAGAAGAAGAAGAAGAAGAAGGGAAAAGAAATAAAAAAAGAAAAAGAAAAAAAGAATGTCCTTAGAGTCAGGGTAACCGAGCTCACACACCAGGACCCTGGCTTACCTGCCTACTCACTTTCTTACTTATTTACTTACATAATTACTTTCTTGAACAAGATATTTCAATTCTCTGAGCCTTGGTTTCTTCAAATGTAAAATCAGGATAATAACAGTTCCTCGTTGCCCCTTCTTCCTGGATATAGAGTAAGATGATATTTCTCAACCTCTCCTGAAGTTTTAGGAGTGGCCATATGACCAATTTCTAACCAACGAAACATAAGCAGCAGTAGTGTGCCTCTCTTCCGGGCCTGACCCATAAAAACTTCCTATGTGCACTTTTCTGTCCTCTTAACTTTCCCACTGGCTGGGTGTGGCAGAACTTCCAGTACCCTGACTACCTGAATGATTGTGGAGCAGACCCTTTTATCAACCTGGAATCACCTTAGCCTATCTGTGTGAGAAAAAACTAAATTCTATTGGGTAAACCATTATTTCTTTGGGGAGTTATTGGATACAGCAGTTAGCCATCTTAGCTCATACACTAGGAATTGTTTTGTTGTGAGAATTAGAAGAGATGAGTCTGTAGGACAGTGCCAGGCACATACAATGTGCTTAAAATTTGTAGCTACTATATTTTTTTTAAGCTAGACCAGACTTCTTTGAGGCTGGTACAGATTCGAAAACAGCAAAATTGGTAAGTCAGACTCAGCTAATATTTCATTTATTGTTTTATAATTGCCATATTAGCAATATGCACTACCCAGGACATAAATGAAATGATGAAAATATGCTGGCATGAGTGAGCATGTGTCCAATACTTTGTTTCTCAAGTAATATACCCAACATTGGGTGGACTCAGCAGCCCACACAGAGTGAGGGTCACGTCAAAAGAGGCCAGAACTGCCCACTTGTTATCTTCATACCTTTTCACTCCAAGTTGGGAGATAAAGAGGAGGGAGGGGACACATCAGATCATTTGTCTAAGATGTCATCTAAAATTAGGTTTGTATTTTCTTGCTGAACCATAGTTATGTAATGTTCTTACTTATGCATTTTCTTTCTTACCATTCCATTATTGGGTCTACTGAGGTTTCAGTGCTATAACCTACCACATCCTACTATCCTTCTCCTCTTGTAGGAGTTCCTTCCTTTCCAAACTAACATGTATTTCAGTGTAGCTTTCTTACCCTCTGTAACTAAAAACTGAAGCCCAGAAGTGAGGACACAAGCGTTGGCCACAAGAAAGGAAGCCCATATTATAAATGAATATGTTAAATATATGTATTATGGCATTGGCCACAAGAAAGGAAATCCGTATTATAAATGAATATATTAAAAATGATTAATTATTCATCAGCCATGCACCAAAGACTCTCTTCCCAAATCCTGCATTATTTTTTTCATGGCATTTACAGCTATCTGAAATTCCATTTTTTATTTGCTTGCTTATTTATTATCTACCTTTCCCACTAATGTAAGCTCTATGAAGACAGAGACTTTATCTCATTTTTTGCTACATCCCAGTATCCAGAACACTGTCAGCAGAAAGTAGATACAAAGAAGTATTTTTTTCAAATAAATAAATGAATTTGTTAAATGAATGGGTGTTTGTCATAGGTTGGTTTTCCTATATCTCTTCAATTTTGGAGGAGTGATCAAAGAGTTCCTAGGCCCAAAAAATATATAACTACCAGGAAACAGACCAGATCTGGTACCAAGATCAGGTTACTTTGTGGATACCTGTTTCGGTATCCAGTCAGCTGCTATCTTTAGGCAAAGTGACTCTTCACAGCCATACAAGCATTTGGGAGTGGAAATGTGTACTTCTCCTTTGTGGAGATGAATCTAGCTTATTGTCACTCTATTATATTATAATTCACTATTCCCATTTCTAGTGTCAGGAAAAGATTAGAGCCCTTGGGATTTCTCAGGCCAGTGGAGAAAATGCTGCCACTATGTGTAATCTGCTCACTAAACTAGTCTTACGAAATTCATCTCATGACTGTTTGGGTTGGGGTCGTTAAACTGATCAATCGGGGGGGATGTTGTGCAATAAAGAATTTTGTGGGGGTCTCTCAGTTTATCCTCACAGACAAGAAGGTAAATTGTAGGTGAGTTGGCATATGATTGAATTGCCATCTCTGGAGGATGCAGCAGGGGTCTTTGGTGATGGAGTTCCATGGATTTGCTGTGAATACCTGGAATATACACTGATCAAATCTGTGGGTCACAGACAGAGCTAGGAATAAGAATTAATAGAGGGGTGACAGAATCAGGTCCCGTAAATATCTATTGAGCTGTAACAATGGACTGAATATAGCAAGATTGAATTTAATAGAGATAAATATCGAGGTATGTACTTGGCTTCAACAAATCAATCACACATCTCACCCAGCTGAGTGCTTTTAAATCAACCAAGCCATCCCCAAGCTGCACAGCCAATATCCTGGAAAACACAGTCCCTAGCAACTTATGTGACCCAAGTCTAGCACCCCCTTGCCCAAGGTCACGGCTAACTCACTTCTTGACGCAGTTGGTTACCTCATCTCCTGAGCTCTTGCTTCTTTCCGTGTCACAGGCTGAACACTTGCCCTTGGCTTCT
This sequence comes from Rhinolophus ferrumequinum, assembly GCF_004115265.2. NCBI lineage: Eukaryota > Metazoa > Chordata > Mammalia > Chiroptera > Rhinolophidae > Rhinolophus > Rhinolophus ferrumequinum. The sequence goes on along the minus strand of NC_046304.1, from coordinate 29,762,146 downwards.
GATCATGGGCTCCCCTTTGCCACTATGATCTCATTTCCCCTGCCTTGACCTCTTCTGGTTCACACTCCAACCCCCTTGAGCCCAGTCTCCAGGACCCATATTAGCACCTCCTCTGACCATAGACAGTTTCAGGACAGATGCTTCAAGTACTGACCAATCTTGGCACACATGAACAAAATGCAGGCCCTTCGCTTGAAGTACAGTGCAACTGATCTAACCATGAGACAGGCTAACAAAAACACCAGTGTAGACTTGAGTCATATTGTTGCATTCGTGATGCCCAGAACTAGGTTGCTGCCCATCTCTGTTCATTCTGTGACCGTCGGGCTGCGTCATAAGATAGCACCTGCTTCTGTGCATTACACATGCTTGTGTATCTCAAGAAATAAAGGTGAGGGACTTGAAACCATAACCTATGAATGAATGTCACCTACTCCTTATTCCCAGTGGACAGTTGGGCAAAGAATTGCCTTAGTTCTTTATTTAAAAGAAAAAAACACGCAAAACAAACAGCTAATTAATTGCAAGATATAGTCAATGCAGAAGATAAATAAGCACAAAGGTTCATCTATCTTCATTGTTTTTCAATCTTTCATTCTGTACATATATATTTTTATAAAAATTGATTCATGCTTTATTATTACCTTTTTGTACTTTATAATATAGTAAAATGTTTTGATAATTAATATTATTCTGTGGCAGGCTCCTTGAAGAATGTATGTTAGAACTTTTCAGAAGCATAGAGAAGGGATTTTTGTTTTTTAAACTTTCAGAAAATATTGTTCATAACTCCATGCTAGCTTGGATGATTTCTTTTTTAAGAGGAAAACATAATGATAAAAATTGACTCAAAGGGATGTCTACTCAGTTGGTCCTCTAGCTTGAGGTTCTCTGACTGGTGACCCTTGTCCACCTGGTCACACATTCATAGTGGGACATGCAATTATTTTGTTGTATGTATGTTTTGTCAAGGGCAACCAGCTATCTTGAAAAGCATTTCACTACCCTCAAGTTTTCTTTGATAATGACTTAATTTTCGAAGAACTGAAATACATTAGAATCCAGCCACATCATTCAAGGTCTGCTCTAATGTCTCCTTCCTACTCTCCACTTTTGGTACTTTTCCACCCTCTTTTTATGGGACAAGATTGTACCTTCCTTTTGCCATGCTTCATGCCCTCTCTCTAAGTTATGTCAGGCGGCTGGTTTGGGGCGTTGCCAAAGGAATAATAAACACTGTTTTCAAACTGGCTCAGGAAAGCTGGTGATTCCTGGGGATTTCAGGCTGGTTTCCAAGCTGTTAGAGGCGTTAGGGGGGGGACAGAATTCTTGGTAAATGCCATCCGCACAGCACCTTTCCAGACTCGTTGCTGCGCCCCACACATCTTCTCAGCTTCTCTCTCTAGGAAGGAATGGAAGCAGAGGTAGTTGTTACATCATTTGGAAACCTTCTACTGTCTCTATCTGATCCTGGCTTCCTCTCATGAGGCAGCAAAATCGCCCTCCCCAAAGCTACCCATGTCAATTACGATGTACTTAGTATTCGAGGGAATAGGGCCACCTGAGGACACTCCCTCAGGTTCTGGAAAGAAAGTGATAGAGTTCAAAACCACCTTTCAGACTAAAGCACTCCCACTCCACATTCAGACCTAATGAGGACCTGCCTCTGTGTCTTGCCTCCTGCTATTATAGCCTCTGCATGGAGCACACTTTCTCATCTCTTGACGGCTTCCCTCGCCACAGGTGCCAGCTCAAAGCAACCCTGCACCAGGAAGTATGAGTGATTTTTCCTCCACACGGGTCTAGCTCACTTGGCACCCATTCTCTTATCTCTTATGGCCCTCTCTCTTTCAGCCTCCATTGTATTTACAAACATACATGCTTTAAATCCCCCACTGGACTGTAGACTTCTTTATGGCATGGACAACGGTGATTGACTTTTATTTCTCAGCAATAAAAAAAATAGACTCTCAGCAAATGAAGGAAGGATGTATCATTCTCCTAAAAGGTGCCAAGTTCCTGGTGCCCAGGGAAAAGCTGCTGGCTTCTGTTTCTTCTGGGACACTTCGTAAGCCGTCTGTCTTTCAAAACATACTGAATTCCTGCCAGCCACCTTTCGACTCTCTGGCTCCCGGGAGCTCCCGACTGAGCTCTGCTTCTCAGAATCGGCGAAAGAGTTCTGGGTTCTTTTCTAGTATATGTCCATGTTCTTTCCACAAGCTCATCTAACATCACTTTGACCTGCAGGCAGGAAGAGGTGCTCCAGTAGCCATAAACAATCGCTCTTCCATGCCCCTCCACTCCCTCCCCAGTGTAAACCCATCGCAGGACCTCCTATCACTTTAGGGAGAACCTTGAGCCCCCCTGGTGATGTGCCCCCTTGACAGTGAGGCAGTTTGGCATGCTGGAAAGTGCAGCAGCCCAGGCTCTCCCCTCAGATCTCTCTGAGTGGTGTCATGAAGAGCCATTTGTCTCCCAGATTTCATCTCTGTAAATTTAAATCAGTGCCTTCCAAATATTTTCCAGCTACATAACCCTTTGTTTAAGTGAAATCTTACATGAAAATGAAAACAAATAAAAACAGAGCTGTCCTGGTTGAAATTAAAGGGAATATGGCTTAATTGTTCTTGTTTAGTTTCTCTTTCCCCCATTTCCTCATCTCCAGCTGGCCCTGCGAGAGCCCCTTGGAACCTTCAATGGCCTTACAGGACAAAGTTTGAAAATAAGATGGTCACTGAGAAGTCCTCCCCACCTGAATTTCTGGTCCCATAACATGAACATCACTGACTGCCCCAAATTGAAAAAGGTTGAGGGCAGCACAGGGTCATCACCAACAAGAAGCTCCTGACATCTGCCCAGGGACAGGGTCAGCTGTGTGTGCAGATGCCAAGAACCCAGGTCTTACAAGTTGTGAGGCTGCTTAAGGGCAGGGTCTCTCCTTTATTAATCCCTGTATTCTCAGCACTCAGCATTGGCCCTGGATCAAAGCTGTCATCTCTCTGTCAACTTTGATGGCTCTCAGTACGTCTGAGTTGCTGCCGATGCTTCCTCTTGTAAAGCTTTTAGTTCTACCCTGCTTTGCATCTAAATTAGCTGTTCATGTGTCTATCTTGTTACCCTGCTGCAAGATACTTAAGGGCACGAATGGTATCTTACTCATCTCTACATCCCAACCAGGCACAGAGGACAGAATGAGCCCCGAGTGGAAAGTTGGGGGAATCCACATAGAGGTGTTCAGAAAACAGCCAAAGAGCCAGCAGCAGGAAGTGTAAGTGTGTAGAGGACAATGAGTTTTAAAAGTGGGTCAGGGCTAGAACACGGTGCTGGACTCAGGCGGGCAAAAGGAAGGGTGGAGAGAGAAGGACGGTGCACCGCTCCTAAGCGTGGGCTCTGGTGACAGAAAGACCTTGGTTCTGGTAACCAGCGGTGTAACTTCTCTGTGCCTCAATTTATCCTTGTCAACTTGAGTGGATAATATACTCACTTCATAGGGTTCTTTTGAAGATGAACAGCGTAACGCATGTAGACTAGTTAGCCCTGTGCCTGGCACACAGTAAGCGCTCACATGTTAGCTATTTCACTACTTTTGTGTGCAATTCCTAAAACTTGTCCCAAATCAGTGGCAATTTCTCTGAAATATTTGGCACGTCACTCCCTTTGGGGGCTGTGAAAATAGCTGTAGTTGGGCAATGTCTTAGTTTGTTCGGGCTGCTATAACAAAATATCACAGACTGGGTAGCTTATAATCCACAGAAAGTAATGCTCGCAGTTCTGGAGACCGGAAAGGCCAAGATCAAGGCGACAGCATGGTCACCTTCTGGTGAGGGCACCCTTCCTGTTCATAGCCCAACATGACCTCAACATGATGGAGGGAGCTAGGGGACTCTCTGGAGTCTTTTCCATAAGGGCATTAATCCCATTCACAAAAATTCCACCCTCATGACCTAAGCACCTCCCAAAGGCCCACCTCCTAATACCACCACCTTAGAGGGTAGGATTTCAACATATGAATTTTGCAGGGACACAAACATTCAGACTATAGCGGGTAAAATGTGCAGACATGAAAAGAAAAGCACACTTAGGGATGCGTTTCTCTCTCTCTCTCTCTCTCTCTCTCTCTCTCTCTCTCTCTCTCTCACTCTCTCTCTCTCTCTCTCACACACACACACACACACACACACACACACCTTTTCCATGTGTCTCTCGGAGAGACTTCTGCAAACACTATGTTCCAGTGAGCACTCTTGCCACTGTCCTTCTGGGGATGATTCCTGAACCAGTGTGGAGGAAGACATTCTAGTCCCTGTTTCCCTTGGGAAGCCTGTGGTTGCTTGGGGTGAGGAAGGCCTGTGATAAAATCCTGTGCGTGAACTGATAAAGTAACTATCATTATTGTGGACCATGCCGCACAAGAAACAATGTTCTAGTTCATTCATTCATGCACTTGAATGTACACTTCCCTGGTTTTGTTACGCCGCATCCATCCTTAACAAAGTGAAAGTGGATAGATATGTGAAATCAATATGTCCCACTTCATGAGCCTGATTTATAAAATAAGTTCCTTTTTCTCTTAATAATAAAATCCATATGACTGGAAAGTTCCAGTCATGCTGACAGACTGTTCTTCCTTGCCCTAAGATTACCTTCATCGTGATTCTAGATTGTTGGGAAAATTAAATAAGTTATTACAGGGAACGTGCTTACACTGGTGTCCAGTTCTATGCTAATAGAATAGCAAGCACCCAATAGATATTATTTGTTACTATTACTCCTGTCTTCAGTATCATTCCTGGTATTTCAGTTTGCCCATTGGAGTCTGGGTGTGGGGAGCCAGCTTGAGGAAAAGGATGCCACATGGGCAGTAGTTGTCAAAAACTGTTCACGAACATCCTAGCTCCCTTATCTTCCTGGCATTGGGCAGAATTACACTCCCTCAAGCACTTGCAGTTGTGTGGGGCCATGACGAATTCTGGCCACCAGGTTGTAAGTGGAAGCAATGCGTGTCACCTCCAGGCTGGAGCACTTAATTGTTGCTGGAGGACCCCCTCCCCCCCCAGAGCTCTATTTTCACTCTGCCAAGGAGACCAGCTACGTTTCAGATAATGGCTCCTCCTCCTAGCTTGGTCCCCAACTAAGAACAATGACAAGATGGAACAGAGTCCCTGCCAAACTGCAATGGATATGGAGTATGAGCAAGAAACAAATCTTTACTCCCTCGAGCCACTGGGGTTGGGTTTGTTTGTTGTTGGGACGCATGCTAGCCTATCCTGACTGGTACACACCAGTAACTTGATTGTCAGAAAACAAGCTCTTGCATTGCGAGTGCATTGCCAAAGAAGGAGGCCTGTAACTTATTAATAATCCCAAAAGACTCTTTACCAGTGGCGTTTCCCAAGGAAAATATGGGGGAAGGGAAAATAAAGCTGCTTCTTCCAGTGTTATGCTCGTCTATGGGCTCCCAATGTTATGGTCATTCCCTGCTCAGATTCACTTGGTGATAAGACAGCCCAGCCTCAAACACAGGCTTCATCCTCAGTTTGACAGTCAAGGTCAACAACCACACCGCCTCTCCATCATTGTGACATTTTGGAATCTTTTTTCTGCCTACTCGTTTCAGTCAATACCATCTCAATCATCAGAAATTTTCAAACAATATTGAACATCAAAACAGAAAGCAAAAGGGAGTTTCCAGCCCTTTTAAAATTTAGCTGCTTATGCAAATATGCTCAGTCCTACCCAGTAATCTTTAAGATCTCTATACCCGGGGAATGGGTGGCTTTGTCATGATAGCTAAACTTGTCTCCTCATTCCCACACATCAGGCACCTGCCCCTTTCTCCTGTCCCATCGTAGCACTGGGTAGAAACCTCTGCTGACCACTTTGCAGGACGTTGGCAATTTTCTGTTTGCAGGCCTATCCTTGCAAGAAGAGTGAGTTTTTTAATATCTGAGATTTAAATACGCCTCCTTTCCCTACCCCAACTGCTTACCAGCATGCCTGGCTTATAGCGGGGGGGCCTCAGCTCTGACAACCCAGCTCAGGTGTCACATCCTGCATGAAGCCCTCTATTGACCTTCTTCCACCTCCCACCTACTGCCAACTGATAGAGAGAGCCACTCACTGTCTTGTGTCCCCACCCTGACGAATTTACACTTGCCCATTGCCCTTATTTGTTTACAAAAATTGCCCTTGTTTCCTCCTTGTAGACTGTCTCGCCTAATAGGCTGGGATTTCTGGAAAGCAAGTTTTTCATTGATTTTTTTTTTTCTTCATCATCCCAACAACTAATGCTTCCCCGGTCTACCCTTAATAAATGTTTATTTAATTATTATCAGATGAATAGACAGCTTACATATCCATGTAAATTCTCACACCTAGTTAATAATTTGAAGTCTAGAGTATGATTTGGGCTGAAGGAAAAAAATTATGGGTAAGAAAGACTTTTAAAAGAAAGACAGAAAAAAACACAGGCAAATAATATATGGGTGTGAGTCAAAATCAACATCTATCGTTGGCAACTATTAAGACTTCTTTGATATGCTGTGAGTCTTAAAGTCTCAGATGGACACTTTTAGGTTTCTAGTTTCGGCCTGTCCAGCCCACAAGACAAAGACAGAAGCATACCATTCCTATAAAAGTTGCCCTTGCAAGCTCCTAAGAATGAGCGCCTCCTTAAATTTTGTACCCTGGCAGCTTCATTTGCCTCACTTTAGTCCGGATCATGCCCTTGAGTATACACCTTGATCTTGAAGTGGTAGTTGTTGAATATATGACACCCAATGTGCTAGAGGATATCCTTTCCCTTATTGTGTGAACATGCCAGTTTCAGGCACACTCTGTGTGTAGCGAGTACCGTGATGACATAGCATGCCACACACAGGGCGCCCATATTTGGAATCATTCTTGACTCCTCCCCCTTTTTCCCATATAACCAGTCAAGTGGTGGTGGGACATCTTTCATCCTGCATCCTAGAGAATGTTGATAGGAGGAGGATCAGAGCAGGACAGAAAGAGCATAGTAGATGCTGTGGGTGACTGTAATTTCCTGGCTGACCTGTGAGCACATGTGAAAGATTGAAAGACACTTGGGTGCTCTCTGATATAACTAGATGAGACTTAGAATGATGTGCAGATGGGAACAGGAGCCAGTGCTATTTAAATAATTACTCTGCATCTATATCCACAGGGGATAAAAATCTGGGGAACCTTGTTTCTTACATTTCCAGCATCACCTCTCACTCCTCTCTAACACAACACTCCCCCACCCCCCGCCATGCCAATAAGTATGGTCTTTAATCTTGAGAATACTAGATGCATTTCTATGTCCACTTCTTTGCTTATATAGTGTCCGACCATCTATACAGCCCCCCTTCTCCCCTATTTATCTGACCTACTCTGAGCAATCCTTCAAGACCCTCTTGTATTTATCTTCTTCAACCAATCTCCATCCATGTGGTCTCCCTCTGCTGTGACTATCTGCCATGCTACATTGTCATCCACTTAGGCTCTTAATTGCATGCTCTTAATGTTTTCCAAGTGTCTGTCTTGTCTGCCTACCTTGACTATACTCCCTTTGAGTTCAGGGTCTTGGTCGTGAATGTCTTCCATTTTTCTCCAAGAGCCCTTGGGCTTCCACATATAGTAGGAGTCTAATACTTATTGGATGGGTACAGGAAGAAATAACACATGAATGTGGTGTTTGTATACTTTCTTCATATGGTTCTGCCAAAATGACATCCCTTGATCTCTCCTCATAACTCAAGTTGTTTTTCTAGTAGTGGAGACAGATTATTTCCCCCAGATATGTTGATGCTCTCACTCACTCACTGGGAGAGTGTACAGTGAAGGGGGAAAAGCAGATACACTGTCTGCATAATTTGGGGCAAGCCAGGATCTATCACCCAATCCTCACCTGGAAAGGGGGGAAATAATAGCAACAGAAGTAATAGAAGTGATGTGAGGGGCACCATGATTGCTTCCGCCACATCCATTTGTTTTCTCTGGTTCCCCTCAAAGCACACAGGCTAATGGATTAACCCAAGTGAACCAGCCCAATCCCATCTCCTGCTTTGGTGTGGGCCCTGGCCCCAACTCAGGCCAGTGAGTATGGGGAAGGTGTTTGCATGCTGCCTAGGGAAAAAAAAATGTTTATTTCATTAAGTGAGACCTGCCCAAAGCTTTAGATGAAGCTGACATCGTGGAAGGCATAGCAGAAGAATGGAACGAAACCAGGTCCTGCTTAACTGCTGAGTCAAACTGTCCCTGAAGTCTGTCCTATTCTGGTTCTGTTAAAAGAGCTTGTTGTTCAAGCAACTTAGAGTTGGATTTCCTGTTATCTGCAACCAAATGTATTATAACTGGTATGCATATAAGAACCAGGATGACAATAATCGCTGCATTACAAATTCAGAGTAATTGGGAGAGTAACGGTTATCACAGATCAGTGAAGACAGATGAGATTAACACTTGATTTATTAGAATGCCATAAATCATAATACAGCATTTCTGTTGTTTGTGACTCATGACAAAATTGCTTTGTATGCTTTATCACACAAATGTTTGTTGCTGAGAGTCCTTCCCTTAAGAGATAGGACTTGGAGACAATCTTAAAGATGTAGAAGACTTGTTGCTTTGGGAGTGAATTGTTTTCTTAACAGAGTTTATCAGAAAACTTGAAATCGTAAAATACAAGCTGAACAGAATAGGAAATGTGGCAGATACGGTACGTGACAAACTTTTTAGAAGGAAATGATTTATATAAAACCTGGTGCCTAGTACAGAGTAAGTGCTAAATATCATGTTTCCCCGAAAGTAAGACCTAGCCGGACAACCAGCTCTAATGTGTCCTTTGGAGCACAAATTAATATAAGACCCGGTCTTATATTATATTATGTAAGACTGGGTATTATAGTATATTATATTATATAAGACCCGGTCTTATATTAAAATAAAACTGGATCTTATATTAATTTTTGCTCCAAAAGACGCATTAGAGTTGGTGGTCCAGCTAGGTCTTATTTTTGGGGAAACACGGTAACTCTTTGTTTTTAAATTTTTAAAAAATAATCATACAGGGTACAAAATTTAAAAGTTCCCCAAGTGTTTAAGTGTACTTCCTCTGACCCCTCAGTCATCCAATATACCTTCTTTTACGTTTCTTGTACACGTTTCTAGCACCATTCTATACACTTACAAATATGTATGTGTATGTATACATACATATATATGCTACGTGTTAGCACCCCGTACGCACTATTCTGTTGCATTTTATTTATTTATTTATTTATTTTTTAAATTTATTGGGGTGACAATTGTTAGTAAAATTACATAGATTTCAGGTGTACAATTCTGTATCACATCATCTATAAATTACATTGTGTGTTCACCACCCAGAGTCACTTCTCCTTCCATCACCATATATTTGATCCCCCTTACCCTCATCTCCCATCCCCCACCCCCCTTACTCTGGTAACCACTAAACTATTGTCTGTATCTATGAGGTTTTGTTTGTTTGTTTGTTTGTTTTGTTTTTTTGGTTTTTTTTTTACTTAGACGTTTATCATTTATATCCCTCACATTGTGGACCCCCCGCCCCCCATCCACTATCTCTCTGACATCGCACCGAGCCATCCCATTTCCACTCTCTCCACTCCCAATGCTGTACTCTGCCTCTTGTAAATGTATACATACCTATATATACATATATATTATAGTTGGCATTCATTATTGTTCAGCTTCAGGTGTACAGTGCAGTGATCAGGCATCTACATCTTCCCTGAGATGGTCTCCCAAATGGGATATGTCTATCAGATACCCTACAAAATGTTTACAACTTTATTTTAGATCACAGTGTATCTTGGAGATCTCTCCATATCAGTGACTACAGAGCTGTCCATTTTTTTTAACTGCAGAGAATTCCAAATATAGCTCTATCGTAATTTATGTTTCTATGTATTTGACTGGATCTATTGTTGGACATTTAGAGTGTGTCCCATCGTTTGCGATGTCAGTGATGTAATGCTTGGCCTTCTAGGGCGACATTTCACAGCAGTGGGAGCCCATCTGTAGACTAAATTTCGAGTCGCGGAGCTGCTGATTCAAAGGGCATATGTAGAGTAACTTTGTTTAAATTTTTGAATTCATGAATGTTAAATTCGATGGATTCGTGGGAAGTCCTGTGAGGCGCCAAAGCAGCTCTCCAAAGCTGCGGGTTAGTGGGGTGATGACTGAGGGACTCGCGGAGCGAGCCGTCGGTCCAGTTAAGGAGGGCGGCTGCAGCGGCTGCCCCCCTCACCCCCTCAGCCCACGCGGGTCCCGCCGCCCCAGGCCGCCACTCTGCGCAGTGCGGACCTGAGCGCGCCCCTTCAGGTGCTGGGGACTGGAAGACCCCGCACGTGCGATTCCACGTGAGTCTCCCTGGTGGCGCTCAGATGGAGAGTACGCATGCGCCTGCGGCTGGGGAAAGTAGGTCAGACTCCTCCTCTCACGTGACCCGCTCCCCTTAGCTACCCCGGGCGCCTCTTCGCTAGGGCGCAGTCGGGATGCGCTCAGCAGCCAACGTGACGGTGCCGGGAGCGGGAGCGGGTGAGGGCGGGCCCGGTCCACGAGCCTGGCGCCTGCGAGGATTTGTCGGTTCTCCTCTCTCCGAAGCGCTCCGCGCAGAAGTCGGGCGGGCAAAAGGGAACCCTGCACAGAGGAGCATCCAGGAGCCGGGCTAGAAATGAAGGGGGAGGAAAGGACCTCAAATCCCTGACACCGGGCAGAGTCCACTCTCATGCATTTTCAAGCAATGCTGCCTGAAAGAAGGGAACGCGCGATCCGTTTCCGTGTGAACCACACCAATCATTTGCAGTCCCCATTTATATATAGGGTAACTCAGACTTGAAAACCAACTTGTGAAAGGAAATAGACGAGAAGGTTAATGGTTGATGGAATTTTGCAGGAATATTCCACAGGCCCCATTTCTAATCTTCCACCGACTTCTTCCACAAAGACACTCCCCCTAGAAGGATTGTAAGCAGATTTCTCACTTTCCGCAAGACTTCTGGGATGCTGGTTGTGCTGATGGGGCGGGGTGGGGCAGTACGTGGAGCTGAAGGCAGCTCTGAAATAACTGAAGCCCGAGTTTTATGTATTAGGAATAATTTTATTTCTTGACCCTGCCCTCCTGATTTTTAACTTGTTGCACAAATGACAGGCTCTGCCTCAATGAGTTGCAATCCAGTGGGGAAGACAGACAAGCAAAATCAATGGCTTACAATACTGTGGGCTACAAACCCTTTAATAGAGGTGTGCCCAGGTGTTATATAAGTGAAGAGGAGGTGGGCAGCCAAGTGCAGGGGTAGGTACCCTGAGTCTGGAAGGCTAAGTGGGAGTCAGCTGGCAGAAAAGTAAGGCCGAGGGGGTGGGAAAGGGTTCCAAACAAAGGGAACTACTAGCAGTTACATAATATTTCCCTAAAAGACTTCTTTACTATAATTGTCTCAGCAGTGCATATAGTTGGAATGTGTATTGTTTCCATTTATGTTAGTCTAAGCCAGTCTTTAATGAACATAGTTGTGAAAAATGCTTTTTCCCCTTCACTTTTAAATAAACCCCAGGAGTGGGATTGCTATATAAAAGATGCAAATATTGTATAACTTTTGATAAAACATTGTAAATTATTTTCCGAAAAAGATGTATTAATTTGTACCAAGGGGGCATTTAAATATTTAGCATTCAGGCAGTAAGTAGCACATTATTTCGGCTCAATGAAGCCAGATGAGATTAACACTTGATTTATTAGAATGCCATAAATCATAACACAGCGTTTCTGTTTTTTTGTGACTCATGATAAAATTCTAATTGAATTCAAGTTTGAAAAATGGAAACTATCAGATCGATGCATTTAATCCTTACAGGGAACCACCAAGCATGTACAAGGTGAGGGTAGGAAGATAGGAGTGAGACAACCTAAAGTGGCACCAAATGCCTGTCTCTGATTGTGCCTTTCTTAACCGTAAGTCAGCGGCAACAAAGAAGGCAACTACACACAAGCCAGAACAAGCCAAGAGCTTTCCATACCTCTCTGTAAATGTCAGAACAGCAACAGAATCAAAGAGGCCCGGAGTTTGACCCCAGAGGCCAAACTCCAGAGGAAGACTGGTCATGTGTTTGGAAGCAGATTCCAGAAACTTATATGCTTCCCAACTTGGTTTCTGCTGGCATCTACCTGAAAGGAGAAAACAATACTGTGACATTCAAAAGGACATTTAGGAAAATGGTAATTTAGGTAATATGGACAATGAAAGCAGAATGACCTTGCTTTTTGCCTGTATTAAGCTAGATCATTAAGGAAAACCGAAGTGGGGTGCAGTTATAATTTTGCAGAGACATGGATGTAGTTCCTACTGTGGCTGTTTTTCTCATATCTATTGTGCATGTTGTATAATGACCTTATGCTTTCGGGGGTGGGGGAGGACGGGGAGGGGCTTACCTCCCCTCAACGTCAGGGGTTGTCCTTAATTGAATTAACAAATCAGGGTAGTTCCATTGTCTGCTTATGAGGATTAAAAAAGTTAATTCAGCAAAGGCACTTAAAATGTCTGGCACTTATAGAATGCTCGATGAATACTTGCTGTTGTTACTCTTGTTATTATTAGCGCAACAATGACTAGTTCAATCAGAGGAAACCTGGACTTGTTTCAATGGTTACCTGATGCCATTCTTTCTCCTTGGATAGGGGTGAAGAAGCATGTGTAACTATTGATGCCATCTTTCTGACCTTGAGGGCAGCCAATCCAACCACACACCTGATAAACAAGGAGGAACAGAGGAGGCCACACCCTGCTCAGACTGCACTTGCAGCCTGCCCTACCCCTGGACATTTCAGTTGTTTGAACCAAACACATCCCATCTGTTACTTCAGTCACTGCAGTTGGGTTTTCTGTTATTTGCCAGCAGAAGCAAATGATCCAATGCAATGTAATTGTTTTCCAGGACTGCCATAACAAAATACCACTGGACGGTACGACTGGGTGGCTTAAACAACAGAAATTTGTTTCTTAACAGTTCTGGAGGCTGGAAGTCTGAGATCCAGACGTTGACAGGGTTGGTTTCCTCTGAGGCCTCTCTCCGTGGCTTGTAGATGCCCACCTTCTCTCTGTGTCTTCACACGGTCTTTCCTCTCTGTGTCGTGTGTGTCTTCATTTCCTCTTCTTATCAGGACACCTTTCAGATAGGATTGAGGACCACCCTAATGACCTTGTTTTAACTAAATTAGCGTTTTACAGACTCTGTTTCCAAATACAGTCACATTCTGAGGAACTGGGGGCCAGGACTTCATAATATGACATTGTCAAGGGGGACACAGTTCAGCCTGTAATATCCAACAAGACATTAATAATATGGAGGATTATATAAAAATCAGATCTTCACTCTACTTCTCCAAGGCTTTTGTTTAGGTGTGTGTGTGTGTGTGTGTGTGTGTGTGTGTGTGTGTGTGTGTGTGTGTAGGGGCTGGGGAAGGGAGAGAGATTGAGGTTGGAATAGTACCCACCTGAGTATAAATCCAGAAAAACAGCATGCCATGAAGCTCAGGCTAAGTCTACTCTTAAATATCTGTCCTCAAATAACAATTTAGGTTGATGACAGGAAGGCAAATGTAAAGGTAGCTTTGGTTTATTTCACTCTTTGTACAGATGAGCAACTTTGCTAAAGAATCTGTTTCAGGCTGCTTCTCTCTCTCCTCCTTTAACACTTCTTGGCTGAATCATTGGGTCTGTATTGAAGACTAGAACCTCAATTCTGGACATGGTTGAACAGCTGTTTCTGTGTCTTTCAAATTTCAGTAAGGCAAGGTTCCAAAAAAGAATTGAGAGCTTGGTTTGCATTCCTAGGTTGGCCATTGAATTGCATAGTTTGTACCATGGGGAAAGTTGTGTGACATGAAAAGAAGTCACTACCCCACTTAGGGTTGTTTCTCCAAATGTAAAATGAAGCAGCTGGACTCCATGCTTTCTAATGTTTCCTCCATCCATTCATCATATGATTGGATGAAAAGAAAGTATTCTTGTTTCTTTGTTGGGCTTTGTTAGTAAAAACTACATTTATTCTTCTCAAAAACTTGCCATTAAACCCCCCTGCATTCACAACAGATAATGAAGGTACATTTCTCTGAGAATGAGATGGTCCAGATCTTCCATCTTTGAACATCTGCACATGTTTATTTCATTGTCCAGTTCTTTTATTTTTTTTTCCTAGAGTGAGGAAAGGGAAGAAGTATTGTTTGTAGTGGAAACACTACAAGGAAAGGAAAGTATGTTGTCTTTGCTACTTAGTATACCATCCAAGGGAAGGCATTCTCTAGCTAGCAGTTCTTTCCAGGGATGCACGTCTAAATCACCTGTGAGATTTGTAAAATACATATGCCTATGGCTCCACTTCTCAAAGTTTTGAATCAGTGAATATAGAGAAGTGCTTGAATTTGTGGAAAGTTCTACAGGTATATGCCATACACCACTAGTTCTGAGCTTTGTGTTTGGTCCAAACCATTTCCTCCTTCCCATCAAACCATTCCTAGGTTCTTTTATTCAATGATACTAAAACACTTTGTATTGCAAGTACAGCTCACATTAATGGAACTATAGCTGCCATCAAGAGGCACAACTCTTTTTCTCCGAAGTTACATATTAAGAGTTTTAGTTGGTTGTAAAAAACAAATATCTAAGTAATTCATAAAATTTTACCTATTTTGCCGTTCTAAATGTAGTTATCATTTGTGAGACCAGGTATAATGTTTCTCTACAGAGCTAAGGTACTAAACAACTACAAAACTTTGTATGGCATTTGCAATAGATGCAGAGCAATATTTGGTATCAGCATTCTTTGTTAAATCACTGGGTAGGTACATTCTAGAATTACAGCACTAAAACACAAGAGGTTTGATACCATCAACCTTCCTGGAGGGTTTATATAAGGAAATTGTATTTGTTTGCTGAACTGTAAATTACACAAGTTCCAGCCTTCCACTCCTTCCGACTTGCATCTCCATAGCT
This sequence comes from Rhinolophus ferrumequinum, assembly GCF_004115265.2. NCBI lineage: Eukaryota > Metazoa > Chordata > Mammalia > Chiroptera > Rhinolophidae > Rhinolophus > Rhinolophus ferrumequinum. Next base: position 29,747,111 of record NC_046304.1, on the reverse strand, counting down.
GCATGTGGAATTAGTTCTCATTTTGGACTGCAGTGAAGAGCATCCAAGAGAGAAAAAGAGAAAACATTACTCAAAACATAGGAAAACAAAGAATTTCCTGTTTCCTCCAGAAGTCCAGCTCTTGGAACCAAGACATAAGCAGGCATTTTGGATTCTAACGGAGCTGGCTCACCCCCCAGCTGCCTCCTGCCACAACTGGCCTAAGTGCGTACCTCACCTTCTGAGCTTTAGAACTCTCATCTGCACTGTGGCGGACGGTACACCCACAGGGCAGGTTGCTGTGAGGGTCAGGGAAAGCTGATGCATGTCAAGTGCTCGGCACATAATAGGCACCTCACGTGGTCCTGGCATCACCATTATTATTAGGGGGGAAAAAATAGCTGCCAATACGCAAGAATTTACTTTTTCTTTAGAGTTTCCTCTTAGAGGAATTCAAAAGGAATTAGACTAAATTTGGAAAGCTCTGATTTGCCTGTTGGCCAGCAGGGACATCAGCTCTGAAGTGGCTGCTTCTCTACAGATGAAACACAAAATGTGTATCTGTGCCATTCTCAGAGGAACCCAAAGAAGCCCTTACACGCCCTCTGAACCACAGTAGCTGTGAATGGAGAGCTTCACTTGAAATCAAGTGAAAACTCAAACCCTTTTGAATCAAGTTGCTGCTACAATTTGGCCCAATCTTTTTCAATGCAGGGGAAGTGGATTCAAAGGTGATATGTAGTATTTACAAGATCTCATATTCTTAGAGAACTTAAGATTAGTGAGTACAAAGCAGGTGACTGTAAACTGTACCTTAGCTGTTGTGAGAGAGGGGAAGGAGAAAACTGAGCCCTTAAAAATAAAAATTAACCTGTTATAGTCTGGAGCTTGATTGGGGCAACTTCAATTCTTGTATCAACCTGAGTGTCCAGAAAAGTAGAAGAAGGAAGGAAGGAAGGAAGGAAGGAAGGAAGGAAGGAAGGAAGGAAGGAAGGAAGGAAGGAAGGAAGGAAGGAAGGAAGGAAGGAAGGAAGGAAGGAAGGAAGGAAGGAAGGAAGGAAGGAAGGAAGGAAGGAAGGACATGAAAATATAAAACATAACTAATATGGTTGAAATAACATGTATACACACCAACAATTACATATTACCCTATAAATAGAGAATGCATATTCTTTTTAAGTGTTGAAACATTTATAAAAGTAACTCCATATTGGGACTCAAAGAAACACTTGGTAAATGATTAATTATGGACACAGGATTAGCAGGGGTTACTCTGAAGGTAGGCCTTTACTTTTCTGTGTGTTCTTTTATACTGTTTGAATATTTTATAATCTACATATATCATTTTTATAAGAAAAATACAACTTTTTTCATTTAAAAAAGAGTATCTAATAATCACTGGATACTTACTGTGTTGCAGGTGTAAGTATTAAGCATGTGTCCTGACGTTTCATTTTATCCTCACAACAACCCCTGAAGTAGCATGGAAAAGACCGATGGTTTCTCCCTTTCCTACCCACGTCTTCTCTCCACTTCTCCTCTAATAAGAGAAATTTTAGGTGGACATGTACTACCACCTAGAGATTACATTTCCTAGCCTCCCTTGCTGCTCAGTGGCCATCTAATTGGAGGTGAGCAGAAGAGATGAGTGCAACTTCTCCTCTTTTAATCTTCCTGGCTGCTGGAATATGGACCCGGTGGACATGTGGTGAACCACCTCCAACAAGACAACGGGGCCCCCTGTAGGGTATGGGGAGTAACAAGAGAGGGAAGACCTGGGTTCCTAATATTATTGAGTCTACATCAGTCTTAGACTATTGGCCATCAGACCACCATGAGAGGGAGCAATCAACTTCTATCTTGTTTAAACCGCTGTTGATTTCATATCTGTTAAAGCTGCCAAGTCAATATGCTATTATTATTTTACATTCTGTAGCTTTTCTTCAAGAATCATAACACTTGCTTTATGTTTTATAGCCATAATTATTTTTTAAAATTCCTTTTATTTTCTGTTTAATATATTTCAGTGCTCACCAATGATCCTTATATACTTCAGCATCACCCATTGCATAAACAATTTATTCTAATCATGCTCAGGGGCCGTGAGGATATCTTTTCATTCCAAAAGGGATACATGGGTGTTATAGTCCCAGAGTTCTTCAAAGTTGAATGACAACTTGATTGTTTTGGGAATTCTTGAGTCATGCCCTTTTCCCTAAGTCTCTGGGGACTGTTTTGTTGTTGTTGTTATTATTTATTATTGGGCTGAAGGGAGATTTGAGATCAGCCTGATTATTTCTCTTTTAAAGTAACCTGACTCTTCTGCTAGGGGACTTTAGAATAACAATTTCACAAAGATTATGTGACAGCATTGGTCAGTAATTAATTTTTAAGAACAGTGTAGACCCTTCAGTGTATATATTTCTGGCTTCCATCATTACCTTTTCTTATTATATCATTTAATTTTTCTTTTTAATCTGTTATCTCCAGAGACACCAACTGTCTGTCTTAACTTATTCATCCATTCAACAAATATTAAATAAGTGTTGGCTACCACTCTTAATATTACTGTGTGCCAGGCACTGTTCTAGATGCCAGTAGAGTAATGAACAGGATGGACAAAGTTTCCACTGCAGGGAGCATACGTTTTAGTGAGAGGAGGCAGATAATAATAAAGCAAATGGAAAACTAAGCAAGATCATTTCAGATAGAGATATATTTTAGGAAGAAAAACCAGGATGACGTGATAGCAGGATTGCCACAACACAGTGGATCAAAGATAGCCTCAGTGTTTGAGCTGAATCCTGAGTAATTTGAAGAAGCCATTCATCCAAAGATCCTCAAATACTCTTTCTTTGTCACACTTCATATCCAACCTTTCAGAAAATCCTGCTGAGGGTTTTTGAAAGTGTATTTCAAAATACTGGGGTGTCAAAAAAATTGTATGCACATGGCTTGTATTCATCTTTTGTTATGGTATATACTATTACAATTTTAATATGTTTTTTTTTCTTTTCTAAAATGTGTATACATTTTTTTAGCACCCTCTATCTCTCAGCTGGTCTCTCTGCACCCAATTTTGTCCATACCCTCCCACAGCTACTTTCCTCTAGCATCCACAATCAATTCTGATAAATTAGTCAAATTGTGTCGCTGCCTTACGCAAATCCCTGCAATGGTTTCTTATGACAGAGAGGGTTGTTTACTACCAAAGGCCATTTATTTCCTCTTCCTCTACTAACAGAATTACCCAGCTTTAGCTAGGCACGTTTCCTAGCTTCTCTTGCAGCCAGTTTTGGCCATGTGACCAAATCTGGCCAATAGGGTGTGAGCAGAAGTGATGTGAACACTGTTTAGCTTGTGCCCTTGGGAAGAAAAGGATTGCCCTTTCCTCCTCCTTTTCCCCTAGTTCTGTGGGCTGGCACGTGGACCCACGTGGTGGTGAGCTCCCTTCTACCATGGAGTAGATGGCAGACTCTGGAGGACGGTGAGATAACAAGAAATATGTTTCCTGTCCCTGTGGAGGCCCTTGGACTGCTTACCCCCAGACTGTTGTGTGAGAGAAATAAAACTTCTCTATTATTTAATTATTAAATAATAACAGTACTTTAATAATTATTTAATAGTTAAATAATAGAGAAGTTTAATTTTCTCTATTACTTAATAATCAAGAAATTAAACTTCTCTATTATTTAAATCCTTCCTGTTTAGGGATGTGAGCAGAAATGGTGTGTGGTACTAGTGGATCATGCCTTTTCCTGACTTTGCTGTCCAGAATGTGACACCAGGACAGCCGAGAGAGCAGCCATCTTGGATTCAGAAATGGAAGCCTTGTCTTGAGGACACAGGGCCACCTACTAATCCTAGGCTGCCTACTTATGGACAGTGATGTGAGAAGGAGACTCCTAACCTGTTGGAACCCCACAGCTTTTGGGGTCTCTTTATAATAGAGATCCTACCTAACTGATGTATTTCCTTTCACACTTAAATCTGAAGTTCTTAATACGAAGATGAGCGTGCCTGTCCATTAGGGAGGCTAACACCTAGCACAGTGTTTGGTACAAAATGTTACGAAAATTATATCAGTGCCCTACCCCTACGCCCGCTTCACTCAGCACCTCATTTTAATGCCCGGAAGCCCTTAGATCAGTGACTGAGTTTTAATGGGAAACTAAATACCTGTCATTAGAAAAGGCTTTAAGAGAATAGCATCACTAGAAATGTATGTCAGGAGATGTCTCGCTATATTTTTTTTACAATACAAAGGTTCCAATTCTTTGCAAAAGGGGGGCATTATTGATTTCACACCTTAAACTTGGCATAGATAGCTCTTTGTCCAATCTGTATCTTAATTGTCTCTTCTCAGAGTGCCTACAGGAATGGATTCATTAGACATTCAGTGGCAGAAACTTGATGTGTGCACACATCATTGTGGTGCTACCAGCTCTTTTCTTAGATGGCTAAGGCCTGTGAATGGCAACTCACTGCCAGGGCATTGATTAAATTGGCATTGGTCAGAGCCATGGTTAGGAAATCTGTGGAGCAGTGAGGAGTGGCCTCATCTTGCCCAATGCCCACCAGCTGCCACTACAGGGAGGAAAAGGCAACCAGCGGGCTTTCTACTAAACACCAAGAATAAGATGGGTACTTCCCATATATTGTTTTCTTCATCCCTCACAAGATCCCTGTAAAAGAGTCATTATGAGCCCCATTTTATTGAAGAGAAAGCTGAGTCTCCAGCGTTTGGCTGTTTGTCCAAGGATGCTGAATGAGGCAGTTATAAAGCCAGATTCTCTTCCACATCTGTGTGTTTTAAAAACTCATGCTCCTTCTCCACCCCCCACACCCGCTCTCTTATCCTAGGCTTCTGACAATGTGATAAAGAGGTGTGAGCTCTGGACTGAGAGCGAGGAAAGGCAGTTCTCATGACCTTGGGCCCTCTGGGCTCAGTGTCCTCCCCTGAAAGTGGTGGGGTGCTGGAGTTGAGCTAGATCTCTAAAGTTAACATTCAGACTCTTGTGGGAAGAAGGGTGCAACACCTGCAGCTAGTGTAGGAAGGGCCCGAAGTACTTCACAATCAGCATATTAGGCTGACTTCCCTGCTTCCATTCCTCATATCCACACACGTCCCCTGGGCCACAGCTCCCCTGCATTCCCCTAAGGAAGCCAGGGTTAGCTTCTTCAGTCACTCACTATTTATCGAGCTCCTTCTGGGTGCCTGACATTATACCTGCGTCCCACTGATCAACAAGATACGTGTGATGGCTGGCCTCATGTAACTTACACTTCAAGGAGTGGGGGCACAGGCCATAAACAAACAAATAAGCAATTACACAGTGTTAAAAGTATTAAGAAAGACACAAATAAGACTTTTAGAAAAAGGAAAAGATAAGAATTTTTTTAAAAAATTTGAGACAAAGAGTAGCTGGACTTTAGAGAAGGCCTTTAGGGAGGAGGTAGGAGCTGCAGGGAAAGTGGCAGGAAGGGCTCCAGGCAGAGGGAGCAGCAGTGTAAAGCCCCTAGGCGAGAACTTAGCAGGATTGAGGAATGGAGACTTGAGTAAGTGAACCTGCAAATATAATCAGGGGCCAGAATCTGCCTGGCAGGGCTGCAAAGCTGTGGTAAGGAGCTTAGATTTTAACTGATACGCAACAGAGCGCCAGACAAAGATTTTAAACAGGGAAGAAAAGTGATCCAACCCCTCCCTTTTCTTAATCCTAATGCCTTTGGGGGGTGAATTTGATTGAAGTATAACATGTATTTAGAAAAGTCCACCTATTGTAAGTATTCAACTCAATATATTTTAACAACGTGGAGATGGCTGTTTAACCAGCATCCAGGTCACGAAACAAAGCATTACTCCAAGCCCAGACCTCCTCTCTCACGTCTCGTTCCATTCACTGTCTACCCTCTCTCACACTGAAGCTGGCTCCTAGAGGCTTGTGAGAGAGGATGATCAAATTTTCAGGAATTTACGAGCTGGTCATTAAACAGAGCCACTATTAAAAACCTATCTATATAAACTTACAGTTAAATAAGTTACCTGAGAAGTAAAGGTATGCATTTCTAGAAAATGCAAGCAGAAGTATAGTGACAGAAAGCTGATCAGTGTGACCTGGAGACGGAGGAGGGCAGGGAAGGGCAGGAGGGAGGGGTCACAAACGGATGTGAGGAAATGTGTTGCTGGCTGTGTTGTGGTGATGCTTTTATGGGTGTATACAGATGTGAAATCTTATCAGATAGCATTCTTAATCATGTATAGCTGATTGTATGTCAGTTATATCTCAATAGAACTGTCAAAAAAGTGCCTAGAACATAGCTCACTAAATATTTGTTGGAAAGCTAAATAAACATAGACTAGAATAGGAGGGTTCAGGATGGTGGAAATCAAGAGTGTACTTGGACATAGGAAGTCATTTTAATCCTGTACTCTTAGGTGACACTAGCTGTTGGGGCTTTTAAATATGTATGTGAGAAACGTGCTGAAAAGATCATTAGGCACACAGAAAAAGGTAATAAATATTCAAAACTTACCACTTCCTAATATTCAACTACATTTTATTATTATTTATGCTCTTGAGGTTATTTACATCTATTGTTATTTGTCTAGCAGAAATTCCACATGACGTTTTGCTACAGCACAGCTTTTCCCAACTCCGTAGTAAGTAACATCACATAGGCCAAGAAAGGAGTATTTACACCAGGGAAATCAGCCAGTACTACAAATCATGAGTTTCTTTTTTGGAGAGCCAACTGTTGAACATTTGTCAGCCCTCCCTGCCCTACCCCAGAGTGACAGCGTCTAAACCCACAGAAGCTTTGTATACAGTACGGACTCTTTTGGTTCTGATCTCTTTGGCCCCATCTACATTGTATCGGTGAGAGTCATCCACGTTGCCATGTGGAGTGGACTCACCGAGGGGAGCATGAATAGCAGGGGTACAAGGATGGCAGAGGTGGACACCAGTAAGAGGTGGGCCAGACTTTGCTCTCAGGATATTTAATATCTGAGAATGGAGTTAGAAGGGGAAGACAGAGCTTTGGGATAGAACCCAATGTGATTGGCTCTGAACCCAATGTCAAAGAGGGTCGCAGCTTCTGGAAAGGTTCTAGGACCTGGAACTATAGAGGGGAAGGGACTGAGGAATGTATGAAAGGTAAAATGTGTCTTGCCTAAGAAAGGGGCACCAGCTAAAGGATTTGTAACCAGTAGTTGGAGGATTAGGTGTGCAGGAAAGGAACATATGGTAAATGAGACGAGGTTTATAGAGAAGGCAGATTGCAGACACGAAATTAAGACACTCATGCTTTTGCAGAAAAAGCAGGTATTATTTGTACATCCTTGGTTTCAAAAACTTCTGTGGTTTGAAACAGCCAGATGGGGAAGGTGACTAACACACAGGAAGAGAAAAAGGAGGACTCTTATCTGGATGGTAAAATTATGCTGATAAGCTTTAGGGAGGAGAAGCCCAGGAAAGGATTATCACCAGGAAGAGTTGATTTTTTTTTTTCAAGGTTCAGTACACAAACTCCGAATGAGTTGAAAGAAGAGGAAATACTTCCACTCTTTTGTGTGTTCCTTCATTCATTCATGCCTTTAATATTTATGTTTCAAGCAGTAGGCTCTGCATTTGGTAAAGAGGCAATGTGTGAGCCTAGAACTTAGCTTCTAGAGTCTCATTTTTGTGGCTGGAAGGTAAAAGATTAGGCATTCAGAGGCAGGGTGGGGGTAAGGGGTCGTGAGGTGCACAATCTCAGCAGAGGAATAAAGCCAGTCCTGCTCCCACCCCCGCCCCCTACCTCCCATAGCAATGTGGGAAGGAAGATGTGTTCTGCCGGGGTAGAGATCATTCTCTTTTTTTTTTCTTTTTCTTCCTTCCTTCCTTTCTTCCTTTTTTCCTTCCTTCCTTCCTTCCTTTCTTCCTTCCTTCCTTTCTTCCTTCCTTCCTTCCTTCCTTCCTTCCTTCCTTCTTTTCTTTTTTTCTTTCTACTTACTTGTATCTTACTGTAGAAATGTCTAGATATCTCGAAAACTAGTGTCAAGATTAGTTCTAAAACCAATCCAGAATCTAGGGCAGATGATCCCAGAACCCCATAAATCAGAATAACCTCTCTAGTGGGTTAAAGTTTGTCCCCCAAAAAGATATATCCAAGTCCTAATCCCCGGTACTGGTGAATGTGACCTCATTTGGAAATGGGATCTTGGCAGATGAAATTAAGCATCTCCAGATGAAATCCTGCGTTTAGGATGGGTTCTACATCCAATGACTACTGTCCTTCTAAGGTAAAGAAGAGGGATATTTAAGACCCACAGACAGAAAAAAGGACAGGCAGAGACTAAAGTGATGCAGCCACAGGCCAAGGAAAGCCTGGAGCCACTGGAAACTGGGAGGGGCAAGGAAAGGAGTCTGCCGAGAGCCTTCTGTGGCCATGCCAGTGATGTCTTCATCTTGGTCTTCAGTCCTCCAGAACTGTGAGCGAATACATTTCTGCTGTTTTAAGCCACCACATTTGTGGTGATTTGTTAGGGCAGCCCTAGAGAACTATACAAACGGTTAAGAAGGCAGACTCTTCGACCCTACCCCAGACTGCAGAATGGGCATCTTGAGCAGCAGACCCAGGAATCTACATCTTACTGAACTCCCCTAAATTTTGGTAAAGTTTGACTGCTCCTGATAAAGAACAATGGAGTGTAGCTTCTGTGTTTCAAGACTGAAATGGCCCAATATTGCAAGAATTTTTTTTTAAATAATAAAAAAAGGAAATCCCATAGGCTGCCTGCCATTTTCTTAGCAAAGAACCCAGGCATATTAGGCAATGATATGAGATACCCAGATTACTGGTTATTAGAGACTTGTAATTATTTAAGCATGGACCGTGTAGCAACTGGAGCCCCAAGCCTAAAACCATGGTGGCAGGTCTCCTTGGATGGGAAACCTTTCTGATTCCACGTGTGTAGACACTAACAAGGAAGGAGAGCTGAATGGTCAAGGTTTTGCTTCGGCAGGGAAACAGAAACCCCAGCTGGAGAGGTAATGGAGAATCTGGGAAGCATTGATAACAAACAGGATCAACATTCAGATAAAAACTAACAGGCAAAGGAGGAAGAACCAAGCTACTGAACTCTGTAAATGATATTTTTCACTCCTTCAAAGGCAGGCAAGTAAGAAGAGTTGCAATGTGAGAACTTAAATTAGAGAATGGAAATAGAGAACGAGAGAAAACAAGGCGGAGCCAAACTGCTCAGTACCTTTAGATGACCCAGGCAGATGACTCTAAATGGTGGTGTTGCCCACATGCAATCTGTATAGTTACACCTTCAAATGGTTATTGACTGTCTTTTCCGTAGAGGGTACAGTGTTTAGTGATGAATATCAAGAGGAAAGAACCATACCCTCGAGGAGCAGTGGGGGAGATGGTGTGGGGACAGAGTCCCAGAGAGCGGTTTCCAGGCTCTCAGCCTCTCGTGGGGCGGTGCTGGCTCGGGTGGTGAATGACCGTCAACTGTGATTGGTTGGCCATCAGCTGTAACCGGTTAGCCAATTGGCTACTGATGTAACTGTGGGGCTGCGTTGATTGGTTGGTTGGTTGGTTGGTTCGTTGGCAGGCAGAGAAGTGAATGGCAGACTGTGGATCGTGTGGCTACTACTGCGTGTGTCTCACCCGGCCGCCAGGGAGAATTTAGTGGTGTGACTCCCCTATTTATGGCTCCGTGGATGTTCCTTTTTGGCCTCAACATATCCTGCGTTGTTATGTGGGGAGCGGGACCAGAGGCCCCGCAGGCCACCCCGCAAAACAGATGGTCACCTAAGCAAGAGTTTCAGGAGCACACAGGAGGGTCAAGGACATTTTCTGAGGGCATCAGGAAGCCTTTACTGAGGAGTGGCAGCTGAGCTGAGCGCCAGGGGTCAAGACAAGCATTGAACAGATGAGGAAAGGAAGGGAGGGTGAGTTATGAAAGCATGAAAACTCCCATTTACCGAGCTCCTACTTTGTGGCAGGCACTGGTGTACGTTCTTTATGTGCCTTAATGCATCTAATCCTCACCTGTGAGGTCGATACAATTACATTTCTCATCTTATAGTTGAGGACACTGAAGCACCAAAAAGCTAAGTGACTTGCCCAAAGTAGAACCAAGATGTGAGCTCTCAGGGTCTTGTTGCAGAGCTCTGCACCTCAACCCTGAATGCTGCCTCCTGCTGGTGGAGGCAGGGTACAGGTGGAGGGTGGAGGGTTGAGCAGGAGCTGGAAATGAATCTGGAGACTGGTGCTCAAGTGGGTTGCGTTATCCACTGCGTAAGAATGTGATGTTTCATTCTAGATGTAGCGTGGAGACACTGAAAGCTCATAAGCAAGAAAAAAAATAATAACAAAATTGAATCAGTACTTTTGAAAGATAATTTTGGTGGATGATTATTTTGGGGTGGGAATGAACAGAGCAAGTGCAAAGAGGGCAGTAAGTTAGGAGGCTGTTGCAATTCTCTAAGGGAGAGCTGAAAAAAAGTCTTTACAGAGGCAGTGGCACTGAGGGTAGAAGGGAGCAGGTATTTCTGAGAAATAGTTAGGATCCCCCTTTGATTTTAAATACTGCATTTAGTTCTCAAAAAGCCACACTGGGAGTGGAGGAAGAAAGGAGGGTCAGATCTGCAGCTTGTAACTTGATGATGGGGTAAATTGATACCATTCTGGGAGGGAGGAAATATAAAAAGAGGAAGACTTGAGTCGTTCGAGGCTAGGAGGAAAGAGGGATTGTATTCAGTTTATATTGCCAAGAGAATTAGATTCTCAGATATTTGGGATTTACTGTAGCAGGGCTGCGACATCTAAGCTGACTCGGCTAAGTTAGAAAATTGTACTAGCCAGGACTCATGGTTTATTCCTTTTTATTTTCTGTATATTCTGATGGTTTGACATCTTAAAAACCTTTCTGGCTGCGGTGGGGAGAGAAGAGACTGCTCCTCTCAGGGCTGGGCAGTTCTTAGAGATAGCAAAGGACTCAGATGGGAGCAGGCCTGACGGGCAGAGTAGCCAGTCCAGGGTCATTTCTCCTCCAGCCTTAATACCCCAGAAGACAATGTTCTACCGTAATCATCCTAGGGCCAGGGAGCAGGCAACTAGAGACTACCCCATGACTAAGAGCCCATCAACATGTGTCGCACTAGCCAATCCTAAACGGTTTACCCTGCCCTGTCTTGCCTTTCCTTTGCAAACTCGAATAGAGGCCTTAACCTGGGCTGTTGCCTCGCTCGTGCCCCTTCTGCCTCCTAACTGATGCTGGTGCTTCCCCATGTGGCCCTGTGTGGCATGCCATGCATCCTGTTTCTAGGACCTGTGGGTATGATCAACTTTGTTTTTCTGAGCCTCTCCTTTGTCTCCTCTTGCGGCCACACCTGACTGACCATCATCTAAAAGGACACAGAGCACAGGCAAATCCACCAACTCCCTCCCCAGAGAACCTTTCCATGGCCACAGATAGCACTGTTATCCTTGGCCAAACCAGCTAAGGGGAGAGATGAAAGAAGATGGTTATCTCATTGCAAATCCATCTCTCCTCATGGAAAAACCAGTTCTTAGTACACACAGGATATAATCCTCACATATTGGAAGCATTTTATTAGACCATCAGCTTTAGTTTTGATAAAATGCTTCAACTCAAAGGGGTTTGACTTCACTTTGGACATTGGTTTGCCTTTGGTGAGCGTTTATACTATGTAGTTCGTGAAAGTTGAACCCAGCACCTGGAAACAAGGTAGCTACTCTCTGACGGGGAAACTGGATGAATGCGAACTGGATGAATGCGAACCTAAAGAATGAGGTTGAAATAACCCAACAGTTTGTAAATGTGGGGGAGAGGGGAGGAGACCTGGGATCCACCAAAGGCCAGTCACGGCCCTTCAGAGAGGGGAGCAGTGTAAGGTAGTGGTGGTTCAATATTCAGACATCGTCAGATGTCCTCCGTAGGGTAGGGGACAAAATCCTCTCTGTTTGAAAACCACTCAGAGAGACTTAGATTGGATTCCAGTTTCTGCTACTTCTGAGCGAGTGGTGTGACTTCCACACATTATTCAGCCTCAAAGCTGGAATGTCCTCATCTATAAAATGAAGAGTGCAGAGGGCATGTGTGATTTTGTCTGCCAAGGATTCCCTCCTCTTGGGAATTGCTCTTTCTTCCGCTCCAACCATTTGGTCACAGTTGGGGTGGTTACGTTCTTAACATCTGCAGGCCATTGCTAATTAATCCAAAAATGGGTAGCTGACCTAAAGTAGGCCCATCTGAGCCCTTTTCTGGGATTTTTATCAGTATTAGTATTATTTTTAAACAAAAACTGAGAAAGAGCGTTAGTCCATCTCCGGTGGTGGAAAGTCAAAGATGTGAGACTCCTTAACTACTGTGAGTCACATGCCCCAGTATATGGAAGAGGCCAGTTGGCAGAGAGAATGAATACAACACAAAGAGAGAAGCAAGAGACTGTGAAAGAGCAGTGAAAAGGCTTCCAAAACGCCCGCCCATTTGCCTAAGGGCCTGTGACTGCTTTATGACACAACCAAGAATTTTCATCCATAAAAAGTATTAATACCTGTCACAGAGGGTTATTTTGAGGACAGACGTGGACGATGCATGTCAAGCATTTTGCATAGGGCCTGATCCAGCCAGTGCTCTGCAAACCGCCATTGTTATTATTACAATCTCAGTGCTGTTCTTCCTCCAGTAAACTTGGCATCCAGAAAACAGAGCCGTCTGTAGTTCCGACTGTGCTATTCTGTGCCTGTGTACCCTGCACCTGGAGTCTCTCACCCATTCCCAGCCTCCTTGATCTACTCCTACTCTATCTGCAAAACCTTCCTTGAGGCTTCCTGTGAAGACTTCTCTAAGCCCTTCAGACAGTCAGTCACTTCCCTGTTCACACTCCCTTTTTACCTCTCCATTATACGTATCACCCTGAGGAAAGTATCTGGTTAAGTGGCTGTCTCCCCCACCTGACTGCGAGAAACCCCAGACTTCTCTTCTTTGCTCTAATCCTCAGTGCCCGGCACTGTACCTGGCTCAGAGGAACCCTCCAGCAGTGTTCTGTGCATGGAGGAAAAGAGGAGTGAGGTGTCAGCTCAGGAAGGCAGACCTGCTGAAAGCTCATCAATTTTAATGTACGCAGCCTGACCAAAAAAAAAAGCATTAGCAGATGGGGAATAGCATGCTTGGAGCCTTGTAAAAGCCATCTCCAAAGAGTCAGGAATGCAAAGCCCAGCAGATGTGATGCCTGTGAGGCATGACGAGTGGGAATAAAGGCATCCTAGAACGCATCTGTCAGCATGAGTGAGAAAATCTAAAGCCACCTCAGGCCAAGCAAGACCCTTTCTCTTGCCTCTCTCACCCTGGCTCCACCTCCCTGTGATGGAAATGTCTACATCCACACAGTTACTCTGTTGGAAAGAAGTCGCAGGAGGCTGTGTGCATCCAGCTGGCACAGCCTGATGTCATTAAAGCTACCCAAGTCACTTGCCTCACTCTGATTCCACACTCAGCCAGAAAGCACCCATGGAGAGTATTCCTACAGGGCAGGGAACACACTGCCCAGCTGATCAAAAGTGTTAAGTATTGCTTGAAATTCACCCATACTTGGCATGCTCAGAGCGCCGCGCCGGTCTAAAGGAAAGCCATGCCAAGCTAATCTGGTTGCACATGGTTTGTGCCACGTGTCTGAGTTAAACCAGATGCCTTGGCCTCTAGTAATTGAACCAGTTAACAGTGTCCCAACAAAGACACCCATTTATTGGCATAAGCTTGGCCAATCACGTATGAGATGGCTTACATGAAACCCCGCCCAATGCAAGAATGCCATATAGGATGATAACAGTGTCTGTGGATCAGAACCTTTGTCTGGGGATGAATGAAGACACAATGAGTGGAGGGAAGTTGGACTTGCATTCCTGCATGACGACAGGCCACTGGTCCCATGCTCCCAGGTCTGCAGGATGCATTGGTCGTAGAAGAACCTGGTCCATGATGGCACGTATTCCCTTAGCTCCATTTGGTGGTCTTCCTCTGTCCGTTTAGTCTAACAATGGACTCTCATCACATCTGGTCTGACATTTTCTTTGCACTTAAGAGCCTATCACACAGCCTGGAAATTATAAAGGTGTGATTGATGTATGTTGATTTGGCTAAGCCTGATCAATCCTGGATCCTGAGCAAATTGAAGATTAGATTCTGAGTCATGATGATTCCTTGCCTTACAGCTCACCTGCCTCTAATTCAGCTCTGTTTACTAGGTTTGAAATAAATTTAAAGTGATAATTAACCCACAAATTTCTCTTCCTCACTTCTTAGTGAGATACAGGAAATGGCAATCCCTACCCTACTCTGGTGGAGGGGCCGTTTGGAATCTGCTATATTTGATTTTTCATTGAACTTCAAGCTTGTATTTCTTTTGGAGACTGGGAGCAATAGATGGTGGCTGCCCTGGAGAGAGGGAAAGAAGGGTGAGAAGAAAAAAGGACATGTGTGTTTGGATGGAAAGTAGCCTCTAATACCACGGACTAAATAAACACATGCAGGCTCTCAAGTAGGAGGATCTCTACAAAGGAGCAGAGAAACCTGAAAATGCAAAAATATGCCAAGTAACCAGCCCTCGTATTCGTTTAGCCCTTCACAATTTCCCAAGCACCTCCAGATGAGTTGTCTCATTTAGTCCTCCTGGCAACTCTGCCAGCTGGGAAACAGACAATAGTTTGTATCCACACAAAGAAAACTGAGATCAGAGAGGTCATCCAAGGTCACAGGACAGAGGCAGAGTTTGAACCAGTTGGAAGCCAAGTGAGTTTATAGGATGGATGTTTGTCTATACTGTGCGGAGGTTAAGAACACAAGCTTTGGAGTCAAACAGAGCCATTTTTAACTCTTAGCTTCTCCATGTATTGGCTAGCCCTAAGACCATGGCAAGTCATTAATTTCTTTGGGCCTCACTGTCCTCATCTATAAAATGGAGATAAAAATGCTACATACCCTAAAATTGTTTCAAGTAGTACATGAGACAATATAGTAAGGATGTTTAACGCTGTGCCAGAACACAGTTAAGCACACAATAAATGTGCCTTGTTCTCCTTTGTGTTGTTATTATTTTAGTAGGAGTAGTATTAAATACCAAGGTATGTCTGGCCCCAGACCCAATGCTCATTCTATTGCAACACAGCGCACTGATTTTTTTCTCTCCCTGGGCCACACATATTCTTCTTTTCTTTCTTTCTCTTCTACACAATTTCCTTCACCTTCCTTCTTACCATACATACATAAAGCCTCTGACTTTCAAACACACACGTGTCTGGCTGACTACATTTTACATCTATCTGTCCTAGTCTTTCCCACTGAAATTTAGTAGAGCACCACGGGACTCACAGAAGGGATAGGAAAGCCTAACCACGGTCCTTTACATGAGTGACCCTCTGGAGGAGAGCTTAGTATTTCCAGAACATTTTTTATCGTTTTGTGTTTGCATGTTTCTACACCAAGCAAACAGACTGGACGGTCTCCAGAAGTTCAGCTCATTAAGTGTAATTTTCCTTGTCAGTGTTTAGGTGAGTTGGAGGTTTCAGGAAGGAGAGAAGGGACAAACTGGTTAGCTGTATCCACCTGAACTTCCATGTGAAGCTTTCACTTCTGAATTAATTCCTTGGATAAAGTGCCCTTTCTGGCAACAAGATAAACAGGTTCATCTAGAGGTTTGGCCGGCTGGCGTATAAAGCCCTTCATAACCGCAGTGCTCACCTCCACCCACCCCAGGCTCCCAGCCCTGGTAGGGTACAGTGGCAGGCATTGTGTGCTCAACAAGATTCCACACCCATTGGAAATCCGAAACACAGACACTGCTTACACTGCACAGATCTTTCTGCAGACCTGCAGGGCCGGTGCCAAGATGGCTGCATCACATCTGCCCCACCGGGCTGCGGAAAAGGCCTCTTTACCCAACCTCCCTACTCAGACTCCTGAAATGACAGGACAGGTGGAAACCACTGGCTGGGCAGAAGGCTGACGGCTAGAGCTTCAGGGCAGAGTAGGGCTGTGCTGGCATCTTTTAAGAAGGTGAATCTAAGACGCCTTTGGGCTATGGTCATTCTGATTTTTAGAACAGTTCCAGTGCCTCTACTATATCCTTCCCTCCTTGAACAGACACTTGAAGGGTTTTCCACTGACTTGTCAAATGTTCTTATCATATTTGTTTGTTTGGGTTTTTCCAACAAGGAGATTTAGTTTTGGGCTTTTTATTTTTTTGAAGCACATACAGTTTAAGACAAGAGCACTGAAATATTGATAGGTATAATCAAAAGCATCCAATAGACTTGATTATTTGCCCAGATACATAAAAAGCAACCACTGCCTCTAGGCTCTTATTTAAGTTAATGTGGACAACTTTGGAGAAAGTCTTGTAAAAAAACATACCCGCCATTGAAAGGGAACCATACATTTTAGCCATGAACTTTGATGAACTGTGTTCTGTTGCTTCATATGAATTAGATCCCAGGAAACTTCAACTTAGCATTATTCTGTCCTTGGAGATAAAGCACCCATTTTCCCAGGAGTTCAAAGGTTTTTGTTACCCACAAACATACAGTCAAATAATTTTCAATAAATGCACCAAAGCAATTCTAAGGGGAAATGAAAGTCTTTTCAACAATTGTTGTTAGAACAATCTGATATCCCCATGAGAAAAAGAAAACAAAAACCTCAACCCCTACCTCAACGTTATACACAAAATTAATTTGAGATGGGTCAGAGACCTAAATGGAAAAGCTTAAACTATGAAAGTTTTAGAGGAAAATATCTCCAAGACTCGGGATGGTCAAAGGTTTCTTAGTTCACAGAAACTAAGAAAGTATCACAGAAAGTATCACAGAAAGTAATAATCATGAAAAATAAATTGGTAAATTGATATTCGCCAAATTAAAAACTTCTGCTCATGGAAAGACAATGTTAAGAAAATAAATGGGGAAGCCACAGATTGGAATATCCACAACACAGACATCCACAAAGAACCTGTATCCAAAATATATAAAGAACTCCTAAAATTCAATAATAAAAAGAAAATTAACCCAATTTTAAAATGGGCAAGGGACTTGAACAGACACTTTGTAAAGGAAGACAAACAAAAGACTAATGAGTACGTGAAAAAGTGCTTAATATCATCTGTCATCAGGAAAGTTCAAATTAAAAGAACAATGAGACGTCACTATCCACTAGAATGGCTAAATGTAAAACAAATTAACACCAACAAATGTTGGTGAGAATCCACAGCAACCAGAACTCTCAGTTACCACTGGAAATGTAGGATAAGTCACCTACTTCAGAAAACTGTCAGTTTCGTATAAAGAAAGCTTTCATCTACCCAGTGATACAGCAATTCCACTCCTATTTGTTTATCTAAGAAACATGAAAACATGCTCACAAATTATATCTTCCAATTTCTTTCTTCCGTATCTTTACCCATGTCATTCCCTTCTGGAGTTCCTTTTTCC
This sequence comes from Rhinolophus ferrumequinum, assembly GCF_004115265.2. NCBI lineage: Eukaryota > Metazoa > Chordata > Mammalia > Chiroptera > Rhinolophidae > Rhinolophus > Rhinolophus ferrumequinum. The sequence goes on along the minus strand of NC_046304.1, from coordinate 29,729,627 downwards.
TGTCTCCATCCCTGATAGCTGCATGTACATCCTGGCTTGAGGAACCTTGCTGGCTCCCTTCCCTACGTGAATCGCTTTATTCTCCATTCCTCTTCAGTACTCTTTCCATGTTTCTCTTAGAACACCACTTTCACAATTGTATTATGGTTACATGTGGCACATTCCCACCTAGTCTGTAAGCTCCCATCTGACATGATCTCTCTGTGTCTGATTTATCTTTGCATCTCAGAGTTTTACACAAGTTGTTTTGAACTAGTATTGAATGAATGACCAAGTGGACATACGATATATTCATCTTATGACACGCTGGACTTAAGGTCAGAAGATCTTGGCTCTGCCAAGTGATGATGGATAAATGCTCTGATCTTATTTGCGTCTATTTGAAGACGAAATAACTGAATGACTGTGGTTAACTGTTATTATGGGTACCTCTAATGAACTGTGCCACCCAGCTTCCATGCCCTGTGTAGTCCCCTGCCGCGTTGACTCAAAGCTTGGCCAAGTGTCTTGCTTTGACCAGTGGAACATTAAAGCAAAATGATGATGAGCACCTCACACTGGGGCGGGGCGGGGGGGGGGGCTGCTTATCTTGGATTGCTGGATCATGGCACCCCTGAGCTGCCATGTAAGAAGTCTGACGACTCTGCTAGAGAGACCACGTGATAATATAGAGACCTTGACACTACATAGAGAAAAAGTGGCCAGCCATCTGAGTATCCCAGTGGAGCCTAGTCCAGATTGCAGATTAGAAATCATAAAATGGCTGTTGTTTTACGCCACTAGATTTTTGGGTTTATAGGTAGGTGGGGGAACAAAGGTAGAGAAATAGCCTCTGCCTCTTCAAAAGGATGGTGGAGAGGGAGTCCCTTCTTTTGTGATGAACAGTATAATAGGATTGAGGGATTTGGAAAGTTTGTGAAAGACCACTAGCTCCGTGTCCAGCTCAGACACTTTCTGTGGACTCCCTCCCCTAATATGAGTGCCTGTGTCACCTCCATCTATTCATTTTTGCTCTTCTAAGACTATAGCAGAATGTTTACATATATGCCAGACTCTAAGGGTTAGAATGGTCTTATTCACCTTTTTCTCCCCAGTCCCAGCATAGTCGCTAGCATATAGTTGATATTCAGTAAATGTATGTGGCATTAGCTAAATCTGATGTTTCTGGAATTTGGCTGAAATCTGAAACATTATAACACCACCTCACTTAGAATTTTACCTTACCTTTTTGTCATAATTTTCAAGTGAATAAAAAATGTAGAGGTCATTGGATCATAGTCAATTTCCTTTTATGAGGAAATTGCAGCTGAGAGAGGTAAAGGCACTTTCGAGAAGTTTCTCTGCCTGGGGCATCCTGCACCCAGGTGGCCCTCCTGGTGCCTTCTCTCTTACACTTCGCTCCTGGGAGGCTCCAGGGAAGCAGAACCCACCAGATGTCACCATATCCCACCCCAGGAACTTAGCCTTTATGTCTCACTGAAAGAACATTTTCTTTGTGTCCACTGCTTCCTGCAGCCCCTTTCCCAGATCGTGCTACCTACCTGAATCTTAGCAAGGAGAAGTGGGGGAGGAAAGGGAAGAACCTTTCCTTCTTGCTTAAAGCTCTCCACACCTGGATGCCATCGCTCCCCGACCTCCCGCACCCCAGGCTAGGAAGGGGTTCCACCCACACCAGGGTCAGGGTTGCCCTCAGGCTCTCAGGGGACCACCAGTGCTGTGGCGGGTGGGGGTGGGGTCAAACTGACAGAGGGTGCTGCTCCTGCTCTGGCAATGAATGCCGGGACCCCCTTAAGGAATACTTTACACAATTATTTTAATTACCGTGCAGACCTTGTAACTTGACACAGGGAGGTTATCCGTACTCTCCTAGAGCACATATTCCTAAAATCCCATTTAATGTGTGAGTGTCTCTTGCCTGCCCACATTCAATTTCAGGCAACTGTGTATCCCTATTAATACCCCCATGACAGCGTGGGAAACAGCTCACAGCGCTCTGTCCCGCGCTCCCTTTTCCACTCTAGTTTTGTATCTCGTGAGAACTTCCACCAAGTAGCTTTTTGTCATTGGTTGTGGGAGCCAGTCTGGGGAGGTGGTGCTAAGCTTGGCTGGGGCCAGGAGAAATACTTAGAAGAGTATTTACCTTCAATTCGATCTAGACCGGTCGTTCTCTAACTTGGCTGCTCCTTAAACCGCCTGGGAGCTTTAAAAACTAATGATGCCTGGATGTCAGCGCAGAGGTCTGACTGAATTGATCTGAGATGCGGTCTGGGCATCTGGATTTTTAAAACTCCTCAGGTTATTCCCAGGTTGGAAAAAGCTGAGATAAATTCCTCATTTCTTTTCCCACCCTTAACAAGTCAGATTCTCAGCCCAGGTCGGTGGCCCAGGGGATATGACACTTGTCCTTTTGCAGCCCGCCAGCTCTGCATGGTCCCAGAAAATCCGCGCGCGCGACGACGCTAAACACACGGTAGCAGGAAGGACGGGATGGGCGGGGCGGCCGGGTGGGGCCGTGTGCGGCCCCGCCCTCTGCACGCCTATCGGCGCGCGGTGCGGGCCCTGACGTCACTCTTGTCAGGGCCGCGGCACATGGGCGGCCGGATGCGCTGAGCCCGGCGCTGCGGGGCCGCCAAGCGCCGGGGAGCAGCGGCCGCTGGCGCGGGGAGGGGGGTGGGGTGGGACGGCGCGCGGCCTCGGGTGGTGGCGGGACGGGGCCGTGGTGGCGCGTTGTCTTCCGTCCTCCTGCAGCAGTCTGCATAATTTTTCTTTCTTTTTTGCAATTTTGAACATTTTACAAGACGAGGGTTCGAGGCAGGTGAGAGCATCCTGCTCGTCGCGGAGGAGCCCGCGGGCACTTGGCGCGCTCTCCGGAGACCGTCTGCACTGGAAACCCGAAAGTTTTTTGTTTTTATTTTCTTGTGCAGATGTATTTATAAAGATACAAGTAATTTTTTTCCTTGTCTCCACCGCCTTGAAAGAGAGTACTTTTGGCAAAGGACGAAGGAAAAAGCTCAGCAACCTTTTGGGGGGCGGTTTTTTTTTTTTTTTAAGAAAAAGATTTGAGTGCATCGCGACGAGAAAATGTCCCGACCGCTCCCCCTGAATCCCACCTTTATCCCGCCTCCCTACGGCGTGCTCAGGTCCTTGCTGGAGAACCCGCTGAAGCTCCCCCTTCATCACGAAGACGGTGAGCGCTGCCCTCCTGGCTGCCCCGCTCTGGGAAGGGACGACGCTCCTGGGGTCCCCTTCCTTGTCCGGGCACCCCCGCTGGCCGGCTGGAGAATCCATCTCCCTCTGTCCGTGTTCCCCGGCACCCTGACCCTGCTTGGATGAAATAGAGGAGCTCACCCATGACCCTACCCCTCCTCCTCAAAAAGGGGTCCCCCTTACTGAGCAACATTTAAAATAGTGCTGGGGACCCGGCCCAGCCTCCCTTGGTCTCGCTCCCGCGGTGCAGGTGGGAGATGTGACTTGACAGGTCAGTGTTTTCCTAGGTTGAGGCTTATCCGCCCTCAGGTTGAAAGCTGCGCGAGGACAGAGCTTCGCGGACTGGGGAGGAGAAACCAGAGGGCTTGCTTCCATACGGGTGGATGGCTCAAGTGGGGGGGTCTCACTGCCCAGGCCGGGCATTGGGATCATACTGTTGTTTCTGTTATTAGTATTTGGAACTCACGAAGTGTGTACGGAGATGCTTGTTCTCCAGTGAAGGGAAATTCAGAAAGGGGGATGAGGACCGGGGCTGGCGGGGGGAGTGGTCTCTCGGCGGGAAGCCGTGCACGCCTCCAGCGCTGACACTTCCCCCGTGCACTTTTCTGGTGGGAGGGGAGAGTGGGGCAGGCTCACGTGTAACCGCGCGGGAGCCTCCTCTGGCTTGAGCCCTTTCTTGGTAAGTCCCAAACCTTCCCCAGGCAACCTTGGCCGGAGAGGCACAGGAGGGGTCGTGTGAGGAGGCGCTCAGCCGAGCTGGGGCCTCCAGGGATTTGTCATTGGGGCCAATGCGGTTTCGTGCTTTCTCTGTCACCGTAGCAAATGCAGACGGTGCAGCTCAAAGTGTAAGTCTTGGGAGATCATTTGGCTGCAAGATTGCTTGGGACTACTCGCACCTTCTTTTCTAGCAGGGAACAGACAACCTGTTGCATTGCGAGAGTTGAGGGATTTGATTCCAGGTCTGCAAAGCACAGCTTCCCTCTTAACTCTCCTTTAAGGAGTAACACTTGGGAGGAAGGTGCTGCCTGCAGTCTTTTGCATGTGGGTGTTTTAAGTCAGATTTCTCTGGCGATGAGACTGCAGAGGATTAGAATGGAGGGTGGTGGAGACTGTGTTTCTCTGAAGAAGAAACTCAGAAACCAAATTCCTTAATCCCAGATTCCACTGGTGCTTGAGGACTAGACTTGGCAAAATTCAGAGCTCTGGTTAAAGACCTCATGGGCTGAGCAGTACTTCAGGTAAAAATGGCTCCATACCTCCATCATAGGTATGTAGACGAACCACCTTTCCCATTAGCTGTGCTTTTGACAGGTTGCATACTTGTGTAATTTTTGTGAATTGGGTTGGGGGAAGTGGAGGAAGAAAACACTTTATATTTTGGGGAAAAAAAGAACTTTTGTAAAATAAGAGTGTGGCTTACAAGCAAACACATGTGAGCTCGGGAAGTTCTGTTTTCTTCTCTGCCAGTGACAGGCATTGGTCAACATCCTTCAAGGCTCCGAGCCTCCATTTCTTCATTGTAAAGCTGATTGTGATATTTTTCGAGAATATTATCTCATGGAAAGAACCAGATACGTAGGAGATGCTCAATACATGGTCTCAAAGAAGGGTGGAGAGTCCCTGCTTTACCAAAATTAGAATCACCAACCCACTGGCGTTCCAAGTCTGAATGACTTCATATTGTTACTGTAATGAATTTCCTGGATGCCAGATCGTGCCTGGGTATTGCCTGTTTTCTTAAAAATCACAGCAGTTCTATGCAGTTGCAGGTATATTTTCCCACTGTCAATTTAAATTATTTGTCTCCTCAAATAATGCCCTGAAGACTGCTTTCTTGTTTATACCCTAGATCAGTCGGTAGCCCTGTCCCAAGGACTAGTGCTTTCTTTCCAAAGTAAATAGGAAGATGTTAAAAAACAGGCGGAGAGCCATGTCCTGCCTGAACTTTTAACTCCAGATCCACAAAGCCAGCAGCCAGAGAAAAACCCTGGTGTTTGTGACTGGGAGGAGTGGGGGGGAAAAAGCGCGATCCTTCTTCTTCTTAAAAGTCCAACTTTCCCCTTTTCCTGCAGCATTTAATAAAGATAAAGACAAGGAAAAGAAGCTGGATGATGAGAGTAATAGCCCGACGGGCCCCCAGTCAGCGTTCTTGGGACCCACCTTATGGGACAAAACCCTTCCCTATGATGGAGATACTTTCCAGTTGGAATACATGGACCTGGAAGAGTTTTTGTCGGAAAATGGCATCCCCCCCAGCCCTCACCATGACCACAGCCCTCACCCTCCCGGGCTGCAGCCGGCTTCCTCAGCGGCCCCCTCTGTCATGGACCTCAGCAGTCGGGCCTCTGCACCCATTCACCCTGGCATCCAGTCCCCGAACTGTATGCAGAGCCCCGTCAGACCAGGTAAACTCTCAGAAGTTTCTTCCTTCAGATGGGGAGGAGGGCAAAAGGCAGGGGCAGGGTGGGGGTGGCATACACATCTTAATCAGGGGGACTTCAGCTCCCTCTAGAAGAGGAGTCTTGTATTTCACCCACAGCAGTGGTTGGCCCACTTCATCGAGTGTCTCTATCACCTGGAGAGTCAGCTAAATGCAGATTTTATGGACCTACCCTAGAAATTCTGATTTTTTTCAGGTCTAGGGTAAGGGCCCAGGAATATGCCGCTTTAACCAGCAATTTGAAGGATTCTGATGAGTCTCAGGATACAGCTGATCCAAGGATTTCAGTTTAAGATATACCAACCTATAATTAATGATTTGGATAATTCCAGCATCCAATCCCATCCGTCTGTTTTCCACATTCCCCAAATACACAGATAATAGGATCTTGCTGAATGTTTTCTCTATAAGGCTGTGGTTTACCTACGTTCATTTTTCTCTTTCTTAGAAGAATGAAAAAAGTGAGTTAGGGGTATGGGGCCGATAGCTTTTTCATCTTTTCATCTTGCATTGTCACTGATTGAGAAATTGAATCTTAAAGCAGCTCTCACATTAAGCATGGCTTAGCCTTTTTCAGCACCAGACCCCATATTTCTCTCTTCAGTATTCCTACAAACCAGATTGTTCTTACATCTCTTTCTTTCGTTTTCATCTGTCCATCATACTTAATCCATTTTTATCAAAGCCTTCAAGACCACAAGGTTAGCTGTAAATGGTGTTGAAGTATTGCACAAAAACATCACCTGAAATGACCGGTACTTCAAAACCCACTGTTAAATGCTCAGATAGAAACACAAGATGAGGCAGCTCTGGCTTCATGCCTTTAGCACCCTGTAGTACAAAATGAACAGGAAGAAAGGCCATTTTATGTGCCCAGGTAACCAGGAACAAAGATTCAGCCAGATATATTGTCAGGAAGGTCGCCGAGCCGAGGGCCTTAGCTGCAGGAGAACCAGAAAGCAGGACAATGGGACACTTGTGTTAGAGATCATTCCTGAACTCGGTGTCCTCGACTTGGGTAGAATTTCTGTGACACACAGAGGGAGATTAAAATGGAAGGAAATGATGAAAGGAGGAAGAGAACACCCCTGCCTTGAAATATTAATATTGGAGTTAAAGTTCTTCCATTCAGATCGCTCTGGGCCGGCCCCTTTTCCAAAACCTACTTTGAATGATAACTCAAGGCCACTGACTGGAATGGAATTAAGTCTTAACCTCTGCTCACCTCTAGAAGGCTGCAGAAACTCGGGAAATCACTCCTTTATGTGAGCCTAAGACCCTGCTACTTAGAACATATAGTGCTATTGTCTTCAGTTTCTTGCCAGGAACAAACAACCAACAAAATAAATAAACATTCAAAATGGAAAATAACTAGGAGAAGGGGACAGAGCCCCAGTGAAAGGGACAGTTATCCCTCAGTCATTCTGATGTGCCACTTGGGAGCTGTGTGACCTCACAAAGTGACAGTCTCTGGGAGCCTCAGTTTCCCTTTGTGTAAAATGGTATAATTTCTATTTGATGGGGTTATCGTGAAAATTAGAGCTAATATGTAGAAAGGGTGAAATGACTAGCACTAATGTTCTATTAACAAGCGTATTGAGGATCATTGCTGTATCTGTGTCAACTTTTATCATTTATTTCAATCCCTGTCTTCTGAAATACCTTCAGAATTAGGTACAGTATATAACTTCTCCTTCTTGAGAGAACTATGAGGAGCTCGGGACCAGTAGTTATTGGATTGGGGTGTTTTAACCCTAGCACAATCAACGGACACGTATTTCTCAATCCTCCGCCAAATACGGGAACACACTATAATCGAAATACTGTATTTTTTCCCAAGAGGCGTGCAAATATTGGGTCCCCACACCTTGGTTTCTACTGAGAATTGAGAATCGGGCCTTGGGGACCTGAGGATTCCTTAAAAGTCATTTGTTAGAACTCGTTAGAATCAGTGAGTCTTGGGAACTTGAGATGCCCCAGTCAGATTTGCAGTCTATAGCAGGGGACTCCTGAGTTATCGGGGGTGTCACTTGTTAGGTTGTGGAAGAAAGAAAGGCCCTAGGATCAAAGGGGGGCGGGGGAACTCTGGGATCCAGAAATAAGCTCTTCATGTAAATGTCTTTTTCGATAATGGAAGCACACTTCAAAACAGTCTTCTCTGAATTGAAAACTCAATGCTACTCCTAACAAAAATAGAAAGTTCAAGGTCATCTTCAAATACCAAATGCAGATAAAATAACTCTCTGCTGTTTATACACTGTTGATCATCATGAAGATTATAATACAAAATACAATTCGAGGGGATATGGATTTGACGGATGGTATGTCACAAGCGAACCTGAAAAAGGAGAAAGTTTTTGATTGTTCTCTATCATCACAGTGGTGACCAGAAATACCGTTTATCTTGAAGGAAATAAGTCCTCAGAAGGGACAAGCGCAGATGTAGCCTTGAGTATTCTGGGAATTGTATCATTTCAGTCTAGATCAGGGTTTCACCACCTTGGCACAATTGCTGTTTCAGGTAAGGCTTTGTTGTGGGGACTGTGCTGTGCTCTATCGGAAGCTGAACAGCGTTAACACAATCACTTTAGCTGTGACAAGTAAAAATGAATCCGGTCGCTGCCAGACGTCTGCTGGGGGCAAAATCACCCCTGTTGAGAACTACTGATGCAGACTTTCAATGTGGACAACCAACTCTGGGCCTCATTCAGGATCCCGTCACACACATGGATGCTTTCTACCTTCTGGAATGCTCTGTAGCCAAACTTTCGGGAATGTCAGGAGACATTAGTTTGCCAAGATGAAATATAATGTTAGTAACAGCATAGTTGTATACTTTTTCATTTGGTAAGATGATGACATGAGGTTATTCAGGAGATAATTGTAAAGTCATTTTGTTAAACATTTGTTTTCTGCTATTTGCAGCTTTTGTGTTATGGTCCGGGGCATTGTGTCATTAGTGCTACCTGTCTGGTTGAAAGGACGTGAAGCCATAACGTGACACAGTATGCATTCCTAGGTATGCCCGAAACATGTCGTAGGATGACAAGGTTCTTGTCAGTTCTCATACTATGGACCATAACTGCCACCAACTTTTTTCCTGTTTCATGCACCCATCCTATTCCTCTTTCTAGCTATGTAATCAAAAAATGAATCTAATATCTGAAGGAATACACTTTTCCTTGAAGAAATAACCCAGGGATCCGTGGAATCCTCCTGTGGCTATGGGGGAATCACTAAGCTTTCTGGACTGACATCTTAATGAAGGAAGAAGAGGGGCAGTTCCTGGATGCTACAGCCACCTGCTCGGGCTTCTTAGTCATCTGAGGGGCAGCATCCCGGACGTCCCAGTCCAACACAGATGGCAGGAGCCATCCTGACAGCTTCCGTGTTTGCATTTCAGATGCTATCAGAGGGGCTCTTTGCGAGCGCTCTCCTGGAAGCACGCACTGGGTCCTGGGAAAAGAAGAATCTGTTTGCCCTGAGAATTGAACAGTGACTTTCAGGACAGCAGTGCCTTTAGGGAAAGTCATGTATAGCAAAGGCAGAGTTATTTTTAAATCACATGCTTGTAAAACCGGGGTTGGAATCATCTCCTCCGGTGGTTTTTCTTTGAATAGCTTGGGGGTGTCCTACCACTGTTAGATCTGCACTCGGTGGAGAACTGAGACCGGGTTAGGATGAAGGCTGGTTACAGAGTGAAGCGAAACCCTTCCGTGTGGTGGTGTGTGGGGAAAGGGGAGCACCGGCGGAGGCATGAGAATGAGAGGTGGGGGAGACCCCATTGTCCCTTTGCAAGGCAGAAGTGGTGTTCTGCGTCTGCTGACCTTCCTTTGTGATAAGGTTTTGTTGTGGAAGGAAAACCGGGCCGTGAGGACTCAGTAATAACAGTGGGGAGTTCTGTGCTCGTGGGTCTGGAATTAAGGGAGGTCCTGCTGAGGCAGCAGCGTTCTCTTGCTTTTCCCAACCTCATGAGATGAAGCTTCAGTTTCTCCCTCGCCTTAAGGGCAGGCAGTTCCTATATTTCCCCACCCAGCATACTGACATGTCTGCAAGTTGGGAGCGCCGTGATTGACAGTTACTGTACACCCGGCCTCACGTGTCTGGGAAGTGCTTCAGGATCAAGGAGATCGTGAAGGTGAGAGAGTCAGCTTTGGTTTGGTTTGTTTTTTTCTGTTCCTTGTAAGAGTTTATCTTCTCCACCACACCCCATAGAGGACAGGCGTGCCCTGTTCTCTTGGCTTTGTCGTGTTGTAACATTACCAGGACAGTAGTTCCTGGCCTTGGGATAGGTGTGGAAAGCAAGGCAACTTGGTGGCTAAGAGCGTAGGCTCCAGACCCGGGGACTTGGGTTCACATCCTGGACCCACACTGGCTGGCTGTGTAATTTGTGTCAATTTCTCAACCTCTGTAAGCCTCAGTTTACCCATCAAATGAATTGAGACTATAAATAGTCCCTCTCCCGTGGGCTTTTAGCAGGGTTAAATAAGACAGACTATGGCACGGTGGGTGGCACATGGCTACGCAACGCCTGGAGCTGTTGTTGCTATGTCAGTGGCATGGGAGTGAGGAAGAGCATGACTCTATTCCTAACCCCTGTTCTTCATTTGGGATTTCTTTCATCCAGTCCCCATCCCTCTGCAAAAATAGAACATGCATTCTTTTTTCGCCCCCAGCATGCCCAATACTTATTCTGTGTAGCCAGCTTGACTTTCCTACTTTGTTCTGAGTTAGGACAAGTCTCTTCCCTGATGTGAACCCAGAGTATCCCTTCTGGGTTTGCACCTCCTGTTCTGCCAGTGTGGGAACAGCCCCTCGCACCGCTCGCTCGATGCCCAACACCCGCCCCAGCTCTCGTGCAAGCCCTGGCAGCCCTGGCCGTCTGCCTGCGTGACCGTATGCTTCAGGCACGTGGCTGTGCCCTGTGGAGCTCACCCAACTCTGGGTGGGGTGCTGGCTTGCTTCCGTCCACCCCACCCCCCACCCCTCGCTTCTCTTCCCAGGCGAACTGGAGCATGTGCCAGGGAGAGATTGTAACCCTGACCCTGGCGTAAGAAAGCTGAGCTCTGTCGGGCAATTCATATGCCAGGGAAACCTGCTCTCGCCAGCGTTCTAGCCAGACCCCAAACCAGCCCTCTCTCCTGCCTGTCTGCCCAGAGGCCTTGTCTTCTCCGCACCACTGTGCTGGGCAGGGTTCCTGTAGGCCAGCTCCTGCCAAGGAGCTTGGCAGCGTCTTTCCAGTTCAGCACTGTGCTTACCAGACTAGAAAAATAGCAGTATAAAGACAGGACTAGGTAGAGCAGAAGGGAAGGGGTGGGGGAGATGGTAAGGAAAAAGCCCTGGTAACATCCTAATGTACAGAGCCAGGGGACGAAGAGGCAGCAGTGATTTATTAGGTTTCTCAGAAACCTCTCTTTTAACCAGCACTAATCATTTTTACCCAGGAACCATTTTTAATGTCTCAGCAGTGAAAAATCAAGGGAAGAGGGAAGGTAGTAGTAGAAGTAATAAGATTAAAAAAACATTGGAAAAGAACATATGAGTGAAAGAAAGGGAGGAGGAGCTATGGGGTCTGTATTTGATGCTATAATGGAAATAGTTGAGAATATTTTTCATTTATTATAATATTTTGTACCCTCCCCCCCGCCCCCCCCCCCCCCAGCAAATGTCTTGACCTGAAGCCACTAAACCGTTGTTTTGGAAGAAACTTAAATTTCCTTAGGACATAGGTTCCTGCTGGCTCACCTTTCACAACTTCCATCAGAATGTCCTGTTGGAGACCCAGCTCTCTGTGGGCAATATAGCAATGTTCTAGAGCACGAGATCCGACAAACAGACCAGCCGACCTGGGTATCCTGACTCCGCCCTGCTTGCTCGAGATCGCAGGCAGGTTATTTAAATGATCTGAGCTTCTGATTTCCCATTTGCAGCTTTGGAGTGTTGAAGGTCATATGAGCCAGTGCACGTGGAGAGTACCTGACGCGGCACCTGGCACACAGCAAATTTCAGTAACAGTTAGCTGCTGTGAGAAGCATGCTCACTACCATCTGATCTCATGTCTCACGGAGGACTTAGCCCTGGAATCTCCGTACTTTTACTTTTCTAGCCCATTAAGGTCTCTGGTCAAGGAATTTGAATGTCACCTCCGCTTCTCTGCCTGGTCTTGGCCTGTCCCTCTTAGCCCCTGACTTTTAGGTAACCTTGGGTTGCTAACTGTAACCGTTATTCATTCCTCCTGGGTCATGAGATTGAAAAAAAAAAAATCAAACAAACAAAATGCAGTTCCAAGAAGTTCTTGATTAGACGGTTTCTCCATGACATGTCTGCTAGGAAATCAGTCAATCAATGTTCCTATTGCAATTTAAAAAAATAAGCTTAATAGTAATCATTATACTTGTAGGCAATGTGATGACCTCGGGGTAAAGAAACCGGAAAGGGACACTGTGGTGCTAAGAGAGGAGAAAGGTCTGGTCCAGTCCATGTTCCTGCTTACAAGTACAACTTGACGTAAGCATTCCAGAATAATAACTCCGTCTCCCTCTAAATGGTCCTTTCATGGGTAAACCCTTAATCTTTCAGAACCTTCATTTTCTCATCTGCACAGCCACATCTTTGTTGGGTTTATGTCAGCTTTCTAAAGCTAACGTGTATGAAGGTTCCAGCATGGCACCTGGCGCACAGGAGGCCGAGCTCTACCACAAGTCATTCCAGTTACCTTTCTCTAGTAAATCATAGGAAGATTAGAAAGCAACAGAGGAAGTTGTCAGAGCAAGGAGCCCTGGGGACGGTCCCCAGAAATAGCAGCGGCATTTGCTTTGTGCTAAACCCCGGGGAAGACAGACAAGGGTGAGTGCTGGCTGCTGGTCTCGAGGAGATGTCAGTTGAGTCGGGAGGATAGACTTTTTCGGCAAAAGGATGAGTGACAGGACAGAGAAGCATGTTCTCAGTGCCAAACGATGGGCACATGGATGCCTCCCATACCTACTGAAAACAGCAGTGTGCAAGTGAGTAAAACATGTAAAAATAAATAAACAAGGGAGCGGCTCCGATGAGATCTGCCAGACCTCACAGGAAGCAGCCACTGCCCAGGGCAAGAGTGCCTGGGACGAGACTTCTTGGAAGAAGAGTTGGACCTTCTGTTGGGCCTGGAATGGGAAGTGTAGGAGCCAGAGTGGTGAGTGGGCAGTGGTGTGACAGAGTTATACAGGCAGGAATGCCCACAGGGTGTTTAGGGAACGAGGTGTAGATCCAATTTGGCTGATGCAGAAAATTCATGTGAAGGAGTCCGGGAGATGAGTCTGGAGAGGTAGGTGCCAGCCAGGCTGGCAGCTTCATGAATGCCAAGCTACAGAGCTTGAACTTTATCCAGCAGGCAGTGGGGAGCCATAGAAGGTTTTTGAGTAGGGAAGTGGCATGTGGAAATTTCCACTTGGGTTCAAGGTTAGATCTGAAACATTTTTAGATACTTCACAATAGTTTCCTCTGGCAAACCGGGACTTCCTTATTATTATTGTTTTGAAAATAAATACTCTCCCTTGAACATCAAACAGCTTTTCAAAACACAATGTTCTAATGATCTAGAGAAAGTAATTCAAAAACACAGGGTTTAGGTTTCACTTATAAAGCCCATAATTTTGGTGATTGGGGGAAACACGCTTTGGCAAGGAAACAATTTGAGGGATTTGAATGGTTCAGAATTTAAAGGTCTAAAAGCAGGTCTGGTCTCATAGGAGTAGAAAAATAGATTTTAATAAACCCAACCCATTAACATTCATCACTTTTAAATGCTTCTATTTTATAAAGCTTACGAGGTTTGCAAACAAGTATATTGAACCAATTTCTATGGATGTGTGGGTTTTTGTTTTGTATGGTTTTTTTTTTTTTTTTTTTTTTTTTGGTGTGTGTGAGAAGATGAAAGAGAAGGCATTAATGCCTCAGTGATACAAATTGTCTACTTGCTTATAAGGATTACCTGCAGCAGTAATATCAAGCTAAAAATACTTAGCTAAGTTTCTGGACAGCTTACTAATTTTACCTCTGAGAGACAAAGGAATCATTATTCAGTTTTGCATTCTTGAGTCCTGACCTTGTATTTGTAGCTTCCTTCTTCCCCGAAACTTGGATTAATTGCTCATCGTGCTTAGATATGGTGGATATGGGGGGAGGGGTTGTATGGGGAGTGCTGCTAGAGGAGGGGGACTTTGTGGAAGGAGACAGGCTCTGGGGGGCGGGGGCCACAGGGGCTGCTGAATGGCACATGCGTGAAGTGACTTGTTCAAGTACCCTTGAAATGTGCTCTGACCTCAAGCCAAGAATACAGAGAGCTGGAGAAGTTGTCATAACCCGAACCGGTTCACTTAAATAAAAAAATAACAGTCAGTGTGTGCAATTTCACCTCCAGCTATGTATAGTAGACAATTAGAGTGTTGGCAGGATTGAGTGTCTGTTGGGGAAAAACTATACAGTATTGTTTCTGTTAAATTGGCTTCTGCTGGATATACACTCCATGACTTAATGTGAAAATTCCTAAAATGTTTTCCTTCTTCTCTGACTTTAACAAATACCGTTACTGTCTGAACTTCCTACCCATCCAACTCATAGTGGTAATCCAGTCTCATTTTCTGTCCCGAAAAATTACACAGGTCCACTGTCATACAATGTTCCTAAAACTTTTGTTTTTAGAAGTTTAATCTAGGAGGTTTCTTTTGTTTTTTTTCTTTTTTCGTGAATGATTCCGGAAGAATGCTTTGGAATTGGGGGGTCTTACAATCAGAGATGGCTCGGGCTAATTAAACCCCTTTCCCTCTCAAATCTTGCCTGAGAGACCCTAGATTCCTAAAAACAATGAGTGCATGCTACAGAAAGATGCTTGAGGGAGCCACAACACTAAATCATCTGTGACAAAATGTTCTCTTAGAAAGTGGGATTGCATAAATGGATCAGCAGAAATAAGTGCTTTGGCAGAAACTCCTTCAATGGGGAAGAGCAATGCTTTCTTTTCTAATTACTTCTGGGTAACAGTGTGCACTGATGTATTTGCTGTGGGACCCAGGCATGGACAGTCCTGCAGAGAAGGGAAGTCGCACCGCTGCTCTGTAAGTGCTTCTGCACTTAATGGAAAGAGTTAAGCGAAGCTGTCCACTCATGCACAATAAATGCCTCTTGAATTGAATTGAATGGGAAAAGCACAGGTTTGTCTGAGGAAGGATGCCACTAGGCCCTGACCAATGGGAATCCATGCTGTAAACCAGATGAACAAGATCATCCAGATACGCAGTAATCAGATTACCCAGAACGGAGGTCTCAATACTCCAGATATGAAGAGTTCTAGGAAGAGTGGCAAATAGGTGGACTCCATCTGCCCTAAGGATTGAATGGAAGATTTAATTCACCTCAGAATGGATTCATTATGCTGTGGGCTTAGTATCACTGAAGGAGATTATGGAGGCTTTTAGTAGGGAAAACTTAAAAAAAAAAAATAGGATGGAGATCTCAGATCCAGCCAAAATAATATTGCTTTTAAAAGACCAAAGGCCACTGAAAGATTTATAGAGGAAATAATAGATAACATAAAATGTAAAGATAGAAATAAAGCCTTGGTAGAGTTTCTGAGAATTAGAAAAGATAAATTTATAGAACTGACTTTGTAAGAAATTCATAGAATTCATTTCATTGCAGTTGATTTCTTTACATTAATATGCTTTCCCAGGGAAGGTGGGTATCTTTTTTCCTGGTAGAGTCTAACGTATATATATTTCAAATGACCAGTAACATCTGAATGATTTTTAAAATATTTACATCCATGTCAAAAAAGTAAGTTTTTTTTGTGTGTGTTTTTTTTTCCAGCATTATAAGTGAAATTTATATAAGCGTAACAAGCCATTTAGTGGTATTTAGTTACTGGATTCCTTTGAAGTGTGAAGATGAATGACAGGAAGTTTCAATATCACAAAAACTAGGTGTAAAGAAGCCATTTCAGTGGACTTACAGTCTGTTTCTTTTGTTTTTTTTTACCTGCAAGCTTGCCTAGTACTAACATTGCATGGATTCAGACTTCGTGATCATTTGATCTTGAATTGATTCAACTGAATTAATACCTTTATTTTCTTTATAAAGAAAGATGTTACCAAACACATTAATTATACAAACAATTTAGGAGGCGTGTTTAACTCATCTGAGTACAAAATAGGCTTTAAAGACCTTAACTGGGTATATATAAACCGATGATCACAGTATATATTAGTGAGTAGCAAGAGCATTTCTGTCATTTGACATTTCAGTAATTTGGGTTAGTATTTCCACCAAATTGTTGCAGTTTATCTCTGTCTGCCCTATCTCCCATTTGTGCCACACCACTAAATTTACATTTTAAAACTTAAATGTTCACATCATCATATGGAATTTAAAAAAGAGCGTTTTTGTTTATTTACCTACCATCCCAGCGGATGTCATAGACCAATCCCCAAAGGTGGCGGTTCTCTGTGGAATTTTACTAAAGCAATAATCACCTATTAGAGCAACCTCTTCTCATTCTTCCCTTCTCCTCATGGATGGGCAGCGTAATGCAGTGGTGCTTACACTCCCGGCCGCAGCGTACATCTCAGCTGTGCCATTTACTGGCTGTAACTCTTCTGTCTTGGTTTTCTTCCCTGTAAGTGGAGATGATCATACCTCTTCCAGAGGATTCCGTGGGATAATACGTGTAAAGCATATAGAACGTGCTCAGTATATGAACAGTAGCTTTCATCACTTTTGTTTGTGTTCTACAATTACTATTCCTTCTCTTCCTCTGCCTCCATCATCATCTCATGGACCCTTAAGTAGGAGCGCATCTTGTACTATAGCAGTGACGGCCCAGGACTGCTCCCCACCTTCTGAGTCATTGTAAGGAAGAGAGGGTAATGAATGACAAGGCATCCTGTGTGTTGACGTCTATGAAAAGGTGTACTCCACCTCGAAACCTTGTTTGTGGTCCTGTAACAGTGCAATGGCCTGCCCACGTGGATAGCTCCACGAAGAGATGGATGCTCCACGGGGCAGGCAAGGCTGTGTCTTTCATCTCCATCCCCTGCCCCACCATCCTCTGACCTTGAGTGGGTAAAGGTGAAATGAAACTTACACATGTTGCCTTTAGTGCTCTCAAGACTTTCCAATAGGCTATCCAATTTGTGATGGGAGTTGCTTCTTTTTTCTTCTTGGTGACACCTTTTCACGAAGTGGAGAACTGGCATTTCTCCTAGTTGTTGCTGAGTGGGCAGAGACAGGACCGTGGGTCTCTGATAGTAGCCAACTCCCTGGCCTTCTGCCCCCGCCCTCATCCCCTAGTGTGACTCTCTCACTTTCTTCTGAACTCTCCCTACAAGATGGAAACACAGCAGGGAGGTCTCCAGATAGGTAAAACGGACGCTTCTGTTGAAATGGAGTGGAAACATGAGGAAATTGAGAAAACAAAAGTAAATTGTTTGGGAGAAAAATGTGAAAATAGTTTTCACACAAAGGGCACAACTATTTAAAAGATGATTAATTTACGAATTAGGATTAGCCTGATATGACTTTGTTTTTCAGACTGATTAGAGATGTGGAGTTCTTGGCGTGGGTCTTCATATAGTACACTGTATACTATAGTTATGGGTGGGGCAGAATAAGCTTTTCAAGGTACACCAGTCCTGTCTTAAGGATAACAAAGCACATCAGCCTCAAACGAGGCAAGATGTTTTCCGTCTTGAGAGGGACGATTGATTCCAGCTAAAGCTCCCTCAGCGTGTTTACATCCAGTCAAATATCTCTGACTTTTATAAAAGACTGGGTACAATGCTCCTAAGTTTAAATCAGCTAAATGTATATGAAATCATAGCAATACCCATTATGTGTTAAAGCCGGGATGGTGTTAAACACTTAATGTAACAGGTTGTGGGACATCGCCTCATATTAGAAATGATACTGGTTCCCGGAATTTAGTCTGCCCCCAAGAGGATTGCATGTTGTGGATACATCACCAAAATATGTTTTCTCTCTCCTTCATCAGCCCTTCCATTCTGATTAAAATACATCTGGGCATATCTCAGTGGCCAGAAACCATGGAGATCAGGATGAAATCATTTCCAAGGCCAAAATAACAAGCTTTCGTAAAGATAGTCAGAGAAACAGTCCTAGCAGCATCAGCACATCACTGTGGGACCCTTTGGTCACTACACTAAGTTGGATGTGGAGGTGGAGTCTCCTGAGAAGCCACGATACCTTGGGCACGTCACTTAAATTCTGAGCCCCTCGTAGCCTCACCTGGACAATGGCAGCCTATTTCACAGGATTGTCATGAGGGTTAAAGAACATTAAATGAGCTAATCAGTGAATGGACCTGGGACTGTGGCTGCTCAGAGTTGTCACTCAGTTAAGTTTTCATTCAGAGTGAAAATCTGGTATTTAAAGATCCCTTTCTAAAATGTACTGCGACTTCAATCTTTGGAGTCTCCCTTCCAGATTGCTGAGTTGCTGTGCTGAGTCTTTGCAAGCCCCACGACGCTTCCTTAGGTACACCGAGAGGTCTCATTTATAGTCCCAGCTATGCTGTTAATTAGAAATATAACCTGAAGCAAGCATCACCCTGTCTGGGTTTTAACTTCTTCATGTGTAAGATGGGAACAATCTATGGCCTTCTAGCTTATAAGTATGTCTCAATGTAAAATAAGGTAGCCAGTTAGAAAATTTGCCAAATAAAATTCAAATCAAAGTATAAATTGGGCTAGTATTATTCTTTCCATTGGGTTTTAGGTGGCAAGTGGGGAAAACATGGAGAAACAATTTCAAGGTAGGCCATTTACAAAGAGCTCTAGGTTCCGGAGTGGTTTGCCAGGGTTGGGTTGTATGTCTCTGGACGCGTCACGGAATCTCTCAAGGCCTGTTTTCTTACCTGTAAAACGTGGCTGCTATTTTTAGCTCCATACTCTGTGTTCTAAGACTATTATGAACTGGAAGACTAACATTGGTGCAAATTTGGGTGCAAAAAATATCAAGCCTCTTGGGGCCGTGATACTGCTCGTAAACAAGTATATGGGCTGAGACTGGTGTTCTGCCACTCAAGAAGGATAACAGAGTTTAAAAACTAAATCTGCAAAGCAAGATATTTGACACCTTTGGGGGGAAAAAAAAGCCACAGCATTAAAGCTAGTTATTTCTTTAAAAATGGCCTTCATTCTGAATGGGAACCACTGGCTTCTGTCTGGTATTCAACATTCCAGAGTTACCCTGAAAGCAAGTTATCTGGCTGGAATCATTGCTCCAAGGGTTGGATGTTTTTTTTTATCAGTGGTTTTAGCCAGACAAAATAATTTTTTAAAAAAAGAAAAAAAGGCCCACAGCTCAGTCTTTTGATGGCAACTTTTCTAGAAGGGCAGTGGCCAGCTGTGCTTTTGGCTGCTCCTCTGCGTGGCTGAATTCAGGTTTGTAGGACCTCTCTTGGCAGCAGGCTTCATCAGATAGCTGGCTTCAATTGGCCCTAGGTGCCCGGAATGTCATCTTGAAAGACTGAGGCTTGATCTAGGGGCTCAGTGGAAAGAGTTCTGTGATTAATTAGGATGTCTGCCATGAGCTTAGGTGGGACAATATTCGTGCCAGTTATTTCCTGTCCTGACAAGAGAAGGTCGGGAACATCCTTTAGTTCTTGTCCCTCCATTCGGCGGAAGATCAAGGACTCAGGCCAGTGCTGCTTCCAGTGTCCTGGAAAAGTGTTTTTCCAAGCCCCTGGCATGTACTGTTTTGCTCTCTGAGTGAGGCTTATTCTGGTTCGCTTAACAGAGAGAATGGAGGAAGGGAAGTCTATTGATTCTGCATCCTGGTCACAGGACAGAAATTGCAAGGTGCACAGAAGCTATAATTCCAACAGTCCCCATCAGATTCCCGTGGAGCACAGGCTTGGGACCTCACAGCTCCAACCACAAACCACAGAGCCTGGCAGCCTGTGACTGTAGATCCCCTGGAAACCCAGCCCTTGGAAGGGCCAGAAGGCTGGGCCCCCAGTACTCCACACTCTGTGTTGCTTGATATTTAAAACGGAAGTGCTGCCACCTTCTTGAAGAAGGCACTGGAGAATTTACCAGTCTGCTTAGCACTGGGAATGACTTTCCGTCATCCATGCTAATAGAACCGACATGCTGAAGTTTATTTTTCTTCACCTTTGGAATGTGCTTTATGTTGCTGTGGTGTTGATCTGCTTTCACGGTGATGTGTATGTGAACTCTTCACATTTTTCTTTCTGCAAAGAACGCTGGAGGGGGAGTGCAGCGCTTTTCACAGCTGCCCCTATATGCCTCCCCTAGCGAGCCAAATGTCTCAGCGATCTCTGTCCCCTACTTTAAATCTATGAACTTCCCCAATAGGATGACCATCGTTGCATTTGGTTGAGCACTTGCTGTGTGTCCCCGGCATCAGGGTTACTGTGTGACCAGGGGTGGGTCCAGGAGTGTGTGGGGCAGTGGGGTGATGTGGGCTGGGGGGTTGGACATTGCGAAGAATCAACTAGAGTTCACTGATAATAGACCTGACTTCCTCTGCTACTGTGGTTTCCTCCTGTTTCCCATGACTGCACTTGGGCTCTGCATAAGATTAACTTTCAATTATCCTGAGGCCGATTAACCGGTTTGCAGATTAATCAAGATGAGGGCTTACCTGGGCCCAGGAAGTGTTCTTCAACTCAGCTGCTCCATAATTAGCTGGTTATGGCTGATCGCCTGTCCATGGCCAGGAAGCGTGGGGGCTGGGCTGCTGGACAGGAACCAAGGAGCACTGTCTTCTAGGACCTTCCACTCCCTTCAACCGGAGTTGCGCATTGGCCCATAAAATCCTGCAATCCCCAGAATAGTCCCTGAGAGGTTTGGAAGCTCCCTGAGGTCCTGGGATTATGCCTCTGCCACCTTTCAGTCCCAACACACTCCGAATTCGGAAGACCAAGTTGGGTGGACAGCATAGTGAATTCGAAAGTCCCAGAAATTAGGGATTTAATATGTTGAAAGGAGGCCCAATGAGCAGGAGTGGCTAATCCCCTTTCCTCCCCAGCTTGTGGAATCACCACCCTCCACCACCGCCACCACCATCACCAAAAATGTAGATTGACAGGCTTGAGGTACTGAACAACGGATCCCTCCTGAGGCCAAGGCCACAGTGGTAGAGTCGCAGGAGTTGCTGGGAAAAGCAAGCTCTTCATGGTCCAGGCCTTCCCACAGTGATTGTTAGGGCTGCTTATGAGTCCTTCCCCATGGCTGCATGGGTTCATAGAAAGTTGACTGCATTTGCCAGGCCCCTGTGGGGTGAGGGAGTACAAATCTGTATACTTGCCACTCCGTACACCAGACCGGAATACACACAGTTTAACCTAGGAGTCAAACTCCTGCTTTATTTGGAGTGATCTCAGTTTTGCAGAGAAGGTACCTTGGATCCCAGGTTTACTGCAGCTCTTGAGGAGAAAGTATATATCAGGCACTCGGGTCTACGGCCTACCAAGAAGAATGAACGTTCGTGCAGGATCACGTTTGATGAGATTCCATGGATTATTTTTATGTTTTAGGCAGCATTCACCCAAGCCCTTGACATGTCTTTTCATCTCCGACTCTGTTGTCATTTTGCATTTGCCAGGCTTGGCATGACTCGCCTCGATACAACCGAGGTTGCAGGCAAATGAGGTCCCTTTCCAGCCAGAGCCGTGGGTTTCCTTGGGTCCTTCTCTCTGGCTCGCGTTTTCCCAGGGCTGCTGGTGTGTACAGTCTAGAGATCACATTTTATTAACACAAAGAAATCTGCTTGGGCTGCCTGGCTCGCGCAGTCACGTGGAGAAAAATGTGCTCCTTCGGTACGCCAGCCTGCAGCTCTCTGTGCAAAATACAGCCGAGAGCTGGGCACTGGGCCAAGCTTACATTTCACTTTGGAACACACTTTCACATCCCTCCTTGGCAGAACATCCACGGCGGTGTCTATTTGGGGAGTAAGTTAGAGAAGTGTTGTTTCTCTCTTGTGAGTGTTGAGATAGGACCTTTAAAATATGTTTGACTTTTCCCCATCTCTGTCGTCTTCACGGTGCCCAGGTAATAAGGTGATCCAGCAAAATGTGGCAGCCTGCTCTGGAGAGAGGCCTCCTCCCTTCCAGGTTCTCCCGTTTCCCTTGCTAAATCAGTAAACATAGCCAGGACCGCCTGGGACAAGAGAAACTTAGGCCAAGGTAATAACATCAAAACCGAAGTCCTGGAACTCTTGAGTCAACTAGTTACCCTCCCAGATAAAACAACTTTGTTGTCCAAATCTTTCTTTCCAAAGATCTAAGACTTCAAATGTTGGTCCGAGGCCAGCCATTGAAGGAAGGAACTTCAGCAAGCCTCCTGGAATGGCAAACACTGTTAAAATAAACAAATGGACCTCTTCCATTCAGTTTTCCCTTACTGGTCTATTTTTATTTCTTTTACAATTTCGTAGTACCCTCCATTCTCCACCTCTCCTCCCAGTTCCATCTCACTTTACTCAGGGACTAAGCTGGTCGTTTTACCTTCAGTAAAACAAGTATCTATTTTCAAAAAGAGGAATTGGGAGAAAAAAGAGGGTATGATTTACTTCTTTGAGTATCCCCTCATACTCTGTTCTTATAGGCGGCTGCCTGAAGCCTGACTTGGGTTTAGAAATAAAGTTGACTTTTGGAATTTTAAATCCTCCTTAGGAAAGGTCAGAATGGTTAGAAAACAAAGATTTATTGGAATAACACTGACTTCTCTTTTCTCAATGAAATAGGCCCCTCTTGTAACAAACGACAAAATAAACTCTTCCTTCCCCATCACACCAATGCATAAATTCCAGAGGGGATTTTTCCAGTTGCCAAGCCTTATTCTGAATCCAGTATTTACTGCTTTGGAAAGTTGCTTTTGCTGTCAGTACCATCCAGCCAAGCAGCGACTAATCTAGATTTAAAGAAACATTTCCAGCAAGGTGCATATGCCAGGCTGCTGTTTCTTAGGACACGCCACCAATGGGAAAGCTTCCCTCACAGCACCCCCCACCCTCGGCCCCCGCCCTCGACACACACACATTGTAGAGTCTGCCCAGAACTTCAGGGACCAGGATGCAGTCTCCTGCTGGTCACCTGGTGAAGCTTTTGCTTACTCTACAGAAGGAAGGTGACAGAAACCCATTCCACCTGTCTCAAAAACCTGCTGATAATTAGCTTTAAAAATAATGCCAAGTTCTTACATGGCTGGTAGAGACATAAGCTCAGTGGGGAGCTGGAAGGAGTGCTACTTCACAGACTAATACTGTTGCAATCATATTAGTCATTCCAGGTGAGGTTACATAAGGTTATTGGAGGGATAAAAGTGGCCCTGCTATTTCAAAGAGGTCTCTTGAAAGTATTGAGAAAGGGTTGAAGTTCAGAAATTTATTTGGAACTTGCTTCCCCTCCCCCTTAGAAGCGAGATCAGTTCTTTTTAGTCGCATTTTCTTTTTTGATGGACAGAAGCTCTGGTAGATGGTTGTCAGCATCAGGTGTCAG
The DNA here is from genome assembly GCF_004115265.2 of Rhinolophus ferrumequinum. Classification (NCBI taxonomy): domain Eukaryota; kingdom Metazoa; phylum Chordata; class Mammalia; order Chiroptera; family Rhinolophidae; genus Rhinolophus; species Rhinolophus ferrumequinum. The sequence goes on along the minus strand of NC_046304.1, from coordinate 29,706,462 downwards.
CTCTCCACTGTGGGTTATCTATGTGGTGTCTCAGCCGCAGCAAATGTGTAAGCCCTGGCTGCTGGCCATTTGCCAGCAGGGCAACACCTCAAGGCTTGTGCCCCTGCGCTCACTTGGGGAAGAGTTCAGAGAATGCAATTTCATTTTATAATTAATTGAAGCAATGCACACTGCATTTCTCAGTGTCTTCTAATGACAGGACAGTTGTCACTCCAAATTGACTATTATCTGACCTATTTTGAAAACAGTAGGTTAAGTGGTTGGACCTGAGTTTGACCTATCCTCATGCCAGTGTGAGTGCTTTAATCCCGCAGGGTTTTTTTCATCTTGCATCAAACTGGTGAAGGTCTGTGAAACCCGTCTTCCTGACTCCCAGAGCACTTCTGTGTCCTCGTGGTAGGTGCCCGTTGACTCTCTGCACTTGACTTGGATGGTTCTCAGAGGCAGAGTCTAGGTTATTTTTTTTTTTTTAATTTATTTTTAATTTATTGGGGTGACAATTGTTAGTAGAATTACATAGATTTCAGTTGTGCAATTCTGTATCACATCATCCATAAATCACACTGTGTGATCACCACCCAGAGTCAGCTCCCCTTCCATTACCATACATTTGATCCCCCTCACCCTCATCCCCCACCCCCCAACCCCCTTACGCTCTGGTAACCACCAAATTACGTTCCCCAGATTAATTTTCAAACCCCGTGGCCATCCTGTGGTCACCGACTGCCCTCCAATCCCCTCACCCTCCCCCCCACCCCCAGAGTCTAGGTTTTAATAGCCAGCACCACGCACGTGCCTCACACCAGAGTTGGTACTCAGTCAACATTTGTTGAGTGAATGAAATAACAAAGACATTACTTTCATTATGCATGGTTTTACAAGAGTGCTTGTGCCCACTTTAAAATCTTCAGTGGTGCTGGCAGAACTTCGTTCAACCCGGCAAGTCTTTGCACAGGCTCGTGATGATAGGATGAGCTCCTTGGGGGCAGGATGGCCTTAGAGGAGGCCAAGTGCAGACACCCCCCCGCTGATGTAGTGACAGATCCACGGCTCCGCTGAGGCTTCACTGAGCTGCTCTTATAGGTGAACATGCTTCCGTTTTCTGATGTGTTATTTAATAGTCAAGGAGGAAGAGTGTTTTCAGACAAGAGTTAGTGGCTTAGAAATACAGGTGGATATTGACACACACACATGCCTCAATGACAGAGACAATTGTAAGTCAGTAGCTGCAGTCTGCATGTTCCAAGAGCACCTGGAAGAGTTCTTAAAACTCATCTAACATATTCTTAAGCGGGACTTTAACTGAGAGAGTAGAAAGTTCCATGTTGGGTGGGGGATGGGAAGAATGCAGAGGGATGTAGATTTTTAAGAAACACCAGCTTTTCTTTCTCTGGTGAAAGGCAGAAGGATGCTGGTCTGTGTGGCATGTTAGGGTGTGACTTCCCTGAGTGTAGGATTTGATTGGTGTATGGAATGGCGCTTCGGCCCATACCGGCCAGGGGTTGCCTAACACAGACACGGTCCTGCTGGAGAGGAGAGGGGCTTGCAGGGCCCACCCCATGAGCCGTTGCAGCCCAGCACTGAGGCGTGTGCTGCTGGCGGAAGCTGCCCTTTTGCCTCGCTGCCCCCACAGCCGCAGGACAAGAGTTGAACAGGCTGCTTCCTGGATTTGTGATTGTCCTCAATACTCCATGGGCAGCATTCATTCTAAGCCCCCTCCACACTCTGTACCCACCAGTGAATACACTGTGAGCCTTGTGGCAACACCCAGAGGTGCTTGACCTTCGCACACGTGCTGCTGCTGTTCCGTTTCCTGTGTCTTAATTAAGGATTCTTTTGGGGGAAAAGAACATTCCTTCCTCCCAGGGTGAGAGAGCAAAGGTCTCTGGATAGAACAGTGCAGAAATATATTCAAACAACAGAGACATTTGAAAAATTATTTGGAGAAGATTTAAAATATAAAACAAAAATAATACCTAGGAAGCACCCTTCTTTCTATCACACACCATCAACAATTTGACGTATTTACCATATATATTCCTATATAAATTTATCTATACATCCATCTATGAATTGACACATTATAGGTCACGTTGGGGGTCTTGGGGGAACTTTTAAGAGAGAGAAATGAGTTAACTCATCAGGCTGAACTGAAATACTTTCAAGTCTGTTTTCTCAGGTCTGAATTCCTAGCATCTTGCATCCATTGTATTCATAAATCAGCCTGTTTTTAGTCTCGTTAGAAAACAAGGCCAGCCTCATTCATTAGAGTGTTGAATTCCCTTTGGTTGTACTTTGTCAGAAGGCGGGCAGGCGGCTCTTTGGCACCGATTTTCTGGATGTTTTCCTTGGAATGTAAAAGGAGTAGTCCTTAACCCTAGAGCCGCAGCTCCAGAGTGATCTCTCCTCCATGCCAAAGGAAAACAGACAAATACACAAAGCTGACATTCAAAGAAGGGCGTGGTGCCGCCGGACGACCTCAGGAGTGTGCTGTGACACTGGGTCACCCCAGGGACTGCGGGGGAGGGGGGTGCCGGGGCAGTGACCGTTCCGTGTGGTGGTGGACTGAGCAATAGCCGGGTACCAGTGTGCACTTCCTCTGCTCGCTGGTAAAATCCTGAGAAGCGGGCAATCAACAGTGTGAACCAACTTTCTTCCTGAAAACAGAGCTTCCATCAGATGGGATGGGTGGAAAAGAAACAGCACAGTGATACTAGCTAATCCTTCCTCAGTGATTCCTACAGTCTGGGCTCTGGGCTAAGTCGTTTGCATGTATTATCTCATGAAAACTCTAAAACAACCTCTGGCTACTAGTATTATTAGTACTAGGGGGGTGCCAGTATCACTGTCCTTTTACCAATGCGGCCAGAGAACTGAGTTACGTGCCGAAGAGAACACAGTTAGGAGGCACCCGGGCTGGACTGTGCAGCCACAGTCTGGCACCAGAATCCGTGGGCTGAGCCCCTCCCCTCTGCCTTGGGGAAGGTGGTAGAACCTGGAACCTCAGGACACCGGAGCCGATGGTTCAGCACAGTGGTGTGTATGTACCGGGAACCTAGGTGTGGGGACAAAAGTGAGTAGCTAAAATCAGGCCGATCCAAATGCGCGCCTGTGCCCTCCGGCCCGAAGGTATCCTCGGCCAGCTCCTGGGGAGTCTGATTTTCAAAGGACAGAGAGGCTGGTTTTCAGAACACAGGCTTTACTCTTTTAACTCACGAAGGATTTAATTTAAAAATGAATTCTGTGGTTTTGTGTGACTCTCAAATCCACAATGCCTTCCGACATTATCTTTAAAGTGAGACACTGTGAAATACTAAACACCACAGTCCGGGAAGATTTAGGGACAGTCTGGAGGGGTCTTAGTGCCACTGCACTAAGCCCATCGCACAGTCCACGTAAGTCAAAGACAACAGGATTCATTCTCCAGATGCCCACGCTTTGCCCATGTGCCCCAGCGCCATAGGGAGACCTGTACAGCCAAGAGAATCGCAGCCTTTCACGCACAGACTTGCCTCTTCAGCCATCCTGAGAAGCCCCACTAAAGAAGCACGGTGATCCCATGAGCAGGCTGGGCCTCGGCTCCGCATTGGGCCATCAGTTGGATGACTGGGGCGCGTCAGCGTTCCCCTCCAGGTGCTTTGCAGAGATGTGCTTGGTGAGAGCTCCTTGCAGATTCAAAACACGGGAGAAATACCTTCTTGAGAGCTCTGGATGTGAAGCAGCCCAGGGCGTGCAGCCGGCACTTGGTAAATATTAATTCCCTCCCCCTTCCTGTGTGTGAGGCAAGTTGTAGGAGTGAAGCATCAGCAGTTCGGAATGCAAAAAATAGATCTCCATGTGAGGATGTGGCCTCTTTTCCTTGAGTGTGGACCAGATGTCAGGATGCCTGGTGAGGACTCAAGGAATGTTACGGCTTCCTTCTTCAGGGCTTCATTGCGTCTCCCCAGATGGAGAAGCCTCCCTGTCGATGTACTTCTTGGATCTGAAAAACAAGAACAAAAAAAGAGGGTGGTATGAAAGACTCAGGGAACAGACCTCCTGTGGTCTCCCTTTAGAAAGGGTTTGTATATGTGTTACTTGGATTGTTCAAGACTAATACATAGCCATCTCTTCATTATCCTTGTTGCTTAATAACATAATAGAAATTAATGGAGAACCACAAGCAAGCAGACGTGTGTTTTGGAGCGTATTTATTCCCTTTTCTTACCAGACATTAACTGAGAGCCAACTCTTTACCAGGCACTGAACTACGTAGGTGTTGGGAATTCAGAAATAAGGAAGAGGTCATCCCTTGAACTTGAGAAGTTGACGAATTACAAAGAGAGAGATAAATCATTGCGAATGGTGTGTTCTAGGGTATGTGCAGGGTAGAACCAGTAAGGCAAGGATGGTCAGCTCTGAATGAGATGTAGAGGGAAGATCAGAGAAGACCTGTGAATTGTGTCTTGATGAATGAGCAAAAATTATCAGTAGGAAGGATACATTTAAATGGCTCATTGAGTTTTTCCTTGACTGATTAGGAGTTCATTTCCATTAAATATGCACGGGAAATAATTCACATTATAGTGTTAAGGGACATGGGACTGGAATTTAAAAATAGGGACAAAAAGGAGACTGAAAAGAATGTGTATGATGGTTAATCCACAAAGTGACTAACTCCCTCCTACCCCTAATAAAGGAAACGGCTGCACGGCGGGACCTGGGGCAGCTAAGTCGTGTGTCTGGAACGTGGTATGTTGAAAGAAGATGTTGGAAGGTTAGAGGCAGCATAGTTGATTTGATTTGACAGTTGCTGTGGCAACAGACCCACATCCAGAAAATCAGTGTTAGTGGGAGGGCAGGAAAACTCATGGCACTCGTCACACAGCCTGTTCTGGGCCAAAGGTGTGGACAGATTCAGAAGGACAAATGCCCCACATGGCTGATAGCCACCTGCCTTTGTGGAATTGACTCTGGAACAAGATAAGGAGATGAGTAAACCTGAGCAAAGACATCAGGGAAACTGCGGGAGGAGGAGGGGAAGGTCTGAGCAGCACTGCCAACTCCTTTGAGGAAAACATCTCCCCAGTGTTGTATCTGAATATATTGAATGACCCATGGATTTCTATGGAAAAAAAAAATGCATGTGGAATTAATGTATGTAATTCCTTTATGGAGTCAGCAGCAAAGAATGCTTTGGGCATAAATAAAATAGCCCTACAGTAGCAAAAAGACGGGTCAATGAAAAATTGTTTGTGACAAATTTGGGCTGAAGAGCTGGGTGAGTTCCTCGGATATGCCACCTTCTGGCAACTTACAGGTATAGCATGACGTGAATACTCCCCTCCTGTGTGGGTGGTGGGTTTCCTTACAAGCTCAGCCTGGGCCTCACGTGAGAGTCACCAGAACTAATCACAATCGTAAAATATGATCACTGTAAAATAAAATCAGAATTGTACAAGTGTACAGCTTGCGTTCCTATATTCCACTCCTAGATTTAACTATCAACAGTTTCTTGGATACTCTTCCAGACAGTTTCTTTGTGTTTGTAAATATATTTATAAAAATGTATAGTTCTGACTTTTATTTTACAATGGTCATCTAGTATATGTAGTGTGTATGGGAATATGGAAATATATGAATATATACTCCACATGGCATTACGCAACTTACCTTTGTTACTTCATATCTTTTGGATATCTTTCCATATTAGTACATATGTATCTACCAGCTTGTTTGAATATGCCATAATTTAATTAACAACTACCTTTAGCTTGTTTTCATTCCTAGATGCCATTCTTTGTGTATTTGTATGGCATATCTACAGTTTAAATTCCTCGATATGGAATTGCTGGATCAAAGTGTATAGGCTCTAAAAGAAGTGTACTAGTTCACACCCGCACTAGAAGGGTGTCAGAAGGCTATTTCCTCTTTCATTAAACAAACAAAAACCCAAGGAGAAACAAAGCAAGACAAAAATACAGAGCCTGGGTCCCATTTTTCAGAGCTTCTGACTGACATGGAAGGGGAACTGAGCACCTGTGTCTTCAAGCACCACAGGTGGATCTGGTCCCTAACCAGGGTGGAGAGAAAGAGGGCTGAACTTAGGAGATGGCACTCCTGAAGGATGTTGCTTTGGTCGTGTCCTTTCAGATGCAAACAGCAAGACTTCCCTTCATGTGCTCTTTTGGGAGAAATAGAACCGCCCATTTCCTCGGCAGTTCCTGTTCAACGGGAGACCTTTATTTAGACTGAGGTACACATTGAATGAATCTGTATTTATTAAAATAGTGCCAGGTTAAAGCTACAAGAGCCAGAGAGGGAACACGTAGGTACGGTTTCGTACCTTTCTCACTTTTCTGGAATTATTGAGTCATAATCCATTTCTTTTTTATAGGCATTTAAGAAAGAATTATTTAATTCCTCTTGGTGTGGCCTCATACTCCATTAAAAGCCGGTAGAGTTTGTGGATATTGAAAGTCAATACTGCATTCTCTTATTTCAGTATGAAAAGTCCCCAGGCTGGTACACAGCTTGCCAGCTTTGGGAATTAAAAGTGTCTCCTTTCCCTTGCTTAGTTAGCCTCAACAGTTTGAGAGAGAGAGAGATAAAAAAATGGACATTTCTTCTCCAGAAAACCTGTTCTAAGAATTATCTGTCTTAAGGAGTTATTCTGGTAGTCGACCTCCACAGACTGTTTCAGAAACAATTCACCGACCTTCATTTCTTTCATCCTTTACTTTGAGGCCATACCTTGCCATCCTCTTATTTATGTCTCTGTCCACCAAGCTGCTGCCAAGCACAGTGTCCCTAACTCGGTGGCATCAGCAAGCCAGGTGATGCCTTCATCACCCCAAGCCCCCACCAGCCTGAAGACCATTTGTCTTCATCTAACACATTATCTTTCTTTTCCCGTTTGAGGAAACTGACTCCTGCCCCGTCCCAGCTATCATTTGCCTGGCTTATCTTTACAGTTGGTCTCCTTACCAACCAACCAAAGAACTCGCTCCCCCGATTAGGTAAGCACTGCCTTCCGTTAAGGAGTTTTGTGTTAGGAAATCTGAGCTGACTGGGACAGGGCGTTGGTGAATACATTGGAATGGCAAAGGATTTGCGAGGTATTGGGCTATTCTTGGTCCCCCAACAAGGGTGCGACTGTGGGGGGATTTCCCTTCTCATGCAGCGTCCTGGTGGGCCCTGGCTTGAGAAGCCAAAGGACAAAGCGTGCTGCAAAGCTGAGAACCTGCACTAGTGTTTGACAGGGACTTCGTGTCTGGCTTCTGTTTACCCAAGAGGCACACAGACCTCACCTCGTGCCTGGGAAATAGAAAAGCAGATTTTTGTCCCAGGCAGATTTCTTCGTATATGACGTTAGGCAGGAGCCAGATGGGTGTAGCTTGGCTAATCGTAGTGCAAGCTGGAAAATTTCAATTTTTCCAAAACGACACATTTCTAAGAAATTGTCTGGTCTAGAATATTATTCTAGTGTAGGTTAGGGAACTGTATGAGTGAGTATAGGGTGACTTACTGAAGGCTTATAAATATGTGTGAAAATGTCCCTGCATGTCCCCCACACACACTTTTTCCTTCACCAATGTGGTGGCATCATAAGATCTAGCTTTTAAGAAACCTCTCCATTTTTATTCCTTGTCTAACTCAGTGGCTATTTGGCAATTTTTCACCTATACAGGACTTAAATTTACCATATAGGCCTTTTCCCAAGCCTCGGCTTGCATCTAACTGTAAAAATCAGATTATGCTCACTGAATATTAATTCAGGTTATAGATTGCTGTAAACTACATATGTTGCTCTATAGCCTTTCCTTTCTCTCTGCCTAAATGACTGATGACCGAACTGTCACTTCTTTATAATGTGATTCCTCCCGTGATACCTCATCACAGAGGTATATGCCAGTTGGGCAATAACTAGCCTCGTAAAATGAATAATTACATGAAACTCAAGTACCCAGCAGCGGCTGCCGAGGCTGCAATCTTGCTCACCTCACCCCAAATGAGACACTGGGGGCACAAAATCCATTTTGTTTAGTTACCAGCTGACTTCATGGAATTAAGTTGATTTTTTCCCCCCAGGATCCATATCCCTGACTTAGTATAAACCCTCCCAGGCAGCTCCAATTGCCTAGCAACACTTATTTAGTAACCGTTCAGAATGATCATTAACTATAATAATGAGAGAATGTCCCTATTCGATGTTATTCACACAGCTTATGGTATAGACATCTCGGATTGCAAGCGACCGAGGGTCTTTCTACAGGCATCTCACCCCTGTAGATATCCTCCCCACCTCTGTGGCCCCTGCCCCCCAAAACATACACTCGCCAAACCAAGAATTAAAAAAGAAAGGAAGAAAACGATGTCGTGGGAACTTCAGGTATTGGTGGGAACTTCAGGTATTGGTGGGAACTTCAGGTATTGGTGCAATAAACAGCAGAGGGAAATACCTCTATTAGGCTGGGTTGCTCAACATATCAAGGTGCCCTTGCAAACACCCCTCACGAAAATTCTCCCACAGAGAATGGAAAGTATATACCCGACATCCCAAGAAGCATGTAAGAACCCCAGACTCCCGCCACGTGGGGGGTCCAGGTGAGTGGTGCTTGCAGGAAGTTGTTGGACACTGGCCGTTGGCATTAGTTTTGTTGGTGGACATGTGTGGGGGCCGGTGGACGAGTAGGAAGAAAGTTAGGGCTTTGGAGTGAGCCCTAATTGGAGTGTACTCTTCCAACAATTTGACTTTGAGCAAGTTACTTAATCTGTCTCTTCATATTGTTCCTCATTTGTTTAATGGAGGTAATAATACAGCTCCTTAATGAGGAGGCGCAATGACTACCCACGAGGGATTAACAGTACAATTAGGGGAACCATTTCTTTGGTCAACCCTATGGCACCAGCTTGGCCAAGAACTAGTGTGCCTCCTACCAGTCTGGTCTCTCTGAAGTGCCCCTTCATGGAGTGTTCTTCTACCTCTCCCTAAAACGTCAGTTGTCTCCCAGGGCCTTTTCTCTGGTTTTCTTCTTGCTCTGTATTCTCTCCTGGGGGAATCTCAAGGTTATTAAATCTGTATCCCTAGTTAGCATTGCTCATCTGACGCCTAGACGCGTGTATAAAGCTGAGATCTACACGCTCCAGCCTCTTGATCTGGAGTCCAGAGGTACCTCAGACTCGATGGATCCACACTCAGACACTGCCTGTTCCTCCACATGTGCTCACTCCACTGTAGTCCCTATTTCATCGAATGTTCCTACCTCTTTTCTAGCTGTCCAAGATAGAAACCTGTAAGTTTATCTTACTCTCTCCTTCTCTTTCCCCTGTACCAAGTTGGCCAAAACTCATACCGAACCCACCTCCTTAATAACTCTTGAATCTACGCAGTCCTCTGCCAGTGACGGGGAGTAAACGCTCACCATGTCCAGTCTCCCCTCTGCTCCTTCCTCTGCGTGGTTACTTACCACAGTACTGTTTCATCAGCGGCTTCCCGTTCCCTTGGTGATAAGCTCTGAACATCTAAGGCCCCTCTTTGTCTGCTTTCAACTCTTACAAGCCCTTTTCTTGTTCCCTGAGCTGTAACTATGCCAACTATTTTCAGTTCCTTGACTGGCCCGTGAAGTCACTCACATCTGCATGCCTTCACATGCCTTCTCTCTACCTTGATTCCCTCTTCCCTTTGACCTGTCTGGCCAATCTCAAGAATCCACCAAGATGCCCATTTCCTCTGAGAAACATTTCTTGGTGACCCTGAACACCCTTCAGGGATCTGGATTAGTGATCAACCTGTGAACTCCAACCTTTGGTTCTCTGGGCAAAGCTCTCTCTTAGCTCTTAGCACCTGTATTCAAGTTATCTGCTTGCTTACCTGTTTCCACCTCCAGGCTGTATGCTCCCAGTAGTTGGGTTTTATTTTATATATTCTTAAAGCCTAGTTGATAGTACGTACTCCATAAATGCTAAGGAAATAAATGTTTTAATTAAGAACTTTTGTTAACCATATTCTGTGGGAGGCATTCATAAGACCTTTGCCTGAAAAAGACTTCTGGTCCAGTTTGAGACTCAATAATTGCTTAAAAGTTGTAAGAGATGAGTAATCTGATAGAAGGTCTAGGCTGGCATATGCTGTGTGCAGTATGATAGAGATAGTAAATGCGAGGGACGTTAGCAGTTGTCACCAACACTGGGACAGTCAGGAGGAAGAGGGCTTGTCTCAGACCTTGTTGGATGGGAGGACTGGTAGACGTTGAGAGAAGGTGAAGTAAGAATGTCCAGGAAACAATGCCAGCTTGGCTTGAGCAGAGAATACAGGATGGGAGCAACATGCGTGAGAATGGAGGTTCTTGACTGCTAAAGAGTTTGGACTAGGAGGCGATGGTAAGCCATCGGCTACCTTTGATCATGGTAGAGATGTTCTAGTCAGAGTAACCTGGTGGCTATGTTGGCCGACAGGATTGCAGGCGGGCAGAGAGACCAGTTAGAAAGCTACTGCGATTGTCCAAGTCCTGAGTGCAATGGTCTGCAGTTGTCCTATGCAAGGATCTGAACCACAAAGGAAAACCTCCGCTGAACTTGCAGAAAAATGTATTGCTAGAGCTAGCCTGAGCCTTTGCTATCACCCCAGGTTTTCATCCCATTGTGTACTTGGTGGTCAGACTGAATCCAGGGAATGTCCCCAGGGTTCCCATGGCTGATGGGGTGTTGGGATTCTGATCCATGGCTCATTTCTCCCTCCTGCACGAGAGGTGTGTTGTTAATGCTTCAAGCCTGGCAGAATAGAGAAATAGTTCCCAGGCATGGGGTGACCTGGAGGAGAGGCTGATGGTCCTTGGGAGGTTGGAGGATGAGTTTGGCTTAAACACATTGGCACAGAGAGGACAGCGAGACTGGAGGCGGTGACCAGCAGCAGCGTCCAGAGCCAGGGAGGACTACGTCTCTGTGAACTGCGTGAAAGGATGACAGAGAACACGCGCCAGGAGCCAAGGCAAGTCGGCTTTGGAAAAGCATGTTTACTTATGGGTGCGCAACTTGGAGACACTCACAGGAAAGAATTTTTGTGGATCTCCTTGAGAAGCCGCCGAACCACTGACACACCTGAATGCTATTCATGTTCATCCGGAAGCCCGGGCTTTAAAACAATCCTGTTTTTCTTCCTATGTTTGTTTGGCTTGGTTTGGGAGGTTGGGGAGAGGAGGAAGGGTGTTGTTCAGGGAGAGTGTGGGCTGTTTGTTTGCAGTTGGGTCCTGGGTTCACGGTGGACATCGGGAGGGAGCGTGTCACTTATCTAGTCTCCTGCTTTACTCTCTCCTCTAAATCCACACAGAAAAATGAACGTGGCCCAAAGGAGAATAGTCAGTTTAATAACTCGCCATAGCAGCACTTTGAAAACTGCAGCTTTCAAATGACTAGGCCTGCACATTTTCACCAAGTCAGACAATTAAAGAGACCCCCAGGGGCCTGTGCGGTGCTGATGCAAGTGGTGCCGTTGTCATTAAAAATGGAAAGAGCTTCTGAAAATAGACTCTAGGTACGGGGGGAGCTTATTTCCCTGCTCCACAAGAAGGAAGCCCCATCCGAGGGGTACCCAGGTAACTTGCTTAGCGGCTCAATTTCTCCAACGGTAAAATGTGCCCATTGGCCCTGCCTACTGCTCAGGGTTGTCGGAGGGCAGAGTGAGGCGGTCGATGCACAGCACCTCGTCGGCCTAGGTCCAGATGCAGCGTGTAACGAAAGCAGATGCCTCTGTGTCACTGCTCCTCTGTGGTACTGACTGTGTCACCATCATGCACGGAATAGGGGGCTCTGAAGAGGGGCTGAGGCGAACACACACTGGACTTTAGTCTCCGCTTTTTCCTCTCCAAATGTCCCTCAGTGCTTGTCGCCCAGTATGTGGAGTGTCAGGGAGGCTTGAAATGGCCATCTGTTATTTCACCCACCGTCACCATGGCAGCCTCGGGAGGGATTAGGCCTCCAGACTTTCAGAAGGACAGACAAAGCACAAAGCAATTTGAAGACTTTGCTTTGGGCAGTTGAGTGGGACGTAACCTTCCACTTTCCAGGTCTTCACCCCACCATGCATTCCCTGCACACAGAGGAAACCAGGAGGCCTGCTCCTCTCCCTCTGTCTTTCCATCACCTTGGGATGGAGTGGGAGCAGAGACGTGTGTGTGTGTGTGTGTGTGTGTGTGTGTGTGTGTGTGTGAAGGACAGTGCCTCTTCTTTCCCGCTCATGACCCTCTGTACCCAGCCTCAGGGGACCAGTGTTGCAAGATCTGAAATATCCCTCATGCCGGCCATAGTCTTGGGCACTGTGACTTCTTTTCTGGCCAGTCCGTTGCTTCTCTGCAGCTGGAGGTGCTGTGACAGCGATGGGGAGAGGCTCGCAGCCCAGGGCATAGCGGGAGAGGGTGCTGTGTCTCGGGCAGTGGTGAGAAGGCCAGTGGGCCTGCATGTGCCCTGACCGCCTGCTGGAACTCGTGTTCTACCCGCACTTAACTGACTCTAACAGTCTGTGCTTATGAACTCCTCTGGTCTCACCACTCAGTCAGTTCAAGGAGGTAGGTTTCTTGCTGACACGCTTGGCGAGAAGCGTGATGATAAACACCGTAGGAATGAGAGGCCTTGTTAATCCAGTCCCAGCTCCTGCCAAGTCAGGAGCTGCCGAGTCAAGTCTGGGCCATTTTGGGTACTAGTGTGCAATCCCAGGGCAAAGGGCTTGTCCTGGACATGGGGTCACACGGGTTTTGCTTGGGCTGCAGCTAGAGGACAGTGGGAGCTGGAGGAGCAGGCAAGAGGGAAGTGCCAACCCCACACCCATCGGTGCGCCCTCCCACCTACTGCCCATGACATCCAGCCCCATGGGGTGAGCCTTATTTCCCCCACTTGACTAATGAGGGAACAAGACAGAGCGGTGGAGTGACAGGCCCTGGGCCACAGAGCTAGTTAGGAGCAAAGCCACGAGGAGTCCACGTCTGTCTGCACTTTCAGATGAACCGTGCTGTCTCACAGGACAGGTCAAAGCAGAGGGCAAAGGCGAAGGCCGGAGCAGGGCCTCAGAACAGAGTTCCAACTGCCCTCTCCCTCCCTCTCCCTCCGTCACTCTCCCTGCCCCTCCCTTCCTCTCCCTCTCCCTTTCTCCCCCTCCCCCTCCCTCTCTCTCCCTCCCTCTCCTTCTCTCTCCCTCGCTCTCCCTCCTGCTCCCTCTCTCTCCCCCCTCCCCCACATTGTGCCAGATTCAGACAAGGTACCCAGTGAGTGCTGTCCTTTTTTGCAGAACAAATATAACGAAAGGCCCACCGTAAAGATCACTTTGATCTAAGCAGCTTTTTTCCAACCACTCTCTCCACAGTAATAAGCTGTCAACAGAAACATGGGTAAAGCATCAAGCCAGCTCAATTCGTTATGTGTAAACCTTAGGGAGGGGGTCTGTCTGTTACCTTCTCCCCAGAGGGGGAATGAAGTAAAGTCTCCCCAGCCCACTGAACAATCACTTCTAGTCAGTATCCATGGATAACTGCATGGAGCCCTTGCTGTCCACCAGGCCCTGCCGATGTGTGACCTCAGTTAGTCCTCACCACAGCTGTATGCAGGTCGCATTAGCACTCTCCTTTTTCCACACAAAGGAATACAAGTAGTTTCAGACAAACTGGGAAATGACAAATAATTTGCCCCAGGTAGCCCAGCTAGTAGATGCAACAGCGACTCGCAGGCCTTCTGACTCGAAGACCCAAGTTCTTGGTCGTGCAGAGGCCCCAAGGGAAAGCAGTGGACTTGGTGCTGCCCGAGCGAGAGCCCCGCGTCCAGACCTGGGCTAGGAGCCTAATGTGCCCCATTGCACAGAACCATCAGCCCAACTTACAAGAGGGATGCTCTGTCCCACAGTTTATGGAGGAGGTCAGAGAGGTGAAACCACCAGCATAAAGTCACGCAGCTAGAAAGCTGAGAAGAAAGCCGGGTGGAGTTCAGTCTTAAGTCCACTTAATCCACAGCCCATGCTCTTTCTATCCACGTCAGTTTTCCCTCAAACGGGCGGGAGAGAAAGAAAAGGGAGAATTCTGCAGGTCCCTCCTCTCTACACCAACATGTTCCTGGCAGCAGAAGGTCCCCGAAAGAGGCAGAAATAGCCTCTTGTCATAGATAAGAACCCCCAGGAAGTTACGGGCAGCCAGCCACCCCATTTCCTTTTCCTCTCTCCCTTATTTCCCCTCCGTCCCCTCCTCCATGACCTCAGTCCTCCTGAATGGCGGCCAGTGCCAAGTGCACATCTGCATCTGACAATGCAAGTGCTGACCACAGGGCCAGGACTGCTGTCAACACTACATCTCACTCGCAGGCGTCTTTAAAGAGCTTCTAGCCCGAGACTCGGCCTCTTTAGGAGGGAGGAGATTCCTGGCAGTCCTTCTTTAGTTTCTTTTTCTTTTTTTGAGCATCAGTTTTGTTTTGTTTTTTTAATTAGTTTCAGGTGTACGAGATAACATAATGATTAGACATTTGCACCCCTCACAAAGAGATAACCCCCCTCCCAGTCTGCTACCCCTCTGACGTCATACATAGCTGTTACAATACCATTGACTCTGTTCCCTGTGCTGTACTTTACATTCTGTGACCATATATAGATACACACACGTATATATGTAATTATAGTGGACATTCACATTCTGCATCAGCTTCAGGTGTACAGTGCAGTGTTGGGCATCTGCACAAATCTATGAAGTGATTCCCCCAATAAGTCCAGTACCCACCTGGCACCCTATATAATCTGTACAACATTATTGATTATATTCACATTCCCGTGACTATCTTGTGACTACCAATTTGCACTTTCTAATCCCTTCACCTTCTCCCCCATCCCCCAACCCCCTTCCAATCCAGCAGCCATCAGTTTTTTTCTCTGTATCTCTGAGTCTATTTCTGTTTTGTTTGCTCATTTATTCTGTTCTTTAGATTCCACATATAAGTGGGATCATATGGTATTTGTCTTTCTCTATCTGACTTATTTCACTTAGCGTAATATTCTTTAGGTCCATCTATATTGTTGCAAATGGTAAGATTTCATTCTTTTTCATGGCCAAGTAATAGTCCATTGGATAAACGTGCCACAGTTTCTTTATCCAGTCATCTGTTAATGGGCATTTCGGTTGTTTCCATATCTTGGCTATTGTGACTAGCACTGCAGTAAACATAGGGGTGCTTATATTTTTTTAGAATTAGTATCTTGGATTTCTTTGGATAAATACCCAGGAGTGGAATTGCTCGGTCATAAGGTAGTTCTATTTTTAATTTTTTTCAGTTACCTCCATGCTGATTTCCATAGTGGCTGCACCAATCTGCAATCCCCCCAACAGTGCACAGGGGTTCCCTTTTCTCCACATCCTCACCAGCACTTGCTGTTTATTGATTTATTGATGATAGCCATTCTGACCGGAGTGAGGTGGTATCTCATTGTGCTTTTTATTTTTACTTCTCCAATGATCAGTGATGTTTAGCATCTTTTCATATGTCTATTGGCCATCTGTATATCCCCTCTTTGGAGAAATGTCTCTTCATGTCTTCTGCCCATTTTTTAATTGGGTTTGTTTTTTTGGTGTTGAGTTGTATGAGGTTTTTTTTATATACAAATTTCAGATATTAACCCTTTATCACATAAGTCATTAGCAAATATCTTCTCCCATTCAGTAGGATGTCTTTTCCCCCCTTCTTCTGCCTCCCCCTTCCCACTCCGGTTCAAGCCGTTGTTTCTCAGTCTAGTTGTGTAGGATACAGCTCCCTGGCCCATGCTGGTATTGGGAGCCTTGTGCTCCCCCTGACTGAGGCAGTCGGTCGCCAGTCGTCGGTCAGCCGCTCACAGCAGCTCACGGCAGCTCTGGCTGGGGCTGCCAGCCACTCACACTCATGACAGCACACAGCAGCTCACGGCAGCCCAGCTCCAGGGAGAGCCCTTGTTCACAATCTTAGCTGTAGAGAGTGCAGCTCACTGGCCCATGTGGGAATCGAACCAGCGACCTCGGTGTTACGAGCACTGCACTCCAACCACCTAAGCCACCCCAGGCTGGCCCATCTTTTCGTTTTGTTGATGGTTTCCTTAGATGTGAAACATTTTTTTAGTTTCATGTAGTCCCATTTGTTTGTTTTTTTCTTTTGTTTCCCTTGCCCCAGGGGATATATCAGTAAAAATATTACTAAGGGTAATGTCTACGAATTTACTTCCTATATTTTCTTTCTAGGAGTTTCATGGTTTCAGGTCTTACATTTAAGTATTTAATCCATTTTGACTTTATTCTTGTATATAGTGCAAAAAGGTGATCCAGTTTCACTTTTTTTTTCTGTATGTATCTGTCCAGTTTGCCCAGCACCTTTTTATTTTTTTTTTAAAGGAGGGCGCAGCTCACAGTGGCCCATGCGAGGATCAAACCAGCAATCTTGGTGTTTGTTATCAGCACCATGCTCTAACCAACTGAGCTAACCAGCCACCCCCAGCACCATTTATTAAATAGACTGTCTTTACCCCAATGTAAATTCTTGCTTCCTTTGTCATAGATGAAATGACCATATAGGCATGGATTTATTTCTGGGCTCTCTATTCTAATCCATTGATCTATGTGTCTGTTTTTATGCCTGTACCATGCTGTTTTGATTACTGTAGCTTTGTAGTATAATTTGATATCAGGTAGCATTATACCTCCCACTTTGTTCTTCTCAGGATTGCTGTGGCTATTCAAGGTCTTTTATAGTTCCATATAAGTTTTAGGATTGTTGGTTCTAGTTTTGTGAAAAAAATGCCATTGGTATTTTGATAGGGATTGTGTTGAATCTATATATTGCTTTGGGTAGTATGGACATTTTAACTATATTAATTCTTTCTATCCATGAGCATAGTATATATTTCCGTTTATGTGTATCTTCTTTAGTTTCTCTCTTCAATGTCTTATAATTTTCTGAGTACAGATCTTTTACTTCCTTGGTTAAATTTATTCTTAAGTATTCTATTTTTTGATGCAATTGTAAATGGGATTGTTTTCTTAATTTCTCTTTCTGATAGTTTGTCATTGGTATATAAAAATACAACCAGTTTCTGAATATTAATTGCTACTTTACTAAATTCATTATCAGATCTGATAGCTTTTTGGTGGAATCTTTGGGGTTCTCTATACAGTATTGTGTCATCTGCAAATAATGACAATTTTACTTCCTCCTTTCCAATTTGGATGGCTTTTATTTCTTTCTCTTGTCTGATTGCTGTGGCTAGAACTTTCAGAACTATGTTGAATAAATATGGTGAAAGTGGGCATTTGTCTTGTTTCTGATCTTAAGGGGAATGCTTTTAGCTTTTCCTCATTGATTATGAGGTAGCTGTGGGTTTGTCATATATGGCCTATTATTATATGGCCATTATTATATGGCCATATATGGCCATATATTATGTTGAGATATGTTCCCTCTATTCTCACTTTGCTGAGAGTTTTTATCATAAATGGATGCTGGATTTTGTCAAATGCTTTTTCTGTATCTATTGATATGACCATATGATTTTTATTTTTCAGTTTGTTTATGTGATGTATCATGATAATTGATTTGTAGTTATTGAGCCAGCCTTGCATACCAGGAATGAATCCCACTTGATCGTGGTATGTGATCTTTTGAATGTAGTGCTGAATTCAGTTTGCTAATATTTTGTTGAGGACTTTTGCATCTGCCTATAGTTTTCTTTTTGTAATGTCTTTGTCTGGTTTAGGAATCAGGGTAATGGTTGCCTCATAAAATGAGCTTAGGAGACTTCCCTCCTGGATTTTTTGGAATAGTTTGAGGAGAATAGTTGTTAATTCTTTTTTGAATGTTTGGTAAAATTCACCTGTGAAGCCATCTGGTCAAGGACTTTTGTTTGTTGGGAGCTTGTTGATTACTGATTCAATTTCATTGGTAGTAACTGGTCTGTTCAGATTTTCTGTTTCTTCTTGATTCAGCCTTGGAAGATTGTATGCTTCTAGGAATTTATCTTTTTCTTCCAGATTGTCTAATTTGCTGGCGTACAGTTGCTCATAGTATTTTAAACTTTTTTTTTTTTTTTTTTTTTTGTATTTCTGTTGTGTCTGTGGTCACTTCTCTTTCATTTCTGATTTTATTTATTTGGATCTTGTCTCTTTTTTTCTTGCTGAATCTGGTTAAAGCTTTGTCAATTTTTTTTTATCATTTTTTAAAAAAAGCTCTTGGTTTCATTTATCTTTTATATTGCTTTTTGGGTTTCTATTTTGTTTATTTCCGCTTTGATCTTTATTATTTCCTTCCTTGTACTTACTTTGGGCTTATTTTGCTGTTCTTTTTCCAGTTCTCTTAGGTAGAAAGATAGACTGTCGATTTGAGATTTTTCTTGTATGCATCGCTATGAACTTTCCTCTTAGGACTGCTATCACTGTGTCCCACAGATTTTGGGTTGTTGTGTTTTTATTTTCGTTTGTCTCAGGGTATCTTTTGATTTCTTCCTTGATTTCATTGTTGACCCCTTCATTATTTAGTAGCATGTTATTCAGTCTCCATGTGTTTGTGTGTTTTCAGTTTTTTCTTGTAATTGATTTCTAATTTCACAGCACTGTGGTCAGAGAAAACACTTCTCTGTCTTCTCTGAAGACATATAATTTCTTTCTCAGAAGATTGATATAATTTCAGTCTTCTTAAATGTATTGAGACTTGTTTTGTGGCCTAGCAATGAGGCCTGTCTTGGAACATATTCTATATGCACTTGAAAAGAATGTATATTCTGCTACTTTAGGGTGAAATGCTCTAAAAATATCTATTAAATCTATCTGGTCTCGTGTCATTTAAGGCTGCTGTTTTAGTATTGATTTTCTGTCTTGAGGATCTGTCCATTGGTGTCAGTGGGGTATTAAAGTCCCCTACTATGATTGTGTTACTATCAATCTCTGCCTTTATGTCTATCAATATTTGTTTTATATATTTAGGTGCTCCTGTGTTGGGTGCCTAGATGTTTACTAGGGTTATGTCCTCTTGTTGGATTGATCCCTTTATTAGTATGTAATGTCTTTCTTTGTCTTTTATTATAGTCTTCGTTTTAAAGTCTATTTTGTCTGATATAAGTATTGCTGCTTCTGATTTTTTCTCATTTCCATTTGCATGAAATATCTTTTTCCATCCCTTTACTTTCAGTCTGTGTGTGTCTTTCAATCTGAGATTGGTCTCTTGTAGACAGCAGATGCATGGGTTTTGTTTTCTTATCCACTCAGCTACCCTGTGGCTTTTGACTGGAGCATTTAATCCATTTACATTTAAAGTGATTATTGATAGGTACATAGTTATTGCCATTTTGTTGTTCATTATTTTGGTCTTCAGTTTGTTTGTTTTCTCCTTTCTTCTGCTTAAAGAAGTCTTTTTTAACATTTCTTGTAATACTGGCATGGTGGTAATGAATTCCTTCAGCTTTTGCTTATCTGGGAAGCTCTTTATCGCTCCTTCAATTTTAAATGATAGCCTGGCTGGGTACAGCAGTGTTGGTTGTAGGCCCTTATTTTTCATCACATTGAATGTTTCCTGCAACTCCCTTCTGACTTGCCAAGTTTTTGTAGAAAAATCAGCTGTCAGTCTTATTGGAGTTCCCTGTAAGTAACTAGTTGCCTTTCTCTTGCTGCTGTTATGATTCTCTCTTTGTCTTTAACCTTTGCCATTTTTTACTATGATGTTTCTTTGTGTGAGCCTGTTTGGGTTCATCTTGTTTGGGACTCTCTGTGCTTCCTGGACTTGTGTGTCTATTTCCTTCACCAGGTTAGGGAAATTTTCCATCATTATTTCTTCAAATAAGTTCTCAATACCTTGCCCCCTCTCTTCTTCTGGTACTCCTATGATACAAATGTTGTTGCACTTGATGCTGTCCCACAGGTCCTTTAAACTGTTTTCATTGTTTTATATTCTATTTTCTTTCCGTTGTTCCGATTACGTGTATTCTGCTACTTGGTCTTCTAAATTGCTGATTTGGTCTTCTGTTTCATCTAATCTGCTAGTGATTCCTTCTAGTGTATTCTTCATTTCAGTAATTGTATTGTTTATTTCTGACTGGTTCTTTTTTATGGTTTCTATGACCTTCTTTATGCTTGCTATCTCTGTTGAAATTCTCACTAGTTCCTTAAGCATTCTTATAATCAGCATTTTAAACTCTGTCTCTGATAGGTTAGTTGCCTCTATTTCATTTAGTTCCATTTCTGGAGGTTTCTACTGTTCTTTTATTTGGGACTTTTTTTTTTTTTTTATTTGTTTCCTCATTCCAGCTGCTGCTCTGTGTTTGCTTCTGTATACCAGGTCAGATAATTAAGTTCCCAAACCTGTTGCAACAATGTTGCTAACCTTTTTTTGATATCAGAGAGATTATTCATTATGAATTTGTACCAACTAGATAAACAGTTAACCAAGTTTACTATTTCAAGTTCTGAAAAGGCTGCATGATGACCTGAACTTTTCTCCAAACAATTCATGGCTTTTGCATCACAACAATGTACCAGCTCACATGGCACTGTCTGTGAGGGAGTTTTTAGCCAGCAAACAAATGACTGTATTAGAACACCCTCTTTACTCACCTGATCTGGCCCCCAATTACTTCTTTCTTTACCCGAAGATAAAGGAAATATTGAAAGGAAGACATTTTGATGATATTCAGGACATCAAGGGTAATATGACGACAGCTCTGATGGACATTCCAGAAAAAGAGTTCCAAAATTGCTTAGAAGAGTAGACTAGGCACTGGTGTCAGTGCATAGCTTCCCAGGGGGAGTACTTCGAAAGTGACCATAGTGATATTCACCAATGAGGTATGTAGCACTTTTTCTAGGATGAGTTCACGAACTTAATTGTCAGACCTCGTATGAGGTAGATCTCCTGTGTCTCTTGGTCATTGCTGGGTGGCCTTATGTAGTAGGTGCCCTGTGTAGTCAAATTGTGCGGTCTCCCATCTCCTGTGCATGTGTTCCAGGAGTGTCCCTGGTGTGTTGTATGTGTCCTGTTGTAGTTGAGCCTTGATTGCTTTTGGCATGTAAGTGGGTGGGATTGATTCCCAGGCTGACTGTGAGGATTTGCTATGCCCTCAGTGGAGGCTTTGCCCCTGTGGGCTCTTGTGCCTGTTGAGACCCCCCCCCCCTTTGCATGTGCCGCTGTGGGGCTAAACAGTTAGTGCTCTGGTGTGGTCTGAAGCTGGCTTCTGGGTGGTTTGTTTCTGGTGTCTCTTGGGCGGGGTTCCCGTACAGGGCAGTTTCAGCCTTGCCTGTTACCAGCCTGCAGCTCCCTGGTAGGAACCTCAAAGCTGTACGTGATTGGCTGCTGCCTGTGCTGGACCCAGAGACATGTTGGGGTGGCTTTGCTGTGAACTGAGGTGGCTGCCACCAATAGTGTTGCTGAGGCAGCTTGACAGAAGGCCCAGGGTCCCCTAGGTCTATTGCCACCCACCAGCTGCCCATAAGACCCAGCCATTGAAAGAGCCTCCTGAGGTGCCCCTGCAAGGCTGGTTGACCTGATGTTGAGTCAGCACTAGTGTGATGCAGCACTAGCTGAGCAGGGTTGAGTTCAAGGGAATCATGAGACGGTGCCCTGTGGTTTTTACAACGTTAATGCAGATTCAGTTCTTACGTCAGTGCTCCGCCTGTGACCACCATGCCCAGTGCCCTGAGAACACTGCAGCCCGCCACCACCTCAGGCTCACAAAGTCTCGAGCGCTGCCCCCAAGGGACTGCAGTGCAGTTTTTGGTTCACTATCCACCACCGCAGTCTCCCCAGACTGTTGCAGATTGTCCACTGCTGTTAAAAAAAAAACCTGTTCCATGGCTTATGGGGACAGGGCCAGCTGCCCAGGTGCCCACAGTGCCCCTGGCAATGCAGCTTTAGGTGGGAGGGGCAGGGTTCCAGGGAGCTAAGGGGTGTGGTTGGTGATTTCTACAAATTCAGTGCAGACTCAGCTCCCGCACTGGTGCTGGGCCCAGGACCAACCCACAAAAATGCCCCGAGAACACTACAGCCAGCTACCGTCTGTCTCAGGCCTGCCACACCACTGCCCGTCACTGCTTCAGCACAGGTCTTGAGTTACCACCCTCCAGCAAATGTTTCCTGGGCCACCAATAGCACTCTGCCCACTTTAATCTGCAGCCTGTGGCACCAGCTGTGCAGAGGGCAGGAACCCAGGGCATCACCAAGGCAATGCGCACGTGCAGATTCCACCAGACCAATGTAGTCCCAGACTTGGCCCTTTGGGGGAGGGCTTAACCCTGAAAAGATTCCTCCCCCGCAAGTTGCACATGTGCAGGCTCCACACGAGGACAACGGCTCCGATCCCTCCAGTTCCTGTACAAAAGGCACTCAGTTCAGTCTTTTCCCGCACATCCGTGGGCCTCCCGAGCTGCCACTCCTTCCCCCAGAGACCAGGTGAGTGCCAGCCAGCAAGCAAGGCCATGTGTTGTTTCTCCAAGAGGACATCTGGGTTTCCGGCCACCTTCCACCCCACGGGGGAGGGCAGACACAGTCCTCACTGAGTTTCACTGTCAGATGCCATGGGAACTCCTCTTCCTAGACAGGACCCCCAGGCTGGGGAGCCCGGCGTGGGTCTGGCGGTCCCTCCATCTTCAGGGCGGACCTCTGCCACCAAGGTGACCCTCCCAGCATCCAACCTCCCTCTCTGGGTTTGGGGTCAGCCCGTTTTGCATCTCCGCCCCGCCTACCAGTCTCGATGTGGCCTCTTCTTTATATCCTTAGTTATAGTTCTGTTTGGCTACTGTTCAGGTGAATCCTGGTTGATTGTTCTACAATTTATTTGTAATTTTGGTGGGATCCTGGGATGCAGTAGTCTCAGCATTTACCTAATCTGCCATCTTGGATCTCAGTCCTTCTTTAGTTTCTTAATCCCTCTTCCACTTCCTTTTCTTCCTCCACCCCATTTCTCTCTCTCTCGTCTCCTTTTTCTCCTCTTCTTCCTTTCTGTGTCTTCTCTCAGCAACATTTAACAGGGCCCCTTGAGAGTATTATGTGCAAAATGAAACAATTTCCATTTTTTTAAATAATGTTTTTTTCTTTTGATCTTGAAAGTAAAAGATACTCGTTATATACAATTTGCAAAACATGATAAATAAAAAGAAAAAATAGTCCCTGTGCCCCCTAACTGTCCTTGTTGGGATCTAGGAGTGTTTGTTTCCGATTACTCAATAGTTTGTACTGAGTGTCCCCTCCATTCACGCTCCATCTAGAAGCTGGAGAGGCCACAGCCAATCAGACAAGTTCCTTGTCCCGTGGAGCTTACGTGTGCGTGGAGGGAGGTGGACCACAAACATCCAACAAATACGAAAGATAATTTTGGGTGGAAATAAATATTGTAAAAGAAATGAAACGGGGTGTTCTGATAGGCAGGGCGTTGGGGTAGAAGGAAATCTGAGGATTAGAGGAGATGGCATTTGAGCTGGTGTCTGGGTGATGCAAAAGGACCAGGCAGGTGGAGAGCAGGGGAAGAAAGTTCTAGGTAGAGGGACTAAAAAGTACACAGGCCTAGGTGGGGTCGTGCTGGGGTATGTGAGGAGCAGAAAGAAGGCTTTTTGAGTAAGAGGAGCCTTGAATATTATCGTATATGGCAACGGTAAGCCTTTCGAGGGTTTTAATATGGGGGAGTGTCCTGCCTAGGCTTGCAGGCTTAGAATCCCTTTTGGTGACTGTGGGAGGAGTGCATTGCAGGGACACAAATGGAAGGAGGAGAGAAGTGAGGGGGACATGGAGTAGATCATGGGAAGGATCTGCTGGCTTGGATAAAGGGGCATCGTCCAGTTCATTTTTTTTAAGTGTCTGTGATCATAGCATCTATATTTTGTGTTTGTGTCTACATATAGACCTTTTATTGAGTACTTTCCAAGTACCGTGTGTTATGCTAAGCACTTTATTTTTACATACATTATCTCATTGCTTTCTCACGCAACCCTGTGAGGCAGGCTTAGTAGTCTCCATTTGTAGCTG
This sequence comes from Rhinolophus ferrumequinum, assembly GCF_004115265.2. Lineage (NCBI taxonomy): Eukaryota > Metazoa > Chordata > Mammalia > Chiroptera > Rhinolophidae > Rhinolophus > Rhinolophus ferrumequinum. Next base: position 29,682,501 of record NC_046304.1, on the reverse strand, counting down.
AAGAAACTGAAACTCAGAGAGGTAGATTAAAAAAAAAAAAGAAATCACTGATAGTCCCTGTTCCTTTAAAACAGACCTTATTAAGAAATGGGTGGTATTTCTTTCTGCTCCTTTATTCACAAACACCAAGTTTATAAAATACAGGGGGCAGAGTCAGATTTCAAACCCAAGTCTGACTCACTTCACAGCTTAACCTTAAATTACCCTGTACATTTAAAAATCTTGCAGTGGTGTTAGTTATTGCATGAGCCTCTCCTTATACACAGTAGCTCAGCTTGTAGGTCAGTGATCCATTGCCATGAAGTTTATCAAACAGTCACACACGCATGAATAAGGGTTTGCTGTTAACTCATCTGAAATTGCTATGGGTCCATCAAGTGGCTCTGCTGATCTTGGCTGGGCTCACACTTCTCGGGAGCAGGTGATTTAGGCTGACCCAGACGGGCCAGTCCACGTGCCCTGCAGCCCGCCAGTAGGCTAGACTGAACATGTTTATGAGGACAAACAGAAGTGCTGGGAGAAGCAGCGGGAACGTGCCAAACCCCTGTGGGCCCATCCTCAGCGCAGACACTTATATCTGCCACATGCCAATGCAAGTCACAAGGCCAGCCCAGATTCAAGGGGCAGGCAAACAGACTGTCTGGAACTGCAAAGCCACATGGAACAGGATCCGTATAGATGAGAATGTCGGCCATGCTGCCTTTGCAGAGTGTTTGTTGGACAGGATAATGCGTTCCTGACATAGGAACAGAGTTAGCTAATCAGCCTCAGAGTCCAGAAAGCCCATATGTATCTTTAGGAGGTACTTGTAAGATTTTTATTTAATCTCTATACACATGGTGAGCACTCTTTATTGACCCTATAAGGTACCTACTATCTTCTAAGTTAATTGGCTCCCTGTAACATAAAGAATTCTTAGAAATGGGTGTTTTGTAGTGAAGTCATCCGTGGCCCCTGAAGACGGGTTTTCTTCTAAAAGCAGTGGGTGCAAAGAGGGTAAATGGTGCATTGCAAACTCAAATTATGACCATCTGGAATTCAGGAGGTCATGTCAAGCAAACTGGTTTTGAGGAGGAAAGAAAGGTCTTGGACAAAGATCTGGGATCGAATTTTGAATAAGAAGGAATTTCACCCATCACTTCTAACACTCTGGCCAAAACCAGTTCATTTCTGTTCTTCTCAGCCTTCCTTTATAGAAAATAATGTTCACCAGGTAGCTAATGGTATCTGTCCTGATATTACTGCTGCAAATGTAATGCTTTGTTTATTTAACTGCCTGAGGAGCACATCAGAAAGGTTGGAGGTGCTGCCATTAGTCTTGATGCAGCCATAAATTAAATACACCATAGACTTGAGAGGAGATAAGGACACAGGACACAGATTGCTGCTGTTCTCATTCATTGATGACGTTTAGCTAATCAGCTAATTGAACATGAGATGCTAAATTCTTGTTAAATATATGAGAATAAGAAACATCCTCTCTTCAATTATACAGTATATTTGGAGATTTAGTTTTGCCTAACCTGTGACAAAAGTGGAGGCCAACTTGAAGGTAACTTCTAATCTCTTTCCAGATTTAAATCCTTTGTTCCACCCTTTCCTCCAGAAATCCTCCTTGGCCCTCCTGGAAGTGACTTTCATCAAGATGTGTTTAGAGGCCAGTAAACTTTATTTTAGAGTCTGCATCATGGTATTGAACTTGTCCAACCCGGATCTTTCAAAGAAAGCCTTAGAGAAATACCAAGCTTAGACTTAAGTGATACAGGAGAAAATCACATGATTATCTCAACAGTCTCTAAAAAGGCATTTGAGGAAATTTAATACTTCATTTCTGATTTAAAAAGAAAAAAAGAATTCAGGATAATAGGGCTGGGAGGGTTGAAACTGCCTTCGTTTGTCAAACTGTATGTACTAGGATTCTAGAACAAACCTTCATACTTAAGGGTATGAAGTGTTAAAAGCTTTATCCATTCAAGGCCAGGACAAGCAGGGGTCTCTAGTCTCACCCCTTTTACTCCTCATTATTTTTCAGAGCCTAGCTAATGGAGGGAGGTTTTTTTAAAAGTAGGAATTATAAACACTGAAAGGAAACAACAGCTGTCCCTAGAGGCAGAAGGTAAGATTATTTCCGTAGAAAACTGAGAAAAGTTAGAAATGTTAGACCTGTTAAAACTAATAAGAGTGAAGTGGCTAGATAAAAACTCAGCATTTTAAAACCAGTAGCTTCCTATATATATGCCAGCAATACAACCAATTAGGAAATATAACAGAGGAAATTTACACTAGGGACAACTAGTATAAAACATTTAAGAGGGGGGGCCGGCCCGGTGGCTCAGGCAGTTAGAGCTCCGTGCTCCTAACGCCGAAGGCTGCCGGTTCGATTCCCAAATGGGCCAGTGGGCTCTGAACCACAAGGTTGCTGGTTCAACTCCTCGAGTCCCGCAAGGAATGGTGGGCTCCGCCCCCTGCAACTAAGATTGAACACAGCACCTTGAGCTGAGCTGCCGCTGAGCTCCTGGATGGCTCAGTTGGTTGGAGTGCGGGCTCTCAACCACAAGGTTGCCGGTTCGACTCCCGCAAGGGATGGTGGGCTGTGCCCCCTGCAACTAGAAAACGGCAACTGGACCTGGAGCTGAGCTGCGTCCTCCACAACTAAGACTGAAAGGACAACAACTTGACTGGAAAAAAGGCCTGGAAATACACACTGTTCCCCAATAAAGTCCTGTTCCCCTTCCCCAATTAAAAAAAAAAAGCACCACTACAGTCACCTACATCTTAAAAAAAAAAAAAATTTAAGAGGGAAATTTAGCAAAAAATGTGAAAAGTTAAACTGAAGAAAACTGTAAGGCTTAACTGCTCCGTATAAGAAAACGACCAAAAAAAGTAAAAATGGAGAGTATGCTATTGGTATATTCAATATTTTTAAGATATCAGTTGTCCCCAAGTTAACCTATGGCTTTCATGCAATCTTCATTCAACAACCCCAATAATAATTTTAAATACAACTTAGTAAATGTATTCTGAAATTCATCTAGAAGAATATAAGAATACCAAAGAAAATTTTCTAAAAAGGAAAAATATAAAGCCTTACTGATGTGATTATGTTCAGACATTTGGAAAACATTAAGTAAATTCCCTGCTTATATGCACACAAAAATAAATTCTAGGTGACTCAAATTTCTAAAAATGTGAGTCAATTTTAGTTGTATTAGAGAAAAGTAGAGAGTAATATACATATATATGGACATACGTATGTATATAAACCTGCATGTATACATATGTGTGTATGTAATATATTTTGGGGGTAGAGAAGGTATGAAAGTTAGAAGCCATAATGAGAAGATTTCAAGATATAACTACATTACAATGTAAGCTCTCGCCAATAGTACAAAGTTTTATAAGTTAAAAAACAAACAACAGCATTGAGAAAATATTTCCCGTAGATAAGATAGATGTCTCTAAAGCGTTCTTAGAAATGAATAAGCAACAAAATCTATTTTAAAAGGGGGCAAAAGATATGAAGAGGGTGCTACACAGGAAAAGAAATAAATACCCAATAAACATGTGAGATGTTCAGTCTCACTAGGGACAAGAGAAATGCCAATTAAAACAGTAGTACTATTTGTGTATATCAGGTGGGCAACATTTTAAAAATTAACATTTAATTGTGAGAAAACGCATTCTCATTAATGCTGGTGCAAGTGTAAGTAAATATGACAGTTCAGCAGTACATTTAGAAATATAAAATGTACATGTATTTTGCATGAACAGTACTACTTTTAGGGATCTCTTCTACAAAAACATTCACATACCTAAAAATCCATCCGTTGGAGAATGATTAGGTAAATACTACTCACTCTTTAAAAAGAACAAAGTAGTTCTATTTTCACTAACATGGGAAGTTGTATATGGGATGTTGAAAAAGTTATTGAAGAGATATGGGAAGTTAAGTTACATATGTGTAACAACCAAGGTTTGGAAGGTTCACACGGCAGTTAAGGGCGTCCACCTCTGGGGAGAGCAGGAAGATGGGGCAGGGGAGAGGATTCCGCGTTTGTTAAAAGTTTGCAGTGAGCATCTTTAGTAACTAAAAAGATGTATGTAATGATGCGCTCTTAAATTGAAAACTCTTACATTAAAAATTTTGCAAAGCCACAAGAGGTAGGACAAAATAGTAAAGATCCTCCTCCCCATTACTCAGTGACACTTGACATTTTGGGATAAAGGGGGAAAAATGAGTCCAGCAGAATGAATTTAGTAGGAAATGTAGGTAAACAGGATGGCATGAGGGTAGTTTGGGGAAGAACGGGGCCCTGGCTGTGCTTGTCAGGTCCTTGGCCATTTGCTCTTTGACACTGGGGAAGCCGTTGAGCTCACCTGGAGTCCAGCTCGGTTTTCTCCACTCCGCAAGGAGGACTGACCTACTTCCACTGGAAGAAAGAATGCCAAGGAGGGTTCTGCCTAAATATGAAGTATTATAAGTGTCATTGTTAGAATGTTCATGAATAAATGTCAGAGCCCAGGGTCCCAGAGGGCCGCCATTAAATGAGGAATATTCTTTATAGAAGCTGAATTCTGAAGTAGACACCATGGTGAGGAGAGGGCTGGGGATAAAATAGGTAAAACATGAAAGACCATGAGGTCTGGTAGAGGGTGTGTGTGTGTGTGTGTTGTATAAAGCTTAACATTTGTAAAGCAATAAAGGAGAATATTTTAATATAGCATAATAAACAGAATGCTGAAGTATTACAGTGGAACTTGAAGTAACTTAGAGCCATTAGATTTGGGGAATACTGAGATGCTTCCAGAGGGTAGGAGAAGGGTGCATATGTCTGTGTGAGTGTATGTGTTGGGGGAGGTGAGGTGGACGGCAGTGCTTGTAGCAGTGGGTCATTGGGTAGCTTTGTTATTAAATTCAAAAACAGTTTCTAAAGGGAAAATAAAATCCCCATTGGGCTCAGGTACGTTTCATTTTCTGAGGCCATGTCAAGAGGCATAAGATCAAATCTAGCTTGACACCCTCCAATACAGAACTCAGCAGTGTCCAGAAGCTGGAGCCGAGCTGCAGCTTGGCTAATGAGAAATGTCTGTCCTCTGCCAATGCCTCGGGGGCCCATCTCTTCCTCTTTGGCAAGCCAGAGACAGAGCTCCAAGCAGAGAGGGGACCTGAAAGGTCACCTAGAACATTCATTTTGCAAGCTCCCCACCAGGGCTTTCCAGAAAACAGATGAGCCTCGTTTCACAGTTTAGCTAAAATGTGCTCCAGTGGCTTCATGCTTCAGTCTGGGGTAGGTTTTAATGACACCTACAGTATACACACATTGTCCAATTCCTGGCAGAGGGGGAGATGGGCCAAACAGAGCTGAGCCATATCCGCTCATTTATTCTCTGGGTGTGAAAAGAGCGATTGTAAAATTCAGATGAAACTAGAAGTTAAGAACTCTCCACATAAACATTGTGGTTTGGTATTAAGTTCACGTTCACCTGTGAGACATATTGCCAAACACAGTAAACCTGTTGTTCTGTGGGTGTTTGTGCATTTCAGTGGTTTAGCCTCAACTGGAAGTTAGATCATCTCCATTATATCCTTTCTCATTCCTTAAATATTTCTTGAACCTATCCCCTTCTCACTGTCCCCACTGCTAATCTCCGTGGACGCATGGGTCATCACACCGGCCTGGGAGCTGACCTCCCACGTCCAGTCTTGCCCCCTTCTGTCCATTCCTCACAGTGCCTGGGTCCTCTTTCCAAACTTCAGCTCTGCTTAGCACTTCCGTGCAGAATTCTTCACTGACGCTACAGGTCTTTTCTATCCCCACTGACCACACTTCTTGCACTTACACCTCTCCCGCTCCATCGTGTGCTCTGATTCAGTGCTACAGTCGCCCAAGACCACTTGTAGTTCCTCAAAACTGCAACCCTCTGTGTTGCATTTGTGCCCACATTACCTTTTTTTGGCTAATTACTGTTTGTCTCAAGATGCAGCCACACCAAGTGTCATCTCTAGGAAATGTCCCCTGCCCACCTCTGTGTTATGCACTCTTCCCCCACACTCTAGAAGCAGGTTGACTTCCATCCCAGCACCTTCACTATCTCCGCAGTGGCTAGTTATTGGTCTGATTCCCTGACTCACCTGGAAAACACCTTCAAGGTAAAAACCATGTATTTCTATCTATTGCACCTTGCAGAGTGCCTGACACATAGATGGTCCTCCATGATGTGTTGTAGAAAAGGATGAATGCAGGAATTTGTAAATTTAGTCTGCGAACCAATGTATGTGGGTCCTTGTGGTGCCTGATCTGACACGAGTACAATCGTACTCAGCCTGCTGTGTTCTCAGGATCATGATGCGGATGAAGAAGATAAACAATGTTAGGGTCAGATATATGAGGTCTGACAATTAAGTGGACGAACTCATCCTAGAAAAAGGGCTACATACCTCATTGCTGAATATCACTATGGTCACCTGTGAAGTACTCCCCTTGGGAAGCTATGCACTGACGCCAGTGCCTAGTCCACCCTTCAAAGCAATTTGTGAACTCTTTTTCTGGAATGGCCATCAGAGTTGTCTTTCAATATTTCCTTTATCTTCAGGTAAACAAAGAAGTCATTGGGGGCCAGATCAGGTGTATAAGGAGGGTGTTCCAATACAGCTATTTGTTTACTGGCTAAAAACTCCCTCACCGACAGTGCCGTGTGAGCTGGTGCATTGTCGTGATGCAAAAGCCATGAGTTGTTGGAGAAAAGTTCAGGTCATCTAACTTTTTCACACAACCTTTTCAGCACTTCCAAATAGTAAACTTGGTTAACTGTTTGTCCAGTTGGTACAAATTCATAATGAACAATCCCTCTGATATCAAAAAAGGTGAGCAACATCGTTGCAACAAGTTCGCAAACTTAATTGTCAGACCTCCTACGTCAACTTGAAGACTCTTGCCGCTCATCCTGGACCATCATCAGGTAGTGTCTACTGGGTCTCCCTAGGGTGTTCGTGAATTAAAACCCCTGTGTTGTTCCAGGTCAGCTGTTGCCAGCAAACCGCAATACACCGAGTCCCATTGATCCTGACACCATCCAGGTCCCGGTGGGGTATGAGCCAGACCCGGCAGACCTTGCCCTCTCCAGCATCCCTGGTCAGGAAATGTTTGACCCTCGCAAACGCAAGTTCTCTGAGGAAGAACTGAAGCCGCAGCCCATGATTAAGAAAGCTCGCAAAGTCTTCATCCCTGATGATCTGAAGGTAAATTGGAGCTGGTAATCAGGCTTTGGGCAAACAGAGAGTGGGAGGGTCGAGAGGCAAGTTAAAAGGGTGACCCCGGGAAGATGACACACGCTTGTGAGCAAAGGACTCATGATTTCTGATCCTATTCCTTGGCACGTGATTCTAGGCCAGTTGCTTCCTCTATGGGTGTCTTCTGAAGCACACCTGTCATAGCTTGATAATGCGCAGAAATAAGGAGAAGCAATAAAATGTTGGAGTGGTTTGCAGCCCAGGAAGGAAGCAAACACCCTACTGTCTGCAGGGAAACCCTCGAAAGTCTAATAAAAATCTAACCGGTCTTTCAAGGTTGGAAAGAGAAAGAAAATTACTTGGGAAGGGCTTCTCGACCTCATAGGGTTCCAAGGTTACCTTCCCTTTGGGGATTTATTGACAATTAATTGCTGCCATTTCCCTGAAGGCCTCAGGGAATAACAGCTGGAAACAAGACCTCCCTCCACATTGCCAACCTCGAATGACGAGAGTGGGATTTTTTTTAATGATGCTGGTGGGTTCCCTGCCACTAGTTATGTATGTTTAGTGTTCGCTGTGTATCTCAATCAATGATCACTTGACTATCTCAACAAAAGATTAGTTCCGGGTTGCTTTTTGTCCCCTGCTGTGTTGAAGGGACCCATTATTTATGAAGGAAAATAGATTTACCTTAGGAAGTCAGATACAACTTAAAAGAAAATTATTCTGACACGTTTAGTGATACGTTAGAAAGGAAATTCTTTCCAAAGTGATGCCATGCCCACCAATACCGAATTGGAACCACTTGTGACTAGCTATTGCCTAGAATTTTCTGTGTTTATGCTTCTTTCCAATCATATGGATAACGGAGATAGGATTATATACATTCAAGGCACTGGAACCAGGCATCGTTCGCCGTTTTTAAATTTCCGACCTGTATTTCTCAAACCTAAATATGGTTCAGGCGGAAAGTCACTCCTAGGCGGGGAAAATGGGAGTTTGGGACATTGTCTCGGAACTGATTTAGACCAGTTAGCTCTGCTTTTCATATCTAGAAAGAACACTGGAGGAAAACATACCTGGCAGATTTAAATCACTGCTGTCATCTACATACCTGTGATTATCTTGAGTGATGCAGGATTGTCAAGTGTCAGAGCTGAAAGCGACCTCAGAGACTCATTAGCCCAAGTTATCATTTTGCAGTTGAAGATATGGAAAAGCAAGCAAGGTGAACTAAGGTGAACACTGCTAGGTAGAGCAAGGCCTAGCCTGGTCCCCAAGTCTTTTAGCTTACAAAAAGTTCTCTGGATTATGTTGGCCCTGACAAAGGGCCACACCAGGGGCTCTTGGGGGACAAACCAGTAGCTGTCATCCTGAGGATCAAAAAAGGAAAGTGCATAGTGAAACACCAGAAAATCCCAACCAGTCAGGGAATTAATGGTTAGCCTAAGGTGGGGTGGGAAGGGGGCACTATGGGATTAGGTCCTGGGCAATTAGGTATCTTCTTTCAACCGGACGGTTTTCCTCACGTGTCTTGTTCACCATCCAGTTCTGTGTGGCTTTTAGAGCTTGTCTCTTACACTAAACCTGGGAGTCCGTGCAGTTTGGAATGGAGGGTAGCTTGAAAGGATGACTTCCAGCCAGACCTTCACAGGGTCTCCAAATTTACAAGTTCAAAACAAAGAGCAAGCTTATTTAATAACTCAGGTAACCTTGGCAATTAAGAGGCTAGAAGAAATCCGTCTGTGCTGGAATTAGGCGTATTAGTATTGTCATGGGCAGGCCTGATCTTTTCACACGGCCGGTGAGGAGCAGGCAGGAATATTCTCCTGCCGTGTGTCCTTGGATTTGTTCAGTCGTGTCTGAAGCCTCAGGCCACCGACCATGAGCTTGCGTGAAGCAAGAAACAGAGCTGTAGCATATTTCTCCTTCCTGCAGAGGGGACTGAGCTGGGTGGGCGGGAGAGCTGTTTGTGGTCCCACCACTGGATGAGCAAACCAATTATGTGAAATGGCCCCCACCCATAAATGCACTTCCCCCACAATTGCCTGAACTTCCTCCCTTGAGCCTTCCATTGGCGTTAACTTGCAACCCCAGGCAGGATTAAGGGGTGGCATACTGGTTTCCTAGCCGAGAATCAGTTTAATTACTTTGATGTCTTAATACTTTTCCATGTGCAGTCATTCACTTGACAAATATTTTTCAAATGCTAGTGTATGGCAGGCCGTGTATCAGGAGCTGGGATTTCCAAGGTGAGCCAGTTCTGACATTGTTCCTACCATCAGGGAACTTCTAGTCTGGTGAGACAAAGCAATGTTGACCTGTCAGGAGAGGGCTGGTGGCGGGGGGAGGCATCAAACATGAGACCCTTGGGAAGATGATGGGACTGGACTGAGGGGATCCTTGCTGGGTGAGGGTAACTGGGCAGCCAGATGGCATCTGCCCCTGGGATGTAGAGGAGAAGGGCACACAGTGCCAAATTTATCAGCCCCACTCAGTATCCTGCTTTCCCCTCCCCCCAGGCATTTGGTGATAACAAAGGACAGCAGGCTGGTGTTTCTAGCCAGGGCAGTCCTTCTGTCTTTCCTGCCTCCTGTCTTTTGCTCCATTCCTCTTCCCAGCTCCTCTCCCACCTGAGACAGTCGGTCTCCAGTCCACACCTTTCCTAACTCATCTGTATTTGAGGACAGGTGAGGCTGGGAAATGAAAACGACCTTACAAGTGAGAAGAGCTCTGAAAGACAGAGAAGTTGGTTGTTTCCCTGAGGCCAGCTGCTGACTCCCTGGTCACAAACCGCCAAGTCCGTGGCCTGCGGTGGTAGCTCCCATCCATTCCCCTACCACACACGCAGCTGCTGCAGGTTCCCAGGGGCTTGTTCTCATGCACTCCGTCACCTTCCAGGCCCCTAGTCTCCTGGGTGCAGGTTCTGATGCATCCTAAGTCAGCCCCTGTTTCGAATGATCTTGGAAACCATACTCCCAGGAACACTGATGAGTACGGCAGATGTACTGACACTACCAAGGGGGTAAAATTGGGGCGACATAACTCTCATCAGAACCGGAGGCCGCCTTCACTGTTGTTCATATGCCTTCGGGCCCACTCACCCCTGTGAAGTCTTGCACTCCCCCAGCTCCTCCCAGCTTCTCTCATCCAGCTGGCCTAGCCTCTCTCCTCTTCCTCCAGCTCCCCTGCTCCCTTCTGGAAGCGCAAACAACAAACCCTACCAGCAGCCGCTGCACACTCGCCCCAGGCTTACTCCTCTCTAAAAATAATTCTGGTACCAGCTATGATGAAGATCATTTCTTTTCACTTTGTTACATATTATTATGAAATGTATAGAGAGCTGAAAGTGCTTTATAAATAAGATAGCAGCCCCAGCTTGTGGACGGCAGACAGAAGGTGCCTGCACACGCTTTCTGTCTCGCACTTTCTTTGTGCCGGGCGGATGTCTGCCGAGGGTAATGGGCAGGTCCAGGGGCAAACCCCTGACCTTGGGCCTGGCTTGCAGCCTTGGCCCCAACCCATGGGACTTCCTCCAGTGCCAACTACCCCTTGGCATCCTGTGGGAGGGTTAAGAACTGGCCTCACCCACTTATTCTGGCTGGCATGTAACTGCAGGTATGAGGCTTGCTGAGATCGAGGCATTTGCCATCGCAAGTCGTTGAACTAAAAAAGGGGGGGGGGTGGCAAAATTTACCAGGTGGCACCATATACCAGTTAGGAAGGTCTAGAAGAGTTGTATTTCTTAGTCTTCCTAGGAAGGCGGAGCAGTGATGGGGGAAAGAAACGACTGCGTTCTTGTTGACCACAGTTAAAACATTACTCAGTCTAATTAAGGCCTAGAGAACAGTTAAACGGGAAATTATAGTAAATCATTTAAATGCTAGGCATCGATATGTGTATACTGATCAGTGGCAGGTGGACGTTTCTTTTTTTAAATCTCTTTTTAATTACCAAGATTTACATGCCCATTGCATAACATTCTAATGGTTAAGAAGGATATAAAATAAAAGGTGAAAGATCCTACCTCTTTCCTTAGCCTCCCTCCTCTTATCTCCCTTCTAAAGGCACTGCTTTTAATAGCGTGATGTAAAGCCTTCTGGGCCTCTTTCTATGAATGCATGATATTAGGATTTTTAAACCAAAGTGGGATGAGGCCATACATACTTATTTGCAGACTGCCATTGTTTCCACCCCCCTCACTGTCTATCGTGGTTCAGCTGGATCGTTATTTTTACCAGCTGCAGCGTATTCTCTCCATCATAATGTAGTTATTAAATCCCCTACCCATAATTAGTTACCCCCCCCAATTATTTTTCCTGTTGCACACAATGCTGCAGTAAACACTGTGTGCACACACATGAAGATTGCTGTAGGATGAGATCTTAGAAGTGGAGTTGCTAGATCCATAGTATGTGCATTTAAATAGTTGATAGATGTGGCCAGGTTGCCTTCCAGCAATATTGTGTCCACTTATACCAAAAGGCAGATGAGTGCTCATGGAAGAAAATGGTTCATAAAATAAAATGTTCAGCAAACAGGGGACAGAAATTGGGAATATAACCGAGGGTGTGCGGTGAGACACTTGCTTTCCTTCAGACTCTGATCTCTCCTCCTGGGGCACAGAACTCTTCTGGGCAAAGAGAGTAGGAGCGTGTTGTGACAAGCTGGTCCCTGCTCCAGGAAGGAAGCCACGGCCCACGGACCCTTCTCTCAGATGTGCAGGGACTGCCAAGTACGGAGACACATGTTAAGCCACCTGGGCTGGTGCCTCGGCACAACCCTGAGGCCTGCCAGCGCCCTGGCTGACACTCCGCGCTGCTGAAATCTAATATCTTGTTTCTTTTTCCTTGTGTAACTAATGAGCAGGATGACAAGTACTGGGCCAGGCGCAGAAAGAACAACATGGCAGCCAAGCGCTCCCGCGATGCCCGGCGGCTGAAGGAGAACCAGATCGCCATCCGGGCGTCCTTCCTGGAGAAGGAGAACTCGGCCCTCCGCCAGGAGGTGGCTGACTTGCGGAAGGAGCTGGGCAAGTGCAAGAACATCCTCGCCAAGTACGAGGCCAGGCACGGGCCCCTGTAGGACGGCATTTCGGGGGGCTGGCTTTTGACTGGATGGACCGTTTGTTTCCTGTCTTGTCGCAGCGCCACACCCGAACCAACCTTCCTGACATCAGCACTTTCCCAGAGGCGTCGACACAACTGACTCACGTTTTGGTGTGTGTGCGCGCGCGCGCGCGCTCCTGTGTGTGGTCGCTGGTGTGCGTGCGCGCGCCCCTTTGCACTTGCCATTTTCAGACGGCCCTCTCCCCTCTTTCAGTTCCACAAAAGAAAGGTGCCATGTTTTTACTGGACTGTGAAGCCCTCTCGCGGGTTTTCCTGTCCCGCCCGCCTTCCCCACTCCTGCCCAGTCAGCGTGGCTTCGTGTTCGCTCTCACCTACTCATCCAGGACCCTCTGCTTGGATTCACTAGGAAAGGCCCTGGTAAAACAGTAGGTCTCAGTTTTCCAAACGACAAAGCTCTTGTTTCTGTTTGACCTGTAAGTTACCATGCTAATAAGGTGCACAGAGTAACTTAGCACTACACTTGCAGCTCTATTCAGTTATAGGTTGCTTTCCTCATATTTTCAGTTCTGGTGGTAATCGTTTTGAAATTAAAAGTGCTGTTTAGATTTATTAGATCCCATATTTACTTACCGCTATCTACTAAGTTTCCTTTTAATTCTACCGACCCCAGATAAGTAAGAGTACTATTATAGAACACAGAGTGTGTTTTTGCACTGTCGTACCTAAAGCAATAATCCTATTGTACGCTAGAGCATGCTGCCTGAGTATTACTAGTGGACGTAGGATATTTTCCCTACCTAAGAATTTCACCCTGTTTGGAAAAAAACACAAAAATTACAGTAATGCATTTGAGCATGCCCAGAACATCCCCAGGACAGGGAAGCAGAGGGAAATGCTAGGTCTAAGAAAGAGGGGTTAATTTATCAGTGTGTGAGCCAAAAAAAAAATGCAACTTGGAACAGCTTTTGATATTGACATGTTTGGTTTTGTTCTTCCCCCTCTCCCATACCCACCCCCCACTTTTCTAGTTAACTTTTTCCATATCCCTCTCAATATTCAAAGCAATTCAATTACTTAAGATTCAGTTTTCCCCATTTTTTGTAATATATATATTTTTGTGAATTACACCTTGCTGTTTTTAAAAATCAGTGAGTTAAGTTTAATGAGTTGATGTTTTGTAAGACCTGTTTTCCTAGTGGTGTCATTTTTGAATGCTTCATAAATTAACGATTCTGGAGCTTATGTTTCTTATTCTCTGTTTGCTTTTGAACGGATGTGCTTTTATAAAGTGGACTTCTGAAAAAAAATGAATGTAAAAGACACTGGTGTATCTCAGAAGGGGATGGTGTTGTCACAAACTGTGGTTAATCCAATCAATTTAAATGTTTACTATAGACCAAAAGGAGAGATTATTAAAGTGTTTAATGTTTATACAGAGTAATTATAGGAAGTTCTTTTTTGTACAGTATTTTTTGGATATAAATACTGACAATGTATTTTGGAAGACATATATTATATATAGCAAAGAGAAAAGGAAAACTATTCCATGTTTTAAAATTATATAGCAAAGATATATATTCACCACTGTTGTACAGAGAAGTGCTTGGGGGTTTTGAAGTCTTTAATATTTTAAGCCCATCACTGACACATCAGCATGTTTTCTGCTTTAAAATTTTATGACAGTATCGAGGCTTGCTGTGATGACTCCCGCTCTAAAACATATAAGGAGCTTTCTTGTTTCCTATTAGGTCTCAGAAAAAGTCAGTTATCACCCAAAAGCACAAAATGGATGTTAGTCAAATATTTATTGGATGATACAGTGTTTTTTAGGAAAAGCGTCTGCCACAAAAATGTTCACTTCAAAATTGTCAGTTCCTGGAATGGAATATCACTGCAAACGCCCCAAACAATTCTGTTCTCCTCTGTGGGCACGTGCATCTTAGGCAGTATAAAATTAATAACGGTGCTATGTGTATGGTTTATAATTTGATGGGTGTTTTGACTTTAAAGATTGTTCTTTTGTTTCACTAAGTTGCATAATGTCAAGAGATTCTGCGTTTATTGCAAAGAAACATTTTGTGCCAGATAAAAATACCTTTTCATCAATGGGACTTTCTAGTTTCCTGCCTCCAGAGTACCCAGTTCTTTAATGGCCTGGTGGTCCCTTTGTCAACCCATCAGCAGTTCTTCTTTCATAGTGTTATAGTCTCAGGAGACCCAACTAGTAGGATGTTCCTACTAGGTATCCGTTTTGTCCGATGCTACAGGTTACAGTGGGAGAGGGAAGAATATTGGAGTTGAAGTACATTGTTCAGGTAAATATCTCATAAACAGACAGGACCTTTGGCAATTTCCAGCAGAGCTGAATGAGCAATATTCAGTCGGAGACACAAGTGGACACGGAATTGGCCTTTGTATCAGTAAAGAGACTGATTGCAGCAGAATTGTTAAATGGCAGAATCCACTAAAGCAGAGACAAATGATATATTTAAGTGCAGAAGTGTTGAAGGGATTGTTGTATCCTGGACCATCCAAATTCATTGAAGTATAAAATGGTAGCTAAAAAAAAATATATGTATTTAAGCAGTGGTCGTTCTTTGAATTAGGTTTTTTGTATCAAATGAGCATCACAAATGTTTTCTGCAGAAGAAATGAAAAGATCATAATAAACGTATCTTCTGTGTGCCAGGAGAGGTTTCAGGAACCTACCTCGTCTTAAAAAATGGAAAACCTTTGGAGTCTGTACAGGTGCCTTATATGTAGGTCGTTGTCACCACACACACATGAGCACTCGCTCCTGGTCGCGCCACCCTCTGTCCAGGGCAGTTAACAAATGAATAAGGCAGTTCTGCTAGGTGGCGTGGGAGGCCGTGGCCCGACTTGAAATGACTTGGATCAACCAGGGTCAAATGAGTTCTGCAGACTGCAGCTATTATAAGAGTCCTGTTGTCATTTTTCACCTTTTCATCAGAAGCATCTTTCAGAGATTAATTACTTGGCCATTAAAAATGAATCCAAATCATATCATGCCAACATCATTTAGACACGATTTTGGAATGAACGACCCGGGACTTCCTGACAAGGGCACATCATCATTTCTTTTGACTAGACTTGCAAAGAAAGGCAAAAATTGATCAGCCTATATCTCCTGCTCATGCTACTTTGAGGAGGTAGGTAGGGAACGGGAGAGCTGTAAGTGATCACTTCCTTCTCTTGAGAAAGGTGCCACCTTTTGGCCATTGAAACCCCACATTGGGCAAGATGGTGCTAGGCCTTTTATCTGCAAATGAGACAGACATCTGCGAGACCATCCCTTAAAGCGGAAGGCCCGGGAGTTCCAGGAGAGAGCAGATGGGCGTCTGGCCTTGGGTGGGTAGGAAGCTGCACTAGATACCCCACAGCTACCTTTCAACTCACCGGCTTTGTGAGGGAACTCAAAATAATCAGACATACATATTGAAAGTCTCAGGTCTACTTTTGGAAGAGTCAGGAAGAATTTTAAGTGGATCCCTCCCCCATGGCCCCAAAGTTTAACAACAGACATTCTGTACAATACAAAGTTATGCTTCGCTTTTTCCAGTAGTTTATCTAATTGTCCCTTAATGTTCCTCTTAGGAAAACTCAAACTTCATCAGAGTTAATCAGAGTGATCCCAGGAGCAGGCCTGTTGGCCTGCTTGCTTGCTTGTGTGAGGGGTGTGGAGGCCCGGATTTCACCCGGGGTCAGCAAGCTGCAGGTGATTGGACACTAGGTGTTCTGTGTGCTAGACACCTGCTCTCACCCCCAGCTTCCTGCTCAGGGCTCCTTGGCCCCCGAAGTGGGGGCCAAGGTCTCCTCCAGGTTTTCTCTACAATTAATAGCATCATTTAAAATAATGAAAAAAGCCTTAGCCTAGATCTTGATGAATTGGACTTGGCAACTGATGTCAGTATATTTTGCAGAGGACCAAATGTATGGAGGGGTGTGTGTGTGTGTGTGTGTGTGTGAATGTATGCGTGCGTATAAATATTTAAGTCAAGACATAAAATCTTTCATTTTGGAGCACCTTAACGAACATAACAATAACCTCCCATGATCCTTTTGGCAACACCACAAAGATTGCTTCTGTTAAACAGGTACCAGTTCACATGAGGTCAGTTTAATTGTGTACCACGATATTGGTGGTGTTTATGCTGTTAAGTGCAAACCTTTGTCTGTTATTCTTAATGTTTAATAAACTTTGAATTTTTTTCCTTTCTTTCATGTATTTTTGTTGACAGTCTGCTAGAAATTCGATTCTGTTCCCAGTTCTATCACCAAGAGACCACTTACAGAGATTAATTACCTAGATGATAAAATAATACTCTATAATTTGTCATAAACAAACATTTGGCGCATGTTTATGTGCCAGACACTGTGCTAAACACTTCCATGGAGTGTTTTATGTAATTCCACATCACCCCTATGAGATGGGAACAATTGGTATCCCCATTTTACAAAAGAGAAAATAGAAGGTTTGGGAAGTGAAGTGGCTTACCTAACATTACATAGGTAGAAGTGACAGAAATGAATTCGGATCCACTGGAGGGCATTATTTAGAGTGGCGGTTCCCCAAAACAGGTCCAAAGGCTGTTTTCTGGGTGGATATATAAGAATCATCCAGGAACGTATTACAGGACCACAGATCTGGTGATGCTGAATCAGTCGATCTGGGGTCGGGCCCAGAAATCTGAATTGTTTAAAGGCTCCCAGCTAACTCCTATGTGTGGCCAAGTATTTAGAGCCAAGGATTTATAGACTCAGCCTTAATTTGAATTCATGACCCTTGGGGTGGGGGTTGTGGGGAGGCCCACATAAAAGCTTCAAAACGTCCATAATTACTTGACATTGTATGCAATTTTTGTGTATAACCATATTTATTTTTTTGTAGAGGTGACCTGTAGCTTCCCCCCACACCCCCCTCCAAAGGAATCTGTGATGCAAGATGGAATAAACAAAAACCCTGCTTTATAAGAAGTCTGATGTAGTATGGTGGTTCCCAGCCCCGGCAGCCCAGTAGAGTCACCTGGGGAGCTTGAAACACTGGCACTGCATGGGCCCCAGCCCCAGCCAAGGAACTCAGCATCTCTGGCATGAGAGAAGGGGGCTCTGGGGTGAGCAGCTCGATGATTCAAATCTGTCACTTAGCAGGTACGTGACCTTGAGCAGCTACTAAGCATTTTTTTTTTTAACCTAAATCTCCTTACCTGTGAAATGCAGGTATCATCTCCACCGCTGAGGGATGTGGGGAAGACGACTGACATAACAAATGCATAGGCTGTGGCCTGTCACAGGCCCTCAATAAATAACTACCATGGGAGCCCGGGAAGGCGAATGTGAGCCTGGAGCTCTTTTTCCAGTTCAATATTCCAGATCCTTTGTTCCTTCGAAGACGACAGCACACAATCCTTCTCCAAAGAAGGAGCAGGTGGCGGGTCGTACGGGAATGAGTGATGCTCTCACACAGATGTGGTTTCACACTCCGGCATCCCTAATAGAGCACAGCTTCGTACACCGATGAGTGGCATCCGTCCACTTGATGGCCCCTTCCAATTTAGACTGAGCAATTACAAGTCAGGCTTCAGCTCCATTTGCATCATCAAACACCTTTCTCCTCTCTCAGAACAGGTGCAATGACTAACTTAAGATCCTCTTTGGGCAACTGATTTTATATTTGGTGTCTTCTAGTCTCTTAGAGGAAATGACTGCCTGGAGATACTTTGGACTCTAAAGATGGCAGGAACTGATAGGAAGCCGAACTGTAGACACCCAGTCACTCACAAGCCATCAATCCCCAGGGCCCATCACAGGCAGTCCATGTGGGATGACTCCTCCGTGTACCGTGTTTCCCTGAAAATAAGACTTAGCCGGACCACCAGCTCTAATGCGCCTTTTGGAACAAAAATTAATATAAGACCCGGTCTTATTTTACTATAGTGTAAGTAATATATTTACTATAATATATAAGACTGGGTCTTATATTAATTTTTGCTCCAAAAGACGCATTAGAGCTGATGGTCCAGCTAGGTCTTATTTTCAGGGAAACAGGATATATTTAAAACAAAAAACGAGCCCAACCATCAAGCTCCTTTCTTCAAAGCATCTGAATTCAATTCTTTCTTTGAGAATCATTGGCTTAGAAGTCTTTGGGTATCTTTAGTCAGGAACTGGGTGAGAATTATTGAAATTTTGCCTTTGTGGTCGGGAGATGGCTTCTTGGTAATAAATCAAAAGAACCTTTTGGAGGAAAAAGACCTGAGTGAAGAAGGTAGTGTGTTTCCTCTGCCTCTTTGGGCTTTGAGTCAGTGAGGACTTAAGTCCAAAGCCTCATCTCTCTGATTTCTTTTCATCCTGCAAAGCCTGGCACAATGCCTGGAAATAAAAGGAAAAGCTAACAGTTACTGAGTCCTAAACCCTGTACCTGCCATATCTCATTTAATTCTTAATGCTATGAAATAAATACTATTAGTATCCCTGTTTTGCAGATGAAGAAACAGGCCCATGGAAATGAAGGAAGCAGAATTTAAACCCAGGCACAAAGCCTGATTCCAGAGTTGGTGTTAAACCACTCCACTGCATGGCTTCCTATATAAATTAGGTGCTCAGCAAAAGCAAAAGGCAATTCATGTGGTGAGAAGGGAGAGCCTGGCACAAGCAAACCTGGACTTGGATCCCAGCTCTATTACTCACCATCTGTGTGACCAGAGAAATATCACCAAATCATCCTGGGTTTTATCTGTAAAATGAGCATAACAATACTCTCCTTATAGTGTTGTCATTAGAATTCAGTAAGAACACGCACGTAAAAACACTTAAATCGATGCCCAGAGTATAAGAGGAATTCAACAAATATTTTCTTAAAATAATAGTAACTATTAATAAATATTAATATTACTTGACTTGATTTCACCAGTGCTGTTTTACCAGAGTCAGACCATGTGTGGTGTATTTCAGTGGATGCATTTTTATTCTGCAAATACTTTGATTCAAGAAACACTGCTATGTTTTGGCGACACATCAGTCTTAATGGATGAGTAACCGGGGGGAGAGCGTGACGCACTCCATGAGCCAAATGTGTTTCTGAGATTGATTTTTATAAACATAAAATTCATGAAGCATTATCAATTGTAAGCCAACTGCGTTGCCTCTGATGCTGGGATTTTGGAGACCTTTATTTTAAGAATGTACTGAATGGTACTGAAAAGCTGAAATTTGCAGCGTGAGAGAATCCCCTGTTCCCACAGAGATGAGAAGTTCTGGGTTCTCCTATGGCTTCTCTGCCTTCAGGCCTGCCTCGGTCTCCCCAGTGATATATCTGCGCCTGCTAACCACCTGTAGACCCAGGCACAGGCCCATGCCATCGATGACAAGGGTAAGAAATGTGTCAGCAGCTTTCCAAACCCCATTCCTTTTCCTTCTGGATGGGATGTTTGTTTTACTAACATGGCTTCAAGGTCCTCTAGCTACACTCCAACTCCCCAAATAGAGTGTAGCCCCTATGCCACTTCTATCTAGAAATTCTGAAGCCACTACTGAGAACTCTGTATCAGGAGGTAAGGAGTTGGAGCTATGACCTTCGGCATGAACCTGCAGTCCCCAGCCGACTGGGAATGGTGCGGTCCTCTTGGGGAGTAGATATGATGGGCTTCCAGCGTGAGTCACAAGGTCCGACGACAGTAGTCAATTCTGCCCTTTCTCTTGGCAGCCTCCTGGGACTTGAGAAGGGGGTGAGAGGAAGGAAAGAAAACGGAGGGTCTCCTTATGAGCTTCTCACATGAGGAGGATGCCCTCACAGGAGGAAAATGGTTCCCTTCCACGACACGTCTGAACGCCGGGGCCCTGGTGAACATTCCTCCTCTGTTTATCATGTGAGCCCTCTTAGCAACCCTGTGAGGTACTCAGGGTAGAATAAATAAGGAAACTGAGGCAAGCCTTGTCCAAGTTCAGGGAGGAAGAGATGGGGGCTGTGCTGCTGAGTCTGTTTGACAGCCCTACATTCCCTAAGGGACATTTGCTGACCCCAGCCCGTCCCCTGTGTCTCCTCAATGCCCTGTGGACATACCCCAACTTCCTCAGCTATTCCTCATGAGTTCTGAATAAATTTCAAGCAATAAATGCCTCTGACAGGGTGCCAACTCCCCAGCCTGCACCCCAGTGCTTCTCTACCCACCACCTCAGAGACGGAAGATTGTGATTTGTGAGGGAGAAGCCAGGGCCTAACTGATTTCATCAAAGATAGTACTACCTTTCCTAAAATGAATCTTCCCCACCTATAACCTTTTTCTCCTCTTCCTGACTTTTCTATTCATAGCTGAGAAGGCCAGAAAATGAATGTCCTTGGACAAGGTTCCTGCGACAGCCAGAAATTCCCCTCCCTGTCTCCAACCATGCCACCTCCTACCTGGGGAGCATTGCAGAAACCCCTTCACCCTTCTTCCCTCCCCCCCACCACCTCCCCAGAACTACACAGAGAAGCAGATACACACAAAAGCTTCATGAAAAGGTACCCTTCAAAGACCAAAGGGCCTTTCTTGCTTTTGAAGGATGATGAATCTCAGAAATAGAGGAAAAGTCATTTTAACAAGGAGATGAGGGGGGTTGGTAAGCAGAAAAGAGATGAGACTTTCCCTTGGTCTCACAGTTCTCAGTAGGAAGCTTAGATCTGAGCTATTTGTGCACTGAGTTGGTCACGCTCATTTCTCTCTTTCTGTCTGTCTCTCTCTCTCTCTGTGTCTCTCTCTCCTCTCCTGCTCCCTCTCTTTCTCCCTTCCTTCTTTCCTCTCTTGTATGTGGTGGTGGTGAGGGGGGAGGGAGGAATGACTATAGGGGAAGTGGGGACGGAGATTCAAGGCCCCAGGCAGGTGGATGAGATAGGAAAAGCCCTGATTTCCTGGCCCCCTGACTCTGACCTTGTAAACACCACAGTTGCCTTGATCCCCTTTCACTGAAGTGTCTGTGGGAGCAGGAAGCCCAATCCCCATTCTCAGAAACCCACCCCAAGACACTTTTAGGATCACACAATAACGTTTGCATCAGAGGACACCTTGCAGATACTTTAGCTGGTAAACCCTTTGATTTGTCAGATGAGAACACTGGGGTCTAGAGAAGGAAAATGATTCGCTGAATGTCCCACACAGCTAAATACAATTTCAGCACCCCTACCGTGCTGCTTCGTAGAGCACCCTACCTCCTCTTTTGCTATTTTCCATGTGGACCCAAAGTGGAAAGATGCTCCGATTTTTGTTTTGCGAATGGAGAAACAGAGGCCGAAAGAGCCTCATCCCCAGTCCATGGTCTTCTAAGCCTAAGCGTAGTCTTTAAGGACCTCAATCCTACCCATTCTTCAAGACAAAGTGAAATGTTACTTTTCCCATGAAATCTTCTCCAGTCCGCTGGTTGGAAGCAGTCACTCCCTCCTCCTAACCTCACCCCATTTCCGACACAAGCTCTCCATCTGTTCCTCCCTGTAATGGCTAACTTCCTACAGTGTGGTTTAGACACATATGTCTACAACGTACGCCCTCCACAAAGATGTCAACATCTTGGAGGCACGTTTTGGATGGCAACCGAAACTAATCCTAACAATGTGATCTGTATTCTTTAATGTGTTTTTGTATTTTCATGTTCTTTTTACAAGGATTAAAAAAACAAAGAAAAGACCTAATCTTGGAAGGCTGATGCAATGCAACCTGCCTTCCCACATAGATCCTTCCCCTAAACAATGACACCTCCTCCAGGAAGCATCCATGGACAGACACATTCCAAGGGCCTGGCAGCAGGATGGATGAGCCCTGGGTTTAGGCAAGAAGGGGACACACTCTGAAGGAACTTCTGAAATGGCATTATCAATGTTCTCCGTTATTCAGCCGTTTTCTCTGTTTTTGCAGAGGGAGATAAATTTATAAAGTTTTTGCCAATGCAATAGAAATACAATGGATTTTCTGCTGCAAGTATTTCAATAGACATTTTCAAGTGAAGACTTTGGAAAGCAGCTACAATAGATCCTGAAGAGAAACAGACATGGGCAGTATTGCAATTTCTGGAATTTATTGAGAAATGGAATATTTTATGTATCTCTGCCAAACTTGCCCTCCGTAGATATTAAAATTCCTATTTGTAAACCTGTGGCTTTGCATGAAAATTACAAAATTAAAATTAAGAAACAAATTCTTCGATCAAGGATGAGTGAAGAAAGCTTAACAAGTCTGGCTACATTGTCGACTGAACATGAATAGGCGAAGGATACCAAACTGGACAAGGTCGTTGGCAGATTTACAGAAGTTAAGGCACGAACATAGAATCTGTACTATTGCTTATTATCCCAACAGACCAACATGCAAGGGTTCATTGTTTTTCTTTTTAAAAGAAAATACATTAATATAATTAAAAAGTATTACTGTATTATTTTTTCCCCTTTTCACTCTTTTAATTTTCGTTACTAACAAGATTTTGTATATAGTGTTCAATAGAAGAAAAACATGGCCTTCTGGCTGTTACTATTTGTTTTAATTTATGATTGTCAATGAAAATAATTGTGTTGTACAGAGGAAAGGAGGTTATAAACTATCCGCTCTGAGTACCCCTGGGTGCCCCGCTGCCCAGGGTGAGCACAGTTTCCTCTCACGCCTCGGGCACGACCTTGGACTCACTCATCACCCCACAGCATTTTTGAAACAAGGCTGTTATAAGACTATCTCTTTGGCAAGTTAAGGTTGACCAGTTCTCTTCCTTATTAAATTGTAATCAGCTTGGTTCTGGGTTCTTGTATATTTTTACAAGTGTGAAAGAAGAGCTATAATTTCCTCCCCAGGAATTTCCTATAATTTGTCAAAAGGTGTTTTCACCTCGGTCTACGACATATTGGGCTGCATAATTCTTTGCTGTGAGGGCTGTCCTATGAAGTCAGACAATTAAGTTCGTGAACTCATCCTATAAAAAGTTCTACATAATGCCTCATTGCTGAATATCACTCACTATGGTCACCTTTGAGGTACTTCCCTTGGGAAGCTATACACCGATGCCAGCGCCTAGTCCACCCTTCAAAGCAATTTTGGAGCTCTTTTTCTGGAATGGCCATCAGAGCTGTTGTATTACACTTGATGTCTTAAATGTCATCAAAATGTCTTCCTTTCAATATTTCCTTTATCTTCAGGTAAAGAAAGAAGTCACTGGGGGCCAGATCAGGTGAGTAGGGAGGGTGTTCCAATACAGTTATTTGTTCACTGCCTAAAACTCCCTCACAGACAGTGCCGTGTGAGCTGGTGCATTGTCGTGATACCAGAGCCATGAATTGTTGGTGAAAAGTTCAGGTCGTTTTTATGTAACTTTTTCATGCAGCTTTTTCAGCACTTCCAAATAGTAAACATGGTTCAGTGTTTGTCCAGTTGGTACAAGTTCATAATGAATAATCCCTCTGATATAAAAAAAAAGGTGAGCAATATTATTGCAACAAGTTCACGAACTTAATTGTCATAGCTTCCTATGCATTGTAGGATGTTTAACAACACCCCTGGCCTGTACCCACCAGATGCCAGCAGCACCCCCACCCCACCCCCAGCTGGGACAACTAAAATTGTCTCCAGAAATAGCCCGGATTAAGAACCACTATGTTAGACTGAAACTCAGCAGCTTGTATTAAAATGGACTTGGAAGAGGCCCTCTTCTAAATTGTTGAACAAGTCCTCCTACCATCCCTAACCCTCCGTTGTCTGCATCTGTAAAGTTGGAATAAGAACATCTACTCTATTTTGATGTGGCGTTCAAAAGAGATAATGTGTAGAAAAATGACTTATATGCTCTAAATCTACTTGCAGATGTCTCAGGTCATTATAATACAGACGTCAAACTTTTTACACTGCAATTCACTTTGTGGGGGAAAAAAATGTAGCTCTGAAAGGTATCCATAATTGATTTCATCTTTGAGTCTCCAGAAAACTTAATTGGCCAATTAAAAGTAATTTCTTCTTTTCCAATTTAAAACAGGCTCTTTCATTCACCTTGATTTCTTTGGGTGAAGAATTCAATCAATTCAAAATACAATTGTCCAAGGCAGTTTCGCCCAAGATATCTCTCCATCTTCTTCTCTTTCCCCAGATTGCATCTGTGCAGAGGAGGAACTCACAAGTCCTGTGGTAGTGGGGGTCGTCTTGGTTCCACAAGCTGACAGTTTGCTCTGGTTCCTGGGTATCGTCCTGGAAAGGGAATTCTATTTTGTCCTTTGGAGTTTGGGTGTGGTCCCCAACTTGGCCTCCAGAGGTGAGTCCCCAATCCCTACCACCTGGACCTGTTTTGGTCCTTCATTTCTTTCAGCCTCTGTACCACCCTGGGGACCCAGGAACTCTCAAATGTGTTCACTACATCAGGCTGGAGTCTGCAAGTCTCTGCCAGTCAGACCTCCGGCCCCTCACCTGAACACCTTCCTTAGCACTTCCTCCCCCTGCCCTGCAGCCTTGCTGGATGTGTACTGGCCCCACCAATGGCTGTCTAAAACATTTGCATTTCCCAGGGGTAAGTTCCCCTAGTTCCCTATCTGGGTGTTCCTAAACCCTTGTTAGACATCTCTCGTCCTCTCCCACCCCAACAACCCTGGGATGGACCTTGGTTTGGGGAGCAGAAACACCCGCATCTCACACCATTTGCCCTGTCTTCTCTCTTCTGAGCCCCCTTCTCTGACCTGTAAATGCTTTTCCTCCCCTTTCCTTCTGGGTGTGAATCAAGTTCCCTTAAGATCCTATCTTCCTTCTCACTACTCCATGACTCTCCTCTTTGCCTGCCCAGTGCCTGACAGGCTGCTGGGAAAGAAACGGATTTATCAGTAAGAGAAAATACAGTCAGATGTGTTTCAAAAATATTAGCAGTTACAGTGAGGGCTCAGGGCCAGGTGATCCTCTGAAAATGAAAAGTGTGTCCTAAACTGTCTTCCTAGTTCAGCCAACTGTCCGCCCACACAGAGACAAACTCCGGCCCTTGAAAAGCAAACCTACCCTCAGAGAGAATGTCTCTTAAACCTTTTAAACCAACTTGTGTGTCTTGGTTTTCCTGCCTTCTTTTCCTCCTTGTTTTTCCACTGTCTTTTCTCTATCTGGACTTGGTTTCCTGTGTGGTTTTCTTGGGGAGTGGTCCCCTGGAAAGAGGCCCCTGGGTGACTAGAGGGCTCCCTGCTTGCTTTCCCATCTTTCCTGGGGAAGCCGGGCTGACACAGCTGCTCTGGCAACCAGTGTTTCCAAGGAGAGCCGCCAAGCATGTGGAGCCTCCGCGGAGGGGGCTGGGACAGCATCCCCTCATGGAAAAGCCATTCCAGTGGGTTTCTTCGGAACCACCTAAAAGGGCCAAGACAGACGCCAGGGTTATTCGCCAGCCTGAGGCACCTCAGGAAGCAATTTTCAGTGGCTCCATCAACAGCTCCCTTTGAAAATTCATACCCTACAACCTGTTCAGGGCCAACTGTGCATTTTTGGGGGCACCCCCCCAAACTTACATTACACACACACACACACACACACACATACACACACACACCCCTGGACTCTGTTTAGAAGCCTGAATTAATATAATGGAACTTCCTCTGCCACATGGACTAAAGTAACTCTGGCATCCCCTTCTGGATAGATTTTAATTAGGAAAGACACAGCATTTAAATTATGCTTATTACTTTCAGTTGCTTGTACAGGCTGTGGACCTAGGAAAAGGCAATGGGAGTCATATGTGCTGAATATTTTAATAGGATGGCTCTGGAAGGGGGAAGAATGTCAGGGGCACTAATAGTTTATCTTTCTCCCCTTCTAGGCCACCTTGCTGGGAAAGAAGGTCTAGGTTCTAATATCACCATCATCACTAACATTCCTGGCGTGCCGTCTCCATGCCAGAACGCTGGCTAACGAGCACTTGATATGCATTGTCTTATTTAGTCAAGAGAATTAGAATTTGACAAACAGACCCGATTAGGGTCCATGCACATCTAGGGGAGACCAGGGATGGACTGTCAGCATAAATCAGGGGCTCTTGCCTGGAGCTGCCTTGTACCTGTGATAGCACCTGGCTGTTAACCGTACATGTGTGATGAATCGATGTATAAATAAATGAATGATGAATGCAGTGGGTGCGCTCAGAATGAATCAGACACGGAAAGGTACATGAGAATAAGAGTCTATCTGTCACCCACTGGGCTGAGTCCTGGCCACAGACTTTGCTTTGGGCTGGACCAGGTAGGTAGCATATTGTTTCATTCTCCAGTGGATGGGTAACTTTTTGGCAGCATTTAAAATTTGGAAGAATGGAGAGAACTTCTTTCCCTTGCCTCTCTCCCTCAAATCTTTATTGGTATCTCAAAGGGGGTACACTTCCAGGCCACAGTTTTGATTTTAGGCAAATTGTTGAACTCATCTGACTTTTCATTTCCTCAACTGTAAAGTGGCTCTAATAGTAATGTCTACCTCAGAGAGGTTTCTAAGGGTCATCAGACTTGTAGCCGGGGATTGTGGGCTGAAATATATTACATGGCTTTATCATCATTACTCATTCAGTCAGTCAACAAATATTTGATTATCTATTGTGGATCATTCCCTATTCTAGATGCAGGGAGTACAACAGTGAATGGGACAGACAAGGCTCATTAGCGGGGCAGCGGAGAGGACAATAAACAAGATAATTTCAGATTATAATAAACACCATAGGAGAGTAAAAGAAAGCAGAGTAAAAAGGCTGTGATGAGGGTAGGGTGGGGAATCTTTAGATGAGATCCTCCAGGAAGACCACACACACACACACACACACACACACACACACACACACACAGGCCTTTTAAGCTGAGATCTGAATCGTAAGAGGAAGAAGCCATGCCAAGATGGGCAAAGAGCAGTCAGTCAACAAAAACAGCAAGTGCAAAGGCCCTGAGGCAGCACTGACATTACTGTAATGCAGAGACAGAAGGTCAGTGAGCTTATTGAGGAGGAGAGGGGTCCAGGATAGAGCTAGAGAGTAGGCAGATGCCAGATCACAGAAGGTGTTACAGGACTTGGTGAGGAGTTTGGATTTTATTATAAGTTCAATGAAAATATATGGAAAGTGTTAGCAGAGAAGTGGCATGTTCTGATTTACATTTTTAAAAGATCCCTCGGGCTGCCATATGGAGAATGAATTATAGTGAGGCATATGTGAAAGTTAAGTGGAATGGTTGAGGGCAGAGGTGATGGTAGCTGGCACTAGGGGTACCAACAAGGTGGAAAGGCTTGGATCCAGCTGGTAAGTAAGGGAACGGGGACTGGAACCCAGGCCTCCTGCAGCATCTGCCCCGCAGGCCTGCCATGTGCTAATATAAATATCCCTGTTCTTCTTTTATTTAAAAATAGATTTCCCACTTCATAGGGTTTCTTGCAGAGCTGTGAGATCACTGGTACCTACTCAGGTCTACACCTGAGCAAGAATAACATGCCCGTGTGGTAACGCATTCATCATCATCTCTAAGGGTCACACTCCTGGAGTGCCGGGCATGAAAGGGGCGCAAGAGAGCCCAGTAAGGGCAGAAGAGGCGCTGGTGGGATCCTGGGGCTCCCACAGGGTATGAGGCTTCCTGTACAGAACGAGGAGGTCTGAGGAACACACAGTAGGGTTACATCCAGGAAGGAGGAGGCCCATTTCCACTTAAGATCACCACTCTTGCTGGCAGCACAAAGAGAGAGACTCTGTGTGGCGGGTGTTGGGAGGGACAGGGTCAGTGGGAGCCTGTGGCCTTCAGAATTACTGGATGGCAACATGTCCTCCACTTTGCAAACCTGAAAGGGAGCCCTTAAAATCCATCCCCTTCCCCCCCCCACCCAGTTCATGTCCCCTCTGGAGGTGAGGAGCAAAAGTTGGCAACAATTGCAGGCGTTCCGTGTTCCTCAAATGCCCTGTGTATATCTCCATCATTATACTTCAGACATCGTATCATCATCCTTTGTTTGTAGGTCTGTCTCCCCCATGGGAGAGGGGTCTCCTTGGAAACCATCTTATTTATTTGTACATCCTTGGACCATATCAAAGGACCTGATACACAGGAGGCAGACAGTAAGAACTTACTTGAACAGTTGATGTATGACATTCCAAGAAGCACAGAAACAGAATTGCTCTAAGGTGGAGTACAAGAATTTATAACTCAACAAGTCCAAGGATTCTTAACCTTTGTCGGTTACAAACCCTTTTGAGACAACAATGACAGCCATGGATGCTTTCTGTAGAAAAATCCACGTATAAAAAATTATTTTAAAAATACAAATTTTTTTCTTTTTTTTTACAGATGGGAAAATCAAGGACCAGAAAACAGAAGTGACGTATCCAAAACCACCAAATTTGTCTGTGACAATCACTCGGGGAAGCCTGATGTGTTGATTCTCCCATCCTGTGCCCCTTCCACCAGGCCTGGACAGAACTGACTAAAATGTGGACTCTGTCACAAACGTCACACAGAGGGTGCAGAGACGACAATCAGAACCATACCAAGAACTGGTCCTGGACAGCATTCTTAGAAAACAGATGGTTGCAGAGATGATACGCTATTGCTACTACGCTGCGCTGCAGTGACCAAACAGCCCAGAAGGTATTTAAGGCCTGAAATGGAGTGACTACTCAATTGTCACTGAGAGCAAAGCACGAATACCAAGTGTGTGTTCAGGAATCCAAACCTAATTGTAAGCACTAATTAGCTCGTTTTCAACCTCCTGGGCACAAACACCTCGAAGCAGCAAAGCCAACAAAGTGCTATCTTTGCACATAAGTTTATTTAGGACAAAGTCCCAAGGGGATGGGGGTGGGGGTGGAGGAAGAGAGAGAGAGAAAGAGAGAGACAGAGAGAGACAGAGACAGAGACAGAGAAAGAGAGAGAGAGAAAATGTGTTGGAAAAATGAAGAAGGAGAAAGGTCAGAGAGTCCAGTGGTGTAAGAAGAGAAAGGAATGAGAACACAGTGCCTGAACAATGCTACAGGTGGGTCTTTCCATCCTACACATACTTCCTCCATCCGTGATGTCAAAAACTCCTCCAGCACTGGCTGTGATGGCTGAGAAGACCTGGAGAAAAAAGTAACATTCCCTGTAACCATCCATTCTGACCATTGTCTTCCTTCAAGAGCCGTAGGCTTGAGTCCTCAGGAAAACAGACCAAAAGAAAACACACTCAAAAAAAGACAACTCACTTCCCTCTGAGGATCGTCATTAAACACCAGATGTGCAGGAGGAAGAAGACTCTAAACCAAAGCAGATGTGTGGACAAAGTCCTCAAGCCACCTCTCCTTCCAGGCTCCTCAGACTACAAGTCTCTGTGGCTTTTGCACAGAGGGGAGCTTCATCTCCACCCCATGCAAACTACATCAGTCCCTGCTTTAAAGATGCCGTGCTGCCAAAGGGTGGGGATGATCCAGACACGGTCACACTCTCCCTCTGGACGGACTCCTTCCCTTCTCCAGCCCCCCAGCCACCTGGTACATTCTTATCCACTTTTATTCAGCTCAGAACTTACCTCTTCATGTTGCATTTACTCCTAGACTGTTTCCTCTGTGCTTGGAGACGAGGACACTGACATTTATACATCTATTGTGTATTCAGCATTTGCTGCATACAGTCTCAGATCCAGGAACAGCTGGGTTTCTTCTTCAGAACTCCTCTGCATTTTCACTGGCACTCCAAATCATTTCACTAACATAGTTCCTTTCTTTATTGCCTTGGATGCTAAGAGGCTCAAAGCCAAATTTATGACCCATCACTAGCAATTACACAGACTCTTGTGATGTGATCACCTACGATCCTAACTGTATCTCTTGTTTTTCCTCATTTTCCCCCCTATCCTCGCTTTTCCTTCACCCTGATTTTATGACCTGCTTTAAAAAGAAAGTCATTGGACTCGTTTTTGTTGTGAGTGGGTACACTCCAATCCTATCTGAAGTGAGTCATGATACAAATAAAAAGTAAAAGGTATTATGTGAACACCTCTGTAATTTTCATAATCATCTTGGAACTTTCAAGGCAAGGGGAGCTCAGAGTTTCCACGACTTAATCAAGGTCACGCAATGTTTGACCTAGGAGTCAAATCTACGTCCTTCCAACTTCCAAGCTCATGCCCTTGAGGATCGTAATTGCTTCTACTTAGCCAGAGCTTACTAGGTGCCTGGTTTTATGCCGAGTGTCCTACAGGCATTTATCGTTGCAACGATCTTATGAAGCAGCTACTATTATTACAACCATTTTGCAGAGGAAGAAAGGGAGGTTCAGAAAGATCCAATCATTTGCCCACGCGGTCTGAACTTTGAATCTCTGCACACTTCCGTTTCTCTAACATATGAGCGTACAAAAAGAAAAAAAAATTCCTAATTAAATGTTTGCCTTCCTTTGACGGCCCAAGTGCCTGGTTACATCACAAAGGCTTATCAACTGACAAATCCTGTTGGAGAAATGGGTGTCTGGCTAGAAGTAGGTATTTCTGAGTTTCACAGTTCTCCATGGAGCAGATGGATCAAAACCACAAAGTCTGTGTGCAGTACTGGATGTAAATGCCAGCCTGAGCATTGACAGAGAGGAGGATAATTACCTAGTGCTCACAGGGTGGAAAGAAAAGCCTTTGGAAAGGGCGGCGCTGCTCACCGGCGCCATCTGCCCGTCAAGGTGGAAAATTGCTCTGAGGCAGAAACGGACACACACTGACGTTCCCCAAAGTGGTTTATTGGGCCCAAGGTGTGTTCCGTGCTTAATGCACATCTCTTTCTTTCATGCCCGTCCTCCAAGAGAGATATCATTATCTTTATTTTGTAAGTGAGAAACTCAAAGTATTCAATAACTTTCCAAGAGATTTGACCAGTCTGTTGAGCCGCCCCGAGCCTTTATTTCCACTGTACTGTGCAAACTCTCGAAGGCGGTGTTGCTCTGTAGCTCCTGCCTCCTCACAGCTGGAATCACGGATGTGCCATACTCCACCTTCAGCCAATCCCGAGACAGGCAGAAAACATGTCAGCGGTGTGCTAACAGGGCTGTCGTCCCCGGTGCCCACACAGCTGGCCCGATTCACAGAAGGGTGACTCCTGCCCTGGAGACTGTGTCTGAGGTTCCAGTGCTGACTTTCTGTCAGCTTAGCTGGGCTTTTTGGTCCCATATTATTCTCATGGCCCCCTCTCCTAGGGAACAGGGAATATTGGATTCTCTCCCTCTGCCCACTATTGACTAGGAGCTGTCATGTAAATTGAAAAACAATAACAACATAATAGCCTGGAACCACACCATGGCCCTCTGAGTACAGTTTGCAAATCTGCTATTGAAGATTTCCCACTCCACACCTACAGCTACCTGCCAGCTGTGCATACTGGAACCAGCTTCTGCAGCTAAGCTGGTTTCCCCCAGCCTAGGCTGTTCCTGGCCCTTCTTCCTCAGGGACAAGATTGCTAAGGTTTCAAATTATTTCTCACACAATTGCTATAGTTCCTTGAGAAGTGTATGGAGAGTTGAAAAAGGGGCTAGAAATTTGAGGATAGACCAATGTTGCTTCCATTTTCAAAAAGGGGCGATGATGGATCCCTGATCCTTCACGAAGTAGAACATTCTTTAGACATAAATGATGTCTGAACAGTAAAAAAAGAAAAAATAGTGAATAATAAGAGTTGGGAAAGCTCACTATGAATAAATCATGTCAAATGAACCAACTTTCCTTTTTAGAAAAAGTCATTTCACTGGTCAATTTTGGAATGCTAGCGACACAGTTGGGAAATAAAGTTTATTCCAAAACTGGTTAATGGAGTAAATATCCCATTGGAGGGGACACCCAGAGGAGCATCCAAGGCTGTTCTGCGCTGACTCAGGCCAGTAATGTTGTCTAGGACTTAAAAATAAAAACAACAAAAAAGCATATCTACTGATGCCAGGGTTCAAAAATATTTGATATCTTGGAACAATAAAAATGAAGAAAATGAAATTCAATGAGTGAAGATGGAAAGTCTTAAACCTACTTATACACAATCACATACAAGCAGGAGCCGCCAACAGTTGGTGACAAGACTCAGGGTTCTGAGGACTACCAGCCAAGCATGAGTGAGGAACACAGAGAATGCCGTGGCTGAGGGAGTACTGCGACCCAGGGCTCCAGTTCCCACAATGGCAGAGTGGAGGCTTCTGAAAAAATCCACTCGTCCATAAAAGCAATGAGAACACTGCCAAAAAGTAATCAGAATCAATATTTTCACAACTCTGGAAATTACCTAAAGTCTTGCAACAACCTGAGAAGCATTTGTTCAGGAAAAATGGCTGAATCTCATCAAAAACAGTGCGCTTTGTGGCATTTCAACGTATCCTATTCCCTTCTGCCTCCCATATATTTATATAAACATAAATGACATATAAAATGTATATTATACAAATATATATATATATATAACTAAGATGTTTATAGCATGGGCATGTAACATCCTGGGAATGTGCCAGCTACATAGATGCCACTTAATAAATATTAGCTTATCAATAACCCTTCTTCTTTTTTTCCCTTCCTTTATTAGTTCTGCCTCTAAATATAATCAGTTGCTTGATCCTCTTCCTTTGTATTTCCTAATTTTCACAGGAGCTAGAAAATCCTGGCAGAAATCGTGGCCTCCCAGGTCCATTCTAGGACTCCCGTCTATGGGGCTGGGTCAGGCTGGGTCAGGCTGAATCAAGCTGGGTTGCCTCTTGGAACTGAGAGGCAAATATGAATTATAACCAAGGACAAGAACCAAGATTAATGCCAAAGACTGAGCCCAGACCCTGAACCTAGTGTGAGGCAATGGGCAGAATATGAAGAAAAAGCAGGAGAAATAGTGCCAGGAGGCAGGAGGCAAAGTGCACAGGACGCAGCTATGACAGAGCAAGGGCAGCACGTGTAAGATGCTGGGTCATCCTTCCACCCCATTTTCTCCATCTTCACAGTTTTCACCCATTCCCTTGACTGTTTGGACCATTGCAGTGGTTTTCAAATTGTGTACACGGAGACATGCCCAAGGTTCTTCCAACATTTGATTTGGCTGTTAAAAGCTCGCCGATCTTCCATTTGGGGGATCTGAGAAGGTGAGAAAGAGGCCCAGTAGGTGGAAACTCAGATTCCAAACTCCTGTTTCAGCCAGAACGATAGCCTCCTTTTTATTTCTTGTAACTCTTGGGGTTTCTCTTAAAATTTAGTTTGATGAAGAGGTTTTGCTTTAACGAAGCTTGGCTTCTCCCTGGTCTA
Source organism: Rhinolophus ferrumequinum (assembly GCF_004115265.2). Lineage (NCBI taxonomy): Eukaryota > Metazoa > Chordata > Mammalia > Chiroptera > Rhinolophidae > Rhinolophus > Rhinolophus ferrumequinum. The sequence goes on along the minus strand of NC_046304.1, from coordinate 29,648,977 downwards.
TTGCCTGGGGCATCCCTGGCTTTGCCACTCTTCTTTCCAGCGCTCCACTCAAATAAATCATGTTAAGTGTCTTCTTCATTGAGTTACCTCCTTCCTGCTCCAGAATATCTGTTGACTCTTTATCATCCTCTGACAAAGGTCAAATCCTCAGCTGAGCCTCTGGGACTCTCTTTAATCAGAATGAAAGGAACAGGATGATGGCTTATGCTCTTTAGTATCCTCCGTGCATGACGAGCACTCAATGCATAAATACCAACCTTTTATATCTGATCGTTCCTTAAGGGAACCTTTGCATCCTCCTACCTCCTAGAACACTACCTGGCACATGGGAACAGGGCTTTTAAATTGAATGAGACATTCCTCTTCACTGCATACTTCCGTTGCATAGCTAAGATTCCATTTGACAAAATGACCTGCTAATGCCTAGGAAGTGCCGTCAACTTCCATGTTCTGTTGTCTGGAAAAATACCCACTTCTGGTTGGCCCACAAATGAAACTGTGGGGATGACATAACTGAATCCCTTGATTGCTTCGTCACTACAACTTGCTCTTGGTGCCCCCTTGTGGCATCTGTCCCCATGCACAGGTTAACAAGATGAGCTTGAGAGCTATCACTTAGTGGCCACCTAACTCTGAGCCAAATATCCTGGTAGGGAGGCATGTTTCCATGGACTAGCTAGTTTATCCTCCTCACAATCTGCTGAGGTAGCCACCAGTCGTTTAACAACTTGTTCTAAGTAACATTGCTAACAAGTGGCAGAACAGACTTGGATTCAGGCTCGTTAGACGGGATCTTGATCTACTATTAACACCCCTTTGCTAACATGCTAAGAAACATCATGGTTAAACACATAACGATGAAGTAAGAGGTGAGGCTTCTGGAACGATGGAGTAACAAGCTTGGAAGACTTTCTCCCCAGCAAAATAACAATTTACCTGAGAAAATTATTTTAAATAGCCATCATTTAATGTCTCTGGAAAGTGCCCAAAGGGTATACAGCAAAGGAGGAACATTCAAGAAAATCTACGAAATCTCAATAAGAACAGGAGAAGTCTGTGGCGTTTGAACCACGCTCTGCTCTGTCACTCCTCACGCCAGCTCCTTGCTATGGACGTTGTACCCAGGGCACGAGCAGCCAAGGCTCTTCCTCCCGAATCTGGGGCTGCAGCCTGACTTCAGATGATCGAGATGCTACTGTTTCTCAGTCCTCAGCCCCATTTTGCAGAAGTTCTATTCCCGAGAGGCACACCAATAAGACCAGGTCTCCCTTCCCTCAGCTAGCCCCCACGTGTAGGGCGGGAGCTGTACTCCAGGAAGTCAAGGATATGGGGGCACTTGCTGGCCACACACCAGCTCACTTGGAGAGCAGAGACTCGATGGTGGGAGGAGCAACCTGAGAAGACTTGGGGGGAAGGTCCACACCTCCTCCCAGTACGCACTCATAGAGCAGGGGAGTCACTCTGGGAATAGAGGATCTCCGGCCCAGCTCCAGTGCAGTACTGGAGGGGTTCTGCCTACTGGGAGACACAGGCCATAAGGAAGAAAAGCGGCCCAAGTCTGCCCGAGGAGACTGACTTTACTTGGAATAGTCGAGAACTCCATGCCTAAAAGCATTGATGAAAATAATGGCGATCTTTGTGGAAAGCAATTAAAGAAGGTTGGTGTCTGCATGATGCAAGCAAAATGGCAAAGCAGCCAGAAGTTTAATAGAGAAAACCAGGGAAAGAGGAAGCCAAGAAGAGCTCTGCTTTGATCACAGTCAATTCTGAGGTCAGGGATGCTGTGCTCTGCTGCACACCCCCCAACCCCCCTCACCCTCCACCCCCAGAAGCAATCAGAGCAGGATGAGGACAGAGAAATCATTGGGCGCTTTGAGAGGAGCCATTTTGGAGTGATGAGGGGAGGAACTAGATGAGCATGGGTCCAGGAGGGAAAGGGGAGGAAAGAAAGTGAGAAGTGGAGACAGACAATTGGTCCTAAGCTAGCTTGAGGAGCAAAGAGAATGGGATGGAGCTCTAGAAGGATGAGGGCTCATCAGTAGTTTTGCCAGTTTGTAAAGTTTTTAAGATGGGAGCTCTCGCACCATGTCGGTGCATGGATGGGATTAATCCAGTTAAGAAGGGGGCAAGTGATTACATGTAATAGAGAAGCAACACTGCCTCTGAGAGAAAATCAGGTGCACACTAAGACTGGTCCTTCAGAGGACGGGGGACACTTGCTCCATTGAACTAATAATGGAAGGAAAGACTGATGCAGACACAGCAGATTTACTGACTTGGTCAAGGAAAGACAGTAGCATTTTCATATGATGGCTTTTACTTCTTTTATTTTAACCGTAAAGTAACTGGTAAGAGGAAAGAATGGGACATTTACAGAGTGAAAAAAAAAAAGTGTGAAAATGTTTCCAGAGAGAATAGGAGATTAGTTGACCAGAGAGATCGAGCAGGCCTCCTGGCATCAAGACGTCCCCATTTGAAGTGAGTGATTCATTTAAAGTGACCACAGTTTGCTGCGTTTTGTGGCTTTCTATAGCCATTCCTGGAGGTGCTGGTACAGAACATGTTCGGCATGTAAGACACGTGTGATGAAAGGAGAGAAGGGTAAAATAGTTAAAGATGGTGTCGGGAGTGATGATATGGATAAGTCATGAAATATAAGTCACATATGTAAGTGATGCCAAGAGAGGGCAGATGAACAAAAGAAAAAGAAACAGTTGGACTAATGGACTGGAGGCCTCCACGAGGCTGAAGGATGCCTCGTAAGATAAGATGTGGTCTAAAAATCAGAATTGCAAAATCATGACTTGGGGAGGGGCTCGGGTATTTGGAGGTGGAATCATGGGCATGTAGGTTGAGGTACAGTTGAGAAGGTCAGTGAGTCAATGCTCAAGGCGTTGGGTGAGCAACTTACCTGCAGGTAGAAATTATTAAGCTCCATGGCACGGATTGCAAGAGACAGTGACCGTGAATGGGGGCCTAAAGTCTCCAGTGAACGAGGGAAAGTGACAACTCAGGAAGGGGAGAGGGAGGTGATGTAGGCTAGCATGCGCTTCAAAGGAGCTGGGTTTGCTGCTGTTGTGTGCATTGGGGTTAGTTTGTTTTCATAAGAGGGTAGGGGAATAATTGTCTGGAAGTAGCAATGGTGAACAAGAACTGTTATCCTACCATCCAACCCCGAGCTGTGGGAGAGTACGGGGGCACATGGTTACCTTGGGTTTCAACTAAGGCAGGGAGGTGTAGGAAGTACTCAGAAAAGTGTTTGAGGATATCAATGAGTTTGCTAATCCCTGAGTAGAAGTTCTTGGTGGCAGAGTGATAGGGGTTAGGAAGGAGGGAAGGAGTAAGGGATTGGTTAGATGAGGGGAGATATATATATATGCTTTTATTTTGTTAACAAATCATCATTAGCATTGCTAGTTGTTAAATAACTTACTATAACATAGTTTGTTAATGATGTACATTTACATGTATATAAAAATGATCTCCTACCCCTTAATAAAATAACTACAGAGAATCCCGCTGGCCTCCAATTTTCTTTTACTCTATTTCTCTGGCATTTGCAATGGCTTCTTCTGTTCTTTTAGATGGCTTGGGCCCTCGTTGGTGGTTTGTGGCTTCGATTCTGTTCAGCCCAGCTGGAAAACAAACCATTAGGAAATGCATTTGGCCTCATTCTGTGCCCAGCAGAAACAACAACAACAAAAAAGAGTATCTGTTTCATTAGCACACCAGGACCTTGGAGAGGTGAGAATTCTCTGGAAAGAAGAGCACAGGAGGACTTAGGAGAGATGTCAGCCAAGCCCCACAAATTCAATTTTACTTCTTTCCAGACCACATCGAATCAAAGCAGCTGGACTAGATAAGGCGCTCTGGTTTAGATGCTGAAATTGATTTTCAGATTAAAGGTAATGTGAGGACGACTCTCTCAGGTGCAGAAGCGTTTTGACTGGGGAAAACAGCGGGCAAATCAAAGGAAGTGCTGGGGCTCCCAGTGAAAAACGAGAACGGGAGAGGGTGATAGAGAGAATGGTTTAAATGACGAGAAGAAAAGCTGTGCTTGTCCACATAAGCCTGGCTGCCCGTCAGTCGCGTCCAGCCATCTGCCGCTCTGAATACATGACAAGAAACCACCTGCAATGACCCCGCTTTTGATTGCCTCAGCCGTGGCATTTGTTGGGACCGCAGGGACCCAGCAACTCTTCCTCTTGCTAAGAAATACTTAGAGCCATTCACCGGGGCCTTATCTAAAGATAATTAAGTGAAATAATATATCCAGCCTGCCTAGGACATAGGAAGGCTACTTTCCTTCCCCTTCAATGGTGATGAAAATACATTGAAACGATGGACAACACATTGCTCTACAGCATTGTTTTTTCCCCTCTGAATCCTAAAATTGCTGTAATACTGATATGATTATTTCTGTTGTTCACTAAGTCACGGTCTGCGTTGGGTGGAATTCCATGTAAAGTGAATCTTCTCTTGGCCCCTATCGGGTAGGTTTAGTTAGTGAAGCCACCTGACCTGGAAGGTGGTCTCACAGCAATAATCACCCTTATTGAGATGCTCCTCTGTGTCAGCCAGGGGCTTCACCTAACGTACATTATCCCCAGTTTCCCAGAAACTCTGCGAGAGGTATGAGTGTCCCAGTTTCCTATTTGAAGAGGCTGAAGCTTATGCGGGTTCTGCTGCTTGGCCAAAACTATTTTATTAACGGTCAAATTCATAAAATAAAAGGTTTTCTTTAATATCTGTCCTGTCAGTGATGAAGCAAAGGTAACCTTTGATTAGAATCTTCAGGAGGATTTTTAAAGCCCTACGAAACTGTGACCTAAGCCTGGGCCACTGTGACCAAACAAAAAGCATCCCGTTGAAAAAGGACAAGTGAAAATTCATGCCAATCTATTTTTCTTGAGCACTGACGATTTGGATCAAAATATAACTTCAGCTACAGGAACCTGCCCTTGTCTTTCCCCATCGTCTCTCTGGGCAATCTTACTGACGCCTAGGGCTTACACTTCCAACTCTATTCTGATGACGTCCAAATCCCGAATTATAGTTCAATCTCCTTCCAGAGTGCCAGATTTATATATGTATCCAACTACCCATGAGATACCTCCTCTTGGGGGCTCCCAAGGGACCTCAAACTCAATACATCCCAAACTGAATCCACCCCATTTTGTCCCTACCAAGCCTCTTTTATGTCCAGGTGTACCCTGACAGCCATAGCAGGAACCTGCATAAAGTCCATAAACTTCGCTGTCTTCCTCTATCCTATTGGCCAAGTCCTGCGGAGGGGCGGTTCTCAGAGTAAGGTCTCCAGGTCACTACCACCAGCAGCAACAGCTGGAAACCAATTAGAAATAAAAAAACACAACACTCAAAGCCCACCCCAGTTGTCCAGAATCAGCATCTTTGGGGGTAGGACCCAGCAATCTGTGTTTTAACAAGCTCTCCAGGTGGTTCAGACGCATGCTGTAAACAGACCTTCTGTAATCTCTCTCTGATTACTACATTCCTGAAGCTCCAATTTAAAGGTAGGCCCTCATCATCTCACACCTGAACGATTGCAATCATTTCCTAACCAGTGTATCTTTCTCCAGCCTCACGTCCCTCCAATCTATCCTCCCCTTTCTTACCAGAATGTTTCTTCTCAATGCAAATCTGACCATGTCTCTACCCTACACCTTTGAGTATACCCCCTCACAAAGAATTTGGGGAAAAAAAAGACTGTAAATTCTGGAGATTGTTGTCATTGTCTCGTTTCCTTGGGCCAAGTCTGAACCACTCTGAACTTTGATTTCCTCATTTGTAAAATGGGGATGATAATACCTGCCCTCCTCAGGGAGATGTGATGACGCAATGTACTACGGGATGTAGCATGTTTAGTAAACTGCAACAAGTTAGGCAAACCTAAGGTCCTATTATCATTTAATCTCAGAAGGTACCAAACACTAGAAGAGAGAGATCGCCTCTCCTGTGCAAGAGTCTACACCACCCACAGAGTCATCTGAAGCGTGAACTAAGTGTGTGATGAGGTCCCTGATGATGCGGATAGGCTGACCCTGTCCTGCTTTCTGCATCACGTTACGTTCCTAGAGGGAGAAGATGCTGCTTTATACTCTCATTGGTTCTGGTGTGTCATCCAAACACTACATCGGGCTGTTTTCCTTCCAAATCTTCTTTTATCCTTTTGAGACCTTGCTGCATACAGGCCGCTAGATAAAAGGTCTGAAGTCCACGTGGGACTTACAAAACAAGAACACCATTGCCAAATTATTGGGTCTTAAAAAGCAACATCCTAGTCCAGGTGTAAGCTGTAAAGATTTAACAAAATGCTTGCTGAGCTAGGCTCCCCTCTGCCCACTTCCGTCTCCCAAGAAGAAAAACATTAGAGGGTTGGCGTGAAAGCAAGAAAGCCGATGGTGAGTATAGCGAGAAGGGGCCCTCCTCCCCAGAGTCAGCTTTAAAGGGGGTGGGATGATGGTGCCCCCAGATGAGCACGAATAGCCAAGAGTAGAGGAACCCTATCCTGAATCTCGTCTGGGACCCATGCAGCCTGCAGGTGTTCCTTATATCCCTGTGGCCGGAGAGCAGAAGGTAGAGGTTGTTACACGAGAGGCTGAGAGCAGAGAGGGTCTGAAGCAGCCACTCGCAGTTTCCTAGGCTCCGAAGCAGTGTGGGAGAACTCCAAACTTCTCCCTTGTCCCCACGAAGGACCATGAGTCAGCCAGCAGGGGATCCTGACTGTGTCTGCATCACGATAAAGCAGATGGACAGGTAACCACAACCTGGAGGGTCAGGCAGAGGCCAGCACAATGGTGATGGGCAACACCCGGGTGGGTGTTCAGTGCCTCCCCCACCTCTAATGCCCACTCTGCGCATGATGCTTACAAGTCAGATACAGGTCCTAGGAAGGCCCGAGAAGGAAAAGAAGAAAACACGGAATTGACCGAGACAACCTGGAATTGGTTTGACTAAGAATTCAGTGGGAGGTGGTGGGGAATGGAGAATTTTATAGAGAGTAAGTCAAGTTACAGAAAAATAACAAAACAAGGATGCCTTTCTGGAACCCAAAAGAGAAATCACATCCTCTGTGGATAGTTGTTTTTATGCCTGGGTCCCTGGTAGATTGCAAATTCCTTGATGGCATGGTTTGTGTCTTATGCATCCCAGCTTCTCCCAAGCCCAGGGTTTGCACATCCTAAGCCCACCTGAGAGGTCTGTGAACTTACTCTGAAACGAGCGGAGTTGGAAATAATGTTCTCCTGGCACACCTGGGTGGAGTCCCCTCTTTTCCATTGCATTCCTTTGCGTATCACCTAATTCCTGTGCCCCTGACTTGACCTTTCTCATTCTCTATTTCTTCATCCATAAAATGAAGATAATGATGGTCCCTGAGGTAGTACAAAGTTAAATGGTATAAGGTATGTGAAAGCTTTCCGTGACCTAGAAAGGGCTGCGAAGTTTTATTTTGGAATGTCCTGGTCCTTTTGGGAGAGCAGGGCTTGCTGCATCTTTTCTCCTTTTAAGCAGTGCTCTGCTTCTTCACTCAGTGCAGTTCAACAGACATTTGTCAAGTATCATTCATATGTCAGGCACATTAAGAAGTGCCTCATCGGGAGAATGGCATCCCTGGAAATGTAAGATGGAGCAACTTAGGTTTGTCAGAATCCTCATGGGAGGACTTGTGTGTGGCTGGGTGGATAAGCTGCCTGGGGTGGGGATTATAACCCACAGGAAGCATGTGTCAGTTACGATGCCTTTGGTTGCTGGGCATTGAAAACGCAAGTCAAAATGGCCTGAACAAGTTATTGTCTCTGCTAACTAGAAGGTCCGGAGTTAGTGGACTTCGGGATTCAATGATACAGTGGCCTAAGCCCAGCACCAAGGACTCCATTTTATTTTCCTTTTTCTGGTCTGTTATCTACAGTGATGGCTTCATCCTATGACTAGCTGCCCTCAGGGTATGGGGTGGCTGCCAGTGGCAAGTGGGGGGCTCTTAGCTTCCTTGTTCACCATGCGGTGGCGATCGTGGGGGCACAACTCGTGACCTTGAGCGCCCTGTCTTAATTAGCCACCACTTCCTCCAGTCTCTTGCTAATTCCTAACTCTGCATTATTTCCTTCACAATTTGAAATATCATCTATTTTCCTTATTATTTGTACATCTACTCGTATATAGTTAGCTTTCCCTCTGGAATATAAGCTCCGTGAGGGCGGTCATGGATTTCCTCTTGTTCCCCCACCTTCTAAAAAGAGCGGGTGCCTCCTTGATCCATACGAGAGAAGCTGAGTCTGTTGGGAGGGGTCTTCTTGCCCTGTCCTCTTTCCTAAGCCTACGCTGCTTCCCGCCTTCGTCCTGACAGGGCGGTGGCGGTGCTGCCAATTAAGATTTTGCTGGAATAACAGGATCTCAGGTACCACTTGGAGGAGCGCCTTTCTAAACAAAGACGGCCTGCTTTGGGGTAGCCTGGGTGGAACACAGGACTGGAGGAGCCCAGGTAAAGATGGGAAGACAAGAGGGATAGACAAGGTGTCCTTGAAGTAAGGAGGAAAAGGAGCAAACAAGGTCGGTCGTCTAGAGTGTGAAAGCAAAACGGTGTGAGGGGAACAGGTCAGGAACAGGTCTGAACGGAGGGTTGGGAAGGGCAGAGCGCCCTCTGTCTGCATTCCTGAGCACGTCAACCACGTGTGCGTGGCGATGCTCCCAGGGCCTTGTGAGACAGTATTAATAGTTCTTCACGTGGTAAGAGCATTTGAGAACTTACACAGCATATTTCCAGGCATTTGCTCATTACACTGCCATGGCCATTCTGTGGGGTCGGTTTGATTATTCCTACTTTACTAGTGAAGAAACCACTCCTCAGAGTGACTTTCCAAAAGCCCCACAGTTAGGACGAAAAGCTGGATGCAGATATTTTCCGTGAGCCTTGAGTTCATCCTACTTCAGTTCAGTTAAAGAAGACCAGGCCAGTGATTTCCTGGGACGGAAATATGTTTAAGCCCCTTAGGCCTAGGTTTTTTGTTTTGCATTATTTGATTTAGAGTTGAGTTACTGTGGACTTTCGTATACGTATGAAATTTTCCACGACAAAAAGTTTTACAAAATTAAAAGAATAAGGTTGAGTTGCTTGGTCAGCCCTGGCAGAGTAAATCAAGGGAAGGTCAGGCCCCAAAGAAGTCAGGGGATGAAGGGTTTGGGCTTCAGCACTTTAAGATTTGACTTTAAAAAGAAAAGAACATTTGGGAATAAGAAATAAGAAAAATCATGTGTGTGTTCAAGCAGCTAAAAAAAAAAAAGAAAAAAAGGCACAAAGGAATGAGTTGTTCCCTCCGGGTTTTATATTCTCTTGCCAGATCCTTTAATTACACTTGTATTCTTTTTTTCCAAATTTAATTTTCCCCCAGACTTAAATAAAGAGCAGATGATGCTTTATAGAAGACTTAGTGAAGTGGCCTTTCAGAAGTTATCTTTGCCCGGGTACAGGTCCTGGCTTGACCTCCAATTCACTGTGCGATTTGGGGTTATTATTTACCTTCTAGGAGGTTCACTTTCTCCAACTGTAACATAGGAATTAGAACATTTACCACCAAATGACCTCCTACGAAAACTGAAAAAGAAGGCAGGCTGCGAGCCATGAAGGCACTTGGAAAATTTCCAAAGCAGAATGTCTTAAGCTGGGAGATGTTATTAGAACGTTGTCAGAATTCCTGAGTCTGTGGGTCCCTACGGTCCAGGGCCCTCTGCTGCCCTTCAATTAAAGCTGAAAGGAGCGTAGTGACCCACCTAGCTGGCTGGGACCTTAGACCTTCTGAAGTTGGTGGTCTTTCTGATCCTCCAGGATGCCTTCTGTTTGATTTAGTTGGTTTGACGCAGCTTTCACCCCATAAGCTGTTATCAATTTTCTCTGATGCTTCAGAAAACAGTGTCCTCTGGAAGAGATGGGGTCAGTCCTTGATTATCCATGCTGAGGGGCAATGCAGAACCTCAAAGAGCAGATAATCTAAAGGACTGTAGAAGTGTCAATCGTTTCAATTCAGCATTGCACTAATTTAAATTTTTTTTTTAACCTTCCTTATTTTGTTTTGCTCAGGCTGAGCTTTGCCAGATGAAAGGGAGAGGTGGCCCCGATAGATTTGGGGTGGCAAATGGAGAGTCGTCTGGGGTTAAGCCTGGCTTAAGACTTTGCCTCTCTTTGCTGTTATTGTCGAAGACTTCAGTACGATGCTGACGGCTCATCCTACAGCCTGGCCTCCCAGTTTCTTGTCTTCTCAGTACCACTGATGTTCTTTCAACAAATGCTCCCTTCAATGCCATTGACCATTTAGTCGTTCATTCATTCACTTATTCAATAGCATGTTTCAAGTAGCTCCTGTGTGTCAAGAATTTCTTCAGGGTTAGGAGTACAAAGATTAGAAACTTCCTTTACTGTGAGGTGTGTTGTATGAAACAGATGAGTACAGTACAGTGCGATTAATGACTATCATCGTGGAATGCCTTTGGAGCATGTGATGGAGGCGCCCTTTCTAAACCCTGTGGGGTCAGAAAAGACTTTCAGGGGAAGGTAGTGCTTGAACTTGGACTTAAAGGATAGGAGCTTTCAATGTGGATGATAAAGGTGAGGGTGGGGGAAAGGACGGCATTCTAGGAAGAGGGTATGGGATGTGCAAAGGCAAGCAGTGGCAAGCATTTTTATTTTCTGGAGGGTGCGTATGGAGTGGCAGGAGATGAATCAAGGTAAGTAGGTGCCACATCCAGTACTGGACTTATCCTGAAGGAGAAGGCAAACTACTTCAGAGAATCAGATCAGATTCTCATTTTAGAAAGAGCACTCTGGTAGAAATAGAGATTAGATTTTGTGTGTGTGTGTGTGGGGGGGGGGGTGGTTTTCAGAAAAAGTTCCGCCAAGATGTGCCTCTGTGGTATGAGGATTGTTCTGAGCTAAAGGCAACGTTAGCTCTGGGCTCAAGAGAAATCTCTGACCCTCCCTTAACTTCTTGGAGTCACTTGAATTAGGGACCTTGTCCATAATAAGAGATTCTCAGAGATAACCTCTTTTGACGTATCTGTAGGGCAGGGCAAACTTCCATTTACTAAACACGTGCTCTTCTTATCATCCTGTCATGATGACACTTTGAAGCCCCCAAGGCACCTGACCACATCCCTAGCTCAGGATGTCTTTCTGTCTCGGAACCTCTTGCACATGTGGGGTCTCCGACTCTCTCGTGTATGCAGGGTTGAGAAAGGGCTCCTCCATCACATTCCCTGTATTATTTTTGCATGTATTATTTTTGGTTGTTTTCTCTGGCGAGTCTGTCTCATGTCTGTGATTACTAGACCAGCAGTAAAACCCCTGAGGGTCAAGTTTTTTCCTTCCCCACTATTAAAGATGCATGAAACTGAAGGAGGGGTACAGGTGGCAGAGAGCCCTGTTGGGAGCTGCCACAGGAAACTAACTGAGACTGGATAAGGTCCCCAGCTAAGACAGTGCCTACCTATGGAGAAGGTGAGGAGTTGGAGAGAGCAGAGCCGAGAGTATGAGACTTGGGGACTGACGGAATGTGGGGGACAGATGTGAGGGAGGGAGGAGTCTGGAATGACTCCCAGGTTTCTGGCTTAGGTGATTGTGTGGATAATCATAGTTTTGGCTTACACGGGAAATATAGGAGAATCAGGCTTGGGAGGAAAGATGATTTATTTTAGCTTTGAAAATACTGACTTTGAGATGAGTATGGGAATTTATGTGGAAATAGTCAGTAGGAAAATAGGTTTAAAGATTTAGAAGACAGGAGAGAGTTTGGGGCTTGAGACCCTCACGATGGGCGTCAGTGAGACGACCAAGGATGAGTGCAGAGAGAGAGCGAAAGTAACAGGGCTGAGGAGGATGCCGGAAAACCAACTTTAAGGATGAGAGCAGGAGGTTGTTGACATAAGAAACATCCAAACCTATAGAGAATTTTTATGAGTTTATTTCAGCCAAATCGATAACCTATGCTGGGGAGCAAGAGCTCAAATGCTCCAGAGAATACTAGCTTTGCAGTTTATTTTATGCTTCTGATATTAAGGAGGGGACATAAGGAAGACTGGAGAAAGCAAAGCGGGAACTGGACTGCAGGATAGGTAACAAGATTCTGTGCTCTCTTGTGGGCAGTTACGCTGATTTCAAAAGTGTGTTAACCTAGAGGCACTGAAACAATGAACAGGGCTGGCTTAAAACCTTTCACTAAAGAAGTTATAGGCCGGGGCGTGACTACCCCCCATGACCTACCCAGTTAGGAATTTATGATAAGATCCCCCGTGAAGTTACTTTCCATGGAACCCTTTTATTTTCATTCCCAAGATGCCAGGAAAGAAGGCAGAGAGTCCAGACATGCGTGAAAGAAACCAGGAGGCAGCGATGTCAGACAGGCCAGGGATGCGAGGAGATTTCAGGGGGTGAGTAGACAAGGCTTTCAAGTTCCCCAGGGAAGATGAGTATGATGAAGGCCAGGGGGAGGCATAGGTGGTAGGGCAAGGCCCATGGGCTTGAGGAAGAGCCTCAGATAGGAACACGGCCACCTGTCACTCACAGGGGACGAGAGGAGCTAAATGAAAAGGCAATCTGCCTGTATCCCTTTGCCCTAATTTCTACCCAAGTCTATTTCACATTCTTCAGATGAAGAAGAATAGTTGGGAGTGGAATTCAGCACCTACTGATTTTCAGTTTCTGTGCTGGACACTTTATGCAAATAATCTCACTGTGGACCCTGGAGGCAGGCATCATAATCCTCTCTCAAAAGGAGGAAATCAAGCCTCTGCACAGCCAAGTCCCTGGCTCCTCTCCACGAGTTGCCAGGTCATCACCCCCAAAACAGATCTGTGAAGAGCTCACCTTTTATCTCTTCACTGGCTCAAGCTCCTAAAGGTAGTAAGTGAAAAAGATGGGGTTTATCTGGGCCAGATATAGGATACTATTTCTACTACCGAGGCCTCCCCATGAACACGTTAAATCAGTGGGCAGAAGAGAGAGACGGCACTGAACAAAGAAGTTTTCATTTAAAGGGGCAAAGGACATGCAGGGAGGGGCAGAGCTGGGATGGGCAGGGGAAGAAGGCCAACCAGAGTGACTTCAGCTCCTTCCCAGTTCCTGAGCTGCAGGTCTCGCCACCCCGGAACAATTAGATCACACAAGCTGCTTGGGGAAACACAGGCCCACTTTTTACCTTTAAGATTGGTGCTCATTATTAAGGTAACAGTTTTTACAGTGTTTCACTGCCCTCTGAGGCTGATGGCTCTATTACTGTCATCTGCATTTTAAAGAATAAACAAACTGAGACGCAGGGACGTGCCCGTGTCCTTACAGGTATGTAGGAGCCAGAAATGGACTACCCTAGGTGCTCAGAATCCAGAGGCAGGGATCTTTCTAAAACCCAGGGATGGGCGATTCCACTAGGAATTTCATCACTAGTAACAACCCCACCCACGTGCCTGTGGACTCACAGTGGCTTGCAAGGCCCTGTGTATTCCTGTTAAAGAGAAAATTATTCGTGACAGACTTGGCAGACTTGATTCAGGGGAGCGACTGCATTGGGGTTTGGGAGTAGGGGGAAGAGATGGAACCCCACTCTGAATACAACAAGGACAAACGGGGATTCCTAGCCAAGGAGCAGAGAGGAGGCAGTGGATGGAAAAATACCAAGAGGAAACATCAGGGCTGGGGTATTCTTCCCGAAGCCAGGCCAGGGAGAGATGATGTCACCAGTGGGAATGAGGAATTTCATTAGCTATCAAGGGTCGGGGATTTTTGCTAAGCTGACTCAGTGGGATTTTTGCTAAACCTGGACGAAACAGGCCAAGGACAGAGCCCAACGTCAGAGATAAGTCGGAAAGAAAACTCTGGAACCTGACTCAAGTATGGTCAAAGGAGAGAGTCTCAGTACTTGTGGCCAAGACTGCTCTCTGCTTGCTGCTAATACTCCAGCCACAGCCCGCTCCTGCACTGGGCACGCTCCCACTCGCTCCCAGGCCTTTGCACTTACTGTCAGTCTTCTGGAATGCCTTTCCCAGCAGGTATCAGGGCCTCTTCTCAGGTCTTGACTCAACTTCCCCTTCTCTACAAGGCCTTCCCCAAGTGGCCTATTTTTGAGGGCATATCCACTCTCTCCCCCTGCTTCTTTCCCGATGGATTTTCCTCTGTAGCACTTATCACCAACTAACATACTATATGTTTCACTTACACATGTTGTTTAGTCTGTTTCCCCCGCAAGGAGAATGTCAGTCCCACGAGGCAGGGACTTGCATCTGTTTTGTTCCCGACACCTGGAACAGCATCTGGCATGTAGGAGGGGCTCGTTGTTTGTCAAATGAATGGGACACCTGGATGAGGGTCTCTATAAATCCTCACATCTTGATAAGCTATGATAAAAGCCAAGGGTAATAACTCCCTCTGATGGATGATCAATCCAACACCATTTAGAATGTACTTGATCATTCATTCTTTCAATTTTAATACGGTATCCTAGGAATTAGCTCCGATGAGCCATGAAATATGTGCCTTCCATGAGAGTTCTATGGTGTCGTGTCATTATGAGGGGTAGAAAGAAAGGAAAAGGAAGCCCAGAAATACTGGGACAAAGAAGCCCATCTAGGATTCCGAGTTTGCTGCGGAGAAATTCACACGCATACAAGATCACCTGCCTTGCTCCCCCAGATAATTAATGAGTTGTTGATACACATATATTGTGTATAACAGGTCCTTAGCAGGCACTCAGCCGATGTTAGCTGTGACTGTTATCTCCCCTTCCAGACATTTTCCCAAGTGTACCCGTAGTGCTCCTGAAACCTGCCACGCTTTCTCCTGTCACATGCAAGGGCCTGGGCAGTTTCCTGTGCCTGGAATGCTCTTTCCCCTACCCTGTCTCTTACCCTCTGCCCCCTCACTTCCTGTCTCCCTAGTAATTCCTCACTTACCCTTGAAGGATCAACTGAAATTACCTCTGCAGGGAAGGCCTCTGACTCCCCTGGGCAGAGTTAATCATTCCCTCCTTCAATAACACAATCCAATACAAACACAGAGGTTATGTTGCATTGTAAAATTGCTAATTTGTTCCCAAGTCCTTCTCCCCAAGAGACTATAGGAGCCTGGAAGGCAGAGACTCACTTATTCAGTATTGTACCCCCAGCCAGTAACATGTGTATGGCACACCCCAAGATTGGTGTGAGTGATGGAGGGGCTGTAGGTAGCCCACACACTGCCAACAAGGACAGCACCTCAGCCTACACAGGTGTCTCTTATTCATCTTCCCTTGCCTGGCAGGCTCAGAAAATCCTGCTTCAAAGGAACCTGACACACTTGACAGATGTGCTGCTGAAGGAGAGGGTGTATCATTCCTTCTAGAGGATTACACATTGGAGGGCAGAGCTCAACACAAAGTTCCTTTACACAATGAGCTTCTTCAGGGCTCTCTGAAGCAAAAGCTGATTTCAGACAGGGAATAGGAACCCAGCCCCGCAGATGCAAATCTATTGCATGAAGTAAGGCACCCCCGGTGAAAAGCAAGCTACATCACCATCGCTTCCTATGTGTCTGCACACATCGTCACGTTCACTGGCCACAGGCCTCTGGGTGGTGCCCACCACAGAGCAGCAGAAACTCACCGAGGCCTCAAATCCAGATGAAGGGCATGTAGCGGGAATTACCTGGCCTGAGCAACAGGCAGGTTTTTCCTTTTTTTCATTATAGCATCCCCAGTGCCTAGAACAGTCCCTGGGACATACCTGATACCTAATAAACATTTGCTGAATGAATGTGTGATGAGGGGACCCCAATAAGCCACTAAGCGTTGGTCTGGTGGGTGAGTCTCCCAAGAGACATGCTCATGTAACGACAGATGGTGACCAAATTGCTGTCCAGAGTGGGTCCAGTTAACTAAAGGTGTCCAGTTAACTAAGTGGAATGTGCAGGTTCCCACCTGGGCCCAAAAGGACAACTGCCCAGCTTCCTCCTTTTCCACCTTTTCTCCATGTAGGGCTCAGCCTCTGTCTCAGGAAATACTGATTATTTAAAGAGCATTTGTTACAAAAGACAAAAAATCATTGGGAAACCTGGGGTGACCACATGCCTCAGTTTAACCTTGGCCATAGTTTGATCCAGGACCATTTTTAAAAGCTGTAAAATGCCCAAGATATATTTTTAAGCGTGCTCCTACACTGTTCCTTCAGGTTGCTTCTGTATGAGCATTTTCTGCAGGTGGGCTATAACCACCATTTTAAGAGCTTGGACATATGGGAAAGAAGCTAACATTTATCTAGTGCCAATCGTGTGCCAGAAATGCATAAGCCAGGCACTTCTGGTATATTATTTAAACCTTATGGCTGCACTATGAGGGAGGTGCTATACCCCTTTTGCAGATAGAAACTGAGGCTCAAAGGTGATAAGTAACTCGCCTAAGCTCATCCTGCCCTTCTGTCACAGGCTGACTGATGCCACACGTACTCAACACACAGCCCCCAAATGGGATTCAGAAAACACTCGTGATTTTAAAAGATCTAGGTCCTTGAAATCAACAAATCTTCCTGACTTTCACAGGGGCTGACACATTTGATCGGGTGTACTCATTTGGCCTGGCACACACGGCACGAGGACCTGAGACCTCTCCTAGGACATAAGGTAAGGCTCTAAAGCAGATTTTCCCAAGGCCTCCTTCCGCCTGGCTGGTCTATTTCGAGTTAACGACTTCTGACTGCAAGTGCAAGTAGGAGAGAGAATGAGCTGTGTAGGGGAAGGAGCGTGTTCTGTTGTGTTGAACAGGCCCCTGATGAGAATAGCTGAACTCTCCTTGCAAAGCGTCTGGAGTGCACAGTGGCACTGTTTCTTGGAAAAAAAAACACCCCTGCTACATTGCAGGGGTGTAGGTGGGAATGGCACAGAGCGTAAGAACATGTTGGCGCTGTCTGTTGAAAATAGCAAAAAGTGCCAGAAAGACATGAGTGCAGTAATTCTAACCTTGATAAACGAAAAAAACATGCCTTGGGTCCTCTTGGGAAACTTCAGTTTGCTTCGCAAGAAGGGAGGTGAACCGCCCCTTCCAGGTCAGTTTCGTTTGGAGATCTCCCTGTTCTACTGTGCATCTAATTGGCACATGAGAAGGGTGGACATCACCTAAAGACTCCAAGGAAAAACATGGAGGCTTGGGATGAGCTGTTTTCTTTTTTTAAAGGTCTTCCTTTGGGTAAACCCATTCATAAACCTTTCCCCAGGAATTGCACTCCTGAGAATGAAAATAGAATCCAGGCTTCTTGAGTTCAATCTGGCTCTGCCACTTACTGTGGAAAGGACCCTCCATCTGTGCTTGCTTCCTCCTCAGTCAATTGGGGATGGTACAGTTATCTACTCCTAAGGTTTTTAAGAAAGATTAAATGAGAGAATCCATGTAAACTAGCACAGTACCCAATACAGAGAACGCCCTCAATTATTTATTAATACCGTAAAGACCCAATCATAAATATGGATAAAGCTATGCAACAGCGGTCACTGCAACACTGTTTATAATAATGAAAAAAAAAATCAAAAACAATCTAAAATTCCAGAATTGAAGGAATGATTAAGGAAAGTAGGCTGCATATCCAATCCAGAAAGATGATGGAGCCATTGAAAATTCTGGCTATGAAAATTCTGTAATAATATTTTTAAATGCTTATGCTAAAATAAGTGAAACAAAAAGCGATTTATAAAATTCCATATATGGCATATTTACAGCTGTGTAAACTAGAAAACAAATCCTATAACTAGGGGCAAAAAGATTGACAGGAAATACATTCACATGCAGTGGGATAAATGAACTCTGGGTCATTTTTAGTTTTCTGTTCTGTATTTTCCAAACTGTTTGAAACAATATTCTCAATGATGTTCAAGTTGTCCTTTGAATATAATCTGCCTTAAGGTTCAAGGGGTGCAGAACTCAGTGTTGTTTGTTTTATTATGTTCAGAAAAGAGGACCAGAGGGAAGGAGGGTGGGCAAAACCATTTTCCAGGCTTATCAATTCTTGACAGCTGCGTCTCTGGAAGCTTTAATAACAATCTTGGGTTTGTCCTTGTTGAGGACCCACTAACATTTCCCCACCAGTTGCTCATCACCTTTCCTGCAGGCGTTACAAATGTTCTAGCTGACCCTGAGTGGGGAAGCTAGGCTGTCAGGCTCCAGGCCGTCTGTGACAGCCTGCCTCCGTGTGCATGTGCTAGCGTGTCGTCTTAGAAACACTTGGCGTTTCGTCTGTCTTAGCAAATACTTGGTTTGCAGTCTCTCTCCTCCAACCCTCCCCTCCTTTCATTCATTGTCCTCCGATAATGAGCTCAGGGCTATGCTAAAAGCTGAGGACAGAGGTGGGAGAGACTCAGCTCCTGCCTTGAAAGACGTCAGCCCCAGGACCACAGAGGGAGCAGACAAGCAAACTGACCCCAATGCAACATGACAAGGGCCATGAAGGAATAATAGTGCTGTAGGGTCAAAGGGGAGGACGCGGTTCCCTGTGCATGGGGCCTGGGCCCCTCTGACGGGAGGTCCGGAATGAGCCAACATTTGCCAGGCAGGAGGAAGGCTCGGGTGAAGGCATTCCAGGCCAAGGAACAGCATGTACAAAAGCACTGTGAGGGCCCGGTGTTGTGGGGGAAGGCTGTGACATTCCCTGTGCAGCCGGCCGGTGTCTGTGGGATTCAGGGAGAGAGGGGAGGTCAGGAAGTGTCAGTGTGGGAGGATACGCTGCTAACCAAGAGGGCTGGCCTGAGCACAGGCGAACGGTAGATGGAAGTTCTTAAAGCAGAGGAGAGATGCTCAGATTCTCTTTTAGGGAGAGAACACTGGTAGCTGCGTGGAGGAGCGCCCTGGAGAGGAGTAACCAGCAGCAGGAGGTGACTGCAGGAGTCTGAGGACTGCTAACTAGAGCCTTTCAGGGCCTTGTAGGAAGTAGGGGAGGAAACAGATCAGAGAGTCATGAATGGGGTGGAGGTGATAGTTCTGGATGAATGATTGGAAAGGGGTGGGGGATGGGGAGTGGTAACAGAAATCAAGGAAGGATGGATGGTAAGGCCATACCATTGACTAAGATAGGAAACGCCACAGAAATGGGTTTGGTGGGGGACTAAGGAAAGATAATGAACTCAGTTTGGGACAAATTGAGTAAAGGGTGCCAGGGGCCTGTGGGCAGTTATCAGATAGGTCCGGCCTTCAGAAAATTGTTTTAGGCTGGAGATATTGATCAGGAAGGTGACAGTACAATGGTGGGCAGATGCTCTAGACAGAGGGGAGGTTACCCTGACGGGAACTGGAGAACAGAATTCTTGGGGATAATTATGCTTCAAGACACTCAGTCTTCAAAATGAGATTTGATGGCAGGTTGCCTCGGGGTTTTACTGAGGCTCTAAACTGTGTGAATGGTGTTTTCTTTTCCACGTAGTGTTTTCCACGTGCATGCCTGATGAATTTTCAGATCAAGTTTTTTGATTCGTTTGCTTTTGCTGACTCTGAAAATGCAATGGTAGATGGTGAATGTGAGGCTTTGGAACTGGACAGACCTGGGTTCCTGTCCCAACTCCGACTCTCCATTTCCTGCATGGTAGAGGAGAAAAAATGACAGCTGACACTCACAGAGTTGTTAGGTTTGCAATATGATGCATGTCTGGTTGGTAATATAAAAGCATGTAACCTCAGCCCGACAGTTTATTGTATAAGCTAAACTAAAAGGCATCTCTTGGTAAAGATACATCATTTATAAAATTTATAATCTTTAGGCGCTGACTAGCATATATTAAACTGAAAAATGTGTGTTGACTAATGTTTGAGCTGGCTCTGGCATTCCAGTGGACTTGAAATTAAAAAGCAGACTGGAAAGTTCTAGATGATAGAGCACACTTGTTTTACCTCCCATCCTGACTTAAAAAAAAAAAAAAAAGGCTAGTATATGAATTACAAATGCTAGATGAGCTCAAGCTCTCAAAACTGCATTATCATTTTCACAGTCATCTAATTTAGAGACAGTGGAACAAATCCAAGTAACAATTTTATTCTAGTCTACAGCACAATTTTTTACATACATTTTAGTGGTTTTGACAGTGTTACTTTGAGCAGACTTTAAATGAATCCACAAAAGTTAATATATTAAAAATAAAATGTACACGATAAAACAATAGGCATCCAGATGTTCAGAACCATGCAGGTACGGGTGGTCTGGTTGGTGTTATCACTGAGTACCTTGCCTATTTAAGAAGTCACCAGTGAATATCAGTTCTTCTGTTCTTCATTCCCATGTAATTCACCAAAATTAGAATTCTAAACACACACACACACACACACACACACACACACACACACACAACCCTCTTTTAAAGCCACATCAGTACAAAATTTCAATGAATAAGTCTAAATGTATCATCAAACCAACAATTCCATTGCTCAAACCCATTACTAGAAAACAGTCAATATCAGCACCTGATCTAAAGGCAAGGTTGCCTCATTTATTAAAACACCAACAGGAGATTAATCAATAGTGCAACTAATACATTAATCTTAATATAAGACACTGAGGGAAAACCAAAAATAATATATTAAATACCACTCCACTGAGCCAGAATATCACCCATGGACTACAGACACATGAGTTTCTATCTGTCACACAATGCTTTAAATATTTTTCTATCTAAAAGAAAAAAAAAGTATATTGGGAGATACAGAGGGAAGGCAGAAATGTGAATTTATGCATCTAATTCCACAACTTAAAATGAATGTCAAATTGATAATAGAGAACTAAGTGACAATGAGTTAACCATTGGGCACCGAACAGGCAATACCACTATTCACTGTGATTCATCATGTCCTCAGGAGTTTTCAGAGGATGGCCAACCCAACAACACGATAATACAGACTGAATACTCATTCACTGTTGAAAGAGACCCTGAAGAAAACATGGCAAAGGCATAGAGAAAAAGTTGAATTTTTTGAAAAAGTTAATGATATCAAAATACTTTTCCATCACTAGTAAACCAAACTAGGTCAAGTATATGGCCCAAAGCAGCATGGAATTCAGAGTCGGAGGTTGGCAGAAAAAGTCTGGAAAACTGCAGTCTTTAAAAATTGGCAATTTGTCCATGCCTAATAAAACTATCAGAAGAGGTATAATGTTTGTTCATTTGTGGAATGTTGACAGCTTGCTGCAAAAATTCACATGAATGAGGAACCGCAGAGATGCGTGTCAATGAAATATTTTTTAAAAATTTACAAAAAAACTAAAGTTACTATTTAAAAAAATAACCATGTTATGCCCAGATGAAACATGGTAAAAGTAGTGTAAGTTCTGTCCATGATTCTTTACACAGCTGATGGGAAAGTGATAGAAACAATTTTCTCTTAAAAAGGAAGCTTGTTATTGCACTGACTTTGACAACCTGACTTAGTAATTTAGAAAAATCATGTAGTAAAATCTGTAAAATTAAAATACAAAATTCTGGTTTGTAAACATCAGTTGGCCAAGTCTATCCAAGAGTCCTGCATGAGAGTGGAATGGAATGAATAATTAATTCACTACCTATGTATTTGCTGTGAGGGGGAAAATACCAGAACACAGCATGAATACTTTCACAGTAATTATATTCAAACTATATAAAGTCAGTGCATCTGTCTTCTTCTTCTTCTTCTTCTTCTTCTTTTTTTTTTTTAACCTCTGTGCAATGTTCAGCTCTTACCCCATTCCCAAGTGCCATCATTGAAATAATACTGGTTTGGAGACCTAGTATAGATTGGTCATAAATGTCGCATAAAGTCTGTAGGACTTCGGTAAAGATATTTCCAAATGGCGTAGTAATGCACTGCAGCTGCCGTGGCCACAAACAAGTGCCAGATGGCATGGGCAAATGGAATGATGCCATCGCTCTTGAAGAACACAACTCCTAGGCAATAAATTAAGCCCCCACAGGCAAGTTCGTGAAGTCCATCGGTGTTATTCTGTCAACAGAAGAAACAAATGAAAAGGTTTTGAGGTTACTCTGATGTGACAAGCTAAAGAGGTAACTGCAATTCCCCCTAAGCCTCCTGATGTTCTAGATGATGAAGTAGCTCTGCATAGACAGAATCCTGATCTGTAAATACGAACTAAAGTTAAAAGGCTCACACCCATCCACCCTGATTACCCTTTGAGTTGACCATCTTGATAAATTAAGCAGTCAGGTTACAGGTTACAGGTCCCACAGTACAGAGAAGCACATTCTGCTCACCTACAGCGTGTTTCAGTGGACTGCAATCAATCGCATCCAGGTACAGTAGTTCATTTCAGTACAGTACAATTCTTGGCTTTCATCTTCGCCTTTAAAAGCTTTCTTCCCTACTAAGGCATGCCCACGCCACTCCACGTATAATCTACATCTCAGCCTAAGTTTTCACTTCCCTTTGTCCTCCTCAGACACTGTTCTACACTGATTGCTTTCTTGAGACTTTCCCTGTTTGTGTGAGCTCATGACTTCCTTATGGCTTACACAGGAAAGTCATAGCTAGAAGTGACCTCAGAGATCATGTTGTACAACATACTTTCTAACCTGATAGATGTTACCAGGCCCTTTTGTCTTTGAGCTTGGGTGTTTCTTAGCTTAGCAGGAAGTTAACAGTCATGTGTGCTTTAGCACAAAAAGGAGAATTTTTAGGCTGCTCGTGGTTTTTAAAGACCTAGGTCCATCTTCAATATTGAACTGGGTTGTATAAATGAGAGGGGAGAATAGAGGCAAGGCTAGGAAGCTGATGAAACAAGTCAGTCCCCTGGACTCCTGGGTTCTAGGAATAGAAAGGTCTTGGATTCTGCAGGGTGGGTGCAAACTGTAGCCGAGGGTGGCAAGGCCTTGGAGGGGGACAAGTGTGTGGATGTCCCATGGTCCTCAGCACTGACAGCCGTGGCCTGTGAGCCTTGGAGCAGGTCCTGTGGCCCATCCAGCAGGGGCACAGGGAAGTTCTAATGCAGCCACCTACTTGAATGGGTCCAAGGGCCCAGGCCAAAGCAATGGAAGCAAATGACAACCATGAGCTAAGAACAATGTATGAGGATCTAGGGCCACAGGCAAGGATCAGTCCTTTCTTCAAAGTTCACATTAAGCCCCTGTGGTTTGGGGAGGATCAAAAGATGAAAAAGGAGCCAACCCAAAACTACCGTACCAGATTTCTCATTAACCTTGGTAAGATGGAAACATAGCAATGTTTTTTTTTATTACACACACACACACACTTTCCTAAAAGTTATTAAGCAATTAATATCCATTGATTATAGAAAACTCTGTTTGTAGAGTAGGAGCATTTTTCTAGGAGAGGGTTAATAATGCTTTCATTGGATTCTCAGAGGGGGATATGACCCTCAGTGGCTAAGAGTCACTCATGTAACACGACCCTCTTATTTTAGAGATGAAAATAGTACGGCCAGATGAATGAAGTAACCTGAACAAAGTCACATAGCTGGTCACTGACCAAGATACCACCCTTTTTTTTCTTTCTCCTGAAACAATAAGCAAGAGACCAAACCAAGTACACGGGTTGGTTTTGACATACATTCTGTTAATAAGTAGTTCCTTAAGATACCACATTTACCTTGTCAACTTTCATGGGTCAGTTTAAATAAAATGAAGTATGTTTTCTTCATTATCGATGTCACTGTGTTCCTGTGTATCAGGCAATGTTTGAAGCGCTCCATGTATTTATTCAATTAATCTTCACAATGCTAAATGACATACTATTATTATCCCCACTTACAGATGAGAAAACTAAAACACAGAGAGGATAAATCATTTGCTCAAGGCCACCTTGCTTTTAAGTGTCTGAATCGGGATTTGAATCAAGGTGGTCCAGTTCCTGAACTTACATCCTATGTTTTTTGGCAGGGGGGGAGAGTTATTTTAAAATTTGATGATTAATTTACAGAATGTAATGCATAGATCTTAAGTAAACAGTATGGGTTTGGATAAACATATCTACCTATGTAAGTCATAACCCCTATCAAGAAATTTCTATCCAATCCTGGACACCTGCTTCCACCAACCATTGTTCGTATTGCTATTACCATGGTCTGCCTGCTCTAGAACTTCACATAATGGAATTATACTTTATGTACATTTTTATGTCTGGCTTCCTTTTTGCTCAATGTAATATTTTTGAGATTCATGCATGTGCTTATGTATATCAGTCATTCACTCCTTTCTGTTACTTAACATTCCATTTATTTGTTTAACAAAGTTTGCTTATCAATTCTTCCCATTTGGGGGCTTATGAATAAAATTAGTACTTATGTTATTTTACAGGTCTTTTTGTAGATACATGTTTTTCTTTCTGTTGGGTAATAGCTATTGAGTCATAAGTGTATGTATGTTTAATTTTGTAATATACCGCTAAACAATTTTCTGAGATTTCTGGTCAGGATGGCAAAGTGGTTATACCATTTTATAACCCCTCTCCCGAACAATGAGTCAGGGTTCCAGTTATTTCACACCTTTGCCAGTATTTGGTGTTGTCAGTCTTTTTTATTTTCATCATGTATAGGCTGTGTAGTAGCACACTGAAGTTTTAATTTTCATTTCCCTAATGACTAATAATATTGAACATTTTTTCAAAAGCTTATCGGATTGGATACTTGTATATCTTTCTGAAGTCTGTTCAAGTGTTTTATAGAAGTAGCTTTTATTACTGATTTGTTTTATACGTTCAAGACACATGGCCTTTGTCAGATACATACAGAGAAATCAAATATTTTCTCCAGTCTATAGCGTGTCTGTTCATTTTCAAGTTCATCGGTCTTTTCTTCTGCAATATCCAATCTGTTGTTAAACCCCTCCAATAATTTCTTTTCTTAACAAATAGTTTTCAGATCTAGAATTTCCATTTGGTTCCTCTTTTATAGTTCCATGTCTTTTCTGAGATTTCTCTGAGATTATTCATTATGTTTTAAAGTCCTTGTATGCTAATTTCAACATCTCTGTCGTTTTGGCTCTGTTTCTAATGACCTGATTTTCCTTAGGTATGTGTGTCACATTTTCCTGCTTATCTGGTACTATTTGTTTAGATAAGGAACGCCAAGTTGTTAAAGAGTACAGATTTTGTTATCTTCCTTTAAAGAATATTGAATTTTGTTCTGGTAGGCAGTTTATTTAGTAGAGGATCAATTGTATCTTTTCCAGGTTTGTTTGGGGTTTTTTTTAGGGCAGTTTCAGAGCTTTCCTCACTCTAGGGCTAGAAGAGCTCTTCTCCTAAGTATTCAAGAAGCTGAGTACCTGAGCTGTTCAGCACGGTCTATCTACTCTGGCTGGTTGGAACTCTGATACCTCCCCACACTAGGCACCTTCTGGAATTTCCATTTATCCCACAGCCTTCCAATACCTGCTCTAGGCCAGGGCACGCCCTGCACCACTTCAGCTTAGTATTCAAGCAAGGGCTCAAGGAAACCCCTCTGTAGGTTTCTGGACTCTTCCCTGGAAGCTCCGTCATCCTCGGCACCCTGGCCCAAACTACAGCCAGCTACGCAGTTGACATGCGGCTTCTGTTTCCTTCACCCTGACTGCTGCTCTGGTTCCTTTCTTTTGTCGCAGTTTGGAAAGTGAAACCAGGGAGAAAACTGGGGTGAATTTGAAGTTTATCTTTTGGTTTCTCTTCTCTCAAAGATCACAGGCCTTTACTGTGTCCAATACCCCAACTTAGTGGTTCCACATACTCTTTCTAGTTTTGTAGTTCTTTATGGCAGAAGGGTAAGTCTGATACCCACCATTCTGACCAGAACCAAAGCTGGGCATCTTCACTCATACTGTTCCTTTGTTAGTTCAGATGGCTTAGGAGGTTCTTTTTGGTCTGGGCTTGTCCAGCTCTCCAGTTTTATCATAAGACTTGGACAGTTACTGCCCCCCACCCATCTCGCCCTCAATGCACATATGTACTCAAACAAGTATATACACACTCATGTTCCAAACAATGAACTATTTTCAATTCTTCAAAGATGCTAGCGCGCCCCCCCACCACCCCCACAGGCTGCACTCTTTACTGATACCACTCACATCACTCCTTCTAGTAGTATCTCTAGGCTCCTGCTTGTCTTTCTGGACAAGCTCACAGTTCATTTCCTTTGGTACTTCTGTCCTGCGCTCCCATCGCAGCCTGTGCTTTCCTCAATCAACGAAGTTATAAAACTTTATTATTGCTTCTTGCTGAAAATGAATTGTACTTTCCTGCTTGATTCTAAGTTCTGCCAGGACAAGCGTGGGGATCCTTTTTCATTATCATAAACATGAGTCACCTGCTGTACCACATGTAAAAATGCCAATTAAAGACTGAGACTACTAAAAATACTAGCTAAACCTGCTCTTATGACACCCAGAGGGAATGTACTGGAAGATCCTTAACGATTAATACTCTGTCTACACAGACCTCGCTTATGTTGCTTTGGGTGTCCTCAATCGCCCTCCAACTATATGGCCTCCAAGGCAGATGTTCTCATTTCATTCATTCACTTCCCTCTCCTCGCCATGCCCTGTTGCCTTTGGTAACTAAATTATATGTATTTTTGCTGCTGGGTAATTACTCAAGCCATCACAAACCTCATATCTCAAAGAACATATTTCATCACATTCTCACAAGACATATTCTCTGAAAAATACATAAGCAAACTTGTAACTCCTAAACCCTCTACAGGTATTTTTATGATCATGGCAAGAACTACGTACAGTAAAATTGCATTCTTATAATGTGCCTATGAGCTCAGGAGTGAAATTATAGGTACGATTCTTCTAACCATAGTAGGCTGAGAAGAGAATTCAAACTGTGTGACTTCCTTAATTAACATAGTGGCTAGTGCCAAAAAATGTAGAGTATAAGACACTGGAGTTACATAAGCTAAAAGCGTAAGTAACCAGTAGATGGGATCATGAGGTTGCAATGATACCTTTTTGTTTTGTTTCAAATTGACAGATGTACATAGATTTCTCAACAGTAATTCAGTTTGAAAGGGAGTTCAAAATACATACATGCAACTTCCTACTACCGGTGATGTTAACTTCTACCCATGAAAGTCCCTAAGTGAAATGTTTAAGCAAAGTAAAAAAAAAACAACAAAAAACAAAACAAAACACTTTCCTAAAAAGAGAAATAGGATGACTTAAAAGCAATGAAATGTTGTACTAAACAACCTTTTAAGGGCCTTCCAATTTTTAAGATTTAAGAAGTCACTGATTTGTATTTTCTTCATTGCAAGAAACTCAAAATTTACCCTCCTCCATGGATTTAGGGTTAAGACACTAAATAATTCAAGCAGACATACCCATTTTCACATAATATAACACCTAAGTGGGGTGAAGAGTGGGGGTGAGGGCGGGGTGAACAGAAAGGTTACCCAAAATAAATACAGGAAGTTACAACAGGGAAATAAATACAGTTAAATGTGAAACTTTTCAAACTATAGACAGTAGCTAGTATAAATTGTGGGCACTTTATAACTTATATATTTTTTCTTTTGAGCCTCTAGTTAATGGACCTGTCATAACTTCAGAAAGAAAAACTACATATAGTATCTATAGACATATTAAGTAAGAGTCCTAGTGATTTAAAGGGAAATAAGATGAAACAACTAAAATTATGAAGCCATTTCTTACCATTGATGTCACCACCAAGGCTGGAGAAAACCCCATTGTGAGATAGAAAAAGAGCTCAACCACCTTATACCTGCAGGACGGAAATGCAGTTAATTTAAAGTATCCATTCCTACAACACTTAGACCATTTCCATACCAGTTTTTCCTTTTTACTTTTGGGGGGGCGGGGAAAAAAGTAAACTCAACTCTTCCCATGAAATGTATTTTCCCAGAAGGAGACCATCAGGCTAACTGAAACTGTAGCTGAGTAACAATGAACTAGC
The DNA here is from genome assembly GCF_004115265.2 of Rhinolophus ferrumequinum. Classification (NCBI taxonomy): domain Eukaryota; kingdom Metazoa; phylum Chordata; class Mammalia; order Chiroptera; family Rhinolophidae; genus Rhinolophus; species Rhinolophus ferrumequinum. The sequence goes on along the minus strand of NC_046304.1, from coordinate 29,621,087 downwards.
ATTTCTTTTAGGATTGAAAAGGCATCAGACTCCACACACTATCTGCACAATGCTTTCTGCCCCAAGTCGTTACTGTGAATCCAATCCATCACGCATTTCCCCATCCAATCCCCGAGTGTTGGTCTGCATTACCACTCCCGTATACTGCTGTACGGCACTGAAATTATGATGATGGGCGGGCATGCAACTTAGTTGATCAGTGGCAAAGGGAACAACCCTAAAGAACCAAGAGCAAGCATTTCTGCTTGTCTCTATTTTGCTCGTGTACAAAAAACACTCCAATTTGTATGGCTAAAGTGTCTGAAACATTAAGAAACACACTGTGCTGAAATTCAACTTACATTCTGCCTGATGAAACTAGACCCTAAATTCCTCAAAGGCAGAAGCCAAATTTTATTTATGTTTGGATCCGTAGAGCCTAGAACAGTACCTGGCACCATTCAGGTACTCCTTAGTATCTGCCAAACCAAACAGCCACGGGTGACCCTCATCTCATTCTTAGTGTTTCATACTCAATGTCCACCATGAAGTAATCCTATCAGGGAACTGGGGGAGAATGGGTTGCAGGTCTGGTTTACATTAGAAGCCCTGGAAGAGGGGAAAAGACAGTTGTCTTACTTTACTTCCTATTTTATCCAAGGATATAAATTAGGGGTTTGAATCCAAGAAGCAAACGGTTTCCTTGGATTTATACAAGTATATACTGCATAATGCCAAACAGAATTGCTAATTATGGTGAAAAATACATGTAAGTGAATTTCAAAGTCGGAGACGAGTTAGCAAGTTAACTACCACTTTCTTCTGAAAAGGGAAAACAATTTAATGCTTTGTGGTAAACAGGAATTATGTTCAACTCTGTGAGCCGTTCTGCCAACCACAATAGATAAAGAATTTAATAAGCTGTATCCAATGACAATGATTTCCTGGTTGTGAGTTTCTCACATTCAGCCATGTGGAATAATGAAGAGAGCCATGGGATAGCAACTGGGACACTTCGGTCCTAATTCCAGAGGAGTCACACATTTGATGCATGTCCTCATTTTTTAAGCATGAAGCTGGAACAGATGACTTTGACGGTCTCCTCCAGAGCTACGATGCTAAATTTCAATAAGCTTTCCTTTTGATAGTTGAATATAACACTTAGGACTGTGAGCTGTGGATAATGGGTTAAAAAATTGTGCCCCATGGTTGGGATATAAAGAGTTGAGATGCCTTGCAAACATCCCCTTTCTCAGGGAATCCTGTTTGGAACATCGTCGACGTTCCTATCTAGGCAAGTGTTGTACCAGGCACTTAATACCTATCATCTTCCGTCTTCATAGGATTCTTGAAAAGCAGTTACTTTTCTCACATGGTAACTCTAAATCACAGAGGATAAGGCTAGTTTCTGATAAGGCCCACCTGCCTGAGGATGGGAGTGAGGTGCAACTAACTCTAAAATGACAGTCCCCCTTGTCCCTCAAGGACATCATACCACAAGTGCCATTCATTTTTTCCCCGCGGCACCCTGCCCGCCAGTAATGAATACCCAAATGGTTCTGAAGGTTTGTCTAAAACGATACATACTCTATTTATGTATTTCTACTATTTTGAAGTGCAAAGAAATTGAAGTAAATTGTGATGGAGATAAAATTTAGTCTATAGTATAAAACTATCAAATGTAAATTATTTTCTCTTACTTTTCATGGTAGAGAAATACATAAATGGTTCCTCCAGCTGCCATGAGCCAGATAAACCAACGCATATGAGATGCCAGGGGTCCAAGTTCACGGAGATTTAACCTAAAAATGTAAACATGACAACAAAAAACAGACGTGATAAATGAAGAGAATTCACAGAGCTCGTGTTTTCTTCTAGTTTTCTAAAGGTATTTGGGTGATATTAATAACTCAGAAATAAAATTGTCAGCCGACCTTTAAGACTTAGACTTAGTCCCAACGTGGTTTAAAAACAGAACCAGCTAAAAGGAGGTATGTAGAAGTGAGTCCCAGCACACCATAATGCCCGACTTTCCTTATTAGGCAGACGCTGGAAAGGCTGCTTGCCTTCCTATTTCTGACAATGTATTGGGAGTAGATTACTTACAAAGCTTAAAGGGGACCCTGAACAAAATCCTGAAATGAGATCACATAACCACAGCAGAGACCTAATACACAGATCAAGTGTTTCCATTATCAATCTCTCTGCCAAGAGAGAACAGGAGAAGAATTAGCCCAACATATATTATAGATAGAAGACATTTTGTTAGAATTTAACCATGGACTCTTGTGAAGCCTGCAGTTTAAAATGCTGCAAATATATTTGTACGAATGTCATATTAAGCAGGAAGAAAAAAAACAAATGTTCTGATTGGCTATTACTATAAAAGTCATATTTCTGACTGGAAAAAGTTCCACCTGCATATCAAAGGTAACATGTGAACACATTGTTTACTGTAAATATGATTCCTCAGCCTACATTTAAAATTTGTACTGACTAATTTTAAATTGAGGTATACTTCACAAAAGCTTTTAAGTGTCCTCCCTCAAATATGATGTGACCTATAATTTAGTAACAGGTGCTGGAGAGAGACAGCACTTCCTTTTCATTCCAATAGATAACTAGGTTTCTTCTGCGTGTTGCATGCTGCATTAGTCAGAATACAGAGGCCTGCTGTTTTTAGTGACCATAGCAGTTGTTTAACACCGGACCACATCTTAACAGGAAAAACTAATGTTTCTTTAATTACAACTTTCAAAGTAGTGACAGATTCTATCTGATCAGTACCAAAAGGCTAAAAAGATCAGGGAAATTGAGCGGAATACTAGATATTTTAAATAGCTAACGGATTTGGCTCGTTCTCTTACTTATATGGCTAAAAAAATGAGAAAGGCACTTCATATATAGTAGCTACTGTGCCATGATCTAAAGACAAACAGTATAAATTTCAAAAGTGAGCTTGTTTTCCTCATACATATTTATAGCCTTTCCACTTAAACTATTAGATGACCAAGTATTCTGAACAGCAGCAGATGTGTATAGAAAGAATATGGAAGACAAGTGTAATGTATTTCAGAAGGAGCATGCTTCTTACACACAAGCTCATAACACTTCTCTTAAACAGTCCAGTGCCAGATATATATATTCTTCACAGCAGCAATCTGATCCAAGTAAATCAAAATGGCAAAAAAGAAAGCGTGCATGTATGTGTGCTGGGGAGAAAGGGGTTGGGTATGTGCATAGGGGCTGAGGACAGAGACGGGAAGAAGGGAAGAAAGGAGTGAGGAATTCTATCAAAAAAATCACAATCTTCAAAAATAGAAAGACTATAGCTTACCATGGAGCGTAAGAAGCAGCAATGAAGAAATAGATAACCATTCTGTCACACATGTGGAAACAATGCTCCACTGTCCTAATGGGGGAAAAAGCCAAGTTAAACAAAGTTTACAGAAAATACAACCATGAGTAGAAGCTTTGTATTATTTTTAAGATTGCATATACAATAGATTCTCACCATAGGAGATACAGGGACAGAACCCCACAATAACCAGGAACTCTGATGTGGTTAAAATAAACTAACACACAAAAATCTGTCTTTTCTGGTGTTTTCCATTCATTTTAAATTCTATCTAACAGAAAAATGGAATTCTTTGAGGGCCGATCAGCCCTCTACCCCTACCATAGTGTAGTGATGTTTGGTAAACACTCCCTGAAGTCACAGTTTTCACGTCTTTTTAGAATGTCTCTAGAGAAGCTTTTACTTCAAGTATCTTAGTGCAGACAATAAGTTGTAATAAAGGAAATTCAGAAACTAATTTAGAAACAGCAATAAGAAAAACAAAAATAGGTAAATAAAAAGGTGCATTTGCTACAAGAGGGCAGCCACCTGGATTTCTAAGCAAGTTCCCCCTTCCAAAACTGGAAAGTCAGCAAGTGTAGAAAGATCTGGCCCACTGGGGTGTATTCACACAATGGATGAGCTAGAATCCACCCTTTACTGAGGTAAACTGAAAAGCAGGAATGCATTGCATTGTCTTGACTCCATTTTCAGGAGCCATGATTTGGTGCAGCAGTCGTGTTTTGCCTCACCCCACACACGATGTTCAACAGAAGCAGGCTTAGGATATCTCAGTCACGTTAGCGTGAGGCACACGTTAGTGAAGAAATGAATATAACTTAGGTCACAGGTCTAAAACAGTAAACACTAGATTAATGCTTCTCAAACTTGACTGCGTAGCAGAATCGCTTGAGGGAGCTAATAAAATGTAGCCATGGACTCCAGTCTAGAAGATTCTAATTTAAAAGGGATAGAGGATGGGGTGGAGGAGAGTTGTTGTTTTTTTGTTGTTTTTTTTAAACTCCTCGGATGACTGATCCCCAGCCAGGTTTGGGCCTTTGTATTCTGCTTTCAAAATTGGTACACACTATTATAGCAGGTAAGGTCAGACCTGCAATTTTACTCAAGACCTGCCACACACGTCTCTGACCCTCACTTTCCTCCAGGTAAAACAGAAATCATAACATCTCTATCACAGAGTATGTGTGAGCATTAAATGAGATAATGTAGCTATGTGTTTAGCACAACACCCAGCACACATAGTAGGTACTCAATCCATGCTAATCCCCTTCCCCCATCCCCTTCCTTCTTTTACCTAAATTAAGGCTATACTTGGATATTTAAAATAAATTAAGGCAGAGCAAAAATCCACACTCAGCTTATGAGTCTAGCAGTGCTATTTCAAGGTTCAAGAGTCTGGTTTCTGTTACACCTACTTCCCCAGCCCCTGGCAGGGAGGCCTTGGATACTGAAGGAGGCACCTACAACTCTATTGATTCAGAAATCTGGGCATCAAAGCCAAGTCAGCTGAGGCGACCACAGTGTTGGATTGTGCCCAGAAGATAATGAAGTGCACTGGCCTCTGGCTCTGTGACGGTATGTCCAGAGGAATCAGGACAGGTGCTCTGAGGCTCTCTGGTGAGTGTGTCTCAGAGCTCCCATGTGAGTCAGTGCTGTGGTTTTATTTTAAGCCCAGGGAATTGTCACCTTAGAGGCAAAGGTAGCAAACTGCATACCGCAAGCAATACTGTGAAGGGTGGGGTGAAGAAGCCTGAGGACTAGGAGTCAGTCATCCTGGGATGATCAGATCCTGTGGGTACCACCGACTCACGCAAGTCAGGCCCCTGCTCTGAGCAGGTTTCCTCAGGTGAAAATTAAGAGGTTTGGAGTAGAGGTTACGGATCCATCCAGCTCTAAAACTCTCTAATTCCACATATGAGGAAACTGGTATCTCCTGAACCCCAAATCCTGCTCTCAAATAAAGCATGTCTTTCTAATATTAGATGGTTTGAATAATTTGGGATGCTGGTTTGGACACTCTGTACAACCAAAAGGTATATTCTAGTATTATTTTAAGTCTCTCTACGTCTGCTTGGAATCTTCCTTTTTTGATAAAAATGTTGCCCTTTGGGTTGTGCAAAACCTTCATAAGCAACTAAGTGGTGTGCTGCTCTCCCTGTATCCCCCCAAATTAATCCTTGCCTCAGAGAAGGAATGTTTTTATGTTCTTCTCATTGGGAGGCTAGGGGCCATAGTATTGTTTGGAAAGTGCCTGACAGCTAAGCATAGCAAAATACGAGAATTTTGTTGGAATAGAGACTCAGGACCTAATTAATTCTGAAAGCTGAATGTTGCAAATGGTAAACCCAACCTATAGTTATATACCGCCTTACATCTCACAGTCCTAGTCTTTTGGAAAGTGAAATTTCCCAATCACTTTCACATGTATTATCTCATTCACCTATCACAATAACCCTGTGAGTCAGGCATTACTACCCTCCTTTTGTGATGAAGAAACTGGGACACCATGAGGTGACTTATGCAAGGCTGTGGTAGGGCTGGGACTCGAAGCCAAGTGCTGCCTCCGAGTTCAGAGTACTCTGTCACTACCCCACAGCTGCCACACTCTTACAGTATGGCTTGATGACACTGGCAAATAGGTCTCAGGATTTTAAGTTGGAAGTCCTGGGGAAGCAGTGTGGTTTCGTTTGTGGTTCCTGAGCAAAGGCCGGCTCTCTTTTGGGACAGATGGAGTAAATGTGCCAGGGGCCTGAGAGAAGTAGATTAGACAGATCCAGCCTTCAGAAAATAGTTTTAGGCTAGAGGTATCAATCAGGAAGATGACAGCACAATACAGGGCAGATACTCTAGGCAGAGGGGAGGTTACCCTGATGGACTGGAGAACAGAATTCTTGGGGATAATCATGCTTCAGAACAATCTTCATAGGGTTCTCAAACTCTTTCTGTCCACTCCACAGAAAGTTTCCTAAATAATGGATAGCATGATAGCCTACAAGGCAGGAAAATGTCTACTTTCTTGCTTCATTTGAGCAAAACATGTCAGTATGGGACGCTAACCTGAGTCAACTATTGTGATCTGTTGAAATAGCGTGCAATGCGCCATACCTCAAGTGGCTCTTTTTCCATGATACGATGTGAAATACTGTGGAAACGATGAAGAGGGCACAGAGGCCCATTCCATAAATCCATGCTGTTATCTTTTCCCAGCAGTCATCAGACAGCCGGTGGAGGAGGGCACTGCCCACGATGGCTGGAACAATGAGGAACTGAGGGAAAGGGAAAGAAAAGTAAATATCCTGGCTTTTACTGAATTGAGGCCTCTGTTAAAAACACATAGGTTTACCAAGGACAACTTTAGAAAGATCACTTTAAAACAAACATTTGCCTTTCCTGAATAATCGTAGTAACAGCCAGGTGAATTTGTCAGTTGTACTGGGAACAGGTACTGCTGTTCAGGCCTCAGGGATTGTGCCCACCAATGGGTACACACAGTAAAGGAGGCCACTGATGTTCTTTATCCTAATTTCATTAAACAAGAACACATTTCATCCTATTTTCTAATGTGACTTAGAGTAGGACTTAATATCAAATACCAAACATATACCCAGATTTTCAAATATCCTTTCCTGTTTCTCCTGTGAGCTACTGAAATTCCAATATTTCAGCAAAGGATAATGGATGAGTCAAGTCAATTAAATTTTATAATGTACACGGCACACACACAAAAACAGTTGTCCAAGTCATATGTCCTGACTTTTAGTCCGGATGTGTACATTATGTCAACTTGGGAGCTAGTGCAGAGTGAAGGCGTTTTTCGGTTGTTTCATTTCTTTAATAGCACCTTTCACATAAGCAAGGGTAATTCATTCCCACCTATTCAATAATTTGAGAGACTAGAATCTTAGAATTTTGCTTTCTGCACCATATTTTACTTCATATGGACACAAATTGCAATGTCTGTCATATGAGTATGACTATGACTAGTGAACATTTTTTAAAGTGTTTACTTTTTGGAAAAGTTTTAGGTTCACAGTAAAATTGAGGGGCAGTAAATATTTTATAATAACAGACATCCTAAAGAGAAATAAACTACTTTGTTAGACATTAGAATAAGCATACATGGCAAAGAACACAAACTTTAGCAATCTTATCTTTTTCTCCCCCAACACCTACTTTTGCCCTCTTAGAACAGAATATTAAATCCTCTAGATAAAACGAGCATTGAATTTTCAAATGCCTAAGTTTTCATTGACCTGGACGAAAGGAGAAAATGAAGAAAAATAAAGTAAGTTTTTCATAAAACAGAATTTAATTAATTTATTTTGAGATTATGTCCTTTCTACCTTTTTCATGTTAAAATATCCTCTCTTTAATGAGATGATCAAGATAGAAGTTTTTTGTTTTGTCTGTGTTAGTAATTGTACTGCTCTGTGACATTCAAAAATCAGGAATACAGTTTAATAAGATGACATTTTCTTTACTAAAAAATTAACATGGAGGTTTTGACAGTTTTTCCTTAACGTTGTTTGATACAAGTATTCCTTAATTTGTGAAATATCCAAAAGAGATAAAATAAGGAATTAAGGGATTATTCAGGTCCATCTCCAGTAAATAATATTCCTAAAGCTTGCATGTCAATAGTTCAATATTTGGCTAAGTAACACCTCATTGATTGCTTTTATTGGTCAGCACTATGGAAACTAACGAGGCACTCTATCTGTAACTTTCATCAGTGTTTTGCAGTTGGTAAATGGAGAAAATAATGGATGTATATTGGAGCACTGAGTGAAGAAGGAACAGGCCATATAAACTGTTCTTCAAACTTTTATATTCCTTATGTTCTAATCCTGCCTTAGACTTAAACACACACACACACATTTTTCTTACAGGTCTGTGGACAATTACCTTCAGAAGTAATTTTACTTTTAGATCTGTGAAATTCATCTAACATTTAGTCAAGAATAAAAGATGGATACCCTGGCAGGTATAGGAGATAATCAAATTAGGCCATGCATTCTTTAAAACCAAATTTGGACTCTATAAACACTTTTACCCACTAGTGCTGTGAAGCTCATTTCACATAAGCGTGTCAGTAAGACAAAGACAGGGGTCAGCTCAAGTCTAGAGAATTCCACTAAATCCTTCCTGTCCCCAGAATTGAAGCCATAGGTCCAGGGAGGCTGCCCACTGGAGATGCTACTCTAAATTGCACTATTGAAGCCCTTTTATGGAATCCAGGACAGGCATGATAGGTACTAATTTTTTCCTAAAGAAAAAGAATTTACCAAGATTCTAGCATATTACTTCTTTAAATAAAAACCTTTTTAGCATCTAAGGAAAAAGGACATTCAGTGATAAATTAGGATAATGTTTCAGTATTACCAAGTGATATCTGGATCCCACTATTACAATACCTAAAACAGATGCTTTATAAAGTTTGATTTATGCTACTCAAAGTGACCAAATGGCATTGTTCTATTAGATTATATAGGAATCCACTGAAAAGTGGGTTATTTGGAAACATGTTTCCTTTACAAAAAACACTGTGACTATTCTTTGAGGGAAAGGTTTAAAGAAATGAAAATGCACAACTTGAATCCAAGCAAATTTTTATTCTAATGACATATGTATGTAGCCTGCATATTGTACTAACACTGTCTGCAATAATTAAATTAGCCTGTTTTAAATACTCTTCACTAAAGGAGTAAATTGGTCTCCCTTTCTATTATTTTCACACTATATACCAGCCACCATTTTTCCATCAAAAGTCTCACTAAATACAGCTTTGAAAGCGAATAATGAAATCACAGAAAAAGGGAAATTTATAAAGACACAAGAAAATGTCCATTATATGACATTAATAGGAAAACTATGAAAATACATACATATTGACAAACACCACACACGAAATGAAGAAATGCACCAAAGTGTTCATTTGTTTCTAGGTAGCTTTGTTTTTCTTATACATTTTTCACTATTTTCTAAGTTTCGTACAATGAGCATGTTTTGTTTTTATAAAAAAAGAAAGAGATAAACTAAGAACCTAAGGATGAAATCAGCCTTTGCTTCAACAATATGGAATAACATCTGCTCGGAGAAGCGGTGGTCATCGTGGGGGTGGGGAGAAGTGACTACCTAGCACAGATCACTTAGTAATAAAAAGCACCTTTCCCAACAAATTGTGAACCCTCCTTGCCAAACGAACACAGCTATCTTTTTTTTTTTTCTTCCATGGCTAATTTTTTTTTTTTAATTTATTGGGGTGACAATTGTTAGTAAAATTACATAGATTTCAGGTGTGCAATTCTGTATCACATCATCCATAAATCACATTGTGTGTTCACCACCCAGAGTCAGCTCCCCTTCCATCACCATACATTTGATCCCCCTCACCCTCATCCCCCACCCCCCAACCCCTTTACCTTCTGGTAACCACCAAATTACGTTCCCCAGATTAATTTTCAAGCCCGTGGCCATCCTATGGTCACCGATTGCCCTCCAATCCCCTCACCCTTAATGGAGTATTATGCAGCCATAAAGAAGAAAGAAATCTTACCATTTGCAACAACAGGGATGGATCTAGCGAACACAGCTATCTTTAAAAGGCAATTCACATCATTCCAGGGGTGACTGTCTTCATAAACAGTTATCTTTGGTTTTCCTGTAACTAGGCTAGTTACTCTTATTATCCTTTTGAAGATGTTGTCAGAGAAAGCAAATCCAGGATGGACAGAGTGGACGGCAGGTCAGAGCGCTCAGTGTGGGACATGCTCACACAGGTTCTGGTGACATGACCCAGCTCTGATACCCTCCTAGGTAAGGTCATAGGGATGGCTAAATCCAACTAACTGAGGGTACTACAGATAATTGCCCCTTTTTCCCAGCAAAGCCTTTTGAGAAGGATGGAAGAGGCAGAAAACGCATACTCACTGCATGTGTGTAACAGTTAGCAGCATGTTCATAACAAGTTGGTTTGTAGCGGCCATTGGCTGGGGCCCGGTGGTTCATGAACCTTTAGAAACAAAAAGACATCACGTGAGAACAGCTCAGAGCGTGTGAAGAACAGTGGGGAAAGCTGCCACTGGTTGTTGGGTCTATTCCAAATGGAGAGGCAACCGCTGGAAACATCTAGTTACAGGAACAGAATCAAAGCCACTAAGCAGGTGTAAACTGAGACCACAGCAATAATACTAAAGCAAATGCCCTCGTTTATTGGATTAAGTAGTCATTCAGTTTATTCAAAAGAAAAACCTATCAACACAAAGCAAACAAACCAAATCTACCCCGTTCGACTGGTACCCGCCCCACACACACTAAAATAAAAATAAAAGGCACAACCAAATCTTAGCTCTTAACAGAAAACAAATCAAGGAAATTTTTCTAAACTTTACACATTCCAGTAACTGCCATTAAATGAAAGGGGATACAATGCGTTTGAAAGGTTTTTATTTTCTCTTTCAAAACGTATAAAGCTTTATATGTGTAGATCTTTAAACCCTACATCCCATGATTAGTCGGCCTGTCCAACCAGTCTTCCCTACATTGCATTGTCTGTTCTAGCACCAGACAGCTTAAATAAATGATGCCTGGCTACCTCTAGGCCACCTACATCAGAGGTACATTTTCACATGCCTTCTTCGTGAATGCAGAGTTGGCTTCAAAATCCAAATATATGACAAGTACCTAATACTTTGGCTATAAAATTCATAGATACAGACAAATGCGTGTATGTATCTAAATATCATAATCTGTGACACACATAGACACATACCCACATTCCACACTTCTCTTCAGGCTAACTCTGTGACAAATAGCAACACAGTGAAAAGCACAAACACCAGGAGACACGGAGGGACGAACAGCATTCTTACATTTCAGTGTGTAGGTAAGAATCCCTCAAACCCCACCCATACTTGTGCCACGTGTCAGGAGGCATTCTGGTTTAGTCTGTCTGTTCTCTGGAAAAGAGGTGATGTAAACTCAGGGATATAAAAAAGCAGCTGCCTGAAAGAAACAGATGCAGAGAAGCAAACGGAGGTCAAAGGGCCCCAGTAGTATTCAGGTGTCAGAGGCCCCACTGCATTCCTGTGCTTGGAGCCTGCAAGATGTCAACAGGTTTTGCACAATAAATTATCCTTAGCTTGAGCTAGCTTGGGAGGATGGGGGGGATTTGGTTATCTGCCACTAAGGAGTCCTGACTAGTCACACCTTATTAACACAGTGAAAAATGGTACCAGATTGAACCAAATGGCAAAGCCAGGTGGCTGAGAAATGGCTAAAGCACACGGTCAAGCCATTCTACACAGTGCCCAGTGTATGAACAAAAGAACAGCACTTTCTCCCTGAAACAAGAAGGAGCCTGGAATCCTTAGATCAAATAAAAATAAAATGGCAGTCCTGTTCAGTCAATGTAGAGTGCAAGTGGAAAATCTACTGGAGAAGGAATTTAGGACAGTCAAGTTATTTCACTTGGACCACCAAAGGGTTTAGCTCTCTAACTAGTGTGTAAATATATGCTGATTGAACGGAATTCACCAGATACTAGCTTGAAAACTGCTTACGAGGAATGTGCAGTTAACAGTTTCAGAATTTACCTAAGCTATTCTCACACATAGATGAATTTTTTCTCCCCTAATAATCCTTTAAATAATTTTACTAATTTCCTGAGGGACGAGAGTGTTGCTATACAGCTCTTATTAGTAAAAAGGAAAATAATTAACACTCTTGGGAAGAATGCTTTAAAAGTGTCCCAAACATTCAAGGACCTACCACATCACTACTCAGAGACAGAACAACAGCGCTATAAGTAGGGTACCCTATTAGGAATTCTAAAGGGTAAAGACGAGGCTACAAGATGGTAGAGGGCAGATTAAAATTGAGAGTGCTTTGTAGGGTGCATTAGGTAGGGTTGTCTACCCACCACCCGGCTGCAGACTAAAATAGCAATTTATATCTCTGGCAGCCCAATCTAAAAATAGTTAGACCATTACACAGCAACAGGGATACACTTTCACATTTTCTCCTAAAAGCAAAGAAGGGTGTTTGTCACCCTGCCCACCTGGAATCACTCAGGTTAAAAATAAACTCAGAAGTGGTAGAGAAAAATATCCCGTCCGTGTGAGTTAAGGTAGTCTCTGCTAAGGACAGAGCCAAAAGATAAAGGCAAGGAAGAGCAACCATGCTAGGAGCAGATCCCTGCCTGGGGCTCACGGGGACAGACAGCATAACTTTTCTGCCAGGAAATGGACAATGCAAGTTTTCCATTTCTCCCTGATCTGCGATGAAGCCTTCCACAGCCACTCCTGAAGAAATCATTCCTAAGACCTAAATGGAAAAGGAGGTATAAAATGCAAATCAACTCCCACACGGAGCCTATTCTCTTGCCCCAGGAAAGAATGAGGAAGGTTCTCAAGTGTTACATAAAACAGCACCCATTTATGGAACACACTTCTGTTTAAGGCGGAGTAACTCTAGTGGTTATTACCACTACAAAAGGTGATTTAGTCCTGGCTATAAGAACCACACTTCACAAAGCCATTATGTAGGCAGGGTTTGTTCACTCACTTCCTCACTTTCAACACTCTCTCTTGCTTCCCCCTTGCCCAGTGTCCGTATGCCCACCCTGGCGCCTGGGCCCCCCCATGACAGAATTTCAAAACTATGGAAAGAGCAGATAGGGACCCAGCAACACTCCTTAGCACACTTTAAATTTAGCCCAAAGCACTGTGCCTTCTGAAAGTAGATCTGCACCCCCCCAGCAGATAGATCTCAGAGGCCTGAGATCAAATCCCAATTGTTCTCGATTCCTACGTGCTCCTTATTTATTCGCCAAGTGCAAGCACTGCCAACATTCCCTTCAAAATATATTCCACATCAGTCCGCCTCTCCACGGTTCCACAGGTCCTCCCTTCAATCAAGACATGGACATCCTTGGTCTACAAAAATACCAATTCTCTTAACTGGTCTCCCTGCTTGTCCCCACACAGACTCTTTATCCAGCAGCTGCAATGGTCTATTAAAATCAGATCGCGTCGTCACACACCCCCAACTCCAATTTAAAGCCTGCCTTGGGCTTCTCAACGGGGCCCAGAAGCCCTAAGTGGTCTGGCCCTCACTACTTCTCCGGCATCAGACTCCTACCTTCCTCACTTTCCATCCTCCAGCGACACCACCTCCTTTCTGCCCCTCAAATCACGGAGCTCTTGTCTGCTTTGGTACATTTGCATTTGCTGTTGATTTCCGCCTAGAACATTCTTCTCCAGAATGCTCAGCTCTCCTCACCCATCCAGCTCAGCCTAAAGGTCACTCCCTCAGGTTTTCCTCGCCGTCCTACCTATAATTCCACTTCGGCCCTCTCCCCCCACCACAGCCCTCTCACACTGAGTAAGAATCTAATTTTTTACATGTTTCATTCCCCGCCCCCCACTGTAATGTGAATTCCATGAAGGCCACCTTGCCTACCATTTCCTTTCGAATCCCAAACACAATGCTCAGCTTACTGCGGGCGCTTAACAAGTAGGTGCTGAATGAATAAACAGAAAGACGGACATGTGCCTGCTGCTGAACTGTTTTCTCTTCACAGAGATATCCCACCACTAACTGGTTTTACTGGGGGTTCAGTAGGTTCTGTACGTAACAAAGAGAAACAGACGGCCTTAAAGCCAAAAGAACTCTGCATTTCGTGAAAAGAAAATTCTTAAAAGGCCCAAGCCATGGACATTCCAATGGCTTCTTCAACATCACTTGATGGGGCAACATACGCCGACCCCTGTGCTCAGTAAATTAGTTCCCCTTTATGAATGATCATAATGTATCACCATTGCCAGAGGTGGTGATAGGGGCGGGGGACATTTAATGATTAAAGAAGGGAGAAAGCCTACAGAAGACAGCCCCATGCCTATGATTCAGTACTCTGAGCACACGTTAAAACTAAGAAAAAAGGCAGCCCTGGAAGACTTCCTAAGGCTTTAGAAGAAGATGCTTTACCTCATCTTCAATTCGAAGCTAACCAGTGGTTATGAGGCTGGGGCTGAGGCAAAACGCATCCTTTCCCTTGGCTTTTCAGTTTCAAGGCTGGAGAAATGTGTATGCACCAGCAGAATATAGCAGAAGCTCTGTGGGTCCCAGGCCTCTATGCTGGACACACAGATGTTGCAGTGTGGGCATGGAGACGGAATGAGCTGAACTGGCAGCATGGGTGATGAAAGGGACAAGAAACCGAACCCTTGGATCTGCTCTTTCCTAGTGAGTATGGCAAGTTCACTTTTATCCTCAAACCCTATTTGTTCTTCTGGTAAATAGGTATAAAATTTGTCTTCCAGGGGTATAGCTGAGGATGTGATGAGTAATATACAAATACCCCGCCATCGCCTGGCACAGGTTGGCCGTCCATGAATGTTAGCAGTGATACTATTCAGTCAGAGAGGGTGTGAAAGGAAGAGAATGACTGGGGGTGTGGGGCTCATATGTGGAAGGGAGAAGGCAAAAATGCTAAAATACGCTGTGTCCCAGCGGAATTTCTCAGCGCCTAAGCTTTCTGAGAAGCCAGGCACGCATAAAGCACCCACTTAGGACAGCAGCCTAAGTTGCCTTACAGCTTTCCTCCACCGAAGTGGCAGAACTCTGGAAGTTGATCCGAAGCCACAGTGACCGCCAAGTTTCCATTATGAACAAACCAGTTCAGGTTTTCTTGTAATTTAGGCAGAGCCACAAACTATGGCCTAATGAAATGTTTTCACTGCAATCAAATGCTCTTCAACTGCTAAATCTACCAGAAAGAGCTCATGCGTTCAAAGACAGTGTGTTCCTCCCTTCCGATTCTCTGTAATTTACCTACCTGTAACTAGCATGAAGCCTCAAAAGATATATAATGAACACACCTTTACGAGGTGCTGCTCTCAACATTCTAATGTGTGGACCACAAAAACCAGGACATTTTTGGCTATGTTATTTTTTGTTGTCAGGCTTTATTTCCGAGCTCAAAATGACCCTTAGAAATCTCTTTCCAATCTAGCCTATGATACAAAAACAAGAAACTATGGGATCAGTCAGTCTTCAGGGAAGGTCTAGATGTCATCCAGAAACTAATTGGTAAATAGCCATTGGTATTGTGCAGCCACTGAGAAAATTACAAAGTCTATGCCACACCAAAAGAAAATGCCTTTATTTTTTGTTTTTAAACAAATGCAGTGGAGCACAAAACGACATTACAACTGTGATTGATAAGGGTCCAGCAAAAACAAGATAGTTCAATTAGCTGAGATTGTAGGATCCTAAATGAAGTGGGGTTTTTTTTTTTGTTTGTTTTTTACATTTCTCTTAACACTGTTTTAATGTTTGTGCAACCAACGGTAAAATGGGCTTTTTTTTTTTCCTTTCTAGAGAAGAATTCAAAGTCTAGGAAAGAAATACAAACTCTTAATCAAATAAGGAAGGGTAATTTCACAGAATATTGCCACTGTTCTCTGAAAACAGGAAGAGCACAAAGGTGCAGAAGTAAAACCAAATCATAAAAGCCACATGCACAGGGCTTTGCCAGTCGTGCCTGAAGCATGTTACATTCTCCCTTAAAGCCCCCCCAGTCTTCATTCCTGACTTCTAAAGCCAGAACATCATGGTTTCTTTTTGTCTTTAGAAGCACTGATATGACGTTCCGTTCCCTCGGGAGGAACAGTGCCAGTCATTCAACACCCCGAGTGATGAGCAATATTCAGATGTTAATCCAAGTCTTAAAACTGATCGCCCTTCTGATGGCACAGACCACCACAACTCTTCCTATGCATTTTTGACTCCTTTAGCCTTTGGGACTGGGGCAGGAATGAAATAAGCATAATAGGTGAGTGGGCATGGAGGGATTAGGGAATTGGAAAGAAAAAAAATGCACTTTAAGTTTCTGAAACAAAAGACAGTGCCTAAAAACTCAACAATAACCTCCTTGGAAGACTTCATGCATCCCTTTTCTGCTTTCACGTTCCCCGTGCCCGCACACTAAGCTAGTGAATGAAGGTCTGGGAACGGGGAAGGCTGCCTGATTCAGACAAAGGGATGGAGAGTTACCACAAACAGGAGAGGTGAACTTTCACCCACTTAGACGAATAAGAATTAGAAAAAAAGCTTGGAGCTTCCTCTCGGAACCAAGGGCCAGCCTCCATCCATTGCTAGATGGCAGAGACCCAAGAGTCGGGATTAAAGCCACCGTGCCTCCCAAGGCTGGCGTTCTCACCAGCTCTCCAGTCAATGAGCAGCCTGCCAGCCTTCCGGTGGCGCCTTCTCTGTCCCTCCTCCTCGTTTCCTAACACAGGCGCCCCAAAAGCAGATCTTGCCACTTGAAGGCTAACTTGCCCCTTCGCAATGCCCAAAATAGCACAGCCGGCGTGCGACGCTGAGCCTGAGAACCGGCAAGGCCTGGGCGTGGCCAGGCGAGCTAAACCAGCGGAGCGTGCCTCAGTTTCCCTGCTGCTAGGGTCGTTTACAGACAAAGCACCTAAAACGCCCAGCACCCCCATTAACGACAAATCTCGCCGCTGGGCGCAGTAGCCACCTGGCTCGCCTGCCGCGTGCCCCTGGAGCCCTCCCTCCCCCCACTCCACGGTGTGGGTAAGGGGTGGAGGCCAAAGCTAGGGTCTGAGCACCCGGGGTTGGCGTCTGCGGCTGGGGTTGGAGTCCTCAGAGCAAGTAAGAGCCCCGCCTGAAGGGGGATCGGAAGGGTGAAGCCGGGTGAGCAATGGGACTCCCCTGGGAGGAGGGAAAGCTGGGGGTCCAGGGTCTGAAAATTCGAGGTCTGCAGTATGCGGGGGAAGGGGGGGGCGGGTTAGGCACCAGATCCTGGTCCTCGGAGGGAGAGGATCGCCCAGGGACAGCAGGGCGGGGAATCCCGTAGGTGCTGGTCCCCGGCCAAGGCGCGGGATCGGGGGGTGGGGGGAATGGATCCAGGTGAGGAGCCGGGACCCACGCGGGAGAAGGTGGAATCTGGGACCGGCTCCCGGCACGGGCGGCGGCGCGGGGGCTCCATCCCTCTCACCGCTGGAATCGATTCTTGAACCGCATTGATCCTCCGCTCCTTCTCGCCAGCCGGGAGCTCCGTCTCGTCAGCGCAGGCGGCCGGGCGCACGGCCCT
The DNA here is from genome assembly GCF_004115265.2 of Rhinolophus ferrumequinum. Lineage (NCBI taxonomy): Eukaryota > Metazoa > Chordata > Mammalia > Chiroptera > Rhinolophidae > Rhinolophus > Rhinolophus ferrumequinum. The sequence continues at coordinate 29,603,634 of NC_046304.1, read as the reverse complement.
CATGGGCTTAGGCTGCTCTGGAGGCCGCCCGGGTGCCCGGCGGACCGCTCGGCAGGGCAAGGCGGGAGTGAGCCTGACCGGGGGTCGGGACAGGGCCAGGGCAAGCAGCGGGCGGCTGGGGGCGGGAGGGAGGCCGCTTAAACGGCCCCGGCGCCTCCCGCCTCCCGGCTTCTCCGCCCCCGGGTACCCGTGCCCCGCCCCGAGGCCCGGCTCCACCCCCCACCTGCTCCGCCCATCTGCGTGCTCCCGCGGCCGCCTGCGCGTCACCGCGCGGGGCGGCCAATCTGCACTCACAGCGGCGCGGCGGCAACGCTGTCATTCAATCTGGCAAAACCCGGGCGGAGGGGCGGGGCCTCGGGTCGGGGGCGGGGCGAGGGGAGGAGACAAAAGCTGGAAGGGGGGCGCACTTCTATAAAAGGTGTTGGAGCGTGAAAACGTAAAAGGCAGGTGGGGAGGAAGGGAAATTGTAAAGGAGGAGGTGAGCCAAGAATTTTAAAAGCAACTGTGAAGAAAATAGCAACAAGAATCCCTATGTACGTTCTAGTCCTGGCTCTGTGTCATTCATTCATTCTTCATCATTCACTTTTCCATCCCTCCATTCATTCATTCCTTCCATCATTTTGAGGGCCAACTCACCCTAGGCGATTGTGGGAGGCTCCAGGGAAGATTTTAAAATCTTTCCTTGTCTGTCATGTAACGAGATTGAAATCACTAAAGCATGGTCTTACTCTCAGATTCAAAGAGAACCACAAACGGGAGTATCCTGTAGGGGGGATCCTTTTATGTTGTCCTCCAGTTTATTTTATTTTATGTTTATCTGAGCAGTTTCCAAATAAACCAAAAAGTGGACTTGAATCAGGATCCAGTCGCTGAACCTAAACTCAGAGGGCTTGCTGGATGAGAGGTTCAAAGGAAAGTGAATGATGGGTGACTTCTTGGTCCTTTCCCTTATCGTTCCTGGAATTTAGGTGTGCTCCCCTTCAGGTAGCCTGCCCACACCCCATACTGGAGACTCTCTGGGGGACATAAGGCCAGCCTGTTAGGAGTGTTTACTGTGCGTGCAATGGAACATTGCAAAACTGGGAATTCTTTCACCCAGAATTCTAGTGTCCTTTTCTTTAACACCTTCCAAGTGGCACAATCTAGAAAGGTGCTTTCCATGGTTATTTCATTCATTTCCCCCAAGAACTGCAGGAGGTAGGCATTATCTTACTCATTTCACAGATAAGGAGGCTGAGAGGTTTAGAAACTTGCCAAAGGCAAAACTAGGTTGTACCCAGCTTTGTCTAACATTAAAGCCTTTCAGTACACCAGATTGCCTCTCCCTAGGTTTTAAAGTAGTATGTCTCTTAAAAAAAAATTTTTTTTTTCTATATCACATCAGAAAAATGAGCATGGATTGAAAGTTTACTAATCTGCTCTGTCCAGCTACTGGGCTAAATGAATTGGTGGAGGCGGAAAAGATTACAAAGGAAATAGCTGATAAAAATAGATTAAAATTAATGGTATGAAATAACACAGGAAAGGTTAAAACAAACAAACAAACAAACAATGAACAACAGATGTCAGGTCACATCCTATCAATGACTTAGGAATGTGGAGTGTGGTGGAGCTAATTAGGGAAGGAGGCTTGGGAGAGAGGGAAGTTTGAACATGAATTTTGAAAGAAATGATGGGGCATGACTTGGCACAGGCTTTTGTAATGGGTGGAATGGTTCAAACAAGGATGACAAGTGGTTAGTACGGGGAAAATTTGTGAGAGGCCACCTAAGTGTGGAAACTCCAGTGTGAATGGTATTTACCCAAGAAAAAAAATGAGAGATAAAAATCTGATTAAATCAATAGAATAAAATACCTTGGCATATACTGGTCTCTTCCACAGAAATGCAGGAATATTAACCAAAATTGGCTTGTTTAAACAATATGATCACAAATTGACATCGGCCTTTTTGTTGGTGAAACTCTCCCCAAGGTAAAAGCGATCCTCAAAAGATAAAAATACAAGAAACAGCTTTGAATTAATTATGTAAATACCTGCCACATTTTTTTTTTAGTGAGGTGTCTTTTTGAATCTGTTTCTGAGGCAGAATCCCGAGTATTGTGCAGGAAAGAGATACTAGATTCGACTAAGAGATTAATGGGTGCAGTAGAGCAGAAGAACGTGGAAAGTTTTTCTCCTTAGCAGAATATGACAGTTTTGTTGATCTCAGAGATATACTCGTAGTTCTTCTTTCTGCAAAACTGCAGACACACATTTACATGGGCACAACCTTTGCCTACAAGAAAGGATTTGCGATAAAGCAGACGCCAGGCAGCTCAGAGGAAGCTCTTGGGAGAACACCTGCCCTGCTGGCTGAGGCACACAGAGTTCCTGGACAGGATGCTGACTCTACTAGGAAGCACCTGGAACCTAGTTCTCTGGCTGCTATTGTCCAATCAGAAAGTAGCAGCTCTGCTCCAGACTGTAATTCCAGATGCCCCGGAAGGTTGCCTGAACTTTTGATTGCAAGTCTTGTTCTGGGGCTGGCATTCAATCGGTCTCTTTACAAATATGACAAAAGAAAGCAATTACTGTTTCCCCAAAAATAAGACCTAGCTGGACAATCATTTCTAATGCATCTTTTGGAGCAAAAATTAATATAAGACCCAGTATTATATTATATTATATTATATTATATTATATTATATTATATTATATTATATTATATTATATTAAAGACCCAGTCTTATAGTAAAATAAGACCGGGTCTTATATTAATTTTTGGTCCGAAAGACACATTAGAGCTGATTGTCTGGCTAGACCTTATTTTCGGGGAAACACAGTATTAAAATGTAAATGCTCCCACGCTTTCTCCTTCCCTAAAAAGAGGAATGCCATCTTTTCCTACTTAGTCTTTTGCCCACTCATATGTTGAAATCCTAATGCTCAATGTGATAGTATTAGGTGGGGGTGAATAGGTCAACCATCATCCTCATGAATAAATTAATGCCCTCCTACAAGAGGCCTGAGAGAGTTCCCTGGCCTCTTCTGCCATGTGAGGACACAGGGAAAACTCAGCCGTCTGCAACCAGGAAGAAAGCCTTCACCAGTACCTGACCATGCTGGCATCTTGGACTTCCTGCCTTCAGAACTGTGAGAAAATAAATGTCTGTTGTTTATAAGCCACCCAGTCTGTGAGAAGTTGTTACAGCAGCCCAAATAGACTAAGACATCTGACTTTGAGGAGTACCTGCCTCTTTCATGCCCAGTTCCCGGAGTTTTATGATGAAAACAATGGGAAGAAAAAGAGATCTGGAGAGCAAGGAAAGGCCTTGGTAGATAGGCTGTATTGATCTACATGATGAAGATGAGTAAGAGAAAAAACATTTCATAATCTAGAGGATATTGGTAAAGGTATTTTGTGAGGTGGGGAGGAATTTAGCTAAGTAAGAGGATTCATAGAATTGTGAGATGTGAGATTAGAAAAAGAACTGTGAGAAGTTTTGCTAAGAGTATGAGTTGGATACCCTAATATATTCCAACAAGTAAAGTTTGGAATCCCTTCTTTATCATTCTTGCTGTTTGACTGTGTTTGTTGGAAAGTGACTTCTTTCAGAGACAGGACCAGGTGGAAAGGGATATATCATGGTTACAAAGATTCAACTTTTTGACTGCCTAACATGGTCTGGGAACTGTTATATCTATTGGAGCTCATTTTGTCCTTAAAACTATCCTGTGAGGTAGATAACATCATGTCTATTTTATAGATGAAGAAGTGAAAGCCTAGAGAGGTTTTTTGAGTTGCTTAAATTTGTAAGTGTAGATAAAAAAGTCAAGATGTGAGCCCAGATTGTCTGACCCCAAGTCCAGTGCTTTTCCCCTTCATTCCTCACTGGAGTTGGTGTCAGACAGCCTGGGCTCAAACCCCTTGCATCTGCTGTATGGGTTTCTTCCCCCTGGAGGACACACAAACCTCAGTGATTCTCTAAAAGCACAGACAAGTTATGTCAACTGTTACTAAAGTTCTTGTGAATATGGAAGAGGGAATTACATTGTGCATCCCTCTTAAACATCTGTGTCCCCAAAGTTCTACATCCCATAGCTCTTCCTCCCAAACAACCCCATGTCCCATGCAACATTTCTTCTCCATGCCAGTGGGGAAAACCCTCCACCTAGAGAAGGTCTGTCTGTACATTTTCTCTCGCAAAGAATTTTGGTATTTCTTTTTTGGCTTCTATCATTCGCATCCCCAGGAATCACTCTGATGAGCAAAACCAAAGGTCTTCATGGGGATCTGCCTTCTTTAAAAGATACAGGAAGGGAAGGGTTTGAAAATAACTAATAATTTATTATTTTTCTCTATCACATATTTTAAGCATATAGGTGCCAGACCTAAAGTTGAGTAAGATGCCCTATCCTCAAGGAAACTCTAGGCAGTGGGAGAGAAAAAATAATTGGCCATAAATCACTGTTCAGTGTGTTAAGTGCTATGATGGAGTATTGCTCATGATGCTTTAGTGGTGCATAATAAGAATCTCTAAAGATTTTAAGACGGGACACAGAATGGGGGGAGAGCTTTGAAGAGTAGACTCCAGTAATTAGATGAGAGAGAAGCTAAGCAATAAAGAACTTGATGTTCAAAGGAGAGAGAACTGTATATTTGAATGCCAAAGCACTGTATATTTGAAGACCTGCAATTCCACATGATACAAGTGAAAGGCATTTGTGGAGAAGTGTAGTAGATGAAGATGGAAGGGTAAGAAGGGTGCAGATTAAACAAGGGACTAATGTGCTAAGCCGAGGATATTTGGAGTTTCTCCTGAAAGCAGTAGAGACCCATGGGAAAACTTGAACCACACAAATGAGGTGATCGGTTTTATATTTAGAAAGATCTCTGATACAATTTGTTTGGAGACGAGATTGGAGGGGTGCAGACAAGGTTGTTGGTTGTCAACATCAGCTCTATCCAATAGAACTTTCCATAATAGTAGAAATGTTCTGTGTCTGTGCTGTGAAATACCATAAGAGCCAGCCACTTACGCTGTTCAGCACTTGAAGTGTGACCAGTGCATCTGAGGAACTGCATTTTTACTCTTTTTTTCATTTTGATCAATTTAAATGTAAATAGCCACATGTGGCAAGTGGCTATCATGTTGGACAGCACCACCATATATTTTTTTCCTCTTTGTCTGTACTAATAGAAACCCTAATTTTTAAGCTGAGCACGCGGCTGGCCAGAATAAAGACCACGTTTTTCTCCTCGCCTTATAGCTAAGTGCAGGCCATATAACTAAGTTCTGGACAATGGGATGTGAGCTGAACGCCATTTCTGGGTTATGCCTCTTTCTCCACAGGCTGAAATGTGGACCTGCAAGAGAGCGAGGCATTTGGATTCTGTGTCATAACAAAGCAGTAAGATTGAAGGAACCTGGGTCTGATGGCTTTGGTCCAGAGCTGTCTTGCCAGTCAGACTTTTAAGCACAAGAGAAATAAATTTGTATTTCATTTATACTTTCACATCAGGTTATCCTACCAGATACTGTGAGGGAAGCTGGAAGTAGAGTGACCAGTTAAAACATGATTAGACTAATCCAGGCAAGAAGAGAAGGGGGCCAGAACTCAGGCACAGCCATAGGAGTGGAATAAAAGGAACTCACCTGAGAAGGATGCAAGGATTCTTTCTACAAAGGCTAAATCAGTGAAAACTCAAGGTAGAATACAATTCCATCCATGACTGCTTCTGTGAGCATTACGTTAAACTCACAATTCAGTACCATTTAAAAATAGAAATCTAATGAGTATAGAGAAACAAAAATAGGGCCTATGCTCTTCCCCAGACCCAGCTCACAGCTGCTGCAATATAGATATAATTAAATCAGTGTAGTCCCCTGACCTATTCAGAAATGGAGAAATCTTTTTTATTTCAGACTGAATGAAGAAAAGGCAAGCTAAGAGCTATTGTATAGTACAAATTCTAGAATAAATTAAATATGTGTATTTTGTGCCTGTATTTTGTGTCAACAATAATGTTGACAAGTCTTAAGAGATGCCTTAATGAAGAAATAAGATTCCCTTTAAACTGCAGTATGTCCATTGCTTGCCAACAAGTTCCTAAGGCTTAATAATATCTTGAGCAAGTTAAGTGAGTTTCAGATTCCTTCTTTTACACTAAATCTTTGCGTCAAAAGCCATGTGAAGAACATACAAATTGTCAAACATTCTGGTGGGAGACAGTTTGAATATGACGGATCTTATAGGACTTAGAATGAATAAATGAATGATTATTTGTGAAGCACAAGTACCTATGCCAGGCAGTATTGGAGGTGAGCACTACAAAGAACTCTGTGCTCTTAAGGACTCTATACAAATGCCTGCACTAAGACACTTGACCAACCCTCACACAGCTTCCAGCAGCCTAAGGCCTTGTCCCTGGGACAACCCAGCCCCCTTTTGTGTTCCTGTACGGAAAAGCTCAGGGCGGTCAAAATAATTTACAGTTTGTTCTAGCCAACACCTGTGAATAGGCCTCTGACTTTCCTTTCTTGGAACGTATGCTAAAAAAAAAACCTCTTACAATTCTAAATGCTTCCTTTGTCCCTTTGAGATGTATATGTATCTCCCACAACTCTTGGGTGTCTTTCTCAAGGACCTGAAAGCCATTCCTTTGAAATGTAATCATCAGTAAGGATAGGACCTTAGCCTCCCCATCTCTATGGGAGGATAGACTCCTACTTCAGTATTTGGCCAGCCAGCAGACACAGCTGCCTTAATCACTGGTACACTACGCAATCCTTTGTCATTTTTCACTTCCATGACTCTCCTTCAGCCCGCAATTGCCCATCCCCCACCACTCCCACTTCCTCATTCTCCCTTTAAACTGCCCCTCACCTTTGCACAAATCAGAGAGAGTGGAGATCAGCTCTTACCCCTGCTGTCAGTAGTCCTGCCTAAAATCTGTTTTCACCACTTGACCTAATGTTTGGCTTCGTCTCTCTGACCAAGGTGTGAGCCAGGTCTGTTGGTCTAACAGTTCTGTGACGTTGGTTTTATCCTCCTTATTTTGAAGATGAGGAAATTGATCCTCCTAGAGATGAAATAACTCACCCAATATCACATTTGTAGTTCATTTGTATGAGAGTCATAGAATTACATAATTACTGAGTTGCAAAAACTAGAGATTTCATCTTGTTCAGCCTTCTCATTTTACAGAGGAGTCTGAGGACCAAAGAATTTAAATATCTGTTGTAAGAGTCAGAACCGGGTAGAGTTGCCAGATGTAGTAAATAAAAATACTGAATGCCCAGTTAAATTTGAATTTCAGTTAATAACAAATAATTTTTTTAGTGTAAGTCTGTCCCATAATACTTCATGGGGAAGTATATACTAAAAAATAAACAATTGGTTGTTTATTTATTATTTATCTGAAATTCAAATTCCACTCCGCCTTCTGTATTTTATTTGGCAACCCTGTCTCAGGGCTTCTCTTTCCCAGGGTCCATTCCACTCCATAACTTAATAAAGTAAGCATCAACTATCTCATAATTTCTTTATAGGATATTTTGGTCATGTCTGCGTGAGTTACAAGATAGGAAGACCATGATTTTGTGAGTTTCGTGGTTTTAATGAGACACTAACTCTTTCCGAAGTTGGGAAAACCCCACGAAGTATTTATGAGGGAGGCATGGTTCATTTATAAACAAACCGACCAAAAAAATTAAACTAAATTTGAAACCCTCTGTGTCTTGTAAACTTAACTGTATCAGAGAATCACACAGTTGGCTGGACTCTCAAGCTGATATCTATCTGGCCCATCATTTTGTTGCCAAGTCAGTTTCTCTACAAACAATCCAATCAAGGTCCCTTGGACAGGAATCACAGCCCTTGTTGGGGGTGGGGAGGAGGCCATCTAGGCCCAAGTTGACAAAGAAGGTAAGGTTTGGAGAAGCAGAGTAACCTGGGGAGACTCAGGGCCAATAAACAACTCTGGAGAGTGTTTCTGCTGATGTGCAAACAGAGCTGTGGAAAAATAGATTGTCTGATAAAGAGACTTGTGTTACCGTAGATGACTAATTAGTGAGAACAAAGGAATGTGAGTATTTTCTGGCAATTCCTGTGACTTTGTAAACAGAGACAGGAGTGAGGGAAATGGTGATAACATTATCTTTTTCTTCACTGACTGGCCCAGTACCATCAATAAAAGCCATGGTTTATACCCAGGCCCTAAGGCAGGGCTGTCCAAACTTTTTTCATCGTTTTTCACCAAGGGCCTTATGCGGTAAAATACACAAACAGCCGGGCCACTCACTCGAGGTGAAGTACGTATTGCCTCACCTGGTTTATTTAAGTAAACTAAATATATTTTTGGAATTTGCTGCGGGCCAATTAAGAATGGATTGCGGGCTGCAGGTGGCCCGCGGCCCGCAGGCTGGACATCCCTGCTCTAAGGAACGCTCCACGTTCGCACAGCCTTTTCACGTACTCTTATTAGATAAGCTGCAACCACAACTCTTGGCTGGAGGTAGGAGGCAGGGCAAATGTTTTGTTATTGTCTCTCCGGTCCTCCACACCCATTTTATAAAGGAAGCTGTTGGGGTTCAAATATATCAGGGACCAGTTCAAGGTCGGTTAATAAAATGACAGAGCTAGCATTCCAACAAGATCCTCTAACGCCAAGTAAGGAATTATTTTCTGAGTGGGACGTTTCTACAGAGTAGGAGCTGAGGTGAGTTGAGGACCATGTAATGAATGTGACTTCTGAGTCTACAAGCGGAACATTCAATATGGAAACACAGGCTTTGAACAAGTGCCTGTAGGTTCTTCTCATTCTCATAGCCCCACTTGGCTTAGCTTTCACAAAGTTCAGTTTATCATAAGCAGTTGGGTTCACAAAATCCCAAGGCACAATATTGCGAAGCCCCTGGGAATTTTACAGCTGACAGGAAAGGAGGTCTTTCTGTGGTTGTGTAATCTTTTATTTATGTTTCTTTTTGCTCCTCCTCCTGTTGTTGTGTTTTCCTCTGTAGATGGGCTTCCTCTGCTTACTCCTTGGCTTGACCGTGACCTTTAAAGGGGTTTCCCATCTCTGACTCTTCAGGACATTTCATCCTGCCCTTTCCTGCCCTGGAGAAACAAACGTTTCAGCACAGAGATTAAGGGCACAGACTCTAGAGACAGATTGCTTGAGTTTGACTCCTGATTTATCATTTAACTTCTCTGGCTCCTATTTCCTCATCTATAAAATGGAGCTATAATAATAAGAGCCACAACCTCATAGGATATTGTGAGGAGTCCTTAACTACTCAGCACAGTGATGGCACATAGTACATGCTCAATAAATACAGCTGTGTTGTTGTTCTTATTATAGCAACTCTGGTGTTTATAGTGCCTGATTGAGTATTTCCAAGTCCCAGTTTGAAATTCTCAGTGGAGAGAGCCATTGGCTCAGCTCATCTTGTCTCATGAGGCCATAGGTAAACCAGGCTTTCTATGAATTGGCTGACCGGATTTAATCAACTCAGGCTGGAGGGTGGACTAGGATAGAAAAAGCACAGCGGAACTATCCATTTCATCAGGGGCTGTGAGTACGGGGAAGTTTTTTCAGAAGGGGATATGAGTGTAGCTAGCACCTGAGAGATGCTTATTTACTAAGTATGTGCAAGAATTTGTTCTTAATCATTAAGTATCTAATTATAATAAGTGCCTGGGTTACAGCCATCTGCTCTTTCTTGCCCCACTTGGGCTAGAGAGGGAATTCTCCCCAATCTCTATTCCAATTATCTGCTTTCCTACGTCCTAGAAAGTCACATACCAAGCCCACAAATGTCACAGCAGAATATAAGGCCTGCAATGTGCATATTGCAAAGTGGTGATGGAGTGGAGAGGTCAGGTCAGAGGATGGGATACAAAGATGAATAAAGAGCAGCGTCTGTCTTTCAAGACACTTAAAACATGGTAGGCCTCACAAAATAACTCTAAACCAAGGGAGTGAATGATATTATAAATATGGTACTGGAGGCATAAAGTGTTAAGACACCACAGAGAAGGATAGATACATTCTGTCTGCCGGGGTTATAAAGAAGACTTCCCTGAGAAAGCCATTCTGCCGTGATGGTGAAGGATGGGAAGATACTGACCGTCAAAGTATATCACATACAGGGTAAGTAAATATCATGAAAACGTTTTCAGAGATGAGCAGGTATAGAGCCCATTGGAACCACAGTTAATGGTCAGGCGTGGTTCGAGTGTAGACCATTTCCTTAAGGGGGAAGAATGTGGTGCAGTGGTTTGATAGGATTTCACATTTACTTGTCTCTGACACAAATGAAGTTGTTTTTAAGAGTGGAGATGTTTGGTTCTAAGATCGAAGTTGTTTATATAAGTAAAGCTGTTTTGATATCAGAGTCAGGATGTCCTTGTTGATACCTGTGGTCGCTGATGAGCACTCAGTAGCTCAGCGGCTGAGGGGCGCCACTGGAGGCTGATTGATAAAAACATATGAAGGCAAACGATGGCAAGGGGACATTTAGACTATAAATACCCAGAGTTTGTGAGGACCGTCTGAGAGTGTTCGGTCTGAGCAAGGCTACCCTTTGCTGATCTAAACAGTTCTCTAGAGACGTTGGGGCATTAGCTCCTGCAGTGGTAAGGTGATTCTTTACAGGCAGCGCAAAACTATGCAGTAGCCCCACGCAGGAGATCATCTTGCCCATCAACACGGTCAGCATTGTTCCCTAGCAACCGTGCTCTAGCAACAGGGTACTTTCTCTTTTGTGCTGGCAACTGGACATCAGCTTTTGGTTAGCTAAGCTGACTCCTCCGAGAAACAACTCATAGAAAGGTATAACTTGACTAAATTTGAACTTTATTCCTTTCCTCTCCCCTTGCTTGGAGCAATAGTGTAGTCAGTCCATCAATGGTTTAGAGTATGTGACTTCTTTACTGGCTTTTAAGAGACAATATCCTATATACTATTGGCTTGTGAAATTATTATGATTCCCGCAGTGCACCTGTATTGAATTATTGGCAAGGACAGGCTCAGTCTCTGAACATAAATTTGCCTCCTCTACAAAACAAGTATGTTACGTGTATAGAAGTGTTGGCATGAGATCATGAAGGACTTTGATGCCAAGCTAAAGTGTTGATAACTGATGTTTAGTTATAAACAAGTTGAACCTATAAAAGAGAAGTAATAAAATACCTGCTGCCCAATTTTGTTTTCATTTTATGTTCTTATTTTGTTGGTTTCCTATGTTGTAAAAGTATGTCCATTTAAGTCTATCTGCCTCCCAGCTCCTAGAAGGCAGGAATTATATAATAAGTAACATAGCCTGAGTAATCAATCACCTTTGTACTTGCCAGGTGCTAATCTAAGCACTCGACTTGTATTATGTCCTCATAATACCACCCTACGAGGTAGTCATCATTATCTTCATTTTACCGATGATGAGGACGGCACTAGCCTACCTACGGTCACCAACTGGAAAGTGGTCAAGCTGACACCTGAACCTGGGCATACTGCTATGTCACACTGCTTCCCACTAGCCCAGAAATCCTTTTCCAGGAATACCTACTCTAGCTCACACAACAATTCTGGGCTTTAAAGAAAAAAAAATTTATTGCAAGTTATGCACAAGCTGATGCTTTTGCTTATCATAAATATATGAGATGGAGGAAGCCTGGTTACCTATGGCCTAGCTATCTGTGAGTAGACTTTCTCTGAATGTGAGAGATAAAAAAATGCAGACTTGACCCAAACTTGAGATATGGAAGACGATCCCTGCCTAAAGATCACTTTAGACAGAGAGCAATTGTCTAAAGGACTTCAAGCCCTGAATAATTTATGTAGTGGTTCATTCCCCTCTTACATGAAGCTTTTACTTTGGGACCACAAGAACAAATAGAAGCACAGGTGTTTTCTTAGAATCACTGGGTGTCAGAGTGGGAAGAACTTTTGACTGTTGTTTGGTTCAACATCTCCACTCTGAATTCAGTTCTTGGATCCCTGACAGCCATCTGTCTCAGCAGTTCGCAGTCCTTTTTTTCCACTCCCCCACACTTGATGGGTAATACTCACGTGTAAGATACATTACCTCTGCTGATGAGATAAGACAGTTGGTGGATTGTGTGCAATTCCTGGCAAGCTAAGTTTGTGCCACGCCTTTTTTTTTCCACTCAAAGGGAATCAATAATGCAAATAATTAGGAGGCATTGCTACTGTGTTTCTCCGAAAATAAGACCTAACCGGAAAATAAGCCCTAGCATGATTTTTCAGGATGATATCCCTTGAACATAAGCCCTAATGCATTTTTTGGAGCAACAGTTAATATAAGACCTGGTCTTATTTTGGGGGAATCACGATATTACAGAGACAGACTTGATTATATTCTAAACAGTATTTTTAAGTCATTCACTTGCAAAGTTTGGCAGTTTAATTACTAATAGCCAAAAATTACTGTTAACACTCCCCTCTGCTGTCATTTACACATAACTTTTGAGGATGAAAAGTGCTGATTTTACCAGTGTTGAAATCATCCAGTGACTGGGAGTTCACCATTTCTGATTCATGACAACTTTGGACAGTTTTACTGTCAGCAGAGTCTTCCTTTTATTCAGTTGAAAAAATGTCTCTAATGGCAACTGATCTGTTATGGCACTGGGATATCAATTTGTCCCAGGCTCTGCATCTTCTCCTAGTATTCCTAGAACCTACTCTAAATTTTTACATTTTTTTTCCCAAGTGCTTCCCTCTGCTTTCATTTCCCATACTCAGCAGAGGACTTTCCCTGGAACATGCTAAATGCTCACAAAGTGCTTGCTGGTCAATTATCTCTTCCTCTACAAAACAGTTGACACGAATATCTCAACTTCTAGATTCTATTCTAACAAAATCTTATGTTTCTCTTCTGGCTCCAATCTTGGTGGAAGGGGCTCGTCCCTTCTATAAGGCTTGTTTGTCTGCGTGGGCTCTAAATCTGATCTTTGGTTAATTCAGGGGCATGGTTACTTACTTAACACATAAGGAAGAGTGTCATTCCACTTAGGTAGAAATAATTTTCTTTCCTCAAAGGAGAACTTTACTCTGAGCAAATGTGCCACTTTAGAAATTTGAGCAGTGACTTTCATCTTTCTCAAAGAAACTCCCAGTTCTTTCATTCATCTGCTGTACAGTATTCTCAATTTTAGCTGCAGATCAGAATTACCTGGGGAGCTTTTCAAAATCCTGATGCTCGGGCCACATCAATGAAATCAAAATTTCAGGGTGTGGGGCTAGGGACCAGGCAGTAGTATTTTTAAAGCTCTCCAGGTGATTACAAGGGTGCATCCCAGGTTGGGAAGTACTGGTTTAGATCCAATCCTTACTACTCAAAGCGTGGTCCTAGGCCACCACCATCATCATCATGTGGGGGCTGGTTAAAAATGTAGACTCTCGGGCCCCATCGATTGAATCAGAATCCACATTTTAACAAGATATGCTGGTTATTCCTACGCATGTAACAATTTGACAGGCAGTGGTCTCTCTAGAACTGCTCTAAATCAGACTCTAGAGCCGGAGTTAGCACACTAAAATCTGTAGAACAAATCCAGCTTCCTGCCTGCTTTTGTAAATAAAGTTTTATTAAACAAGCCAACCCCATTCATTTACATGTTGTCTACGGCTGCTTTTGTGCTATAGTGGCAGAATCAAGCAGTTGTAACAGAGACCTTATATAGCTGACAAAGCCTAAAATCATTGCTATCTGGCCTTTTACAGAAAAAGTTTGCCAACCACTGCCTGAGAGGACAGAGTGGTTAAGTTCAGCCAAGAAGGCATCTCTGGGCTCTTGTCAGGGTAGAGGGGAGGACAAGACGTATCTGGCCTCATGCTGATGTCATGTCCTTTATAAGGACAGTTCTTCTGACACAGGCCTTTTATTATAGATTCATATATACCAGGGTTGTTCCGCCAAAATGAGCCTGTTGTTTCTAATAGAACTAATTCTGGGTATATTCTCCAGAGGAGCAGATGGGCAAGCTCAAATCCGCCCTCAGAATCATGCTCAGGCACAAGCAGACATTTTATGTCATTTAAATGATGTTGCAGAATCATTTGACTAATGCAGTATTGCAAAGTCTCTACAGGAAAAACAGGACTGCATGAATCAAAAGGATGAGCTCCACTTGGCAATCAAGATAATCTCTGCCACTCTACCTCCCCTCAAAAACAAGAACATTTCTATTTTTTCCTCTCTCTCTAGATCAGCTTTTCTCTATCTTTTAAAAAACATGCATGCCCTTTGTAGTAATTAGCCTCTGGCCCCTCAGTGAGAAAATCAGTACTTGGTTTGCTCAGTAAAGGAGCACATGGAGCCGATCTATGTGGCTGACTTTTACAACCGTGGCACAGCCTCGGTTTCCATCTCTCCTCTGGAATCATGGAGCAGACAGAAGCTAACAAGCTCATGGCTGTATTGATCTGTGATCTTGCCCCAATGGATAATATATCGCATTCCTTCTCAAACTCAAGCTTACTAGAAAATTACCTAGCTGTCTCATTAAATTGCAGCTTCTGATTCAGTACTTCTAGGGTTGGGCCTAAGATTCAGGATTTTCTAGCAGGGTCTGAGGTCATGTTGATGCTCTCAGGACCATGCCTTAAATAGTAAGAGTCTAGGGCAAGGGTTGGCAAAACATGGCCTATGGTCACATCTGGCCCACTGCTTGTTTCTATAAATAAAGTTTTATTCATCTCACATATTGTCTGTGGCTGCTTTCATGCTACAGTGGCAGAGCTGAGTAGTTATGACAGAGATTGTATGACCTACCAGGCCTAAAATAGTTACTACCTGCCCCTTCCAGAAAAAGTTTGCAACACTGATTCTCCAAAGGTCATCCAAGGACGGCCTGTGTCAGCATCACTTGAAGGGTTTGTTACAAATATTGATTCCCAGTATCATCCAGACGACTCCTAAGACAGCCTGGAGGTGGGCCTGTCAAGCCCCATTGTTTTCAAGTTGCTCCGGTGATGCCTCAGGACCACACTTTGAGGAGCATACTCTGTCTTCCTGAGAGGACGTGTCAGAGTCATTGATGGAGAGGACGTTTTTCCTGGCATGGGATGCATTTTTTTTAAGGAACTCATGCTTAATTAGATGCATAAATTTGGGTCATGCTGAGGCCCTTTGCGCTGTGCATGCCTCTCTTTCTAGCCATCAAAGTCCTGATGGGAGGTGGGCTATTAGAATCACAGTGGGGCCTGCTGGGTCCCCAGGAGGCTGACCCTGAGGTGGAAATTTGTGTGCAGGAGGTCTATTAGCGAGTGCTCTTGCATTAATACCTGTAGATGGGAGGGGAGTAGAGGGGAGGGAAGTAGGACTTGGAGGGAGGGTCTTCCTAACATAGGTTGCAATACAGTTTCAAGGGAGGTCTTAGCCAACCCCATGGGAAGCTCTGAAACTGAGAGAGCCCTTCATCTTGGTCATCAAACAGGGTAAGAGTCAGACCTTTATTCCCCTCTACAGCTGCCCTAAGGATGGGGCATGACCGTGGGCCAAGCAGTGCTCAATTCCTGAAGAGGGCTGTCTCCAAGCAGCATTACCAGCAGCTGGGAAAACAATTCAGAAGGAGGATCTGGAAAGTACCTCACAACCCCCATTCCATAAGATGTCATTTTTACAAATGGCAGTTACCATTTATCAGGCTTCCCTCAGGTGCCAGGCAATATACCTTCGCTTATTCAATCCTCACAGTCCACCCTGTGAGGATGGAATTATTAGTTAATGTTTAAAGGAGATAAAATGGAGACTCAGAGTGGTTAGGTAAATTTCCCAGGGCCCCATAGCAAAGAAGTGATTCCTATCTAGATTTGCTTACACCGAAGTTCATTATTTTCCATTAAAGAAGTATTTCCCAGTTTGTATTCCTTAGAACGGATGTTCATAGGTGTTAAATAAAAGAGACAGAGAAAAAGACTGTATGATCAAACAGCTTTTAGAAATCTTACATTACACATAAATCGGTCCTTACAATAGGCTTTCTCAGAACATTGAACACGCCAGTGTGCAGTGTGACTCTCCAAGAGACATTCATATGCATGATTCCCCAACCTTATTTAAAAATGGAATTGTTTTGTAGCAGAATGTACACGCAACCCACGTTGGGACATGATGCATTCATTACCCTAACCAGTCTCCCTTTGAAGCAGTCCCATGGCAGCTCCTCCACCTGCCTTCACTTTCTCCCTTTTCCGGAAGGGAAAGTTCACAGGGCAATCTTACCCACAGAATGGAAGGCAGAGTTTACACTTTGTTGCCTTTGGTCCTGATTTAGAAAGACTGCTGCTGGAAGTGGGAGGAAGGGAGGTCTGACTCTGAGCAAGGATGGCAGATCAAAGTGAAACAAGGCCTTTCCACATTCCCACCCAGGCTTGGCAAAGAGCGAAGTCTATTTCCCACAGTCGCTGGGCTCCTGTGGGAAAGGGACTCCCCACTCTCCCCAGGGCTTTTTGGGTTTAGTGCTATGTCTTACAGTTGAAATCTATACCGTAGATATTTTTAAAACTACCAATGACAACAAACAATACTGACAACCTTAAATCCTTTCCCAAAGTAGTTTGATATACGTCCACTTACACCTTTTTGTTTAGTGTTTGTGTAAAATAAAGGTACAAAATCAATCGCCATGAAATGTTACTTTTGCTAAAAAACGTTTTCCTAAGTAAGGAAATGCTGAGAAAACACTCCATGGGGGCGTGGTGGCAGCAAGATGGATAGAAGGTGGGCAGGTGGGTGGGAGTGCAGCCTCCTGTTTTGGCGTCCTTCTCGTGGCCTGGTTCTGGCAAGGTCATCTGCACTGCAGTTTGCCTCAAGAGTTCCACTTTGGAGAAATCATGCAGCTTGTAGAAATCAAACCCAGGACCCATTTTTGACAATTTTGAAGGATTAGAATCTGTATAACCTCGAATTGCTCAGAGGAGTTGACCTTGGTCACTCTTGCTGAACTTAAGATGGAAAGGCTCTTTGGATGGTGCAGTTCTGGAGATTTAACACGTTAGCAGAACTCTTGTGCATTCCAGTCCTAAGCTGACTATCCCAAACCCTTAGGTAGTTTAAGGTTTACATAGCGCAATTCCTCCTATTGGTGGAAAATGACCTTGAGGAAGTGAAGAAGGTTGAGACTTGAGCTGAGCAGGCAGAGCACTTCTGACCTGAGGGGCACATTTGCAATTTAAAATCCCTCCAACAAATCCCACTGTTTGAACCTTGAATCTCTTGCTTCAGATCCCAAGGGGTTTCTGCCCTCATTATTAAATAAACAGACCGGTGGGCTGAAAAATTGGCCAGGGGATGGCCACGCAGGACACTTATAAAAAAAGAACCATAAAACTTTAGAAGGGAAGTAATTTACCTAGCCATGAAAAACTTCCTTTAAAAAATGTAATAATTGAACAAAATAGATTGATTGCGACACGGTTTCTTCTGAGTTCTGGTTATAGCAAGGCTAAGTTGGAAAGAATCTTATACTTTTTGTGGCCAAACTCTTCATTTCACAAGAGAAGGGCCCACAGAGGTAAATTTACGTCCCCCAAGTCCCAGAGCTGTCATAGCTGCAGAGATGGAACAAATGGCCAAGTGTGCTGAGCCCGTTTGACTGCTTCCCCTTCCTGCTTTCAAATCTGAATGAATTGACCCCTAAATTAAAAACTGAACAATATTCTGGAAACATCGAGGCCATTTTATAATACAACTTCCTAAGAGATGGAGCTTTAAAAATACTGGTAGCTGCCTTAATGAATTTTTAAAGGCTAAAAATGGAAGCTATGAGTTTCCTGGGTTAGGAGAGCACTAAATAATCTGGAGTTCAGGTGGGCGTTTTCATTCTGAGCTTGCATTGTACCTGTTTAAGCCATTTATTGTAAGTGGAACAATTCACTTCAGACCTGTCCGGAAATGGCCCCATGTTCTCTTTTTGAGAGATCGGGATTGTATAATTGAATATTTTCCTCCTCACTGAAGTGAGAAGGCTACTAATACCTATCTCATAGCGCGTTTGTGGAGAGCAAATGAGCTGGTAATATCAAGTCTTAGAATATTGCCTGGCACTTAGTCCATACTCAGCAACCATTAGCTATTTTTTATTGTTGTAATTTTTAAATGAATTTTAAGTGGGACAACATTCAAATATTTGGAAAAGTTGAGGGAATAGTACAATGATCACCCAAACACCAAACATCCAGATTTAACAATGGTTAATATTTTGCCATATTTGCTTTACGTACACATAGGCGCATGTGTGTATATATACTTTTTTTTTGCTAAACCTTTTAAAAATAAGTGTTAGACATCATAACACTTCAGCCCTACATACCTCAGCATTCATACCCTAAAAAAGATGGTTTCCTTCATAACAATATCATTGTCATAATAAGGGAAGAATAGTTCCCTAATAACTAATTTCTTGTCCATAATCAGATGTTCTGAATTGCCCATTTTATTTATTTTTTTTACCAGAATCTACTGAAGGTTCACATAATAAATTTTGGTTTGTTATTTCTTTAGTCTCCTCTAATTGAAAAGAGTAGCTCACCCCACCCTTTACTTTCCCATAGCATTGATGTTTTGAAGTAAGAAGGAATGTCTTACATTCTGTCATTATATAACTGTTTGTGGTGTTAATTTATTTCTCTGTCTTGGATATTTCCTTTAAAATGGAAACAAGGTCTAAAGGCTTCATTATATTCTGGATAATATATTTGGGGCAAAAATATAGTGCTTCATAGGTCATGTTGAGTACTTCATATTGTATCATTTTGGTAGGCACTTGATGTCAAACTGTCAGCATTAGCTATTATTATTACCAAGAAAGGATACAGTACTTACAGTACTTCTTCAGTGGCCTTTTGACAAACATGCCCAGGACATGGTACCAAAAAAGACAACGAATCTCTGTGTGTAATGGTGGTGGTGGTAAAGGGGGGAGACAAAACCAACCAACAAACAAACAAAACAAAGCTCAGACTACTGATTCCCATTAGATATTTTGGATAATTCATTATCTAGGGTGGTCATATACAGTGTCGTCTATCAGGTTTGGGGTGAAAACTTAAAAATTTTTTTTATTAATTAAACAATTTCCGAGTATTGCTATTGGCTACATATTGTGCCAAATACCTAGGATGGGAGACAAAGCTGAACTTAAGAGTTACAGTCAAGGACATCTCAAAACTAACACTTGGCTAAAGAGAATCACTATATAGTGACTCTTGAATAATATGTGTTTGAACTGCGTGGGTCCACTTATACGTGGATTTTTTTCAATCAACACCTGTACTGTTCTTGATCTGTGGTTGGAGTCCATGGATGTAGATCAACTATATGCATTGATCTATGCCATTTTATATAGGGGATTAGAGCATCCAAATTTTGGTCTCCACAGGGGCTCCTGTAATGAATCCCTTGGAAATACCGAGGGACAACAAGTTTTTGGGGAGTCAAAGTTATATTTTGACTGCACAGGATAGGTGGGGGGGTCAGTGCCATTCACCCCCACGTTGTTCAAGGGTCAAGTATTTACTCTCATTAAGGCTGTTATTTGTAGGCTTTAGGAGTCATATTTATTTTTCTTTCTGTTTTTTAATTATTCTCAAAGTTCAGATAGAGGTGGAAGCAGGGGAAAACACAGCAGAGGAAGCTGTCTACAGAAGAGACTTATGAGGATGTGGTTAGATAATATCCAATGAGTGATGTGTTTACATTTTTTCCACTCACCCAGTAATCATCTGAAAAACCACCTCGGGTCAGGAAGTTAGCTTGGAGTAGACATGAGAATGTTTACTCAACTGCAGTTTTTGCTTTGTCTGGAGATCAGTATTACTTCTATCTACTGATTCTTTTTTCTACCGACGGGTTCAAACCCTGGCTTCTCCTCATAACAACTATATGCTTTGGACAATTAATCTCACAGTTTCCATATGCTTTTTTTAAACTGTAAAATATACATAACATAAATTTTACCATTTTAACCATTTTTAAGTGTACAGTTTAGTAAAATTAAGTACATTCACAATGTTCTGTAAACAGCACCACTATTTCCAGAGCGTTTTCATCACCCCAAACAGAAAGTCTGTACCCAATAAACTATAATTCCCCGTCGCCCGCTCTCCTCTACCTCTGCTAACCTCTATTCTACTTTCTGTGTCTATGGTGCCGATTTTAGTTACCTCATATAAGTGGAATCGCATAATATTTGTTCTTTTGTGTTTGATTCATTTCATTGAGCATAATGTCATAATGTCTCATTTATGCAATAGCATGTATCAGAATTTCATTCCTTTTTAAGGTTGAATAATATTCTGGTGCACGTATGTATATACCACATTTTGTTTATCCATTCCTCTGGCGATGGACATTTGTTTCCATCTGTTGGCTGTTGTGACCGTATCTTTTAAAGGGGATGATAATGTCTAATACACAGGGTTGTTGTGAAGATAACTAGGAAAAGGCCTGGAGCATAGTAGGTGCTCAGTTAATGTTATTTTGTTCCTTTCTCCCTGGTACCAAAATTTATATATTTGCTTTAGAACTTAAGTAACGGAGTGTGATGAAGAAGTCATGATAATTCTTTTCCTTTTCCTGTGTCTTTTCTGATCCTTTGTTACAATTGGTCTAATTAATAGTTTGGCTCTTTCAATAACTTAGAGAAGGAAGGTTTCCTCAGGATATGCTGGTGTGTGGGAAGGGAGTACGGTGGGGGACAGAATGAGGGTGGAAGATAGGAATACACATTCAGTGGGTTATATGTTGCTAGGCCTGAGAACATTTGTTAACTGAAGGATTTTCTAACTTTTTCCAAAACAGCAATGGAGCTTAATAGAGATACTGATCTTTGAAACTTGACCGTCCTTATTGCAAAAGACTCAAGTGTTTAGATCTGTGTCCTCAGGACTGGGAAATGAAGATTTTTATCTTGCTTCATCCTTTTCTTCTTTCTAGGGCAGATTCTTCCTCCCCACCCACTCCCCCCCTTCCCCCCACACACATTGCAGCAGGAGAAGGCAAAAGCTATGTTTTTTTGCTGGAATTTAGAAGACATATGTTTCAAAGGATCCCGAGAAAGAACATATTTAATCTTGAATTTGAAGGGGTTCAGAATATGCCACTCCAAAATATGTCACTCTGACATAAGGATTATTTTTAAGCTGATGGCAATTGAGAAAAAGCAGACACAAGAAACTCTCTGCCTTCCTCCTAGGAAGGGCAGGATGATTTTTAATCAATGGAGACAACTCTAGACCTTTACCAGCTCTTAGATGGCACCAGAAGTATCTTAGATGGCACCACTTGACTAACTAGCCCTTATTTTCCATAGTTTCCCCCGTATGTTTACCTTCCCACAATTGGCCTCCCCTAAAAACTCAAAGTCCTTTGCCTTGTCTTGTCGCTTCTCTACAAATGTATTGTTCTTTTGTTAAGATGCTACATAAGCGCAAATACTAACCACCGGTTGAACTACTTATCACTGAATACTCCCGTGCGTATATGCACGTGTTGTTAAACTTCTGTTTGTTTTTCTCTTGTTGATCCATCATTTGCCAGTCTCATTTTCAGGGCCCCAGCCAATGAACCTAAGATGGATAGAGGAAAATAACTGCCCAGCCAGGGTGATAAAACAGATTGATGTAGAGTAGGGACTAAAACCCAAATCTCTGCATGCCTTATGGAGTGTGACCTTTTGTTGCTTTACAAATCAGCTGATGTCTAGTTGATTTTCTGGTCTTTGAGTTGTAAGGGAAATGCCCAGGATGTACTTTTTAAAGGGTTTCCAGCAGTTTTGTTTGGGAGCAGTACTCCTGGGATAGCTTCCTTTTACTGGGCCCTCTGAAGGAGAAACAAAAGAAACGGAAGTCCTGGTGGGATCTGGACCCTGGGGAGGAACAATAAATACCTGAAAAGAATGTGAGGGCATATTTGGGGTGTGGTGGTAATTAATATCTGTAGCAGATTTCATGATGGCCCCTCAAAAAATATGTCCACGTCCTAATCCCCAGAAACTGTGACTATTACTTTATGTGGTAAAAAGATTGACTGTTACTTTATATGGCAAAAGATGTGATTAAGTTCAGGATCTTGAGGGTAGGAGTTTATCCCAGATTATCTGAATGGGTCCTACATGCAATCACAAGTATCTTTATAAGAAAGAGGCAGAGGGAGTTCTGAGACAAGAGGAGGAGACGTGACCCCAGAGGCAGAGATTGGAGTGATATAACCACAGCTAAGAACTCCTGGAGCCACCAGGAGCTGGAAGAGACAAAAGAACGAGCTCTCCTCTATAGTCTATCCTCCAGGTCTCTTGGCAAGTTCAGTATTGCCAACTAAGGATCTTTGGCCTGAGAACAGCAGTGGTGGTCCCTAGGTTGGCTATTTTAATCTTTTTATTGAAGTAGATCATATATACAAAAAAGGGCGCATATGTACACTAAAAGGATTTTTAGAAATGGAACACACCCTTGTAACCAGCACCGAGAACAAGAAATAGAGCATTACTAGCTCCCTGGGAACCCCCATTACTCCCTCCTCTTCTCGAAAGTATGAGTATACCACAGTGTATCCAGGTTACTGTTAATGGTAGGTCCCCAGGTTTTAACAGTACACTCTACAGATGTTTGGAGCAGTTGGTCAAAACTCTGTAAGCATGGCGGTGGGATGGATCTTCACTGGGTGATATCTGGAACAATCAGTTTTTCTCCTTTGAGAGTCTGTGGCAGAGCCGTGATTCTGTAGGAAATACCTACCCATGTGACATTATGGGAATTTGCCTTCTGGCTTGACTCATCAGTTCCCTGTGCAAAGAGACGTCAGGCTGGAAGGACAGAAGGACAAGTTAGAGCCAAGGCTGCTTCCTCTTCTCTCCAATAGAAGGGTAGTAACTAGCTGATCATTCAGTGTCATCTGGTCAGCAATGGAACTTTCGACAACACCCGAAGTAACTTTTCTAGGAAGTAGGTTCTGAATATGTGTTCGGTAGGAGTCTTTGGAATATTCCTGTTTAAAAAGCTGGTTTGTAGAGACGCTTCCAAAAGGGAGGAAGTACTAAGAGATAGAAGCCCCTAAACAAATTACCCCAGACTAAATAAGTCTTCAAAATAAGAGAGGAAGGGCTGAGAAAGGGAAGTGACATGTGGCATTTTGATATGTTATACCAAAGAGAACTGTTGAGGTTGGACCTCATCCTGGTACGGTTAACTTTCTCACTAAAAGTAAACAGCCTTCAGGGATACCCTTTTTTTAAAAATAACACCTGTTTTGTTTTACTTTTTAAGTTATCACCTTTTGTTGTTGTTTTTTTTTTTAACCTAGAAAACATAGAAAAACAGAAAGTGAAAATGTTTAAATATTAATTTCACAATCAGGGGTGAAATTATTACCACTATTAACTTTTTGATGAATATCCTTTTAGCCTATATACATGTGTTGCATACCTTTTCATGCTAATGATGATAGTATAATGACTGCTTTGCAACTTGCTTTATTTCTCTAAAAATGTGTCATGGGCTTTCTGTGCAGATAAAACACACAGGAAGTTCAGTGCCTCTGGTTTTTTATCTAAGAAAAACATAATAGGGGACGGCCCGGTGGTTCAGGAGGTTGGAGCTCCGTGCTCCTAACTCCGAAGGCTGCCGGTTCGATTCCCACATGGGCCAGTGGGCTCTCAACCACAAGGTTGTCAGTTTGATTTCTTGAGTCCCGCAAGGGATGGTGGGCTGCGCCCCCTGCAACTAGCAATGGCAACTGGACCTGGAGCTGAGCTGCACCCTCCACAACTAAGATTGAAAGGACAACAACTTGACTTGGAAAAAAAAGTCCTGGAAGTACACACTGTTCCCCAATAAAGTCCTGTTCCCCTTCCCCATTAAAAAAAGAAAAGAAAGAAAAACATAATAGGGAAGGTAAAATAATCAAACAAATTAAAAATTTTCACAATTTATCATGAACACTTCCCCATTAATTATTCTTCTATAATGTATCTAATGATCATATTTTATCCAATCTTGTGCAAGTACCATAATTTATTTAACTTATCCCCTACATGTCACAGTAGGTGATTTCTAATTGTTCATGACTAGAACAAACACTGCAATGGACAGTCTTAAAATCTCTATGCACATTGATTATTGTTTACTTAGAATAAATTCCTAGAAGAGGTATTGCCCGGTCAAACGCTATGCACTTTTCAAAGCTTTTTATTTATGATTCCCAAATTGCCCTCCAGAGAGGTTGTAACGATGAACAATCCCACCAGCAGTTTTTATGAGCTTTTGCCAATGCTGAGTAAGTATAAGCATTCAAAGCAGTCTTTGGAAGTTTGATAGAAGGTATATGATAGATACTTCATGGGTTCTTTAACTTGTGTTGTGCGTGGAGGGTAATTTGTCATTCTTTCTCTGATACCTTTTTCCAGTCCCATCTCCATGTGTTCCTCTGAGTATACAGACACACACACACACACATACACACACACGCGCACACTGACTTTTGGTCAGATGGAATTCATACATTCCTAACTTTGTTTTTCCTAAGTTTCTTCTCCCCAGATGACACTCATACTCCATCCACTCTCACTGTGGCCTTCCCAATTACATGTCTCAAAATCCCTTATTTGAGACTTATTTGATTACAAAGGCCACATCCCTCATCCCATCCTTTTTTGACACTCCCAAGCAAATGTAATTGTTCCCCTTTTCTCCTGTAATTCTTTTCTGTTAACTATCTTCCCTACCCTTGTCTTATCTATGGTTAGTTCCAGAATGACGGATGTGGCCTTTTAAAAAGAAAACAAACAACTTTTATTTATTTTAAGTGTGTTTTTCCAGGACCCATCAGCTCCAAGTCAAGTCGTTTCAATCTAGTTGTGGAGGGGGCAGCTCACAGTGGCCCATGTGGGGATCGAACTGGCAACTAACCAACTGAGCTAACCGCCCACCTCCTGGCCCATTTCTTAATTCTATCTGGCACTAAGGGCCAGTCTTCTTTCCTCATCCTGCCTCAGTTCTCTCATTTGTAAACTGAAGAAGCCTGATTTTAGACTAGATGACTTTTAAGTACTATTTCGCCTTTAACAATTTATAATTCAGTCTTTATATATGACTTATTCCGCAACTAGGACAGTGATCCTTAAATGTCCTGAAGCTATAGGTGCCTTTGAGAATCTGAAGAAAGTTTGGGGCCCAGTTTTTCCCCATGTAGATTTAGAGATATGGGTATTTAATAACAATATGGCCATTAAATCAACACTAGAAGTCCATTTAAGGACCTGAGTTTAAGGACTGTGGTTCTTTAAGTCTGAATTTGGTTAATTTTTGTTTTTCTCTTAAATATAGTAGAAAGGCTCCTTAAATATTTGTTACTGTGAATCGTACTCAAACAGGTAGTAAGACTAAAAAATAATTATGGAAGTGTACTCGTTGGGGCTTATGGATAAGTTTCATTACTTTCTAGTCACCTTTGGTATTAAATCTCCACTCCGGTCAACATATTACAAGGCAAACTGAGAAGCTTTCAAAATATATTTGAATAAGCCATGACCTTTAGTCTTTTAGGCAACATTAAACATCAGGCATTTTGGTGAATCGTACATAGCAGTTTGCAATTTCAGATTTCCTCAGTCAGAGAGAGCATTGCAAATCAGTAAGCAGTTATAATGTATTGTTATTCCTCCAACACACGGACACAGACTTTTAAGGGATTAGTTCATGGGGTAGAAATGGATTGGGAGGATAAACCAGGCTGTTTTCAAATAAGTCTGCATTATTAGAAAATACATATATGCTCTCTAAAAATGAAGAACGATGTTTACATAGGCTTGTATTAAAAAAAAAATCCTGTTGACAGTTCTCAAGATCTTTATTTGGCTATCTCACTAAAGGAAAGATAGTATATGAGGCCTAACAATTAAGTTCATGAACTTGTTGCGATGATGTTGCTAATATATATATTTTTTTATATCAGAGGGATTACTCATTATGAATTTGTACCAACCGGACAAACAGTTCACCAAGTTGACTATTTGGAAGTGCTGAAAAGGCTGCGTGAAAAAGTTAGACGACCTGAACTTTTCGCTAACAATTCATGGCTCTTGCATCAGGACAATGCACCAGCTCACATGGCACTGTCTGTGAGGGAGTTTTAGCCAGTAAACAAATAACTGTATTGGAACACCCTCCCTATTCACCTGATCTGGCCCCCAATGACTTCTTTCTTTACCCAGAGATAAAGGAAATACTGAAAGGAAAATGTTTCAATGACATTCAGGACATCAGGGGTAATATGACGACAGCTCTGATAACCATTCCAGAAAAAGAGTTCCAAAATTGCTTTGAAGGGTGGACTGGGCGCTGGCCTCTGTGCATAGCTTCTCACGGGGAATACTTCGAAGGTGACTGTAGTGATATTCAACAATGAGGTGTGCAGCGCTTTTTCCAGGAAGAGTTCGCGAACTTAGTTGTCCAACCTCGTATGCCACTAACCCACATGACACTAAGACTAATGGAATTAGAAAGTTGGAATTGCCTGCTCTCTGAACAGCCACACTTGGGTATGTGCTCCCTGCTTTTAGATTGTGCATCTTTCTCTTTTGTTCCTCCTTTTAACTTTATATGAAATTGAAATTAGTGCAGTGTGAACTGCTTAGTCAGTTTGAGGGCATTCATCTCGTATTTTGAACTTGGACTGTTTTCCTTTGGGTGCAATTCAGTACTAATGCTGAGAGTGATGATGAGGTTTTGCATCTGGGCATTCTGTTACTGTCTCTGTCCAAGCAAGCAAACAAACCCACAGTCACAATGCACGGTCATAGGAGTTTCAACGACATATCTTCTGATGACGCTGAGGTGCCACTGCTGACATCCACTTGCATGAAATCAGAAGTTGACTCACAATACCGATGAGTCCAATTTTAAATAAGCAGTGTATCTCTAACTCATCTCCACGTCTCCTGAGTTTGACTCATTTCTCCAAAGCAGTCATTGGACCCAATTTTCTGCAGCTCAGTCCTAGATTTCCTTTGTTCAAATTTACCCTTCTGATAAAAAAATAAAAAACCTATCTGATATATGCACGATATATGTGGTTTATCAGGGTCTTTTATGAGTCTGAGCTCAAGGGATGGAAAGTGGGCTTAAGTGTCCCCACTTCAGACAAGATGTCCCCGAATCTCAAGACGGGGTTAGGCCTTCCTGTTGGAAACTCTCATCCCACTTAGTTCTTTACAATTTTAGGATTATTACAATCATATTTATATAGTTAATTATGCAATTATTTGTTTAC
The DNA here is from genome assembly GCF_004115265.2 of Rhinolophus ferrumequinum. Classification (NCBI taxonomy): domain Eukaryota; kingdom Metazoa; phylum Chordata; class Mammalia; order Chiroptera; family Rhinolophidae; genus Rhinolophus; species Rhinolophus ferrumequinum. The sequence goes on along the minus strand of NC_046304.1, from coordinate 29,576,358 downwards.
TGTATTTCTCCACAAGGAATTGTCTTTTTAAAACTCATTTCTCTCTACACAGGGTTTTTAAAAAGTGCCTAGAATTTGGTTGGTGCTCAAAAAGACTTCTAGAATAAATTATCACTATTATTATTATTACTAGTAGTAGTAGTAAATATTTGTAGAGTTCTTGGCAGTTTACAAAGTACTACACATTACCTCATTATGGATTGATCTTAGAAACATTAGGCTGAGTGGAAAAGAACCAGTACAAGCTCTATACTCCAATACCATTTATGTATATTTAAAACACATAAATATATAAATCGGCGCTATATAGACTTAAAGGATCCATATCTACCCAAGTACATGTAATGAACACATTAGAGTAAGAGAATCTGGGGGGAGAAGAATAGCAGTGGTATAGAGAATAAATTGAGCAACTTAATACAATTAAGCAGGAGTAAGGCCTCACACAGACTAAGGATATTCAGATATTGGGAACAGAGAAAAACGATTATCCTGACTCTGACCTATGTCCACAAAGAGAAAGAGGGGAGAGATTCTCTAGTCTAGGTTTTAGAGAAACCTAAAGTAATTATTTGTATTTTGAGTGTATTCAGTTTTTCAAGTACCTGATTCTTGACTTAACATCACCGTACTTCTCAAAGCCAGTGTCCTATTCCTTTTCCTTCTCTCTCTTTCCTTCAGCTCATACAATCTCAAAACATCTTCTCAAAAAGAGATGATTATCCACATAGCAACATGGGTGAATCTCAAAGCACAGTACTCAGTGGGAAAAAAGCCAGACTCAACAGACTACATACTATATGATTTCATCGATATGTCCTTCTAGAGAAGGTAAAACTATAGAAACAGAAGTCAGGTTAGTGATTACCAGGGACTGGAGTGGGGGAAGAAGACTGACTACAAAGAGAAGACATCAAATGATGAAAATATTCTATATCTTGATTATGATGGTGGTTACAGAATTGTATTTCTAAGCTATGTCTGCCCTGACAAAATACCACAGACAGGGTGGTGTAAACAGCAGAAATTTAATTTTCTCTTAGTTCTGGAGGCTGGAAGTCCAAGATCAAGGTGCTGGCAGGGTTGGTTTCTTCTGAGGCCTCTTATCCTGGTGTGCAAGCGGCCACCTTCTTGCTGTGTCTTTACATGGCCTTTCCTCTGTGTGAGCACACTCCTGCCATTTTCTCTTCTTCTTATAAGTAGGACACCAGTCCTACTGGATTAGAGTCCCAGCCTTATAACCTCATTTCACCATAATTCCCTCCTGAGAGAGCCTGTCTCCAAGTATAGTCGTATTGGGGATAAGGACTTGGGGGTGCGTGATTAGTCCATAATAACAAGTGTAGAATCAAACTTCATAAAATTGGGTACCTCCAAAGGGTGCCTTTTACTCTATGTAAGTTATACCACCATAAACCAAAAATTAGAGAAATTATTTATTTATGTGAAAATTGTACTATGCAGGGTAGTGGCTGATTACCACAGTTGGTCAGAGTACGGTGCTGATAAAAAAATGTACTGTATATTTAGAAACAGAAAACAAGTACATTTCTATGACTATCCAGAAAAATATAACTTGTTTATTTTTATGATCTTCGTTTCTTTAATGGGGGGAAAAAACTCCCAGACACCTCCCTGTCTGTGGTAGTATTGAATGAGTTAAATGTAGCCTTGAAGTCATATAGTTTTTGATTCTGTAATATGGTTAAGTAAATAGAACCATTTAGGGCAGAGTTCTTGCAGAAGAAGGCTGCAAATGTAGGCTACGTTAGGAATCCGTGGGGAGATTGGTCTGGAGTAGCAGATGGGAAAGACTGTAGATATGGGTGGTAGCCAAATTCATATTTTTCTGGGTAACTTGTTTGAGGGCTAGTTTAGGTCAAATTTGAAATAATTAAGGACAGGTCAAGAATTCTGGTGCTAAGGAAGAAAGTGGATGGCCTTGAATTAAATCTTGGATTTAGATGGATAGACATGGGTTTCAATATTGGCTTCTCCATTTATTACCTTGGAAAAGTTACATAACCTCTCTGGATCTTTATTTCTTCATTTGGAAAATGGGCTTATAAAAGCTAGCATGCAGGGTTGTCATGAGGATTTGAAATAAAGAAGGTAAAAGCCAAGTATGGGGAGCTGACATTTGGTAGGGGTACTCAACAACCTATAGCATTTAATATTCAATGTAATTTAATATTCAATGAATATTCAATGTAGCATTTAATATTCAATGCAGAATTCATAGTAGGTCAGCCCCAGAGATAGAATGCTCAGCCTATGGGGCCGTGGGCCTCTGATGTGGTCTAGTACCCTGGAGAGCTACTTTGGGAGCCAATTGCTGTGACTAAGGAATGAGGAAAGACTCACCCCACCCCCAGGGACTGCAGAGCTATTTTCTGGAGCTCTCTGTTAAAAATCTTTCCCTTGTTATGATAAATTTAGCACCTAAGGAGCTAGGGATTTATCTTCATTCACCCAAGAGTATTTGGCCTCCGAGTCAGAATCCCCTAGGCTAGATAATAATAGTACAATTATGGAGTGGATAATACAAGAGGAGACTGTTGATTAGTAAGTCCACTGCTTGGGGTGGTGGAAAGTGCTCTGCGTTAGAAAAGAGGAAGTCTGAGTTATGTATCTGGTTTTCTTGTTCTTTTTCTCTAAGTAGATGATTTGAGGTAAATAATTGTTCCTCTTTGGGTTTCATTTTCTGATTCTTTGAAAGGGAGATGTTGAGTTAAATGACTCGTAAGGTCCTTTCCATCTAGGATATTCTAATATTCTGTGGTTTGAAACTGGACAAGGATCTTAGTTAATTGACTGATTAATACAAGGCTTGACACAGTATTCTGTGTCCAGCCCTGTGCTATGTTCTGGGGACTCAGTGATGAACAAGCCAGACATTGGCCTTTCTCAGCTTGAGCTTGTGTCTCTATGGCAATGCTACCTGTCCACGGTTAATTCCCACTTAATGCTTATAGCAGTGATATAGAAGGTATGTTAAGTCCATTTGTGGGAGGGTCAGAGCTGGGAGTATTGACACCATAGAATCTGCTTCTTGTAGAATCAGGTTAAACAACAAAACACCTGAGGGTTGGAAAAATAGACCAACACTTACAGGGTAAACATATAAGATACAATAAGTACAAATAGAAGGAAAGTCCTTAACTCCGGTTTAAAATAAATTAAACTTACAGGTGCAGGATAAGATCTATAAGGTTTAAGCATCTGACCTGCCCTTCTGCTCAGCCTCCAGGGATTACGTAGTCACAAAGTAACATTAATCACAAAGTTAGAAAAGGATTGTCTCCCTGAGATTTCTTCAGTTGACAGTTTTATAATGCCAGTGATATGGTTGGGAACCAGTTACATCATCTCTCCCACTTACCACTCTTCTTCCTCCCTTTCCTTCCATTTGTTCCTCTGAGAACAAAGTGTGCCTATCGAACATTGAATCCAGTCCTATATCCGTATCTCATAGTTCTTTGATTTGCACATAATAGGCAGTTAATAAAACATCATAGCTGACTTCACAGCAGTCAATGTGAAAATAGACCAGGAGTTTTAATTGATATTAGTGAACCATGTGATGGAGCTGCCGGGAAATACCAAGATTATCTTGGGCTGTGATAACAGAAGTGTGCAGTGGGACATTCGAGAACTTTGTACTCTGTTCTGGGCAGACACGTTCACAAACATTGTGTCCCATTCTGGATACCACATTTAATGAGAGAGATTTTAAAAGTGGAGCCTGTCCCAAAATACATGAACAAATTGGTGACAGTCTGGCAAAGTGGTTAAGGCCATCCACTTTGAGATCAGATGGACTTGTTCAGGTCCAAGCTCTGATACTTACTGTGTGACGTTGGGGAAGTTAGTTAACCTCCTTCAGTCTCAGTTTTCTCATCTATACAATGGAAATAATTAACAGTGCCTATCTCATGGAGCGATGGCAAAGATTATGAAGATGATGATGATAAATTATTATTTTTCATTTGAAGGAATTAGAGTTGTTTAGCCAGAAAATTTGAAGACTGAAGAGGGGGAGTAGTGAAGGAAGTGAATGGGAGGTGATATCTATCTTCAGATATTTGAACAACTGCTATTGGGAAGAGTTATTGGGCTTATTTTGGGTAGGTTCATATGACAGAAGTAGGTCAAAAAGTAGGATTTGCAAAGAAGATCATATTGCCTCAACAAACGGCAATAGCATTGTTTCAAAATGGAATTCCAGACCACAGAGTGTGTTCAAACAGATGTTGATTTCCATGTGTTAGGCTGGTACAGAGGAAAGACCTGCATTGGGTGAGTGAGTTTGGGCTCTTAGGGGTTCCCAAACTTGGCTGTGCACCAAAATCAGCTAAGAATAGAGCTCAAGGATCTCTAATAAGCATCTTTGGTGACACTGATAATGCTGGTCCCTGCATAGGCAGTTTACACCCAATGGACTGGAGGTTGGGTCCCGTTCCACTTATATTATGCTATGATGGGATTCTGGTGCAGGGAAGGTGAGAAAGGAGACACGAAGATAAGAAAGTGCCAAACATATTCTGGAGTCATTTGGTTAGAATGGTTAAGGAGAAAACCACAGGCCCAAAATGGCGTCACTTGTGCACTTGTGCCCATGATACCAAACCTAGATTAATACTTGACCTAATTGCAATTTCTACCTCTCCCAAAAATGTAATCTTAACCAGCCAGTCTGGAATTTTCTGGTCAGGCATCAGTAAGGTAATCTTTGGTGGTGGGGGGGGGGAAGCTCTTCATCCCCCATAAAAAAAGGAATCTGCACGATCAAAACCTTTCTCATTCCTTTCAGGTGATGGCCCAGCCCAAAAATAATCCTTTATTTTCTTTTGTTGATAGCTTAATAACTCCCTGCCCCACTCTTCTTTCTACAAAAACCTTCCGTTTTGTACAACCCCTTCAGAGCACCCTTCTACTTGCTAGAAGAGATGCTGCCCAATTCATAAATCATTTAATAAACCCAACTGGATCTTCAGATTTACTGGGTTGAATTTTGTTTTCTAACAGATTGGAGGTGTTAAGTACAAGGGTGGTTTGGAGTCTGATTGGAAAGTTGTTAGGGCCAGTTTTTGGAGAGATGCTAGCTTAGGTACGGGAGTTTGGAGGATACCAAGCAGGGTTCCATGATAAACATAGTGCAAAGGTAGTTACAAAATTTTCTCTGGAAGGGTGAGCTAAACGACGAGTAAGGGCAGTCCCAGACACAACATTCATCCCTCTTGGCGTTCACCGTCTTAGAACTTGTGACTGGAATCATCACTTACCATTTTTTCCTACTCTTAGTTAGATAATTTGAACTGAGTGATCCATGACATTATGCTCCTTTCCATCCCCAACACACGGAAAGGAAAGGAGGGCTTTCCCTTATGTAGTTTTCCCAAGTAGTAGAGGAAGCACCCATCAGTCTGCTCAAAGCAAAAGCAACAGTTTCGAGATCATAGTCATGATGACATCAGAGGTGCCAAGGGCTAGAAGCCAAGTTCCTTCAGGGTTTTCATCTAAAGGAACAAGGTCTGCCTCGGTCCAACCTACTGAATTCCTTACTGTAAGCGCTTTTGTTCTTATCTCAAGACAATTCTTAAGTTAATTAGTTGCAATTATTAGCTCTGCTGCAGTAGAATGCACGATAACAGAAGGGGGAAATGAGGCCATCAGGGAGACGCAGTTGGGGGGTTCTCAGAACAGCATGGAGAGGAACTGCAACTGTTCATACTGACCAACTTAAGTCTTAAAAAAAAAGTCTAAAACCAAAAATCGACTCCTGAATCTTCAGGGAGCCAATGAAACATAGAACTGCAAAACATGCGGCAAATATTGTCCTTACATAATGTTCCTTCTAATATCTGCCCACATCCTGAGGCAATGTCCCTGAAAATAGTATCCTGTGGGAATAAATCACAGGAGCCGGAAAAAACAGTGGGGCTTGTCAGAAGTTGGAGGTTTGAAGGCTTGCTTTCTTTATTAGCTGTGGGATTTGGGGCCAGTCAGTTCCATCACCTGTCGAATGAGGGTACAGACACCCAACTTGCAGGGTGTTGGGAGCCTTGAGTGTGATTCACCTGTGACCATACTTGTCCTTTGATCAATGCGGATCGAGTCTGCGATGTTCTCCATCACAACCCGGTTCTCTGGCTGGGCTAACACACAATTGGCTTGGCCCTACCTTTATGCCTTCATGAAGACACCCCTATTATCTATTGTCTCTCCTAGTCCCGTGACATTCTCAACCAAACATATCTAAAATTGCATCTTTTCAGAGAGGCCTGATAATCATATGTTTAAGGGTTTGGGAGTTGTCTTAGTTTCCTAGGGCTGCCATAACAAAGGACCTAAAACTGGGTGGCTTAAAACGACAGAAAGTCATTGTCTTGTTGTTTTGGGGGCTAGATGTCTGAAGTCACTGTGTCAGCAGGGTCCTGGGCTCTCTGATGGCCCTAGGGAAGAATCCTTCTTGCCTGTCCTGGCTTCCGGTGCTTGCCCTCAGTCCTTGGCATTCTCTGGCTTGTGGATGCCTCACTCCAGTCACATGGCTGTCTTCCCCTGGTGTCTCCACATTGTCTTCCTCTGTGTGTCTCTGTCTCTGTGTCTTATTCTCCCCTTTTTTATAAGGACACCAGTCATGTTGGATTAGGGCCCACCCTAATGACCTTGTTTTAACTTGATTACCTCTTTAGAGATCCCATTTGCAAATAAGGTCCCATTCGGCAGTACTGGGGATTAGGACCTCCACATATCTTTCCAAGGGTATGCAATTCACCTAGAACAGAAGTCACACAGACCTGGGTTCAAATCCTGACTCTACAATTTGCTAGACATAATCTTGGTCACGTTATTCACCTCTTTAAGCCTCAGTTTCCTCATCTCTAAAATAAGGACTATATTATTAACCACCTTATAAGGTTGCTATGAGATTAAAATGAGATAATCCCTCCCTCCCTGCATCCCTCCTTCAATCCCTCCCTTCCTTTCTTCCTTTTTTCTTTCCTTCTCTCTCTCTCTCTTCTTTCTTTTGGAAACCCTTTCCCAAAGCCCCATGAAGAGATGGGTCATATTCCCATGTTATAGATACAAGAGAGGCTGGGAAAGTGAATATCTGATATTTTCAGCTTCAACAATGGGAGATGAGACCCTATCAACAACTAAGAGGTGGGGTATGGGTGGGAAATAATAACCAAGCAGGCAGCCAACTGTGTTCCAGGCCCGGGTAGCAACTGTCTTTCCTGTACACCCTTCTCTTTGCACTTCCCCAGTAGAACTCAGGCTTTCTCTGAATATTTTATACATAGGGGTTCAGGTGTGCATTGACTAAAGGTAGATAGTGGTACCTACAGACCCATGGGTAGCCTCCTTCTCTATGACTTCCCCTGAGTTCTGTAGTGTTCCATATCCCTGACAGGAGAGCTTTCTGTGTTCCCAATGGGACAGCAGGACCCCCAAGTTTCTCCCAGGTATGAAGTCAGCGCAGATCCTGCCGTTGACTTCAGGGAACAAAGAATTTCTTGGCCTTTTGGTGTATAAACAAAGTGTCTATGGCCGGCCCAGTGGCTCAGGCGGTTGGAGCTCTGTGCTCCTAATACCGAAGGCTCCGGTTCGATTCCCACATGGGCCAGTGGGCTCTCAACCACAAGGTTGCCAGTTTGACTCCTCGACTCCGGCAAGGGATGATGGGCTCTGCCCCATGCAACTAAGATTGAACATGGCACCTTGAGCTGAGCTGCCACTGAGCTCCCAGATGGCTCAGTTGGTTGGAGTGTATCCTCTCAACCACAAAGTTGCCAGTTCAACTCCCACAAGGGATGGTGGGCTGTGCCTCCTGCAACTAACAATGGTAACTGGACCTGAGCTGCGCTGCACCCTCCACAACTAAGACTGAAAGGACAACAACCTGACCTGGAAAAAGTCCTGGAAGTACACACTATTCCCCAATAAAGTCTTGTTCCCCTTCCCCAATAAAATCTTAAAACAAAAAACAAAAACAAAACAAAAACAAAAAACACACAAAGCATCTAACCAGTATTCCCACCGGGTTCAGTGTCCCTGCAGTGCCCCCATGGTAGGAAAGGAACTGACCTTATTAATAGCATTGCTTAGGACCACAGGCCAGCTCAGGATCCTTGCAACATCTGAATGTGCATTCAGATCGGGTTGTGTGTCAGTGTAGCCCGCTGGCTGAGAGTCAGACCCTGCATCTGCCATACTCATTTTGAAACCAGCTTTGCTTCTTTCTAGCTCTATAAATTTGGACAAATTACTTCTCAGCCTTAGTTTCATCCTGTATAAAATAGGGATAATAGTATTTCCAGCTTAGGACTGTCATGAGTATTAAATGAGGTGATGGGATGTGCACAGAAACACTTGTCCCTGTGTGTCCTGTCTGTAAGCGCCTTTGTGGCTTCTGGTATACCTACCATCTGGTAGGTGTGCCTTCGACCTTGTAGAGTAGTTTGGATTTCTAGCTGGATCACCATCACTGTTTTCACTATTAACGTTATCTTTAACCATTTGACACTTCTTTCAGAAACATGATCATTGCTTAAAAAAAAAAAAAAAAAAAGAAGCCTCAGACTTTCCATGAGGAAGGGCTCAGCTAGTGAGAGTGTCCTTTAGTAACCTCGTCACTGCTTGCCAACTGAGCACCACAAGCAGAGGGACAACACAAAGAAGTTAGTGGGACCTCATGCATGCCTAAATAGTGTGTTATTTTGGCACAGGCATGTGTGCAAGGGCTGAGAAGTGCACAGTGAACCCAACAGGAAAGGCGGGGGCGGAAAGAAGGGTATGCGCTGAAAAAAAAAAAAATAAAAAAGTAAAAAGCAATGACCCTGTGACTATCTAAAGCCTCAGGTCTGAATATTAATAGTTGGGAACACAGAGACGTTTGGGGTTTCTCCTAAAATCAAAACCTGCAGTGATAACAATACTGTAGTTACGATGGAGTTGGAGTCTTAAGTATTGAAAGGGGAAAATCTCTCCTAAACTTCTGGTGCCAGGGCCAGATCTGCTAAAACAGACTCTTGATAATGGGACCTGTGCTTCTGTATTTTTGACAAGCTCTTGTGGTCATTCTGTTTAGCGTGCTTATTGGTTGATTTTGGGGATGCATCAACTTACTTCAGACCCACATTCCTTGGTTAAATGTCCTCCCAATGTGGTGTACAAATGTAGAGGTGCAGGATTTCTTTTGATTTCTAATACTAAGTATCATGTGGGCAGCATATCATTAGTTGGAAGAACTCTGGTTTGGGATCAGGAGACCTCAAGTCAGTCGCCCCATAGGAACTTGGACTAACGTGGAACTGCTGTTTGTCAGAGATAATGCCCGCTCCTGACACCCTGACACTACCTTTCAGTCACCACAAGGCTGTATAACAGCACGGGCAACCACAATTATCTCTTATATGCAACGTTACAAAATTTCTTCTTGTCTTAGATTTTCCCTGCTTCCCAATTTCTCTAGGCAAATTATAGACTGTCACATTTTACTCATCTTGAACTTAGCTGTCACACACTTACAGTAAGAAACCAGAAGGGAAAAGCACATTTGCATGTGCACACATATGCAGACATGCATTCTCTCTCATCTTCTCTCTCATCTTCTCTCTCTCTCTCTCTCTCTCTCTCTCTCTCTCTCTCTCTCTCACACACACACACACACACACCTTTTTAATTAAACAGCCAAACAGCTAGACCAGATGGCATTAAGTCTCAAGATACTTTGCATGTAGGCAGTCCTCTTACTCAGAGCGTACACTCTTATTTGATGTGTAATTCTAACAGAACTTGTTTATCTAACTTCCAAGCCTCATGTAGAATAGAAGCAGGAAACAGACAGAACAAATATGGGATAAAATAAGTCGATACGCTGACAGCGTCAGAATCTGAGTGCTGAATGCCTGGCAACAAGGCAGAAAAAAATAAAAGAAAGTTATAACAGAGCAATCTGGAGCCCTGAGTTAGGAGAAATAATTGTTTGTGCCTCCGTGGATCCTGGTAATGCTATGATATAGCACAGTCTGATCCCTTCTGCTTCTGAGAATGACTCTGAATCATCAGGGCGGCTACATTAAGTCCTGCATTTTCTGTTTAGAAAGCATGGACATAGGTACTCTGGCTAAGAAAGATTTAGATCCAAAATGTTAAAAACTCAAACAAGATTTGGCTTCTGGGAATTGTAGAGTTTTAGAGTTGGAAAGCATTATAATCATAACAAAATTATGGCGTATTGGGTAGGTATTTGACCATAACCTCCACTGAACTGACCAACCAGATGTGACCGTCTACCACCCATTAATTGAAGTTGGTGAGCTAGACAGATGAAGTCTTTCTGCCATCACAATGTTGCATAAACCTTAATATCCTTTCCAAAATTCCAGAGAAAGAAGTTATAGGTAAAGGAGAGAATTTACCAATTAGAGAATTTACCAAACAGCACACGTCCAAAATCCTTCCTACTTCTTCCCTTCAAGAACCCGTATTCCCCAGCGTATCTGTAACATTCCCTCCTCATTCCATCTGCTCCTTTGCCCCACTTCACAGGTCCAGATGTACTCCTGTTCTTGAGTCTGGTTCAGTGTCTCTTCTTCCAAGAAACTGTCTGGAACCTTCAGTTGAACCTGATCTTTCCTTCTCTAAACTTCCGTGGGATGTTACTGATCTTTCTCATTGTACATTTCAATTTCTATACTATATGATTAAAAGTTCCTCTTTTAATTATACCTTCTTCGTCTCAATAACCTATACATCATTTGAGGGCAGAATCTGGATTTGATTCATTTCTGTGTCTCCATAGCACCTGGCATCATGTCTCACATCTAATGGGTGTTTGGTACGTGCTGAATGAATGGCTAAATGGATGAATTGAGCCAGCCAGTTATTTATCCTTTGCATTTGTCAAGGCTGCATTGTTGACACAGAGAATTAGGGACCACTCTGAGGGAAACATTAATTTATAATGGAGGCATTCATATGGGAAAGTAGCACTCTGATTCTTTTTCCCTTAGGGGAGTGACAACTTTCCCTATTCATGAAATGTGGGGCCTAAAAGTGATGCCCGTTCTCAAATGAAGTAACAACCTCGACACCATAACGTGGCATCGCACTTATGGCTTTACACTTTGTGGTTCGTGGGAACATAACAAAAAGTAGTCTAATAACACTTTATATTTGTGTCTCATGTAAAAAAAATAGTGCTTTACTATACACAATTTCTTTTGGCTGTCATCACAAAATATAATGGCAGGTAGGATAGATATTATTATTCTTGCTTTTCAGATGAAGATTCTGAAACTCAGTGAAGTAATGTAAATTACACAAGGTTGTCAGAGAAATGGCCAGACTAGGGCCATTTTTTTGCCCATGCTCAGTCTAACATCAAAGCCAGTAGAACACACAGAAATTACTAACTCAAACCTTTCTTGTTTGGTTGAGCCCAAGTGTTCTTCGGCATCTTTGAACACCACAGGAAGCATGAATTCCATCACTCATTTTGCATATTCTACTTTATATGGTTAGTTTGTTTTTTTAATACAGAGATAATGTGATTGCTAATTTTATGTGTCAACTTGACTAGGCCATGGTATTCAGATATTTGGTCAAGCATCAATCTAGATGTTGCTGTGAAAAGTATTTTTTAGATGAGATTAACATTTAAATCAGTAGGCCTTGAGAAAAGCAGATTACCCTCCATAATGTGGGTGGACTTCATCTCATCAGTTGAAGGTCTTAAGAGATAAAACTGAGGTCTCCCCAGCAAGAAGGAATCTGCTTCCAGAAACCTTCAGACTCCAGATGCAACATCAACTTTTCTCTGGGTCTCCAGTCAGCCTGCCTGCCTGCCCTGCAGATTTTGGACTTGCCAGCCCCCACAATTCCTTAGAATAAATATCTCTGTCTCTGTCTCTCTCTCTGTCTCTGTCTCTCTCTCTTTATCCCCCTCCCTCCCTGTCTCCCTTTCTCCCCTCTCTATGTATATATAGAGATAGAGATGATATAGTTAGAGGTAGATATATAGATACATAGATATATAGATATATAGATATAGATATTCTGTTTGGAGAACACTAATACAGATAACTCCTAATTTATAAGGATAATTTGTTTTACAAATATATTTACATTTAACATATAAGAACTCGATGAATTCATAATGATCTCAAATTTTTTAAAAAAAGAAACAAAAAGAGAAATCTCCCCATCAAAGAACAAGCAAACAAAAACTTCAATAAGCAAACAACAACAAAACCCTGGACACCATTGAAACTAACTAGGGTTTCAACTACTTACGCTGAAAATTGACCATTAAAAGGAGTGAGTTAAGCATTTATTCTGTCCTTCCTATATAAAGTGCACCGAGAGTAACTAAACCCTAATTATGAGAGACAGTCTTTTGTACAAAAGAATTCCAGCTAATAAATGTGGGAGGAATGATAGAGCTAGAACTATTTTCTAATCTCTAATGCAACAATTTAGGCAATGACCAACAGTGGGTGAAACCATGAAAAGAAAGACTGACAAAGAAGTACAGCGGCTTGATCATGCTGGCACTGCACGAGTCCCCACATTTACTGCACATTAACATATTATTAAAAGTGGGACAAGCAGACATTGTGTACCTCCTGACACGAGACAATGTACAGCAAACAGAACCATCTATCAAGAATTGTTGCCAAAAATGAAGTTGAACCTAAGTTGAGCCTTTCACTATCTTTAATGTACAGGAAATACAGCAGCTAGAAGAACAAATTAAAGCAAATAATGAAACAAATCAGCAAATCCCAAATGGCTGGGTGACCAAGAATGACCGGGGTGTTATTCATAATTATACTGAAACAAAAGATGTAAACTGGGACCGTTCCATGCAAAACTGGAGGAATGGTCACTATAAGAACTTGGTACATTTGGGGGGGTTTGCTAATTGCTATGACTTGGCCCAATTTTGCTCACCTATTTCTTTTTCTGGCCTTCAATCAACATTTAAAAGTGTGTCTCCTGAGTCAGGCCAGGACATTAATCCCATGTTTGCTGAGTCTGCAGTGGACACTGAACAAACATGCCCACTTGATCCTTGGAGGCTGGGAGCACTTGCACTCCTCCGGTTCCCAGGCAGAGGCAATCTGAGGCCAGTCTGTTGGCGCAGAGGCTGCATTGTGAAATGCTCCCTCAAAGGCCCTTTGCCTTTCTTTTTAAACACTTGCACAAGTAATCAATATTCACTGTAGAAAAATTAGAAACTACATCTACACAATTGCCCAGGGTTCAATACTGTTAATATTTAAGTGCATGTGCTTTTAGACATACATGTATAAATATTTATATATATGAAAATTTATATGTATATATTTCATATATATATTTTCATATATATAATTTCCAAATAGCATATACAATATGATGCCATTATATATATCCATTATATATATATATGTGTGTGTGTGTGTATATATATATATATGTGTATATATATATGTAATGGAATCATAGTGTATGTGCTATTTAAAAACTTTTCACTTTATGAATGTGCCATATTGGCTCATGTGTCTCTCTAACCTCCCCACCAAGGATGCAAGTTTTGTAAATCTGTAGCATAACTCAGTGGCACTCAGAGAGTCTGAGCTCATAGCAAGTAAACACTGAATGAAAAAAGTGGTTTTCTGTAGAGTAGTTATTTCTCTGAAAATCTGGGTATATTACATGGGATTGCTAATCTGAGAAATGCCACCCTAAGCAAATTATAAATCTCTAGGCTTCAGTAGGTCTTTAGTTACTGCTCGTAGTTGGTTGTGTATTTTTGTGGGAGTCATTACACTGTTGAAGTTTACCAATTCGTTGCATCACCCAAAGCATATCAAGTAGAGTAAAAAATCACTGGAAAGGTATTTGGGAGGCCTTGGTAGCGGTACTGAGCCTGCCAGCTGTGACCCTGAACAGGTCACTTTTCCTTTCTGCTTCTCTTTGCTGTTGCCTTAGGGGTCAGAGCAAACTCCACCTCTGTGAGTCATGTGGTAAGAAAGGGCATGGTAGCTCATGTTCCCCGAAGAATCATTTTAACACTTGGCATGTACACTGGACGTTTTTTAAGATGGAAAAATACAGAAAGGAGAGCATATGATAGTGTTAGAGTGAGAGTGAGAAGTGAGCCAAATCTGCCGTATGGTGTCCCAGAAGCAGAGCAGGAGAAAACCAGCCTATGCTATTCGTTCTCTCCTGCTTTAAGCACCTCCCAAACAGCTTTGCAATCATGATCTGGAATACTGTGTTAATGAGGGTGCAGGGATATACTAGGTAGGATCCTATATAAATTCACTTATTTTATTTAGAAAGTAAAAGAAAGATACCAACATATATGTGATGTAGAATATTTTCTTTGTGCCGGGATCGTGTCTCGTGAAACCAAAGAACGGAAGCACGGACCAAGGAGAGGTGAGGAGTTGTAAAAGAGGATAGTTTATTAAAGGTAAAGAGTCGCAGCTCTTGGAACGAGAGGGGGTTCCGAACGGGTTGCCCAGTGACTGAGGCAAAAGTTCTTGCTTTTATACCTTCCCTTGCCTGCTTGGGGAAGGGGGCTGGCGCCTTCCAATGGAATTCCTCTATCAGGTTTGTCCTGTATGCCCACCCTAAAGGGATTAATGAACCCATCCCTATCTATCAGATCTGCTCCTTTGTCCAGCCAAAAGGGATTTATGAGATAATTTATTAACCTCAAGGTGTGTTCTCATGTCTTTTTGTCCTGGAGTGAAGGAGACATTCCACAACCTGGAGTTTCCGGATATGGTTGCCTTTGTTTATTCCACCAGGGACCTTCCTGTCTACCTAACGACATGCTAACTAACCTGTCTCACATACACTATGATTATTAATATGTAAGTATACATAAAAATGGCAGAAAATGCAACTAAATACTGTAGTGATTATCTCCGGGTAATGGGATTATGGGTGATTCCTATTCTCTATACTGTGTTCAAAGTTTCCCCAATGAATAGGCATTCCTTTTATAATCAGAAAAATACTTACAAATATTAATAAAAAAACACACATACAATTATACTCAATGCTACTGGAGGTCACACTGGGTAGTTAAAATCCCCATCATTTCTTTCTTTTCTTTTTCATAGCTTTCAAGTTTACCTTAACAAACATGTACTGATTTTAAAGGGAAAAACAACTCCAAATGTGCCTACCCCAAATTCATTCTCTCCCTTTTTCATTCTAATGAAACCCTGATGAGGGACGCCAATGTACCCAGCAAAAATTTGCATCTGCCAGGCTTCCTTGCAGATGGTAGTAGAGCAGACGTTTGGTTAAGTTCTAGCCAATGAAATATAAGTAGAAGTTGCTGAATAGAAGGGCCTCTCAGCTGACTTGACTGGCAGGTGCTTGTTTGCCCGTCTCTTATTTTCCTCTCTGCCTGGAACTCAGAAGTAAGGTTTGGAGTGGCAAGGGCCATTTTGTAATGAGAAGACAACCTCCAGGATAGAAATCATGAAGTCAAGCTGGTGGAGCAGAAATAAAGGTGCCTGGGGCACTGGGGACATTTTGGAGCCACTGTACAGGCTGAACCATCTCCCTCCCAACTTCAGGCTGCAGGAGAGAGAACAAAATTCCCATCCTGTGTTAGCCACTGTATTTTGTTTCCTTTATAATCATAGCCGAGCCCGATTTCTAACTAATACGCCCACTTAAAAAAAAGAAAAAAAAAAAAGAAAACAAAACCTTTTTATTTCCTAACCATTGCAACCACCGTAAGACAAAGTTTTAGAGGGAAGGCAATTGAAATTCACATGAAATGGAAATAAAAGACAGTTCTACTAAAAATTAAGGATGGTCTCCAATGCTCCAATACATCTAATCTCTCACATTGTCAATATTCCATGCAAAGTGGTAAATTCATTATTTTTACATTTGGGGATAGTAAGTTTGTTAATACATCCCAGCAATTAAGAAATCAATCCATCACCATACGCCTAAGCTGAGACCATTTGTCACGGTTTATGCCCCTTCTAAAGAGTGAAAAACAGACCTTGACTTGAAGAAGCACCAATGTGGGGATAGTTTCTTGAAATGTCAGATGGAAAACATGTTAGAAAATGGGGTATGTGCACACATCCTGTGAAAGAAAAGGACTCAGCCCTCTGTTACTCTTCCCTTTGCAGCACCCTGATCAACAAAAAGGCCACAACCATAGGCAGTTTCTCAGAACAAATCCTCTTATCTCTAGTTGCTTCCTTCTAAAAGGCCAGGCCCGGGGCTGTGGGGGTCGGGGGGAGAGTGAGGAAAGGTCAGGAAGAAGAAAGGGTGCAGGGTCAAAACTGCCAGAGCCAGAAGGACCTTGGAAGGTTATTAATTAACTTCAGGGCTTTCTTTTTGTAAAGGAGCAAGAGAGGCCTAATGCCGCCCCGGAAGTTAGTGACTGGGTTAGAATTAGAACCTGGAGCGGTAGCCTCCAGACTGCTGTGCCAAGGCATATGTAGCACAAGGAATGTAGATGAGAACCAGCACAGAGTCTAAGGGAACAGAGGTTTGGCAGTACCAAATCAAGGAAGAACTTGCAGCCATTTTCCTGGTGGTTCAGTAGAGGCATCTGCATAGAGGAAAAGGCAAAGAGGAAGTTAGGGTGATTTGGGGGATACTGGGGCCAGAATGGGTAGAGAGGTGGGAGGACTCGTTTCTATCGATCCAGTTTCTCAGCCTTCTCCTTCGCTGTGCCTATGGAGACAGCTGAGTGACAGCCGGGCATCATCTTGGTACTTCATTCATTACAATCAATCTGCTGTATTTTCCTAGTCTTCCACGCTTAGGGACATCAAAGCAGCCCAGCTTTTCCCTACGATGTCTGGGACAGTTTGTGTCCACAGGGGAGTAATTCCTATTCCACAACTGAAGTAAAAAACCCTCCTTTTTCCAACTAAGTCATCACCAAAGGATGGAGATTTCCTAATGTGTTCAGTTCTTTACTGGCTGCTGTGAGGAGTTGAAACAGATATATAAGACACTCACTCATTTGTGGAGGTACTTAAGATCCAGCCAGGAAAGAACTCAAAAGAAATTAGTAGGGTTTACAAACTAACTAGAAGAACTGACTTTGGACTCTAAGAAAACCGACCAAGGAATTCTCCCAAAACATCTTTAGCAGTCCAAAGATCTAGTCCAAACTTGAAAATTATTGCTTTTTATTTTATTAAAAAAATGTTTCCTAGATCAGGTTCTTAGATGGGATTCCCATCCCCACTCATCCAGAGCAAAACCTGGAATTAGGTCAGGGGAGAGTGGAGGTGGATTATTCCTGCTTCACAAAGACAAAATCAGGAGGCAATGTGGTAGATTGCTGCCGATTAGTGGTCTCCAAAGTGAAGAATACAAGAAGGTACATATAATGTACAAACAATTTATAACTATGTGCAAATGTTTATAATACATCACTATCTACAAATCTACACTTATTTAAATATACGTGTTATTTAAATACACATAAATGTAGGCTTATTTAAATATATGTATACTTATTTAAATATATATGCATACACACACAGGTGAGTACTGAAATTTTCTTCACTGAAAGGAATGCATGCTCACAGGTGTTCGCAGGCCACGGGTTTAAAGAATGGGATTTAAAGTCTTAGCTGCCAAAAATGTGTAAAATTGGGAAAATGATAGTACCTCTTAGGATTGTAGTGAAGATTCAGACAATGTTATTCAAAGTGCATATTAGTTTTTACTGCTACTTGGCAAGCTTTGTGAGGACAGAACTCGCATCTGTCGTGTACACAATATATCCCCTCCCCCCTTCCGCCCTGGGCCAGGGACGAGGCCCGCACAAAATAGGTGCTTTACAAAAATCTGTTGAATAGATAATGGTCAATAGGTATATACAGTTGAATCACAGTGAAGTCAATAGGTATATAGGTCAATAGGTATGTACAGTTGCTTCAATCACAGTGAAGTACACAGATGTGATGAGACATCATGATTGATTCACACCCTATATACAAATAGGTAAATCATACATGAACTTAGGTAATTTATTTTTAGTAACAAATGATTTCCAGCACGCCTCACAGTTTATGGTGATTCACCAATATGCCATCTGTGGGTATGGTGACCCATATACATCCAACTATTAGTACCAAATTAGTTACACCTCGTGATCAAATCTGATTGGATTTTTTTCAGGAGACATGTTTATACAAATCATTATATAAACACTACTTCTTTATAAAACCCAAAAGCAGCAAGTGAAAGAAAATGAGGGTAAAGCATAAGAGCAGAAGAGATTTCGGTTTAATACAGGGAGACTCTTGATGATGAGAGTTGTCAAATACAGTCTTGTTGCCATTCAAGAAACCAGCTGGTTTTCCTCCTATGTACAATGACTGTTATGTGTAAATTCTTTGCCAAAATTCTATCATATTAATAGCTTTCCTCCATCCCCTCATGTCAAGCAACTTTGCACTGATAAATTTCCACGATAAGAACATCTTTAATCAATTCGGACAAACAGTTCAGATTCAAAGTTCCACTGCCACGTTTCTGTCACTAGGCCACTCTTGGGCAATTTTAAGCCCTGCCTTGGAGCTGCACGCTTTCTTTTCCCTCGGTCCCCTTCAGCTTTCCAAACCAAGTCCTCATCTTCCTGGTATCTTCTGAGCTTTTCAGGCCTGAAAATGTGGGTAGATTACAGTTGAGGACACCAGGCTGTAGACGTGCCAAACAGAGAACTAGCAGATTTCCACATATGGCTGGTGCTTAATTAGACAACAGTTGAGTACAGAGAAGCCTTGAACAAAAAATAATTATGTGCAGACAACTTCCCAGACTCTTGAAAGAATGCGAAATAGCTAAGATCTTCCTTAATCCTGATGTCACAAAGACCTTATCTGGAATACAACAGCCCAAGAAGGTCAAAGTCCAAATGACCTGTTACAATAGAGGAAAATAATAAATGCTCTTTCACTTTCTAAATTTCAACCACTGCTGTTCTCAGCAAAGATAAAGCAATGAGAAAAAGGCCATCCTTGATACTCTTGAGAAATACTGGACTATGTCTGCTCTCTAGTTCTCAGGGACTTTTGCCCTAATCAAAAGGATTGCGTTATTTGGTGCTTCTCAAGAGTAAAGGCAGCGAGAGACACATTGCAAACTTGTGTCCTTTGTGAATCTGGCATGCTGAATGACTCTGTAACTGCACAGATTCTGGGCAGCTATGAAATCATACAGCAAATTCGGGACCAAGTCATAATCTCTGGGTTCTGCTAATCAGAGTCTGTCGCCTTAGAGGTTTATGTAAGACAACCTGAAATTCCCTTGTCTCTAAAGTAAGAATACTGGTTCCGCCCCCTACAAATTTTCAGGCAGATTGAATGACGTGCCTGGCACTCACTAAGTGGCTTTTAGTGTATCTATGACATATCTGAAAGAACTTGGATTTATTTGTTTGTTTGTTTGTTGTTTGTCTGTTTATTTCAGTTACAGTTAACATTCAATATTGTTTTATATTAGCTTCAGGTGTCCTGCATAGTGGTGAGACATTTATATAATTTACGCAGTGATTCCCCCCAGTTAGTCTAGTACCCATGTGTCACTATACTTAGCTGTTGCAACATTATTGACTATATTCCCTATGCTGTACTTTACATTCCTGTGACTATTTTGTAACTGCCAATTTGTACTGCTTAATCTTTTCACCTTTTTCACCCAGATCCCAACCCCTCTGCCCTTTGGCAACCATCAGTTTGTTCTGTGTATCTATGAGTTTGTTTCTGTTTTGTTTGTTCATTTATTTTGTACTTTAGATTCCACATATAAGTGAAATCATAAGGTATTTGTCTTTCTCTGTCTGACTTATTTCACTTAGCATAATGCCCTCTAGATCCACCTACGTTGTCACAATTGGTAAAATTTCATTATTTTTTATGGCCTGGTGTATATTCCATTGTATATATGTACCACTTATTTATCCAGTTGCCTATCGTTGGGCACTTGGGTTGCTTCCACATCTTGGTTATTGTGAATAATGCTGCAATGAACACGAGGATGTACATATATTTTTGAATTAGTGTTTTGGATGTCTTTGTATAAATATCCAAAAGTGAAATTGTTGGATCATAAGGTAGTTCAATTTTTAATTTTTTGAGGAACTTCCATACTGTTTTCCATAGTGGCTGCACCAATCTGCAATCCCACCAAAAGTGCATAGGGGTTCCCTTTTCTCCACATCCTCACTAGCACTTGTTGTTTGTTGATTTATTGATGGTAGCCATTCTGACAGTTGTGAAGTGATATCGCATTGTGATTTAATTTGCATTTCTCTAATGATTAGTGAGGTTTCGCATCTTTTCATATGTCCATTGGCCATGGGTACACATATTCAATTTTCTATATGATAAATTGAAATTTAATTTCTCATTTTTCTTCACAGTTTAAGAAGTCATCAGACTTTCAAAATCAGTGAACTCTACAATTTCTGCTTTTAAGCTTTGTTTATGCTGTTCCTTCAGTCTAAAATAACATCTGTCCTACCTACCAAGCCTCCAACGCACTTTTGTCCTTCTAGAAAATAGTCACTTATTGTTCAAGACAAAGTAGCTTATCTTTGATGCCTGAGTCTAAGATGCAGTTGGTTATTCACTATTATCCAAAAGTTTCTTGCGTCCCTTCTGCATGCTGGGCACTCATGTGTCTATGGACACTCATACTCTCGATAGACTTCCAGCAGAGCGTCTGCAATGCGTTCTTGTCTTTCATCATCTAAGTAATATCTGACTCCTCCCTTCCTGTTAGGCAGCAAAGATGGAGAGTAGGGTCAGGACACACTCATTTCTTTGTATTTCTACATAGGGCCTCATGGGAAGAAGGGTTCAGTAAATCACCAAGTGAACATATAAAGTGCTCTGAGCTTGGGGAAGAGAGGATTCATAGAAACACATACACAACGGAGATAATAATTCAAAGTCATGGAAATAGACGAATGAGCAGGGAAACAAATTTAATAGCTAATAGCAACAAAGCAAGGGAGCCAGCAGTACTGGGAGAACTGAAACCCCAAGCTATGGGACCACAATGGTGTGTGATGAGTCTTCAGTAGCCCTGGATTGGACCAGGTCAGATTTGGGGACGGGAGATTAAACTTCTTGATGAGAAGTATGAAAAGGGATAATATAAGCATCATAACAGCTAACCCTATGTACCAAGCACTGTCTCAAGTGCTTTCAGTGAATTAACTCATTTGAATACCCCAAACAGCCTGCAGGTCCTACCACAAGCCCTGAGCTACAAAGAGGTGGCTCTGGTCACATAGTTGGTATTCCAGTCTGGTCACACAACTGTAAAATGGAGGAGGCAGGATTTGAACCCAGGCTCCAAGTGTTGTCCGTTAGCCATGATGCTCTACAATTACTGTGTTTTTCCCATACTGAGTCGCAGTGGGGAACATAAGGTGAGAAGCTGGTATATATAGAAATAATATCTAAAATCTGGAAAGGTTCAACGATTGACTTGAAAAGAAAGGATTTGCTAAGTACAGGATAGATTCGAGCTAGTCTCATTCCTCATTACACACACACACACACACACACACACACACACACACACACACACTATTGCCTCTTCTTGAAACCCCAACTCAAATGGCAATCTCTCCTAGAAGTTGCAAGGACAGTGTCATTGGGAGTGTACCAGTAACCAACATCAGTATACAATAGCATCTTGAGAACTTGACCAAATACCACTTTGGGTTTCTTACCTTAAACAGTTGCTTTATCCACAGAGGGTGATGAGACAGCCAAAAGTAACACAGAGCTCCTGCTTACACAGCCAAGCAGGACCTGTGTGTGGAGAGGATTGTAGCCACCTGGAGAATGGTTTGTTCAGAATGTCCTGTGCACTCTCTTCCCAGTAACCCTCAGGCAGCCTCAGACCATTGTGCTTTTCTTCCCTAGTGGAGCAGGATTCCCAAAATGAAGGCCGGGCCCCCTGGCCCAGGGGGCCCCCGGTGCGCTTTGCTGCATCACCACCAAGCGGATGGAGGGCTGGGCATCAAGAGTGGCCTCAGGAGTGCACTCCTTACTGGGGTCCTTGCCTCGGCAGTCATACAGCACGCAGGAGATGAGGAAAAGCAGGAGCAAGATGACGTAGCTTGCAACTAGGATGATCAAGTTCAAGGTGACAGGATCAATCTCCAAGTAAAACTCCATGGCATCTCTCACGCTTGGGCAGTGGGTCCAGAGAAAGGCAACAGGCCAGTATGTGAATTGAAGGTCGCAGACCCTAGCTGGTCGGAAGAGTTACGTTGGCTCTGGAGTAAAAACACAGTAATCCCCACAGCTCTAGGAGACCTCACAGATTAAAGCTGCTTGGTTTAATGACTTAAGCTCTTGCTGTTAATCCTACTGCCACACAAACATGGAAGCTGTCACTCATCAATTTAGCTACGTAGAGAAAGACAGTTCAAGTGTTACCAAAACAATGTCCATAGGATTCTTCCTCCTAACCGGCAATTTGGTGAACACGGGTAACTGCTGTTAAGAAGCACACCATTAAAACATTGGATTGTCCTGGAAAAACGGTGACCTATGTTCACCTTTTATGTAAGGGAGGTTTAAATGCTAAGTATCTATACTTGGAGTGAGTCAGGCAATCAGGTCAGTGGACCTTGAGAATGGATGAGTTTCTTTAATAAAAGGAACACACCTAAGTGCCGTTCTTCCTAAGTGTTTTCACACTTTCTTCATTTGTTGGCTTTTTAAATGCATTAATTCAAAAGTACGATTTGCGCACCTCCTATGTTACAGGCACTGTACTAAGCAATAAATAAGAGAAGCATTTATTCTAGCAGGGGAGACAGATATTAAACAAATAATTGCACAGTCACCACTAAAGAACAGTGGGCATAGGTTTATAAAGGACAAGGGGAGGGTGATAGGAGAATGTGTCCCAACGTGGGTCAGAGAAAGCTTCCATGAGGAAGAGACATTTAATCTCTGACCTGAAGGATAAGCAGAAGTTAGCCGGTTTAAGACAGGTAGGGAAGATGCTTCTAGACAGAGAGGACAGCCTTTGTGAGAGATCTGAACAGAAAGAAGCCTGGGAAATTGGAGGAATTGAAACAAGGACAGTGTGACTGGACTACAGAGAAAAACTGGGGAGCCTAAGGGGAGACAGGTAGGCAGGGGTCAGATGGCAAGGGACTTGTGGACTTGACTCTGGATCCTAGAACAATGGGTGCCATTGAATCCTTTTATGCAAGGGAGTGACAAGATTAGATTTGCATTTTAAAGAGATTGCCTTGGCAGCAGGGTGGAGGCAGGAAAACAAACTGATGCAAAGGAGGATTGAGTAAGAATACAGATATTCCCTGATTTATAAATCATCATCCTGCCTCAGGTGTAGCCCTGGGCCAATAGACCTGTCTAGGACCCACTTCGTGGCAGTTGCACAGGTCCTGAGCTCTGAAGGGCCACACACTTGGTGTAATGCTCTGTTGCCACCGTCTTAAAATTTTTTAGAAGCTTTTATTTGGCACTGGCCTCTCACATTATGTATCTGGCATTGGTCTCATATATGCATTTTTGGCCAGACAGAGTCCTTCTCCAAGCGCTAAAGGGACCTTTTGATACTCCTAGATCACAGCCAAAGCTCTCAGAGGTCTGCCAGTTTCTTATCCTCATTAAACTTTCAGGGCCTAGCAGCTTCTGGTCTGGCTCTTTTATGCCCAGTTTCCATGGGAGCCTGAAGGTTCCAGGATGCTGTAGAAAGAAGTGATTATTGATCTGAAGGCCTTTTACAAAGAAGATATTCCATGATTCTGTGGTCCTGGGCTAGCCTGTGGATTTATACTCAAGAAGATGAATGGTTCGCAAATACCGCAGGTTCAGGGCCAAGCTCGTTGGAATCAATTGGGCTCCTGAGGAATACAGATTCCAGGATCAACCTCAGAGCTATTGAATTAGAATCTTTGGGGCTGGACTCTGAGAAGCTGCATTAGTAAAAATTTTCATGGATATGTCACCAGGATGGAGAATCATGGCCATAGAAGTGGGTAAGAAGGATGTGTAGAAAACGGGCCACCAAGAGCCTGGGTTGACCACCAAGAGATGTAGGAAGCAGTCAACACAGAATTCAAGACTGTCCCCATTCTGAGTCCAATAGGCTCAATAGCTCATTTCGTCCAGAAGAATCCTTTTCCTGGTGGCAATTCACTTCTACCAAGCTCCTAGGAGCCTGATGTTTAGAACAGGATACCAATTTATTAAGTTACAGTGAAAATTACAACTGTCACAGGTCAGGAGGGCTTGTGCTGTAGTGCCATAGCTTTTTCTCCCTGCAGGCAGAGCTACAAAGTCCATTTGCAATCAGAATGCTTCTTGGTGAGCACAGACTCTCAGCAAGTGGACTTGTCTGGTGCATCTGTGCGTGCTCTTCCCAGGTCACAGTGAGGTCTTAAAAAGCAGCAACAGCATGTACCCATTAATGACTTTCTTTTGCCCACTCCGAACTCCAGATCTTAACTTCTATAGTAAACTGATGTCTGAACAGGGCAGGGTCTTCCATGTAACACTACTTAGAACAGTTCTCTGATGACTTTAAATAGGTGATACAAGGATTTGCTAGAATTGACGCTGAAATGAGCACTACGTACATTTTAGTCCCCATGAAATGAAGCTGAACCATATGCAGCAACTCTGTTCTATCAAGTAGAGTTTTCACATTAGCTCCAGGTTCCTCGGTGCAGCAGTGGTAACCTTAATCGTGGTGGTTGATCCAGTCCGGCCTCCTTTCTTCTTGCGTTGTCTCAGTTCGGCTGATTGTCTCCGTGGTGACCCAGAATATTTTGTTCAAGGCTGTTGTCTTTGGTTCAGTATCTTATTACTATCTGCAGAGAGTTTTTTGTCTTTGTAGCTACCAGCGCTTAAAGGTCATTTCAAGTCCAGCCTTGTGGAAGCTTTCCTTCCCTCCAGTGTGTTCCGTGAAATGCTGGCTATTTGTTTTGCTTAATTAACCCCACGGATGGCCGCTTTATTCATGTCGCAGCCAACCTTTCTGGAGCATCGTTCCTTCCTTCCCTATCTTGAAGGAACTTTTCCTCTTCTGCCATCTAGTGGCCAAAGCAGAGGCTGCTAAATAAAGAGAAACTTGGCAAATGGCGAACTGGGGCAGTAATTTCTGGTCGGCCAGAGAAGGTGACGTAGGTAATAATAACAAGCCACATTTCAGAGCAGTCCCTTGAGATAGTCAGGACATGGGCATTCCTTCATTCATTTACAAATATGTATTGGACTCTTACTATACGCTGAGGGGTGCTGGGCGCTTTGGAGCTGGATAAAGTGATAAATACTGAAATTGTGCTGCATGCCCAATGTTAGCACTAAAGAAAAGAGGAATTAACAACCCCATTTCAGGAATGAGGAAATTGAAGTTGAGAAAGGTGATGAAATTCTAATAAATCAAATATTTACATAGAATGCCCTCAGTAGGCTATGTGCTATGTGTTATTGAAACCCAGTTAGACAGCTATTCCATGGGTTCTCACACATCTGTACACTATAGTCCACTTTGTCTGCGGACCTAAAATATCACTTAATAATGCCGGATAAATACAAGTACGTGCTCTCTGTAAAGGCATTTCTCGGCAACATGTCATTGCATTCCTAGGCAACTAGAGTTTATCCTTTAAAACATCAAAATATTTTTGTATTTTAACTATTCTAGATATGCCTTTATTTCTGATTTTACACAGTGCCTTGCTTCCTCAATAAAATACAATATCCCAAATGTCTTAGTGTAATTTAAGTTTTGATAACTTCAGAGGTAAAAAACGTCTCACACTTACAAAAAAATTTGTAAGTTTAATTATGTTACAGTTGAGGACATTGAAGCTCAAGGAAGCAACTTACTCAGGGCCTACAGATGGTAAATGACAGAAATAAGACTTTAAGCCAAGTTTTTTTGAATTCTAGTCTAATGTTTTGTTTTTTTTCCCCCACTGGAGCTATTATTAACTATATAGAGAGGAAAATGAAAGAGGGCTCAATAATATAGATGCTACAAAAGTGAGAATGGCAATAATAATAAAAACCAAATGCTAGCTATCCCTATTTTCACAAGTCTATTTGACCTAAAAATTTGCACTAAGAGAACTAACACCACTCCCAAACAATTGCCTCTTTCAAATTCCCAGTCAGAGTCTAGTGAGTGGCTCATCTTCTGGAAAAAAAAAAAATACGGCCACATTTTATCACAGAACAACTTCAAAAATATATTTTCCACCTGTGCTGGGTTGAATAGAGAGAGCCTCCTTCCAAATTCATATCTACTTGGAAACTCAGAATGTGTCCTTATTTGGAAATAGTGTTTTTGCAAATAGAATTAGTTAAGATGAGGTTACACTGGATAAGAGTGGGTCCTAAATCCAATGACTGGTGCTCCCATAAGAAGGTCATGTGAAGACAGAGAGGAGAATGTCATGGGAAGACAGCAACAAAGATTGCAGGGAGGCATCTACAAGCCACCGAATGCCCAGGATTTCCGGCAACCACCAGAAGTTAGGCAAGAGGCATGAGACAGTCTTTCTCAGAGCTACTAGAAGAAACCAACCCTGCTGACACCTTGATTTCGGACATCTAGTCTACACAACTGTGAGATAATACATTTCTTTTTTTTTAAGTGACCCAGTTTGTGGTATTTTGTCACAGCAGTTCTAGGAAACTAATATACCATCTATCGAATGCATTATAAAACCATGGCTTGGAGCAAACTGTGAACTATACTAAGCTCATTTAGACCTTCTGGTACTTTCATTTGGCACCTGTCCCTTCCAGCCCTGGGTTTGGTTCCTAGATTCTTCTTCTCAGGTATGGTTCCATGAAGAAAATGCCTGAGATGAAAGAAAATTCCTATATGTGAAATTTGCTTCCATAAAAATTTGCTTCCAAAAAAATAAACACAAGACCTTCAGTTTAAAATAGCAACTGGCTGGCAGTCCCTGGTGTAGGCTTTTATATCCTCCCAGTACAATTCTTTGGAAGACACAGAAAAATATAAAAACCTATAAAAGAAATGACAAGCAGTGTAGGAGGGGAAAATATTTGTAAGATATTAAGGCATTAAGACTCCCCTCTCCCGTTCCCAAGAATTATTTGAACCGTTTCTCTTCTCCTTCATCATCCAGGATTTCTAAAGGTAGTGACTCTCGGAAGAGATAAGCCTGGAAGAGTCCAATTCATCGTTCTTGAGCTCCTGTGGACTTCCATAAATATATACCAAAGTCCATAGACTTAGAGAGAGACATTGCAGGAAGAGCAAAGGCCTTTTTAAAAATTATAACATATTGGCTTGGTGTATCAAGAGACCAGGAGCATAGAATTTATACCACAGGCCAAAATATAGGAAAGAGAAAGTGAAGAATGTAAGCAAGTTGCCTACTCTTAAGGCAATAAGAGTTGAAAGGGGAATTCCAAGGGGAGGTAACAAGAGCTTAGATATTAATGTGCCCCTGTGAAGGCCCTCCCCGCCCCACCCCCACCACCTATAGGTGGAGAGACTGTAGAATCACCCAGATGATTCAAAGCAGAAAGGCTTGGGCTCTGATTCCATAACATATCCCTGAGAGATGGTCAGGTTCTTGGGGAAGCCTCATGCCCTATATGACCCTGAGCAGCAATGTGCTGGAATAATAGAGAACAATGTCTGAGAAAGGTGGCTAACTGGACAAACGAGGACTGCCTCTAAGACTCCAAAGTGGAACCAAGATGGAAGAGTTGAGAGATGTCTGATTGGTTTTACCAACATCACAGAGTGAGCAGATCTGATAACTGTGGAACTGGAGGCTTGGACATGGGTAGTGATATAAGCTGGTACAGAGTTTGATGCCCAAGAACAAGCCACACCACAGTAGGGGACGTGGAAGGCAAATGATAATAGGTAGACTACATGTCCCCAAAGCTGGGACAATACCTATGACCCCAGGATCTTAGATGATTCCCAGAAAGAAAAAGACAAAGAAGGAGAAAAGGAGAGTCCAAAATTTGAATAAGTATTTACCTCCCAAAGGATGAAGCTTTAAACAATGAAGGAGATGAATTACTTTTTAGTGACAAATGGAATTTTCACCATTGGCAGACATGAGGACTTCCAAATTAACTTATTTTAATTATAGAGAAATGAAGAAAAGTAGGTTTTGTATACTTGAGTCATGCCTGTAAATTATGGATGCATTAAAATAAGACTGAAAGATAACCTAATACCAAAATTTGAGAAGACTTTTGACTCACTACAAAGTAGATGGAGCTGGATTGAGAAGTATCTAAATATTCTTCACTACAGGCATAATCAAGCCTTGCATTATGACATAGAGAATGTTTATGGATAGTTGGACATTTCCGCAACCAACCTCACCATCTGCCTCTGTACCAGAAACCCAGGATACATATAACCTTATTGCCATCCTTCTATCCTCAGCGTCTTCAGTCCAAGAGAAGTGAGTGAAAAAGGAGGGAGGCGTGGGGTGGGTTGGGGTGGTACCTTACATCATGGGAATTATTTCCTACTAGTAAAAGATAAAGGTGTACAATGTAATGATTTGATAAATGTTATATGTCAGTTATATCTCAATAAAGTCGGGGGGGGGGAAGAAAAGCAAAAATTAAAAAAATAAAGGGAGCAAACGATAAGAGGAATGCTGAAAGAAGGCACGATGGGCAGAAGAAAATCCCATCTCAATTGCAAAGCTGTACCAATGCAAGGTCATATCACACAGAGATTGCTAGGCTATTCAAGAGAGTTTGGATTTCATTCTAATTGCCATAGGAAGCTATCAGAGAGCTTTAAATAGAATGACAGTGCTCACATTTAATCTTGAAGAAACTCTGTATGGAGGATCTGCAGAGAATGCGTCACAGAGACAAGAGTAGGAGCAGAGAGATCAGTAAAGAAGGCTGATGAAATGTTGTAGAAGAGACATATGGTGGTGCCATGAACTGGAACATTGATGGAGATACTAAGAAATGGCTTGGATTCTAGAAATATATGTTTCACTTGTTGAGGATTGGATGTAAATGATGAGACATAGGGATGATTTTGACCCAAGCAACTTGTTATAGGCAGGTACCGTATCTGGGGGTACCATTTAATGATATGTGGATGACTTGTTTGGCGACGGATCAAGAGTTCTCCTTAGGATTGATTAAATTTGAGATGCTGAGGAAGCAGCTGGCTATCTGAGTCTGAATCTTAGTGGGAAGAGCAGTGTTGGAGGTATAGATTTTGGAATTATCAATATATAGGTAATATTCATAGTCAGGGAACCGGGTGAGATGACATCGGAGGAAAGTGTAGATAGGCAAAAGAAGAGGACTAAGGACAGGGTCCAGAGCATTCCAACATTTAGAGGTTGAGCAGAGAAGAAGGAGCCAAGAAATGACACAGAGAAGGAGTGGCCAGTGATGTAAGGGAAAAACCAGGAAGGTGATATCAGGGAAATCTAGGGAAAAGTGGGTTTAAAGAAGGAAGTGGCCAACAGGATTAAAAGCTGCTAGGTGATTGGGTAACATGAGAATAGAGATTTAACCAATAGTTTAGAGACCTTGATAAAAATGGAAGGAGTTTTTCACGGAGGGATGGGGGTGAGGAATGAAACTCAAAATGTAAGTTGAGGAAAGAATAGAAGGGGAGGGAGGAAGTAGACAATGAGTATAGATAATTGTGAGGAGTTTGGCTGTGAAAGACTGCAGAGAAATGGGGTGTGTGGGAGGGAAAGGGGTTTTTAAATGAATAATGTTAAAGCATGTGTGTGAGCCAAAGGGAACAGTCTAGTTAAGAAAGGGCAATTGATAACACAAGAGAAAAGGAAAAATTATAGGATCAAGTTCCTTGAGAAGGGATGAGATCCAGAGTAAACATGGAAGGAATGGTCCCAGGTAGGAGCTGGGACCATTTCTTCCATTGTATCAAGAGAGAAGAGAAAGTAAATGGGCTCAGACTGGCTGTAGTGGTAGGAAGATGAGGTTGGTTTCGTCTGATTCCTGAGGTGATTTTCTTGGCATACAGGAATGAGTCTGTCATTAACAGCAATCGAGTGAGGGTATATTAAAAATGAAAAGAAGTTTTGAAATATTTATTTTGGGGAAAGAGAAAACAAATGTCCTAGAGAGGTAGCGCAGGATTGCTGGGCTGTGTTGAGTTTCCATTTGAGATTTGTTGTCATGAATTTAAAGTGAGATGTTCAGCTCAATGTAGGCGGATAGTTTGGTTAAACAGATTGGAAGCTTAATCATGTGAAAAAAAAACAGAAGGTAGGGACAACAGGGTGTTAGGAAGCAAATGGTTCTAATACTGGAGCAAAGCTTATAAGCTGTATACGGAGGAAAATGAGGGCATGTGGGGTGTATGTGTGTAGATACTTATTAATGGTGGAGTCAATGCAATGGTGGTCCCTGTGTAGTCAAAAGAGAACTGGAGTAGAGAATTAGAGTAAATATTCTGGAAGAATTAGAAGTGATGGTTGCAGAGGGGCATGCTTGAAGTTGAGATTTTGGAGGGGCTATGGTTATTGGTGAAGACATGATTTAGGGAGGACCCTGAGAGTGTATATGGTTGACGTGGAGTGAAGGG
Organism: Rhinolophus ferrumequinum; assembly: GCF_004115265.2. Lineage (NCBI taxonomy): Eukaryota > Metazoa > Chordata > Mammalia > Chiroptera > Rhinolophidae > Rhinolophus > Rhinolophus ferrumequinum. The sequence goes on along the minus strand of NC_046304.1, from coordinate 29,545,740 downwards.
CATACATTTTCAGTTGAGGTCGTAAAAAATCTGCCGTGTCAGAGTATTGTTGAAATTTCCAAGAAGCATGAAGAATAAGAGTGGAGAGAATGATGTGACTAAGTGCTAAAATGCTTAATGACGGAGGAAGGATGATCAGGAGGTTGCTGGCTGACAGTTAAAAAAAGAGGTGGCCGGTAGCCAAGTCTGATGACATGTCCTTCCCAAGTGTAAACACACCAGCTCAGGATTTAGATGGAGAAAGGGGAAAAACACGTTTAGAAGTAACAATTCAGGGTAACAAATCACTCACTTAACCGGCAGGTCCTGAAGTATGTGGACGTGTATTAGTTTCCTACAGCTGCTCTAACAATTTCACACAAACTTTGTGATTTGAAACAGAACAAATGTATTCTCTCCCAGTTCTAGAGGCCTGAAGTCCAAAATCAAGATGTTGGCAAGGCTGCACTCTGTGCAGAGATACTAGGGGAGAATCTCTTCCTTGTGTCTGTTACCTTTTGGAGACTACTGGCTATTCCTTGGTTTGTGGTCACATCACTAATCGTCAAAGCCAGCATCTCCTGGGTGTGTGTACAACTTCCTTTTTGCCTCACTCTTACAAGGATACATGTGATTACATTTTCAGCCCACCCAGAGGATCCAGGATAATCTCTCTACCTCAGGATCATGAATTTAATCCCATCTGCAAGAATTGCCATATATGGTAACATTCACAGGTATCAGGGATTCGGGTGTGGCCTTCTTAAAAGGCCATTTTTCAGCCTACCACATGGAGTCTGGAAGAAAAAATCAGCTTTTGTTTGAGAAGACTGATGGGGAACCAGGGTCTTTAGGGATGGTCAGGTTTCAATAAAAATAATACTGTAATAGTAATAATAATTTTTACTTACTAAAATTGTCTTGATCTAAAATTTCACTGTATGAATAAAAATCAGGGATGAAAAAGATGAGTAGAGCTATGCTAAATCCATCTTAAATAAGAAAAACTCAAAAGCTACAGCTTCTTAATTTAGTAATTAGAAGAGAAAACCATTTTTTAGCTTGCTTTTGAACGTATTGACAAGAACCGTTAAGGAAAAAAATAATTGCATCCTGCCCGTCACTCATTTTTAAGGATGGCAAATTTCATCACTTCCCTGGTCTGCCTTCCTTTCTTCTGTTCTCTTTCCCTTTTCTGGTTAGAAATGTCTCATACCCATGATGACATTCTGTATTTCCTTATCCGAATATCATACCATCTGGAGGCATTCTGCATTCCTTTTGACTTTGGACTTTTTATAACCTGTGATTAGGGTATAGATGGTTAAAGATGCCTACTTTTTATCCAATTTCCAATGTAGGATTTATGTAATGTTAGTGTTCATTTATTTTGATAAGTAGATTGGACTTGGGAGGACATGCATGGGTTTAAAATGTATACTTGGCTCCAAGATATAGAGAATGTTCAGATGCAACTGAAACTTTGATGGTGCTAATTTTCACAATGCCAAAAGCAACCCAGAGGGAGATATGAGCACCAGATGGAATAACAGAAAACCCTGGTGGCTCTACATTCAAAATATATCGAGAATCTAAACCTCTCTTAAGATCTTCACAGCTTCCACTTTGTGTCAAGCCACTGTTGCCTCCTGACCTGATTATTTTGCGGCTACCTATCACTCCATCTTTCCCCACTGCCCCCCACCCAGTCTATTCTCAACACAACCTGAGGAAACCTTTTAAACACGTCAGACCATGTCATTCCTTTGCTCAAAACCTTCTCAAGATTTCCCATTTCACGCCAGTAAAAGTTTACATTCTTACAACAGCGATAGGGCATTGTACCAGTGCCCTAACCTACCTCCCTCCTCTCATTTCCAAGTACTTCCCCCCTCACCTGTCCTACTCCAGCCATTTTGCTGTCCCTTGGACCCTCCATCTCACCTCAGGATCTTAGCATTTGCTGTCCTGTCTGCCTGGAATGTTCTTCCTGCCATTATCTGCACAGCTTGTTCCTTGACTTCCTCAGGTCATTGCTAAATTGTGACCGTAGGAGAGAGGCTTTCCATGGCCACCCCTTATAAAATTGTCATCCTTCCTTTCTAGGGTGCTTCCTTTGTCCCTTATTCTGCTTTATTATTCTTCATGAACGCTTGTTCCCATCTGACATACTCTAAGTGTTGTCATGTATTTTGTTAGATGTATGACACCACCAGCCACTAGGAGGCAGGTTTCATGAGGGCAGGGGGTTTATTTCACTCACTGCCCAGAACGCGGCACATTGGAAGCACTGGATACATATTCAGGGAATGGATGGATAAATGAACGATTCACAAATATGCCTCCTGCCTTTCTTGATTAAGTCTAAAACTTTATTATGAGGTAATGGTGATGAAAAAAGACCTCCTTGACGAGGGATTAGAGAAAATATTATGACGAGGAGAAAGAGCCTAGACTAGAGGTATAAGCTGAATTGTCCCCTTTATGTGGTGAAGGCTTAACCTCCAGTGCTTCAGGATGTGACTCTCTTTGGAGATGAGGCCTTTAAAGCAGTGATTAAACTAAAATGAGGCTGTTAAGGTGGGTGCTAACCTAATCTGACTTAAGGGAAAAGGGAATGTGGACACACAGAGCGACATCTGCAAGCCAAGGAGAGAGGGAGAAACCAAATCTGCTGACACGTTGATCTTGGACTTCTGGCCTCCAGAACTGTGGGGAAATAAATGTCTGTTGTTTAAGACATCTAGTTGGTGGTCTTTTGTTATGACAGCCCTAGTAAACTAGCACACCTAGCTTCAGGGAAAAGCAATGTTTTGGGTTGGGCTTTCAAAGTACCCGTGTCTACTTACATGGAGCCAAATGGGAAACATGAGATCTAAAGGTGTGTAAGGGTTCAGTGGTTCTGGGAGTTCATTATTGCTAAGAGAGAAAAGTGTCCTATTGCTAGTCGCAATCGTGTAAAGGTAGATTGAGGTCAATCCTGAAATAACAAAGGATTCCTTAAGAGGCAGATCACCACTGTCATTCTCATCACCATGGTAACTGATACTGACTTACTATGTGCCAGGTTCTCTTCCAACTGCTTGACATGTATTGAGCCATTCCATCCTCACAATAGCTCTATGAAAGTGTATCACCTTATTTTATCGATGAGAAAACTGAAGCACAGAGAGGTTGAAAAAGTTGCCCAAGGTTATATGTTTTCAGTGGCAGAGCCAAGGTGTGAATCTAGGCAGTAGCTCTGGAGCCTGTGCTTTTAACTTCTACCTCCTTTTATATATCCTACCCTGTCTACCGAAGGCTTTTTCTGCAAATTTAGATTTGCTAGTCACCGGCCTACAAGGACAAGTTCTTAGCTTAGCCTTCCATTAGCACCAACCTACTTTTCCAGCTTCATTGTTCATTATTCACTCATATCTAGAAAAACTGTATCAACCACTGTCTCTCAACTTTTGTATCTCTCAACTTTTCCCTACTTCCCTTCCCCATGTCTTGCTTTTTTTTCTTTTTTTAAGTCATCCTACTTTCCTGTAATGCCTTCTGTGCTCATTCTTGCCTATTGTCCTTATCTAAAATCTACTCTTGAAGACAAAATCCAAGTTCTACCTCTCCCATAAAGTTTTACATTAAATCTCTCCTCTGAAAAATCCATTATGCACACAACTAATTTTGGAATTAAAAATCACGTACTTCTTTGTTAAAACTCTTCTATTGATGGCTCAATCTTCTATATAAGTCATCTTAGGACTTAACTTTTCAACAGTTTTATGTCTCATCTTCAAAACAGATTTAATTCAATGAGGGCAGGGATAAAACATCTACTACATATGATACTTCGAACATAATGAAAATACAATAGAGATTTATTGGTCTTTTCTGATTCGAAAAAAGAAACAGCCAAATGGAAGAAGGAAATACTAAATGGGGTCATCCTAATTAATGGCTAGCACCAGGCTGACTGCGTTACATATGTTAGTTCATTTGTTCCTTACAATGTTACATTATAATGGTTATATTGGCATTTTATAGATAAGGGAAATGCAGTTTAGACGTACTATGTGGCTAGGGCTAGCATTTAGAAGTGTTTGTGATTGGCTGATACGAATGATTTATAATGAGGTATTTGAACAGGTTGAGTTATCAGAAAGTAGAGGACAAATTGGCCTCTAAAGATCTGGTAGCAATAGCCTAGAATTTGCTTATTCACCAAAACCTGTTATTGGGCACACAGTGACTACCTCCCCTGCAGTTAGGTGTGGTTTTATGACTGAGCTCTGGCCAATGGAAAACGAGCACAAATGATGGAGGCCATTTCTGGGCTTGTTGGTTCTGCCAACTAGATGCAGAGGATGGTGATGAGGGCCTGCAGGATGGCAGAGCCACAGGATGGAGGAAAGCTGGGCCCTGGGTCGCTGTCTGGAGAACTGCCTGCTGAGAAGGAACCCTCCCTTCTGTTACACAGGCAAGACAATAGCTTTTATTGGTCTATTTATTATGTCAGCCTCGTTTACCTAACTGATACACTCTTGTAACTTCAAGACATCTGTCAAGGGAGTCACAGTACTCTCAACCATCCTGGTACTGAATCAAATATTTGCTGTGGAGGGTAAAGGTCAACATAAAAGATTTCTCACTCATCAATTAGCAGCCTCTATTGCACATATGGTACGGTGATACTAACAGGGTTGGTTCAGTCACTGAACTATGACCCACTGTGGCATAAAAAAAGTTTTAAGTAAAATGAAACAAACTGGGGAATAATAACCTGTTATAGTTATGAGGAATAGGCATTTCCCATCTGCCCTAAATTGAAAATTCCCCAATCGAGGCACACCAGGTTCTAAGGTTTCTGGATTTAAATGGCCTAATACCACAACGAACCCTTTATAGAACAATTTAGAATTTATAAGACTCCATAACAAGTCAAAGTACAGTAGTTCTTGTCACCTTAGTCAGTAGTTCAAACATAAAACTTTTGAAAATCTCTGGAGGATTGATGCAAATTATGAAAATCTTTTAGATGAGTAGCAGCAGAATTAGACATTTCTGCTAAGATGACAGGCTGGAAGGAAGCATGGTTTTGGCCAGTTAACCTCTCTCTCTCTCTCTCTCTCTCTCTCTCTCTCTCTCTCTCTCTCTCATTTTTTTCCTCTTTCATCAAACACTCTTTACCTGTGTGATATCAACAGCTGTCCTCCATTAGGCATTTCACCCATTTAATCTTTCAGCTCTGTGGGATTGTTCAGAAGAACAGTGCTTTTTTCTGAGTTATGGACACAACCCTGGTTCCAGGCTTGGAAAGAACTTGAGAATTTCCTGTGCCCTCTCTCCTTCTCATGCTCTCTCCTGTCCTTTCTCCTTATCAGTTAACACTTATTTATTAAGTCTCAGGCCTAGGGCCAAATTCCGTGTTGGCTTTGTTTCTTGCCTCAGCACAGGCAGCTGCAGTTTCCCTCCCTAACAGAAGAGGGCACCAAAAGACCATAACCCCGTGTAAGTCTGAGGGTTGTGTTCCAGGTTTCCTTCCCATGCAGAGCAGGAAATGGACAAGTGATTTTTGGATGATAATGGAGTTTTCTCATTTTCCACTTTTTTATATCACCAGTGACATTCTTTTGGCAACAACTGAAAAAATAAACTAATTTTTTTTTTTCCAAGTGGCCACTCACAGTTTGCATCAATTGTATTTCTCTCTCCCCTCTCTATACTCTCAATCTCCTCCTCTGTTTCCAGGAACTGTTTTTCTGTGCACTTGTTAGACTCATCTGTGGGGAACGTCCAAATCCCAAGATATCACAAGTTTCCAGGGTCTCCTCTCTCCTCATCTCAGTCAACTAAGCCTCAGCACACGTAAGCTCGTTTTATCGAAAGCCTGAGAAATGAAATCACTTAGGAAGAAGATATATTCTGAATTCCATAATGCACCCAAAAAGTGTCTTTTGGTTGATGTGTAGTTTGGCAGATTTGTAATTTAAAATGCTGGTGGGAGTAGGTTGCAGGAATAACTTGTGATTCTGCTGTATTTACACTATTTACCATCTCATATAGGCTTTTTTTCTGCCAAAAATGTGAGAAGAGAAAGGGAAAATTGTTTGGGCCAATTATCTCTGGCTGCTATGGAAAATTCAGAGACTAAAAGCTGCCACAGCCAGAAACAACATTTTTTTTTCCTGGTGGGGATTCTCCAGTTGTTCCAGAGCTATTAACTCCTGTGAATATGGTCTAAGAACCAAACATTTTATATTCAGTCAAGATACAATGAGCCACATTTTTCAGAAGACAGGGAATGTCAGAAAAACAACAGATGAAGATCACCTAGTGTAATCCACTAATTTTATAAACAAAGGCCCAGAGGACTAAGGTCACTCACCCTGTTGGATCTTAATTTTCCTCAGTCTGTGGCTTTTCCCCACATCTATTCTTATTGTTAACTAAAGTAACCTGTCAGGGAAATTGTGTTTTCTTAGATTTGCCTGGGGATGAAGGTAGGCAGTGCTAATCAGGGATGTATTATTTCTTTCGTGCAGAGAAATGCCTCAGGTGACCTCTTACCAAGAGAGCGCACCCCCTGAGCAGCAATTTCCCTTGTAGACCACTTTACTGTCAGAAAAATTAGGCCAGCCTGAAACAGATCACTGGAGATGGGAATTACCAGTATAGGGTTGAAAACCTTGTATTCACCCTCAGAAAGCCTTTAGCTGAGGGGTGGCAGACACCAGGCTCTGTTTACTTTGCCCCAGAAGACTATCACCCATTTCCTCTTGAGTCTGCGTCTCCACAGCGTCACGTGTGTGTTCATGCTGACCTCCGCCTAAAATACCTTTTCTTCCTCCTCTGGAAAACATCTAGCCATAAGTCAGAGTTTTAAATTGTCCTCTTTACTTTTCAGCCTTCCCTCCTCTGCGTCCCGGGACTTTTTACACCCCAGTATTAGAGCACATATTGTCCATTATTTTAGTGTGTCTTGATGTCTGGACTGTGAAATCCTTAAGAGCTTGGATCGTGTTATCTCATTCTTATCCTCAGTGCCTAGCCTGGGGCAAGGCACATGATAAATGCCTGACAAGTGTTGGTTGCACATATGAACACACAAATCAACACAATTATGATTTTTACTAACTAGAATATCATCATAGATGGGTGGAATTATTTGAGGAAGTCTTATACCTGTAGCTTACTTGTTTTTTGCTTTTTCTAATGCATTTTAAAGAAAATGTACTTTGCATATACAGAAATGTAAGCAAAAATAAAAAGGGCTGTTATCCAAATAATACAAAGAACTCTTAAAACTCAACATTAAGAAGACAAACAACCCAATTAAAAAAATTGGTCAAGGACCTTAACAGACACTCCTCATCAAAGAAGATACACAGATGGCAAATAAGCATATGACAAGTCGCTCACAGCATGTCATCAGAGAAACGTAAATGAAAGTAACAGTGAAATAACATTTCACATCTATTACAATATCCCAAATCCAGAAAACTGACAACACAAAATGCCGGCGAAGATGTGGAGAACAGTAACGCTCATTCGCTGCTGGTGGGAATGAAAAACAGTACAATCACTTTGAAAGACATTTTGGCAATTTCTTAGAAAACTAAACATCCTCTTCCTCTATGATCCAGTAATGTGCTCCTTGATATTCACCCAAAGGAGTCAAAAACTTTTATCCACGCAAAAATCTCCACCCAGATGTTTATAGCAGGTTTATTTACAATTGCCCATACCTGGAAGCAACAAAGATGTCCTTCAGTAGGTGAACGGATAAATAACCGTGGTCCATCTGAACAATGGAATAGTATTCAGGACCGACGTCACCAAGATGGCAATATAGGTTATTCCTGACTTCTCTCCTCCTCACAAGAAACACAACTAAAACTGTTCCTTAAGGAGACACTACTGAGAGAACCCTAGGACAGGAGGGTGAGGTTGAAGCACTCCTGCACCACAGAGAGGTGACAGACCACATGAGAAGGGTAAAAAAAGTGGCCACACGCTGACTGCACTGCCCCTCCCCCAGGCTGGTACAGCACCACACCGAGAGGTGTCCCCTGAACTTCTGGTTCATCCAGTGGGAAAAGGTGGCTGGGACCCAGGAACATTCAGCCTCGCCAGCATTGTGGGTTGCTTCTTTGGAGCCCCCATTCCAGTCTTGCCCATGGGGATTGCAGCAGAGTCTGCGGGGCTGCACCCCTGGGAATCTGTGTTGGAGAAGGAAGTGGTCTCCAACACCTGGCACTGAGGGCTTGGCCAACCTAGTTCCTACCTAAATAGCCCAAGTCATAGTCCCAACCAACGTCTATGCTCATCTGCAGACCCAAGTGTGTGGTGCAGTCTGGCTAGCCCTCTGCTGAGTGTAGCCCTTGGAATATTATTCAGCATTTTTATAAAAAGGGAGGGCTGTCAAGCCATGAAAAGACATGGAAGAATCTTAAATACATATTACTATGTGAAAGAAGCTGATCTGAAAGGCTACATACTGTGTGATCCCAACTACAGTGGACCCTTTACAATGTGGGGTTGGGGCACTGACCTTCTGCACTGTGGAAAATCTGCATGTAACTTTTGACTGCCCCAAAACTTAACCAGAGTCAGCCTTTTGCATCCGTGGAGTCAACCAACCCTGGATCAAAAATACTGTCCTCGATCCACAGTTGGGAATCTGCAGTTGAGAAATAGTGGTTGTGAATGCAAACTGTTTTTGATCTGAGGTTGACTTAATCTGCTGATACAAAACCCACAGATACGAAGGGCCGACTATATTTATTGGAAACATTCATGTAGAAGTGGACCTATGCAGCCCAAACCCGTGATGTTCAATGGTCAACTGTATACGACATTTCTAAAAAAGACAAAACTATGGAGACAGTAAAAAGATCAGTGGTTTCCAGGGCTGAGGAGTAGGGGAGAAATGAATAGGCAGAACACAAAAGGTTTTTAGGGCAGTGAAAATACTCTGTGTGATATTATAATGAGGGATGTATGTCATTATACATTTGTCCAAACCCATAGAATATACAATATGAAGAGTGAACCCTAAGACAAACTATGTACTTTAGGTGATTATGATGTGTCGCTATAGGTTCATCTTTAGGAAAAATTGTACTATTCTGTTGAAGTGAGGTTGATAATGGGACAGGCTAAGCATGTGTGAGAGCAAGGGGTGTACAGGAAATCTCTTAGCTTCCTGTGAATTTTGTTGTAAACCTAAAACTGCTCTAAATAAAGTCTTCCTTAGAAGGAGAAGGAGAAGGAGAAGGAGAAGGAGAAGGAGAAGGAGAAGGAGAAGGAGAAGGAGAAGGAGAAGGAGAAGGAGAAGGAGAAGGAGAAGGAGAAGGAGAAGGAGAAGGAGAAGGAGAAGGAGAAGAAGAAGAAGAGGGAAAAGAAGAGGAAGAAGAAGCAGAGTAGCTAAAGAGATTTAGACAAAGAACCAGGACACCTGGGTAGAATTCATGTTCTACCACATAATTCCTGTGTGACTTTGAGTGTCACTTAACCTCTCTGGGTTTTAGTGGCCTCGTTTAGTGATCCCATTTACACCATTAGGGGATAATTTCAGATGTTTCCTCTAGGTCTTTCTAGCAGAGGAAGAATTGCCTGAAGAAGAGTATACAGACCTTAATATTTATTTTGAAGAAAAAAGAGGAAGTATTGATCAGAACCATCATTTTCAGGTTTCCTCTAACTATGGTAAATAAGAGATACCCATGCACAGATATTAAAAAACAATATGGTTAACTCGAAAATAAACAAAAAAAGCAGTTAGGTTTGAAAATAATTAGCTGAATTTCATCCAGGTCATAACTACTTTTCTGTTAAAATATTTTATACAATATTTAAACTTAACTTTCCTCCTAAATAAGTTAGTATATATAGATACAGCCCAGCTATAGCAGATGAGTCTTCATTGAGTGCATTATTTGTCCATCTTGTTGAGTCAACTGAGAGTGTTTTCAGCATCATTCATGAAAGATTCTAAGACAGCCCTTTGGGGACAAGGTGTTTAACTGATAACTCAGCATCAAACTGAAAGCTGAGCTCTCCCCCAAAGTCTGACTGAAGGAAGAGAAACAAAACGAGAGCATCTGACCTACAAACAATAAAGCTTTGCAAATCCCCCACAAGAATCTCTAAACTTCATTGGGATTTGGCAAAATATCTTTCGGATGGATTGCATATAAAGATGATAGAAATACACCTTGGCGTTCCAGAGATTGCCTGGGGTAGTAAAGGTCAGTGGTGGTGGTGGGGTGGGGTGAGTGGGGAGATGAGGATTATAAATCAATCTAGGTCAGGGATGTAGAAACAGTGCTGCTCTCCAAATCAAGAACCTTAGGACAGATCGGACTTCGTCCCTTCACTGCCATTTGCAGACCCAGCCCTAGGGTCCTCCTTTGGTGAAATCTTAGTGGAGGCTGAAGGTTTTCTGCTTAGCAATTCAGTCGGGAATCTAAGAGGCTGTAGAACGAATTAATGCAGATGGCTCCAGGAGGCAGTTAAAAATTCAGGAAAGCAGAAAAAAATTGCTTAGATATGGAACTCCTCATTTGGGAATTGTCCAGGAAAGAAAAATGAAAGTAAATTTTTTTTTTACCCTCTTCCCTTAGGCAAGTTTAACAAGTAGATTTAAGCATCCAGTCTCAGGGAATAAAGCAGAGGCATCCTATTCTGACCTATCCCATGATAATGGGATACTATCTTCTTGCTCCCACAGTCATTATTGTAGTTCATACTTTCTGGACTTCAAGATTCCATATTTGTCTCCTTCCAACTCATCTTTCTAAAGCAACATATCTTCTTAATCATTTGGTTTTTATTAATCTTCTTTGCTGGATCGCCATCTCTCAGATTCAAGGCAGAGCGTCTCAGTCATGCAAGGACCTTCTGAATCCCAGCACTGCCTGCCTTTCCCCATTCTCCTTCTGATTTCCCCACGTATCAAGTTTCCCATTGTTTCCTATTCAAGTGGTGATTGCTCATAGGTTCATCATGCCTTTGCTTTCCCAGAATGCCTTTTCCTTCCTGTTGCCTTGGTGAACCCCATGAAGTCTTCCAAACTTACTCCAGTTGTCACCTTCTTTTGAATTTTTTGCATCTCCTCAAGCCAGAGTCCTTTACATCTCTTTACATTGTCTTTGCATTGTGTACACGTAGGCCTCCATTTTTGCTTTCGTTTCTCTTTCCCTAACTAAATTGTGACCATTTAGTATTTCTCTTTCTGACCCTTCCTCCTAGCAGTGTCAGTCATATGACTGATGGGCAATAAATATTTGCGGAATAAATGTATGTCTTGATGCATAACTTTTGGTGTTGATGAAGTTTTGAATGTCATTTCATATTGGCTACATACTGAAGAGAAATTTACACCAAAGGACAAAAAAACACTTAAATGATTTTTTTCTTTTGGAATACCACTCTATGTTGTATAAACTGCTTTAATTTTGACTGCCCATCAGTACTCAGGCATTGTGTCACGTAAACGTGGACCTGTAGTATACACAATTGTTTAAGAAGTGGAGTGTAACTATAATAAACTAAGAGAACATAATAGTCCTGAATGGGGCCCAAGCAAGAGCTAAACAAATCAGACAATGGTAAGATAAACTCAAAGACCACAAGATAACATTCAGGGATATTTGCCATCATGTGGAAGATGTATTTCTCCATTGTGTAGGAATGGATCATTCACATGTAACCCAAGTGACAGTGGTGTGGACGTCCCAGACCCCTCACCTTCTGGAGTCCACTTTTATTTTAAATTCCAAATGAGCTATTGTTGTGGGGAAATCCCACCTGTGGATTTTTGTGGTGTTTCCATGTCTGTGTCCATGCTGCCGTGAGTTTCCTCACTATTGCTCTTGGTTTCTGCTGTTTTTCTTTTTCTTTCACTGAAGCTTTGCAGTAACTGAAGGGATTATAGCATAGCACTATGTGGACAACAGCTTAAAACTGAACAAGAGATATCATTGTCCTGAAATTTCTGGCTACTTGTTGGTTACATGAGGTTATGCGAAGGTTGGCTTTCCTTCTTGAAGCTCCTATCTTCTGCTTATCTCTAATCTCTTTGTATCATCTTGCCTGGGTGACCTGCTGAGATTCAAAATTCTCACTTGTGTAGAGCGATTTGCTTCTAATATTTCATGTCCTTCCAGATTACGGCCTGAGGTAGGGTGGGGGTGGGCATTCACAATGCGTTTTCAATACAATGAATATTTTTTTCTAAATAAATAGCATTATCTCTGATCTGATGCTACTCTGCAAGAGTGCAGAAGAAACCAGTCTGTTCTTGTTCTAGATAGTAATTTTCTTCTTCTGGATCACCATAGAAGTGGTTGCTTTCCAGCTCAGAATTTTCTGGAGCCCAAACCATGGAAGCTCAGAATGTCTGACTTCGAAGCAATATTAAAACTCAACCAAATAGGATATAGCTGTGTGTTTTCTTTTCTTTTGTCCATGTGTTTTCAACAGTTTTTCCTCATGATTTGAAGTCTAGGCATGTAAAGGCTACATGGTAAGTTATTCTTGTAGCATGAATATTGGCCATGAGCAAAAAAAAAAAAAAAAAAAAAAAAAAAGAGTCAGGTACTACCTGCAGGCTTCAGTCAGCTTTATTCTTCCTTATTCAATAATGCTTTAAGCTATTCCAGTTTAATGATTTATTTTTAGTGGAATTGAACTTGAGTGTCTCAAAATACTATCATTAATTATATTCAGCTTTGATTATAATTACAACCTTGTCCAACAAACCTCATGAAATTTATGAAAGTTGACCGTGGTCAGGCATAATAGCAATGAGACACCCATCACTAGTTAGTCTGTTGACAAAATCCTCAGGAATAATAAAAATAACAACAGCAGCAGCTGTAATTAATTGAGCATTCCTGTGTGACAGGCACTCATTTAAGCACTTTATATGTAATAGCTGCCACACAACAACCTGATAAAAGAGATTCAATGACCATCCCCATTGTACAGATGAGAAAATAGAAGCACAAATAGTTTAACAACATGTTTGAGAAAGGGAGGTCTTAGCATGTGGTCTGTTGGGCTACATTTGGCCTATGGGTCTCATGGAAGAGATGAAGAGACCAAGATCCAAACAAATGAAGACAGTTGTAAAGTCTTGGACTCAGAACACCCATATTGGTGTGCTTTGCGTAACAGCACCTGCTGCCTTTTTTCCAAAGGTTTTGGAATTTCAATTTTTTTCAGAAAGGAATGTGTGACTTGCAGCTCTCTGGAGGTAGTGAACAAATGGCAGCCAAGATGCTCCAATGGCTGTTTGGTTCATCTCTTCCCAGGAACATTTTGCCATTGTTTTCAGAAAATAATTAATTGTTATGAGTTAATTTGTGCCTGATTCAGGAATGCAGGTGGATATTACAATAAAAAGTTCCAGTGCTGTGACCCTCTATTGACCTTATAAGTGAAGTACAACATTCTAGTTATACAATAAAGCTTAAACTTCAGAGAATAGAGACTGGCACAGAAAATAAGATAACATTTTTAAATGTGCAATCATTTTTTAATTATCTGGGACTCTCTGATACCAGGCCACTTCTCTGTCTGGTCAAATGACCAGTTAATTTGAAAAACGAAAAAAGCAATCAAAGAGATTTCCCCATTATAACTTTCAATTCAGTTGAAGAAAAGTCAGTTGAATAGCAGCATTTTTTGTTGTTGTTGTTGCTAATAATAGAAATTCATTTGAATTAGTCTAAGCAAAAGGGAGACTTTAATGGCATAGAAGGTTGGCCTGGAAGCAAATGGCAGCAATGTAGCAGTAAATCAAAAGTGACTAGAAGGCTATAAGGAGCCCAGAAAACAGCCTTTATATTTTGTTTCCACTTCTCTCTGCAAATGCTTTTCATTTTGCTGTCTTTTGCAAATCAGCTCTCTCTGCCACTTATCTACTCCTTTGTAAAATAACGCCTGTGCCCAGGTTCTCAAGTTTATATAGTTTTCATATAACGGAACACACATTAAGACTTTACTCTCTCAGTCACAATTGTAAAGTCCAAAGGAAGAGTTCTGATTGGCTTAATTTAATTCTGGTGCTCGGCCACTGCCAATCAGCTGAGTTCTGGGCGATGGCCTTACTGTAACTAAAACATGGCTTTCAGAGTCCCATCCCTCTGACCCAGGGAATCAGAGTGGAGAGCTGTTCTCAGAGAAGAGGGACTTGTGAGCAGAGCAGACACCACAGTGGTCTCCTCTATTACCATGGGAACTAGATCTCTGTATGAACAAGCCCTTAGAAATTAAAGGGGTATGTCAAGTTCAAAGACAGTGTCTCTTCTATCTAGCGTGGCTCAAATCATTGAGTTTGTAATTATGACAATAAATTTAAAAATCAGCCTGAATAAACCACAGTGTTATTAGGTTGGCGCAAAAGTAATTGGGGTTTTTGCAATTATTTTTAACCTTTTAGACCACAATTACTTTTGCATCAACCTGATAATTTGAGTTCTTTGTAAACCAATAGCTAGAATGGATTCCAAAGCTAAGAGGAAGCATTTTGGATTATTCTTGACACCACAACCTTAATTTGTGGGGATAATTGAGATGCATCCAAGTTTTTAGTCCTGCTGAGGACGTTTAAGATGTAGCTTAAATTAGACTTGCCTATTTCCTGCTGTAATTGATGATCAGATCCTTGGAGACTATAGGGTTTTCAAATGCCTGCCTATAATTATATAAACCAATCCGGGGGATGCGTGAGTAGAGAAAGAGGAAATTCTTGTCATGTTTCTAATATATCTTTTGTATTCTCCTAAGACCTGAAAGAAACTTGAAAGATAATCCAGTTAGGTCCCTTCATTTTACAGATAGAAAATAAAGCACAGAGAGAGGAATTGAACAAGCCAAATAACATTTGAGTGGCAGATCCAGAATGAAAATCCTCGATCCCAGTCTTCTTTTCTATTGTGTCCTACTATCAATAGTCAGATTCACAGAACATATGGCAGCACTGCTAAGAAGACATAGTTTCGCTAGTTTTTAAGTTATTTTTTCCCCAATATCTGTACTTTACTTATTCAGTCTAATATTTTCAGGCTCTGAATAAATGTTTTGGATAATTTTCTGGCGATTCAACTAACCTGTAACAATAACTCAGCAGCATAGATGATAAAATAGTAGAGAATTATTATTTTTTTTTTTGCTGTCTATTGCATTGATAGAGAATTAGGCTTACGTTTCCTTAATTGCAGAAAGAAAAGCAGCAAATATGCGCTTTGTCATTTAGAATAAATTTGTTCTTCACAACCAGTTGTAAAGAAATCTGTACGGAAAAATTTCCATAACTATAATTTTGTGTTGAAACCAGGAAAATACATGGCCTACAGTGCCTTTTATCTTTGTTTTCTCCACTCCATGAAGGCAGATTACAAGAAAGACTGGGTTTTAGATTAGAAATTAAATACTGGTGTATAGATTTATATATGCACAATATTCTCTCAATCTTTTCTCCTTTCATTGTTCACAATGAACAGAGAGGAAATATGACTAAAGAGTTTTTACTGATCCAAAGATGGCCATGCTAAATTCCAATATGCATTCTCAATTCCAAATAATTTGGGAAATGAAGCATGATAATAAACACAAAATTGAAAAAAAAAAAATATATATATATACGTGCAATGTGCCAACCTTCTCTGGCCAAATGGCATGGGGTTAGAGTTCTGAATTCCTGGATTGTAATTTGTCCCAAGTTTTACATATATATTGCACTAATTTGCTTTTTCAATTTGACAGACTAAATTATGTGCTTCTCAAATAGATCATTATTTTTGAATTAAAGTTATTTTTTCTAAAACAGGGAAGGGGCTGCTGGGAAGATTAAGCTCTTTGGTGACTATAATTTTTAATTCAATTTATTATAAAACAAAAGCAGAGTCATACTGTAGAAAAATCAAATAGGACTGCAAAGTTTCTGCTCCCTAACATTGGGTCATGTTCCCCAGGAGCAAAAACTTTCAACTCTTAGTTGACTCCTTTGAATTTTATCTCCATATTTCTAAATAAGGTGAAAAATGCTGACTTTTTTTTTCAATTTTAGATATTATTTTACCTATTGACTTCACGTACACAGCTTTCCCAACTCCTATCCTCCTGAGTTGCAGCTGTGACAATATTTGCATGGTCATAATATTATTACCACTTAATTTTGGCTTATTCAAAAATTATAATGTCGAGAAGGGTGGGGTTGAAGAAGTGTGTATATGTGTATAAGCAAGGGATGTTAGTCCACGTAGAACTAAAGGTAGACAATGATGCTAAACTGGGGAATTCCCAAATTATTTTATCTCACTGATAAAATATTGACCTCTATTGAATGGAACACTATGGATTTCTCTAAGTATATTTTAGAACAAATAGATGACATAATTTCAAATCTTTTCCTTGCTCAGCAGAAAACATCAGTTTCCAAGGATCGTAACAAAAGCCACAACGTTATCAATTCATAAGATCCCATAAGTAATTTTATTCTCTTATTTAAAAAACAATGTATGTTATAAGTCTTTATTACCTTTAGAGAAATGCCCCAAATATTCCTTTTGCTATAAAATTATATTTTCTGTGACTAACATAGAATCATGAGATTTTAGAGTTATATATGACCTAAGGGTCATTTCCTTCTTCTTATGGATTAATAAGTGGATTTCCACTGAAGGTTAATTACATGAATAAGTTAATGCAGTAAACTCTACTCCCCAAATTCCAAGTTCTTTACCCAGAATTTATCTAGTATTTAAATATCACTAAACATCTAGCTCTTTGTTCTCAATTCAGGAAGATACTGGAACTCAGCCTGGGTTCCACCTCCTTATGCTGGCTGCCTGAGAGATCTCTTCAGGTAGTAAATGGGGACAGTTACACTGAACTTGTTTCTTTGCTGACTTTCAGGGATCTCTGTCCTGCATTGTCTGATGTCAAGTGCCTGAAAACCATGGAGATATACATACACATACATCTGTCCCGTTTTTATTTTTTAGTTATGTGGTGGAAGGGTAAATCGAGTCCCCAGTTACTCCATTTTGGTTAGAAGTGGAAATCCTATTATTCTATTTTTGTGATAAAACTTAAGTTTCTCTGCTCTACATCACTCAGTGCTACTTTGGAGCGTTTACCTAGGCCGCTTTAGGTGGCAGCATTAGGCATCACGACGTCTCCCTTAGCTTTGTAAAAGGCCACGGTAAGGGTCCTTATTTCTAGCATCTGGAAAGTAGTCCTATTCTAACCTCTGCAGATGTTTATTGAGGGCCAAGTCCCTGATACTTAGGATGTGGAGGTGAAGAACACAGATGAGGCCTTTTGCTTTGAGGAGAAAATATGAAACAAATAATAATACTACGTTAGCTTCCTACCACAATCGCCTTACCCTACTTTAGTTTTCTTTATACTGTTTTTGGCTACCTGATATCATGTGACCATAGGTTTACGTTTTGGTTTTACTCCAGCGAGAGTGTAAGCTCCACGTGAGCAGAAACTTTGCATTTTTTTACTGCTGTATCCCCAATGCCTAGAAAAATGCCTGGGATGTAATGAGTACTTAACAAGTATTTGTCAAATGAAAGAATGTTGAATGAAAGTGCTACCAGAGGACAGGACGGCAAGGGTGTAATGGAATTCTATAACCTGGACTACCTCTCAGTTGTAATCCTTGGAACCACCTGCATAACAATCATTTCAGGTGATTGTTTAACATGAAGATTTTGATCCCCTCCCCAGATCCACTGATATCACTGAATTTCTGAGGGTGAGGTCTAGCAATTAAACATTTTAACAACCTTCCCAGATAATTTGTACAAACACTGAATTTGGAAAACAACTGGTTTGGGTTATAGGAAAGGTTGAAGAGAAGTAGTCATGTAAATGAAACTCTGAATGGTGTGTGTGTGTGTGTGTGTGTGTGTGTGTGTGTGGTGTGTGTGTGAGACCTCCAGGTGGGCAGGAGCCAATTCAGGAAGTGTTTTTAGTAGGGGAGTTACAAGATTAGGTCTATGTTTTTAAAAAGACCATTCTGGCTGCAGTGAGGTAGTGAGGTAGTTTTCTTTATCTCAAAAGAGCGCCTGCCTTGTAGCTGCGAGTTCCTATATAGAGAGATCATGTGTTTTATAATCAAGTAGAACAGACACAACCTCTTAGTAGCTGTGTGACAGAGAAAAAGGCTATAACACGTCTTAGCCTTGCCTTCCTCGCATATAAAATTGGGATAATCGTTTCCTTACTGGGTTTTCTGAAGGATCAACTGGTTTAATTCATGTAAAATACCTGGTGCATACAGATCTGGGAATACTGTTGGTTTTTTATGACCTTCATTCTAAGGTTCCTCTGCCCTTTGGAAGGAAGTCAGGGAAACACATGAAACACTGGCATACCCAGGGCCGATGTTGGCAAGTACAGGAGTCCAACAGTCACAGGTTTGAGACGTCCTACACAATGTGGGCTGAGACTGTGGGTAGGCACGGACTCCTAGAGGCAACACCAGGAAAAGAGAGGAGAGTGGTGTGACCAGTTCTTGCTGAAAAATACATGCAAAATTTATACACAGTCTTTGTCACCAGGGGCTGGGGACTGGTAGCCAAGTATTCAATAAGACCTTTCTCAAAGACCAGCACAAATCACTTTAGTTCCAGCAGTAAAGTCTTCCAAGTATTTCGTTAGATTTCTCTCTTCCCTGGTGATGCATTGTTCTTGATTGCTTAGCAATAAAAACATTAAAACATTTTGTACCCTGTTTTTCTTTCCTCCCTCCCTCCCTCCCTCCCTTCCTTCCTTCCTTCCTTCCTTCCTTCCTTCCTTCCTTCCTTCCTTCCTTCCTTCCTTCCTTCCTCTTTCTTTCCTTTCTTCCCACCTTACAGCGCAAACAATTAGACTCTAAGAGTTGTGCCTGTTCTACAGTTTCCTGTTACTGGAACTGAGTGATGCTTTCAGCAGTGATACATGTTCCCAAGTCAGCATCATGTTCTTCCCTCTCAGACACATCCTCCACTGTGTCCAATCATCTCTCATTAAGTTTCACATTGTCTGAGTGGAACCTCTTTTCCCTTTGAAGCTGTCCTTAATGTTCATTATAACCTAATTTCAGCTGGCTAGAGTTAATAAGGGAGATATACAGGGTAATTCTTGGCTTGTCGAGACATTCTTTCATTCAGTTCAATATAAACAATGTACATACAATACACACATGCACTCACACTCGTACTCCTATAACCTTGAGTGCCTACTATGTGCCTGGCAATATTGACAGTGGGTACACATTGGTGCATAAATGAGAGAAATAAACACTGCACTTATGAGAGAAATAAACACACACACACACACACACACACACACACGCACAAGTACATGTATAATAATAAGTGATGATAAGTTCCATGAAGGAAATACACAAGACACATTAATAGAGAATAGCAAGAAGAGAGGGAAAAATTTATTTAACATGATCCTGGAAGCATCTCTGAAGATATGACTTTGCAAATTAAGACAGGTCGGCAATGCAAAGAGCAGAAGGATATGCACTCAAGACAGAGAGAACAGCATGAGTGAAGGTCCTGAGACAAGAAAGAGCTTTTCCGAGTGTGTGTGTGTGTGTGTGTGTGTGTGTGTGTGTGTGTATAACTGAAAGGAGACCAGTGTGGCTTGGACATAAAGGGAAAGACAAAGCATAAAGAGAAAAAGTAGCCCAAGATGAAGTTGTACAGGTAAATAAGGACCAGGGATTAGATCAGGTAGGTCTCTGTGGGCTCTGGATAAGAAGTATGAGTTCTAGTTTGAGTGCATTGGAAACACATTGAGAAGCTTTGTGAAGGGGCTTGAGATGATCTGATTTTTATTTTAGAAAGATTTCTTTGATTTCTCTGTGGATATAGATTGGAAGATCAAGGAAGAATGCACGAAGCACAGAATGGAAGCTTTCACAGTTGTCCAGGGAGAGATGGTAGTGGCTTGAACCAGGATGATAAAACATAAGTGAAGGAATGGATTTGGGATTGAGAGAGAGTAATCAAAATGGCTTACAAATTCTAGCCATTTATTGAAAAGAGGAAAGGAAAAGAGAGAAGTGTTTTGGTGTTTAAATCAAGAACTCAGTTTTGAAAATGTTAAGTTTGAGATGTCTGGGAGAAAACCAAAAGTAAACATCAAATAAGTAGTTAATTTTATAAATGTGAGGTTTAGAAGAGAGCTCAAGGAGATGAATACAAACTACAACTCCATCTGTACACAGGCAGTATGCAAGTTGGGGTACCCACTAAGATTTTAAAAATGAGGCTCTCAAATACAGTGGATCAACAAGACACAAGTTTATTTCTCATTTGTGTAATGGCTCAGACAGATGTAGGTGGGTGGCTCTAGATTAGGTAGACAGCTCCACTCTACAAGGTCATTCAGGGATGCAGTTTACCTTTATCTTATTGATTTGTTATCTGCTTGAATATTATTATTTTTGTATGGTTCAATTTGGTTCACTAGCACCAGGACCACATTCCATTATTCAGAAAAAGGGGGAAAAACAGCAATTTCTTTTAAGGAAGGTAGGGGTGGAAGTTCTAGGTGACCAGAACTTTCACATATGACTTAGTTGCAAGAAAGGCTGTAACATACAATCTCTAAACTGACCCTGTGCCACCAGGCGAGGTGTCAATTCCACTACTACAAAGAAAGGGAGAATGGATACTAGAATATAATACACCCTTTCTGCTACAGACAGTTTGTAAAGTCTAGGGACTGGATGTGCAGGGTTTCTCAATGTCAGTATTTTTGACATTTTGGACCAGATAATTCTTCATTATGAGAGGCTGCATTAACTACCAACGTTTAGCAGCATCTCCATTCTCTACCTCTGGATGCCACTGGCATCCTCCCCATTGTGACAATAAAAAGTGTCTTTAGTAATTGACAAGTATCCTCTAGGGGCAAAATTATTCCCTGTTGAGAACACTGGGTTACACAGGGAGAGAAGATAGAGAAGATGAGAATGTGACGACAGGGGTTGAGGAGTGCCAGTATTTAAAGATTGCGTAGACAGGAGAAAAGTGAGCAGAGGAGACAGGCAAGGAATAGTCAACGGGATACACAAAAGCAGGATTGCAGGGTGACATGAAAGCCAATAAAGAAGGAAGTTCCAATAAGGTTGGAATAGTTGATTTTGTTAAATACTACTCTGAGATCCACTGAGATGGGGACAGAAATGTGTTCGTTGTATTTGGCACATGGAGATTATTGGTGACCTAGACAAAAGCGATTTCTGTGTAGTGGTGGAGAGGAAACTCAGGTTGTGGTGAGTAAAGCATAAGTCAAAATGAATAAGCGGACACAGTATTGTGGGCGTCCCTTAAACAAGTAAAAAAGTACAGAAAATCGATCAGGAGCTGGAGGGTTATAAGAATTCAAGGGAGCTGTTTGTTGTTGTTGTTGTTTTTAATAGAAGATGCTAGAGCTTGTTTGCATGAATTGAAAAAACTACTCCAATATAAAGCGAGTGACTTATGATCCAGAAAAGAGAGATAAAGACGAAATAGTCAAAGTCTTTGAGGGGTTGAGACCCAGTGCACTTATTGAGAAACTGGCCTTTGAGATGAGAAGGGATACCTGGGTGGTAACTGGCAGAAGGACATGAAGGACAAAGTCAGTTCTGTAGATTTGCTGATGGTAATATGAGGGAGATCCCACTGGGTGGGAACTTTAAGCAAAGTTAGAGATTGGCTCCTGGGCTGAGAGTGACGGGGTCATAGAGCTGCTGTGGCATTGCGTGGGTATGCAGGGGATGGCACAGAGATGACATTTAAAGGCAGCTTGAGAATTGTAGGAGAGTTGGACAGTGTTCAGAGAGTCTGTTTGAGATTTGACGTCATGTGTCTAGAGTCACATCAGTCTTCCTGGTTGTATGGACACAATAGCAAGGTATAGACTTGCTGAGTATTCTAAAGTGAAGTGGTCAATGGCATGAACAGAGAATATGTCCAAAAACGTGCCCTGGAGTCACTGCTCTCCAGTCTGAAAGCAACTCTCTTCTCTACTCCAGTTTCTGGAAAGGTGCCTGGCAAGAGCAAGAAGGGCTGAAATCTTATGCGGTGTTGGTGTACTAAGGTCAGGGCTTATACTTGTATGGAGGACTTAGGAGAAGTTAGACTTGACCCTGGGTGGAGGATATAGGGTAGTCCTTTGTACATAGATCTCTCGCATTGACTGGAACTTATTTGAATAACATAAAATAGATTTAAAAACACTATGGGACAAAATATGGCTCATTCTGGAAGTGTATTACTGAAGATAACCAAACTTGATTGCAGGCAGTGACTAAACTAAGAAATCCAACAGAAGGCTGATCTCCTGAATGTTCACCAGTAGCTCAAGTCTACAGCACAGATCCTCTGATCCTGCCTGTGCCCATTTTGTGCCCATTTTGCAAAGAATATCAGTATTTGAAGATGGTAAATAATTTGCTTTAGATTGCACAGTTAATAGTTATGATTAAGCTCCAGGTTCTACCTGACTCCAGCTGTTAACTCTTGTGTTCTCAGCTTCACTATGGTCAAGAAATATTTCCTGAGCATATTTACAAGGTAGTATGGTAAACACTGCGGGGAAGAGAAATCTTAATCAGACATAATACGTGCCCTTGGAGACGTTATCATTTACTAGGAAAATACTAATCCCTATAATGTATGGCAGACAAGGGCCTGAGGGATGGAGAACTCACCTTTTAGAAGACCCCCTGGAAGGGATAACAGAAGTGAGTGAGCCTTGGAAAAGGGATAAGATGTGGCTATGCTGAACCAAGCAGATAAGAATAGAAAGAAAGAGGCAAGTATTACAATTGGCTGGCGGAGCAGGAACAAAAATATAGAGGTGGCGAAGGCAAGGCATTTTTTGGGGAAAGTTTAAATAGCCAGTTTGATTGGACAGTGAGTACATGTGGGGAAATAGAGACAGATGATGCTGCAAAAATCCAGGGAAGATTTAAATGGTTAAATAATAATTACAGCTAATATTTGCCAGGGACTTAATATGTGTCATACATTATCCTTTGGGGTTTAAATTCATTAACCCACTGAAAACTTCTAACCTGAGATTGATATTATCTTCACCACCCCTCCCCCCCACACACACCATTTTACAGATGGATAAACTGAGGTTCAGACAAGTAATTTGTCTAAGGTCCATGGTGAACAGTGATGAAGCTGAGACTGAAACCCAAGTTTGTCTAATATTAAAATTCATGTGTTATTCCTGGAGCTATCTGGTCACCCTCCAAACACGACAACTGACACCAAATGGGCTCTGCATCAGAGCCACAGTTTTAAACTACTGGTGACTTTTCCTTTCTCCCCTGATTTATGCTGATCTGATGTATGTTGTCATTTCTCTGCAAACTTTTAAAGGCCTGTGGGGGAAGAGTTGGCCCTAATTTCATTCCAATGGACAAAGAAAAAAAGAAAGAAATGAAAAGTGAATCAAAGTACTCTCGCTGAAAAGTTGTCTCTTCTCCCCGAACTTAAGTATATGAAGGTTAGGGCTTCACCTTCTGCTGTAAGAGAATGGACTCGTCCATTCTTAGACTTATACTGGGAGAGGGAGCAAGGGGATCATTCCTTGAGGTTCTGGGTGATATGTCACTTGAGGTACTTTCCAAGAGGAGATGCCATGTTGACTTTTACACAGGGTTAGGATGACTAGACATCCTGGTTGGCCAAGGGCGGTCTTAGTCTATGCCTGTTAACCTGGAATAATTATGAATAGTGCCATCTTGTACTGTCAAGTTGTAAGAGTTTGAGGATACGTTATATGGCCAATCTACTGAAGTTCACGTAGTCAAGGAAGTTGGAACAGTTCCCGGCACCGTCACTTTGGATGAGGTTTCTGCCCTCCAGGAAGTTGCAACCAGGAGTCCAGACCATTTCCCCTCCCTACCCCCAATTCTGTTCCTTTACAACCTGGCAGAATAAATCATGCCTTAGGGATGTGGACACTCCCCATTAAACCAAATGACTGTTGGTGTCCTGGGCTGCTCCGGAGACAATGATGTAGGTGCTCTTCTTCACATTTGAGGGCTGACCTCAGGGTAATAGAAGAGGAGAGGCTGCCCTCATCCATGAAGTCAGCAGTTTTGGGAATGGGAGGATATGAGCTAAGAACTTCAGCCTCAGGAGTTCCCAATGAAATCAGAGTCATGGTGAGTCACATGAAGGGAGATACACATTGTGCCTTGGGGTTGGAAGTCTCTTTAATGAGGTATTTATGAAGCTCCCCACCCCTTCTTCTAGGAAAGAATGTACCTATGTTTGAAGAGTTCTCTACACTCATTGAAGTTTCTTATTAAAAATTTAAAAGTATATAAAATACTGCCTGTCTTGGGTTACCTCTGAAGGTGATGGCATACTTTGATTATTGATGATTTGGAGGATATTAATTTTTCATGGAATTCATTCAGAAGATGCTGGGCCACTGGGCTCAAGGCTGAGATTGGAAGAAATAGAAACCAGAGTACAATAAAATATTGTTCTTGCTCATCAAGTTCATTTTTACCATCCAGTACAATAACGCCACTAAGCAAATATTTTTAAACACTCCAAACAATACTGTACATTGTTTGTGGAAACGTTCATATATAGTAAAAGTGAAAAACATGCATGGGAATGATGCAATAACTCTTGAATACCACTTAACCTTAGGGAGGATGGGAGGGAAGGAAAGGGATGGGCCTGAGCTTTAGCTGTATTGGAAGGATTTTATTTCATGGTGGGGGAGGAAGGGGCAGGCACTGAAACAAAAATGGCAACATTTCAACATCTATATCTAAAAATATTATCAGTGATATTGTTTTCTGTACTTTTCTAAATCTTTGAAGTAGTTTGCAATTCAACACTTTTTAAAATCCTACAACTGCTTTCTAAGAAAGCTATTAAAGTGGATGGTCCTTCCAAAATGACAAAGACTGAACGGACAAGTTGGTGAGGAAGAGGAGAAATGGAAGGAGGAAGAGGGGATGGTGAAATGGGATGAAGCTGAGGCCTCGTGGGGTCATGGAGTCTATGAAAAATCTCCAAGTATGGTTTGAATATTTAAAAAAAGGGACATCTATATGTAATTTGAAATTGTGTGTGTTTCTCTAATATAAACCTCTCCATGTAACTCACACACATAGGCCTGCTGAGAGCTGTTGTTTTTAAATTGAGGAAGGTGACAGGTTCTTATCTGGATGACTCTGGTATACAAAGAAATAACATGGCAGGTGCAGGATCAACAACCCACACAATTAACTATCTCAGTCGAATCAGGAGTTGAAAGCCAAGGGTGACTTTTCGTCTCTTAAGAAATTCACAGAAAATTGGAGAAGGACGTTGGAATTCCACAGGGCAGAGCATAAAAGAGAGAGGAGTTGAGACAATCTTCTTTAAAGTTTAACGTCAGGGAGACCTCAGAGGACTCTGGCTGAAATGGTTTCTCACACTGGGGAGGTGGTAATTAGTAAGCCCTTCAACCAGTTATGAGTGAGCCTCTAGGAAAAGATGGGAACATCTGACTTCTTGCACAGATGAGTGTGGAGACGAAATGAAAGGGACACAGAAGAAAGTGCATGTGATGGGAACTGTGGGGGGCACATGGGAGCCCCAAGTTCTCACTGAGTGACACCTGAGGGAGAAACAGGCCGTGTAGCCAATCCTCATTGGCTAAGAACATCCCCAAGTCCTCATGGAACTTGTGTAGAGGGCGCTCCACATTTTGTACACATCCATGACTTCTGAGGGAGATGGCATTGGAGTGGGAGCTGCGCTCATCCAGATGTCTTGCTTTATCCTGCTTTTCAAATTGTGGGCGTCCAGGGATCTCACAAGGACTCCTACCTGCAAACACACTGGGCACTTCTGCCAAGTTGCTGACTTATGACCACGGAATAGACTGAGGTCTGTTGTCCCTTTAGCAACGTAGGCAAAAGGGTAGTAACCTAGACCAGGCAAAGGCCGGGGAGTGATATTTTGCCATCTGGTGTGGTCACTGACCAAACTTTAATCTTTTTATTTTCTAGGTCTGGTATTAACTAGGGTCATGTAGCTGTTTCTGTCCTAGATAGGAAAGGAGTCAATGCAGTAGTAGATGGGGTTAGGGGTGGGATGGTGAGGGCGGGGGTGGGAGGGGAGGAAGGAGGAGGTGAGGCCCAGGGCAGACTGCGAGGGAGGAGAAGCAAAACAGGTTTCTTGGAAATGGAACTGCTTCCAATAAAGACCAGGCTGATGTGGTAAGAGCAAAGTAATAAAAAACAGACAGCTCACATTTCCCTGCAAGTGCAGAGCCAAAGAGCAACTGAATTTTGGCTGTTTCCAGGTTGTTGTATCTACCCAAGTCCTTCCCCAGGCCCTGGGTGGGGAGTGGGGTGGGGGAAATCTTTCTGCAAAGCCCCACCCCCTCACCGCTGACTCTACAGCAGAGTGCAAAGCCTGGGAAACGGGGAGCCCTCCTTTCTCTCGCCTCCCAACCAGTATTGCTCCTATCAGCACTATAAACACCGGCGTGGGAAGTCTCCTTGCTCAGCCCACCCCTTCCAAATCTCCCTCATGCCTTCCTGTGTACTCCCCACCGCTGCCTTACTAAATCCTCCAGCTCACAAAGAACTGTCCACACACTTGCCATTCATTCTCTTGCAGTGTGGAGGGCTTGACTCATTCTAAGAGACAGAAAGTAAGTGGGATCTCCAGTTTCACACAGCTCACTGAGCGAGGGCTGCATCGGATAGCCCTTGTTTAAAGGAGTCTGTGGTGGGATCTGATATTGGATCAAACAGTTGACCCCTCCCACTCCCTCCGAACCCTTCACTTTGGCTGATCTCATCAGAGGATCCCCAGGGCTTTCTGAAGCTTGTACCAAAAACACAGTCTGACTTCTTGTACCGTCAAAAGACTGTAGTTTCTGAAAACTGGCAGGAGCAGTCTGTTTCTTTGCCAGCTGGAAAAGGGAAGGGGCAGGTCTCTGAGAAGAAAGTGGGACCTCGACGACTCCAAGCTGAGAGGTCAATGGACCTGGAGGAATAGGTCACATGTTAACCCCGAATCTTCCTTTGCTCCTGAGAGCAGTAGTAGCAGGGGCAAGCCCAAAGCAGAGAAATCTATGCAGAGGCAAGGGTGAACATCTGACTCTTCAACTAAAGCCAAGTTGGGGAGATGAAAAGAATAAGAAAGGGCAGTTATGTAACTTTCCCACATGTTAGCTGGAGACTGAGTGTGAGCACAGGTCCTTCCACGGGCTTCCCTCTGTTCATCCAAATGGGCTCAGGGTTCCCTAGTCCTGTATGCAACTTGGTGGAACATGATCTCCTCTTTCAATTGTCATGGAGCCCAGCACAACACTGATTGAATTCAGATGGTGTAGGGACCCTAAACTGAGTTGGATGCTGGGGTGACCGTTCCAAGAACTGAAGGCATGACTTGTGCTCTAACAGGAGAGAAAGAACACATTGACTAATTCATAAAGACGCGTATCTTTAGCTTCGACGTACAAAGTATACAGAGGACTGCAAATTAATAGTGGAAGCATGGTACAAAGTAGTTTATCTGACACTTCAATGTTTTATACAAGATTCATATTAACAAAAATGTAAGCTCTATTGGGTTAGGGATTTTTATTTTTTTTTTTTTCCTGTTGCATCCCCAATGCCAGGAATACTGCCTAGGTATACTGCATGTATTAGATACCCATTAAAAATCTGTTGAATTAATACATGTATTCCAGCACCAAATCTTTTATATTAAGTACCTGTTAGAACTCTTTCCTAAATTCCTTCTAATTTTTACTGCTACCCTAAAGTTGAGAAGCTAAACTTCATTTAAATTTTGCTTGGTGACTCAGGGCCTGATTCCAACTTAATTACACTGTGTAAGAAAAAGGGTAGCTGTCATCAGATATGATTAAAATATACGTCTGTTTGCTCCTATTTGCCCCTCTGCTAAATGGCCTCAGAGTGTTTTGAACTCTTCTGTTGTATTTATGTTGTTTTCCTGTATCCTCCTTCAAGAGTAAACTGTGGTTTTAATGTTTTGTTGTTGTTGTTGTTTTTGTTTTATTCTTTGGGTATCTACCTATAACCTCCTGAGTTCTGATTTGCTCCTTTGAATCTGTGACGTGGAATGGCCTAGTCTAGTGTGAGAAAAGTACAAGTCTTGGAGATCTGGTTTTGGTTTCACCTCTTAACTTTAGTTATGTGTTACTGGGCTGGCTGATTAACCCCTGTGGAGCTCAGTGTCTTCGTTTTAAAACAGGAAAAAGCATGCCTTGCTGCCCGCATTTAGCATATTATGAGAGCAGAACTGGCCATGTTAACTGATAACTGCTTTGGGGAGAAGGGAGTGAGGGAAAGAGAAGAATCAGGGATATTTCCTAAAATTTTGGTTTGATCAACTGGGTGTACAGTGGTGCCACTTATGAAAATGGGAAAGGCTGGGAGAGGAGCAGATGCTGACAGCTTTGCTTTGAACATGTAAATGTAAGAGCCTATATGCTGCGCAAGGGTACTCTTAGGTCGGGTTTTAGAGGAGACAAAAGGCTGAATATGTTCATTTGGGAAGTAGGCTTATACATGATACTCAAAGCTGTGGGGAAATGTGTGGACTGAGAAGAGAAGGGGATCTGACTGGTTAACTCCTGATCACCATTCAAGTTTCCCCCCAGTGTCTCCTTCCTCATGGATGCCTTTCCAGTCTCCTGATTAAATAAATCCCTGTTGTAAGGGATCCATAGCCATCACATACCTCTCCTTCACAGCATTC
This sequence comes from Rhinolophus ferrumequinum, assembly GCF_004115265.2. NCBI lineage: Eukaryota > Metazoa > Chordata > Mammalia > Chiroptera > Rhinolophidae > Rhinolophus > Rhinolophus ferrumequinum. Next base: position 29,516,992 of record NC_046304.1, on the reverse strand, counting down.
AGTACAGTCTAAATCTACATTTACTTGGGTGATTGTTTGATCTTGTGATGATTGTGTCACCACACAATAGTTACCCAAGGGTAGACACTGTGCCTTCTTAAGAAATGTAAATGGTAGTTACAAAATAGTCATGGGAATGTGAAGTACAGCATGGAGAATACAGTCAATAATGTTGCAACAGCTAGGTGTGGTGCCAGGTGTGTATTAAACGAATCAGGGGGAGTCACTGTATAAAGTATATAAATGTTTAACCTCTAGGCTGTACCCCTGAAACCAATATAAAATAATATTGAATGCCAACTGTAACTGAAAAAAATAAATAATTAAAAAAAAAGAAAGATCACCCAAAACTTGGAAATAAGGTGTAGCGCACGACCATGCGTTCTTTCAAGTACACATAGAGAATGGAATAAATAATATAAGCCTGTCCACAGGAAACTGGTTATCATTCAGCATGCTATTTACCATTCATTAGGGCCCAGATTTTGTAAAATTAGGACTGAACTTGTAGAAAGCTGATATTACACAAGTGATTTGGTCCAATAGAGAGGATTATTACCACAAAGATGATGGTTTTATTATCCTGTAGGAATTAACTGGTTTTATATCCAGCTTAGTGGTCTTAGTCCAGCATTCTTTTTTTTTTTTTTTTGGTAAAATACACATAACATAAAATTTACCATCTTTATCTGTATAGTTCAGTGGTATTCAATTCATTCATAATGTTCTGTAACCATCACCACCATTCATCTTCAGCACATTTCTTCTTGTAAAACTGAAATTCAATACCTGTTAAAAAATAACTCACCATTCCCCCGCCTCCAGCCCCTGTCAACCACCATCCTACTTTCTGTCTTTATGACTGTGACGACTCTAAGTGCCTCATCTAAGTAGAATCACACAGTATTTACTTTTTTGTGACTGGTTTATTTCACTTAGCATAATGTCTTCAAGGTCCATCCATGTAGTAGCATCTGTCAGAATTTCCTTCTTTTTAAGGCTGAATAATATTCTGTTGTTGTGTATACTGCACTTAGCTTATCCAGTCATCTCTTGATGGATACTAAGATATTTCCATGTTTTACCTAGTGGAATAATACTACTATGTATAAACATGGGTGTACAAATACGTATCTCTTTGAGATGCTGCTTTCAATTCTTTTGGGTATATACCCACAAGTGGCATTGCTGGATCCTATCGTAGCTCTATTTTAAAATTTTTGAAGAACCCCCATACTGTTTTCCATTGTAGCTCTATCATTGTAAATTCCCACTTCCCACCAACATTTTTATGTCCAGTCTTCTTTCATTTCTTTCAGCAATGTTTTGTACTTTTCATTGTACAAGTCTTTCAGCTCCTTGGTTCAGTTAATTCATAAGTATTTTATTCTTTTTGATGCTATTGTAAGTGAAATTGTTTTCTTAATTTCTCTTTCAGGTAGTTCATTAGTGCATAGAGATGCAGCTGAGTTTTGTTTGCTGATTTTGTATTCTGCTACTTTACTGAACTCATGAATCAGTTCTAACAGTTTGTGTGTGTGTGTGTGTGTGTGTGTGTGTGTGTGTGTGATCTATAGGGTTTTCTACATATAAGATTGTGTCACCTGCAAAGAGAGATCATTTTATTTCTTCTGTTCCAATGTGGATGTGTTTTATTTCTTTTTCTTGCCTGATTACTCTGGCTAGAATATCTAGTACCATGTTAAATACAAGTGGTGAGAATGGGCTTCCTTGCTTTTTTCCTAATCTTAGAGGAAAAGCTTTCAGTCTTTCACCATTAAGTATGATGTTTGCTGTGGGTTTTTCATATATGGCTTTTATTATATATTGACGTACTTTCCTTCTAATAGTTTTTTGAGTGTTTTTTTAATCATGAAAGGATATTGAATTTTGTCTTTTTTCATACTGAGATGATCAAGTGATTTCTCCCCCTCCATTCCGTTAATGTAGTATATTACATCAGTCAATTTTTGTGTTGAACTACCTTTGCATTCCATGAATAAATTTCACTTGGTCATAGTGTATATTCCTTTCAATATACTGCTGAATATGGTTTGTTAGTATGCAGTGAGGATTTATTCATCAATTTTTATAAGGATTATTGGTCTGTAATTTTCTTTTCCTGTATTTTCTTTATCTGGTTTTGGTATCAGAGTAATTCTGGCATCATAGAGTATGTTACGAAATGTAGCTTTCTCTTTAATTTTTTTGAAAAAGTTTAACAAGGATTGGTATTAATTCTTCTTTAAAAGTTTGGTAGAAGTCACCAGTGATGGCATCAATCCAGGTCTTTCTTTCTTTCTTTTTTTTCTGGAAGATGTTTGATTATTGATTCAATCTCTTTATTAGTTACAGGTCTATTTAGATTTTCTGTTTCTTTGTGATTTAGTCTTGGTAGGTTTTGTGTTTCCAGGAACTTGTCCATTTTATTTGGTTATCCAATTTGTTGGTGTACAATTGTTTATAGTATTCTCTTATAATCTTTTTATATCTGTGGAATTGGTAGTACTGACCCAACTTTCAGTTCTGATTTTAGTAATTTGATTCTTCTTTTTTTTCTTAATCTATCTAGCTAAATGTTTGTCAATTTTGTATGTAACTATTACCTTCTTCCATAACTTCCAAGTGATGTCTCAATTCTCTCATCACTTTTTCTGTTTGCAAAACTGTAAGCCTTCATTTAGACAGGGGTCTGTGTGGTCAGTTAGCCTCCATGTCGTACCAATGCAATAATCATCACAAATGCAGAAGTGGCCCTGAAATTGCATGGGAAAACTCAGTTATAAAGTGGCCATCTAGAACATGTAAAATACGCTTGGAGTAATGTTTCAATAATGGGTTATTTAAACCCATTTAAAGAATTTTATTTAATTTAAATAATTAAATGGGTTTAAATGATTAATTTCGGACAAAATTTGCAAATGCAACTTTCAATCCTCAGAGTACATTTTTTCAGATACCCGCCATTGCCCATTTATGTTGCCATGCTATAATTATTGATGTTCCTATGCTCTCACTTTCTGTTTTCTTTCTCTCATTCTAAGCTTCCTGGCTGTCATTTTATCTCTGTGTGGTCTTCTACATCATCATGCTATCATTCAAATCAAATGTTGATCTCTATTTACAACTCCATATATCCCTATATCTGTGTTTAAGGTTAAAAAAAAAAGCAACATTGCATACCTTTTCAAAACTGTTCTTTGAGTTATTGCTTAATGATGAGAAATTCTAAGATAAATACACTGTTTATGCTTAAAGTTTAGAAACACAGATCCCCAAATCTAACATTGTGGTCCATATGAGAATATATGGATGCCAAACTCAAGTTAGAAGTCTGGTGCTTTCTTAACATCATTCTCATTTTCTGTAAATATTGGAGGATTGCACCAAGTCATTGCTGATGCTCTGATTAGGTGAAATATTCTCTCTCGGTTCTTGGGGTTCTCGTTTGATTTAATTAAACTCTTCCATGGACTACAGAAATATTTCCACTGGACAATAACATCCATAAGAGTTGGAATTTTATCTATTTATTTTTTAAATTTATTCCTTAGCATGGAGGGCCGGAGGGTGAAGCATTGTTCCTATTAGGCACCCAATAAATAATTATAGAATGAACATTTATTGAATCTCAGTAATATATCCTCAGACGTCATGTTGGCTTTGCTTCAATCCACCAACCATACAGATTCAGTCATGCTAGTTTTCCACTTCACAACCTCTGAGTGGACTCACATGGCCTACCTAGAAAATAAAATCTAAACCTCTTCCTATGGCATTTAAGGACATTCACAGTCTGGTTCCATCTACATAATGATGTAGAAAGCCATGCGCACATAAGATGTCAGCCAGGAAACTTAGGAAGAGAGGAAAAACAGAAAGTATTAGTCCTATTTCCTGCCACTTTCCCCTGTACAACAGCCATATTAAACTACTTATTGCTAATTCACTGCTCCACCCATCAATTTTGAAACTTCTGGCTGCAAATTAGTGGCATCTTTTTAAAAATTTGACTTGCATCTCCAATAAGTATGGAGAGCTGAGATTTTCCCAGGAATTTTAAGAAAGTGATCTTCTGTGATACAGAATTGTATACCTGAAATCTATGTAATTTTACTAACAATTGTCACCCCAATAAATTAAAAAAAAAGAAAAAAATTTTTAATACTGGTTTTACATAAAACTTCCAGATAAAATATTAAAAAAAAAAAGAAAGTGATCTTTGCTTTTATTATGAATGCTATAGGTCTTTCCTTTTCTCCTTTTTAATGTGGGTATTTTAATTATTTGGGCTTATGTTTGATTACTGGTATATGACTACTACTAATTTTGTGAGAAATGCTTCTCATAATCTTATCCTTTCATTGATGTACTCTTTTAACCATTGTCTCATAATTTTCATTTTAGTCTTAAATATTTTAATTTGTGTAATCTAAATATTTTCTGGAAGTATGCAGAAAAAATTGTCTTCTCTAAACTAAAAAAAATCTATACTACTTGTTATGAGTATAGAGAGTTATTCTGAGAAATTGGCTTATGTAATTGTGGAAGCTTGTCAATTCAAACTTTGCAGGGTAGACAGATAGGCTGGAGAGACAAGGAAGAGTTGCAAGAGTTGCAGTCCCCCTACAAAGGCTGGGACAGTTGGCAGAATTCCTTATTGCTCCAGGGAAGTCTGTCTTTGGTCTATTAAGGCCTTCAGCTGACTGGATGTGGCCCACCCACATTATGGAGAGTAATCTCCTTTACTCAAAGTCCACCAGTTTCCATGTTAATCTCATCCAACAGACATCCTGAATAATGCTTGACCAAAATATCTGGGCACGGTGGCCCAGTAAAATTGACATACAAAATTAACCATCACAGGTAGTGAGTGACACAGATGTGTTAAAGGCCATGCCAGCTGTATGAGCAACATGCTATGTGAGCGTGTGGTGGTGAGGAATGGTACATCTAACATCTCCAAAGTGGAGAATTCTGTTTAGTCGCTAAGTCCGTATCTTAGCTTTAGGTCATGGCCATGGGCACACAAATTGAACACTCATGCTTGCTTAGGCTTCGAAATCACCAGTGTTTTCTTAAGCTTTGGTATATCACAAAGCACCCTAGGTCTTTCCCTTGGTTTTACTTTTGTCCACATGATTTCTGTTCTCCTATCTTTTCCTCAAGTCAGTATTGCATGGAGGTTGAGATCATGCAATAGGGAACCAAATGGTTGACTTCTAATCTTGGCTTGGCCATGTAATCACAGTGTGATCTTGGGTAAGCTACTTGACCTCTCTAAGTCTCAGTGACTCATCTATAATGTGCAAATAAAAATAGTTCCTTCTTCAGAGTTGTTGTATTAATTAGATGATTCATGGAAAACCCTTAACAGACTTTAGCACATCATCTGTTCTCAATAAACATAAGCTGTTAGTTTTTACATATCCCAATTTCTATTTTCTTCTAACTTCAGGAACCTTCTTGTAGGTCTGATAACAGAGACTGCCAAATCCCCATTCGTTTGCACACCTTCACCCATTTTCAAGAAGGTGCAGGATAAAGAGCATGGGCTCTGAAGTTAGAGAGACCTGGTTTAGAACTGTGGTTATACAACTTACTGTGTGACTCCTGGCTAATTATAGCACTTAGTATCCCAAAGCCTCAGTTTCTCACTTATAAATTAGAGATAATAAAACCAACTTAAAGAGCTGATTATGAAGATAAATCGGTGTCCTCATTTCTCTGATACCAGTTATCAAAATGTTCTGCTCATAGTATGATCAATGAAATTAAGCACCACGCACCTTCCTTGTATCTGAATGTCTTTAAGATTTCACTTTCCAGGTCAACCCAACTCCCATCTGGAATCAGCACTGCACTCCTCCACCCCTCCCTCACCAGAAAAGCCATTAAATCTCGTCCAGAGACATATCAGTAGGGCATTTGAAACCTGGACTTGATTTCTGCTTTCCCCACATTTATTCTGGGTAACTTTGGCCAAATTTAAAATTTTCTGATATTCTACTTTCCTCTTCTCTAAAATGGAGATAATGATGCCTGCTGCAAAATGTTGTTGTGGGAATCCAATTGAATTTACTTAGTATATTTTGAGCGCCTACTATGTGCCAGCCATTGTGCTAGGTACTGGAATTCCTGTTAGTACTGTTAGTGCATTTGCATGGTGCTTAGCACAGTGCCTAGAATACAGGAAGCTTCAACCTGTAAGGTCTATGATCACTATCTTCATTATTGTCGTCGTCGTCATCATACCTGTGCTATGCTCCCTATACATGGACTGATTCAATTACATTTTCACTCCTCTAGTCTCCGTCAAAATAAATAAATCCTTCAATGTTCTTAGAAATTCTGGGGAGATGTGACTTCCCAAATAGGTATCCATAATCCCCACGAACATCATGCTATAGTAAAAAGCCATAAGTAAGTTAAAAAGTTATTTCACTAATTCTAACATACAACTGAAGTTGCACATCCTTGGTGTAGAGTATACTGTCATGTAGTTAGTACCTGATTGAAGGAAAAGAGTAGTCTGGGTAATCCTAAAGAGCAAATAATATTTTCAAAATTGAGTGCTTGAACAGTAGAATGGATGCATTGTGGTATATCCACAAAATGGAAATATACAACAACGAAAAAGAACGAACTACATGTTGTTAAATGTAAGTGGAAATCTCACAAACATGTTGAGCAAAAGAATCCAGACACATGCTGTATGGTTCAATTTATATGATAAGTAAGGCAGATAAAACTTATCGATGGTGACAGAATTCAGAACAGTGGTTACCTCTGGGGTTTAGGTACTGATTGGAAGGGGCATGAAGGAAACTTCTAGGTGATAGAAATGTCCTATATCTTAATCTAGGTGATGACTACATAAATATAAGGATCTCTCTCAGCATCTTTATACATTTTACATATGTAAAAAATATCAAGCTATTTACTGAAGATATAATATTACACTTAACATGTAGCATTTAATGTAAATTATAATATGTAACAATAAATGTTATATCAATACAAAGTAATTTATTAAAAATTAGGTAATAAGCATCTGTCTATGTATACATCTCTCTCTATATATATATGTGTGTGTATACATACACACACACACACACACACACCACACACGCACAGAGGGTGCCAAAAAATGTATATATATTTTAAGAAAGGAAAAACTGTTAAAATTGTAATACTAAATATATACCGATAACAAAAGATGAATACAAGTCCTGTTTGACTTCGACAATTACAAGAGGTGCTCAAAGTGGTTACCATCAGTGTAATTTTAATACTTTTATTTTTTTGCCTATTTGCTTTCAGTTCATGTTTGGTTGAGGCTGGTATTAAAACGAGTTGTGTGTTTTCCAAGAGTATTCCTGGTTCTTCTCTTCCTTCCTCAAGCTCTCGGCAGTACTTATGGAGAAAGAGGATGATCAGGAGGTGGTGGGGGAAAGTAGTGGAGCAAATACAAAAATAATTGTGGGCTTAAAATGTGCCGTCAATAATTCTTAAAGTGAATGATCTGTATGTGTGTAACTGCTCATCACATGAGGCTGTTGTGATTCCCCCCTCCCCCGCCGCCCCCAGCATTGGCAGTGGAGTGCTGGGGTGCCTCACCTTGGCCTAGGATTAAATAGGAAAATGGTAATTACCAGCAGGCCTCTAGTTCTCCAAGTTATTTGGGGTGGATGGTAATGGCCTTGGAAATGTTGGGAATGAAGTGAAGGTAAGAAGAAAGGGGGAAATTTCTACATATAGATTTTGGCCTCCTTCATCCTTTCTTTAGATTCGCTTGACACTTGAGGGGGTAAGGGATGATGCTGGCCCAGTTTCCTGTCTCCTTCTGATTTGGCGTTGGAGATAAGCCATGATACCTGTGCAGAGTGCAGCTTGCTCCCTGAAGTTTGACAGAAAAGAAGGTGATAGTCAAAGCACTGTAAGTGACCGTGTGCCCTGAGAGTTGATCTTCCAGCCGGGCCTATAGCCATGGGGTGAGGGAGAGACAGCAGAAATCAGCAGCAAATCTAGAATGTAGCAGGAGGAAGTGATTCAGAGAAGGTATGGAAGTAAATATCATTCTTTTTTATTCAAGAGGGGATGAGAGAGAGGAAGGGGGGATAGAGAGAGAGAGAGAAAGGAAGAAAGAAGGAAAGGAAGAAAAGGAAACAAGAAAGAAAGGGAAAGGAAAGGAAAGGAGAAGAAAGAAAAAGAAAGAGAGAGGGAGAGGGAGAGGGAGAGGGAGAGGGAGAGGGAGAGGGAGAGAGAGAGAGAGAGAGAGAGAGAGAGAGAGAGAGAGAGAGAGAGAGGAAGAGAGGAAGAGGAAGGAAGGAAGGAAGGAGGAAGGAAGGAAGGAAGGAAGGAAGAAGAAAAAGGAAAGAAAGAAGAAAGAAAAGAAAGAAAGAAAGAAAGAAAGAAAAAAAAGAAAGAAAAAAGAAAGAAAAGAAAAAAAAAAAGAAAAAAAAAGAAAAAGAGAAAGAAAGAAAGAAGAAAAGAAAGAAAAGAAGAAAAGAAAGAAAGAAAGAAAGAAAGAAAGAAAGAAAGAAAGAAAGACCTACAAGAGAGAAAATAGGAAACGAGGGAGCTGGAGGTGGGAAAGACAGAAACATACTCTAAAGAATAGTTACTTGACAACCTCCAAATCATAATTAGGAGAAACTTCCTGGCCTCACATTTTCCACATAAACACTCAGGCACTGGGCAAAGTTAATGGGTCCCTGACTACTGCACAAGAGAGCCACCTCTGTCCAAACCCAGCAGCGATTGACGTCACAGACAGAGTGTCAGAGGAATGTATTCTGCTCCGCTCATTTATATGTTTGACCCTAACCTTTTCCAGATGTGCTGCGGTTCTTCCTTCCAACAGGGAGTTTCAAACACTGAGCATTGCATGCTCTCCAAATCCCATCCTGCAGCAAAAACAAAAATCCAAGTTTTAGAACTGGACCTGTGCTTGTGCACTGGAGTTGCTCTAGGCTGTTTAGGGTCTGCCGCCGGAGGCCTGTACAATGGGGTTTCTGTCTTACTGTGCCTCAAGCTGCTCCTCAGCATCTGGCTGGCCGCCTGTCTTTGTCTGGCTGCGAAGAGGTGGGAGTACCCAGGCAAGCAAGGTCCTTCAGGATCGAGCTCCAGTCTGTTCCTGCCCCCTCCTGCCTGAACTCCCTACCTTCCTGGTTCCAGGTACACACATCACTTGCAGTGGTCCTAACACTTCTTGGTGACTCATGCTCTGTGGTGTTGCTGACTCTGTTCAGGCTGCTGGAACGGCCTCTCCCCTTTTCCCTTTATGAGTTGGTGGACCACTGAGTCCTCATTCAGTTCTAAAGGCAGTGCAAGCTTCCCTTCTCCTAGAAGCCTTTTCTCTCTCCCTTCCCTCCTCCTTCCAGTTCCAAATGGCCCTTCTGCTCCCTCCCTAGCTGTGCTGTGTACGGACTCCTGACCTTATGCTTCACTACATGCGCGTGTTTACTTTTCTCTCTCTGCTTGATGTTTGAGTTGGTTGTTCATGTGTCTGTTTCTCCAACCTCAACGGTAAAGCCCTTTAAGAACAGAGACCATATCTTGCCCATCTTTGAACCTCCCATTTAGTACTTAGCCTGATACATAAGTATTCAATAAATGTCTGAATGAATTAATGAACATGCCCAAGGAAATGAGGACAATGATATTATGACCGAAGTCAGGTATATTAATGACTCTGGAAGAGTTACTGTTGACAAAATAGCAAAGCCTTGTTACCACTGATGAGGAATAGCATAGGAAAATAAACGGAAAATTTACGCAATGGAGACAATTACTGTCGCTATTACAGGTCCTTAACCCTGTCACTTTTCTAAGTGATTCACTGATATGATCTCATTTTCTTCTTACCACATCCCTTTTCCAAGTGGCATGGGGATTCTATAATCATTGTTTGTATTATTTCAAGTTTCTAGACAACACGATTCTGTAGCCTGCAGTGGAGACATGTTCCAAGACCTGTTAACTCTTTAGAAAGCCCTAAATCCCTTTGCTCTAAAACAAGTAGACTATCTGTTACAAAGCAGCTGAGCAAAGGATCATGGCTTCAAAATTCCCTTTGTGCCTATTACATGAAAAACCAAACTCTCCTTCCCCTCTGCACTCAGAGTTACCCGCCCTCTTTTCTCCAAACCTATGGCCCCTGATGTAAAGCCAAATCCATGAAGACGTAGTAGGGACCACCCTGGGCTTGTTAGTATACCCTTTCCCTGGAAGATAAGGCTGTATACTTAAGAAAGAGCTACTTACATCTTTAAAACCCACACTCCACACGAGGCTTCCATTTGTGAGAGAGGGGATTGGCAGTCTCAGCAGCATCTGCAAACGAGGAAGAAGAAACAAAAGAGGGCTGAAGACCACATTAGTACCAACTTGCCTTCCTATCATCTACCCCATGGCATCTCTCCCTTCACCTCCTCCAGGAATCTGCCCTCAAATGTACAGAGCTCAAAGAAAGCAGAGGAGAAGTGGTGTCACCATGTTGTCGCGTTAAACAGCCAGGAGGCCACTGTCCCTTTCCCAGTGGTTTGCGATCATAAAGATGATGTCAGGATTTACAGCAGCCCAAGGGCTAGGGGGCCACAAGGTGTTTGCTTGTTATCTTTTTAATAAGTGAAGTTGGGAGAAAAGTCCCCTTATCTGATTGTCCTCTGGGAGGGGAACCAGAAGTGGTGATGTTTTCCTATGATCCAGAAATATTTCTGGCTTCCCACTGGAAAAGGAAATTTCCACAGGGAGTTCTCAATTTGCTGCCTCTCTCTCCAAGTAAGCAGACATCCAATTTTAGCGGAGTTAAGGGCTAAGTGGATTAGGCCCTTCAGAGTGGCTCAGGATTCATAATTATGTAAAATAATTTATCCATTTTGTAATGTAATTATGTAGTATAATTACATTTATATAATTACACATAAAATTGTATAAAAGAATTTATAAATTTCACAAAGAATGTAAAAACCAGGCCTTAAGCATTCAGTTGTCCCTATTTTTCCAGGCCGCCTCCCTAAGAACTCCCTTCACTGAAGTAGGATAAAGTGGCTTCCCAGAGTTATGGGGATTTTCCCAAGGAAGCTGTGAATTTGCGAAGCTGGGAGCACTGTAGGAAATCAATATTTTGAATCAGAAACAAAAGATGTGTGTTTTTCCAGAGTTATGGTGGATGGGGGAATGTTAGGGTTGCGTTCTCTCTTTCAGTTTTAAACACTTGTTATTTTCTTTAAATCTAATGTCCATGCTGGGTACAGAACTTTAGTGGAGGAGCATTTCAAATCGTGGAATAAGACTTGCATTCGTTTTAACTTGCATTAACCGATATTTCCAAGGAGATAAAGGCAGGAGAGTGATGGGAAAAAGTGAAAATAATCCTCAGCCAAATCAGATAGAGGGACAAGAGGAGCAGGAGAAGGGAAAGAACAAAACACCACACTAGCGCACCAAACAAGGAGGGAGGAAGCCTGGGAAAGTGAAGCTACCCAATTACTTCCCCAGTCAGGAAATTATTGCTAAGTTAATTTAATGGGTACAGGGAAGAGTAAAGTCAACACACTATGGTTCCGATGAGAGATTTAACTCGCATCATCTCAATGTCTGCAGAAAACATTCCACTCCAATGAGTAGGCGGTGGGAAGAATAATAAAGCTTTTTAGCTCAGCTTTAGGGATCATGGTCCCCTGAATTACTGTCTCTAACAAACACTTATGATGTGCCTACTACGTGCAAAGTGTGGGCAAGGCATTTGTAGGTATAAAGGTGAATAGGCCGCTCTTGACCTCCCATCAGAGTGACCCTGAGCTCTCTGTATGGGAATGAACCAGACATGAAAAGGGGGCTAGGAAAACTGTTGTTTTGGGTGAGTCGCTTTTGCCTCAAGGTTCCAAACTGCTGTATAACTATAGCATCATGATCATTTTTCTGTCCTGTCCTCCTCTGTGGTAGACTTGTTCTCTTTCCTTCCTCCCTTCCAACTTCCTCCCAACTTCCTTTCTTCCCTCACTCCCCTCACCTCTTTCCTCCATCTCCCCTCTTTCTTTCATTCTTGCCATATCAGATTAAAGAAGTTTGCCAGAGATTTTTCAAATAATTAAAATATTGTTAAATTTTATGATAGTTTTTTTCCATCTATTAAGGTGATTATATTTTCTTTTTCTTTATCCCCTTAATTTGGGAATCACATTGGTTGACTTTTGAATGAATCAACCTTGTCCACTTGGAATAAACACAACTTGGTTATTCTATTTGTGTAGTTGTTGATTTGGCTGACTACCATTCTGTTTAGTAGATCTGCATCTATGTTCATGGGTAAGAGCCTGGCCTATACATTTCCTTTTTTATGAAGACTTAGTGTATTTAACTGAGTACCGAGATTATACTGGCTTCAAAAACGAGTTTCGCATTGTTCACTTTTTTTTTCTATTCTCTGGAAGTTTGTCTAAAATAAGTTTGATTTCTTCCTTAAATGTTCAGAAGAATTCTCTGGTGGAGTAACCTGGGCCTCAAGTTTTCCTCATCTATTAATTAAGGTTCAATTTCTTTAATGAGTGTAGCACTATTTATATTTTCTATATTGTTTAGTTTGGGAAATGATACTTCCTTGTACTAGCTGGCATAGTATAAACATATTTATTACTTTTTTAGGAATTTGTCCATTTTACCTAAATTTTCAAATGTGTTGGCATAAAGTCATTCATCATATTTTTTTATATTGCTCTTTCAGTATTTGTGTTATTTGTGATGATGTCCACATTTACATTCCTGATATTGGTATTTTTCCACTCTTATGGTCTAGATAGGGAATTATCAATCTTATTACATCTTTTCATTGAATCAATTTGTAGCTTTGTTGAAGCTCTTTATTGCTTGTTTGTTTTCTATTTTATGAATTTATATCATTTTAAATATTATTTCCTTTTACATTTGAGTGGGCTTTCATATTTTAAATTTTGGGAGACTTTAACTTTTATTAAAAGCTAACTTCTTGAGATTGATTCTTAACTATTAATAGTTGATTTTCAACCTTTTATTCTTTCTTAATGTATGCATTTAATGCTATGCCTTTTCCTCTAATATGGCTTTGTTTTCATCATATACTTTTGGGTATGTCATATTTTCATTAGTACTCATTTCAAATTTTTTTCTAATTTCCATTGTGATTTTTATTGATTGAACCACTGATTATTTATAAATGAATTGTTCAATTTCCAAACATATGGGGATTTTGTTCCATATTTCTAACTTCATTCTACTGTGTTCAGAGAACATATTCTAGGTTGTTACAATCTTGAAATTTTTGAGACCAAATCAGCATGTGGTCATTTTTGTCAAATTTCCAGTGTATGTTTGGATTTGTAAATATTGAATGTAAGTCTTGTCAACTTTGGTTTTATATATATAGGTTGAGGCTTAAATATTAGGTGCATACAAATACAAAATTGTTATCTCTTTCTGTTAAATTGAACCTTTGATCATTAAAAAATGTCCATCTTTATCTCTGATAGTCCTTCAGTCTGATGAGGGTGATGGTAGCAGCACCTTTCTTTTGGTCAGTGTTTACATGGTTTTTCTTTTCCTATTCTTGTATTTTCAACATTACCATGTTCTTGTGTCTCTTGTAAATAGCATGTTTGTACCATTTTGTTTATCCATTCTGACAGTCTTTGTCTTTTAATTGTAATATTTAGTCCATTTGATGTAATTATGAATAACTTGGACCTGTTTTTAGCAGCAAAGGTTTTTATTTCAGTTTATCCCACTGTTTAAGTTTCTTTTTAAGCCTTTCTTTTTCTTTGAATAACTGTTGCTATGTAATCCCATTAGACAAAATGTTGGCTTCTTCTCATACCATTGTTTTCTATCTTTTACTCTCCCACGATACTGACAATACCCAGACCAACGTTTCAAACTCTTTGGTCTCAGAACCTCTTTACACTCTGGAAAAGCATTTGGAACTCCTAAGACTTTTTGTTTATGAGAGTTATAGCTATTAAAATTTAGCATATTAAAATTTAAGGCTGAGAATATTTAAAATATTTATTAATTCATTGATAATAATAGCGAACCCTTTACATGATAACATATTTTCATTAAAAATAACTGCATTTTCCCAAACAAAAGTGTCATTGTTTAACATTTTGCCAATCTTTTTTATCTGCCTTAGAGAAGGTAGCTAGATTCTCATATTTGCTACTATATTCGTTTTCTTTATTTGTATAAATCATTTAGCCTCTGGAAAACTCCTCTGTATAGTCATGAAAGTGAAAAGGCTAATACCATTTTAGTATTATTATGAAAATTGTTTTGCACTGGTGAATCCCTAGAGAGGGTCTCTAGGATTTCCAGTGGCCCACGGGTCACACTTTGAGACCAGTGATTCTCAAACTTGAGTGGTGTGTCCAAACTTTAGTGGAGGGCTTGTTCATTCACAGCTTGCTGGGACACTCACTCAGAGTTTTTGATTCAGCAAGTCTAGGATAGGGCCTGAGAATTTGCATTTCTAACAAGTTCTGAGTTGATGCTTCAGTTGCTGCTCCAAGGTACCACACTTTGAGAACCACTGATGTAGACTTTTAACGCTGGGTTATTATGGATGTGATGTCTCCTTGTCTTTGCTTGTAGCTACTTTTTATGACATCAAAATTTACTAAGGTAATTGATGACTGTTACTTCATATACATCTTACACTATCTCCTGGAATGTTCTCTTCTCTAATTGAAGTACTTAATCCAAGCTTGACTTTGGTATGAGTCTTTTTGTGACAGTCTAAGGGTTTTGATGCCTGAGAATATTTTTATCATCCCTTTATATCTAAAAAGAAATTTGGATGAATATAAGCTTCTTGATTTTATGATTCCAGACACTTCCCCAATACTTTGAAAATATTACTCCAATTTTTTCACTCCTTTTTTTTGGTATGGCTGTATCTACTGTTGCTATTGAAAGATCTGAAATTAATCTAGTCCTTGCTTACTAATATAGGACCTGTGCCTTTTCTCTAGGAGCTTTCATAATTTTTTCCTTATTTTTGATAGTCTCACATTTTCTCATTAGATGTTTAATGCGGGGTTCTTCCTTATACCTCCTCTTCGGGACTCTCTGGTCCCTTCAATCTGAAGCCTCCTCCTCTTCCATTTCCTTCTTCTTCTCTTTTATTCAGGGAAATTTATCTCCATTATTTCTCCAAGGATTTCCTCCTCTCCATTATTGCTCCCTCTTTCTGGGAGTTCTATTACTCTGATGTTATTTCTACTTCTATTCCCCTTACCTCATCACCTCTTGGTTTTTCTTT
The DNA here is from genome assembly GCF_004115265.2 of Rhinolophus ferrumequinum. Classification (NCBI taxonomy): domain Eukaryota; kingdom Metazoa; phylum Chordata; class Mammalia; order Chiroptera; family Rhinolophidae; genus Rhinolophus; species Rhinolophus ferrumequinum. Next base: position 29,501,694 of record NC_046304.1, on the reverse strand, counting down.
TACATATTTCTTTGCCTTTTCATCTTTCCCTCTGGAAATTTTTTCTCAATCCAGTCTTTCAACTTGCTAATCCATTTCTTACCTAATTCTTTCTGCTATTTATTTCATTTATATTCTGTATTTTAACTGGTATCTTTTCGTATTTAATTTTTTTTCTTGGTCATTTTTATGCTTTCTTGTTCTTGTCTCCAATTGCTAATAACTTCTATTATCTCTTTAACATTTTTATTAGGAAACATCTTTTGGTGCTAATGTTTCTACTTTTGGTGGAATATGTAACCTGCTAAGTTATTTTCATTTTAAATAATTATGCTCCTGAAATGTCTTAATATTTTGGCTTGCGAGCTATTTTCCTCTGGGATATTGGCTATTTTGTCAGACAAGGGTAGACCTTCGATGGCAACAGCCTTAATTGGCTCAGATTAAGCCTTGCAAAGGAGAAGGGAAAGGCCTGGGAAAGCCGATCTGTCACTTCTGGCCCTCAGGACAGGGCCTCGTTCTTTGCCTACCAGGAAGAAAGCATCCTTACATTACAAAAATTAATCAGCCCCAGGAGTTTGGAAACACGGGAGTGGAGAATTTCTGTTCAAGGTTAGTCTCCACTTGCTTTTCTTAGCACCTCACAAGTGCATACCTCGTGTGTTGCCTTGTTTGTGGTACTTAGAACACCTGGACCAGAGCTGAGAGCCACAAATATGAGGGCAGAAATTGTTTGCCCAAGGCAATCACAGAAAATAGCAAGGGCAGAACACCGAGAGTTCCTATCTGATTGTACCGTCCCAGCGTATGCAACCATGCCTCCTGTTAAATGCAAAAGCCTTACCCATATACCAGTTCAAAATAGCATAACATCCTGTTTCCTGGCAATTTTTTGGTATTTTTCCTCTGTAGTTCCTTGGGGAGTCAGTCTTCATACTGATTCAGTGTCTTGGAGTATCTTAATACTAATCCTATTTCTAATTTTTCTAAGAGTATGATAGACAATTTACTCGATTTCTCCTTAGTTTTCTTATCCATAAAATGGTATTAATAGCTGACATTGATATCACTATAAAGATTAGAAATTTTATATATATGAAGTGGTTAGTATTGTTATTGGTATAGGCTATACAATGAACCATAGCTGCTTTTACAATTATTGCTGTTGTTGTTGTAACTGAGAACTAGAGCTGAGCCTGCCTTTCTTTTTTGCAGTGGAATGTTCTGGATAACGGGGTGCAATATAGCTGTGCCCTTAATGTAGAAAGTCGACTTTATTGTATTTGGAATCACATCATTGAGATTATATTTCCTTTCCCTTTGGGGTCATATGAAGGTCTGACAATTGAGTTTGCGGATTTGTTGCAACGATGTTGCTAACATTTTTTGATATCAGAGGGATTATTCATTATGAATTTGTACCAACTGGACAAACAGTTCACTTATTTCAGTATTTGGAAGTGCTGAAAAGGCTGCGTGAAAAGGTTGGATGACCTGAACTTTCCACCAACAATTCGTGCTCTAGCATCACGACAATGCACCAGCTCACACAGCACTGTCTGTGAGGGAGTTTTTAGCCAGGAAACAAATAACTGTATTAGAACACCCTTCCTATTCACCTGATCTGGCCCCTAATGACTTCTTTCTTTACCGGAAAATAAAAGAAATATTGAAAGGAAGACATTTTGATGACATTCTGGACATCAAGGGTAATACGACGACAGCTCTGATGGCCATTCCAGAAAAAGAGTTCCAAAATTGCTTTGAAGGGTGGACTAGGCACTGGCTTTGGTGCATAGCTTCCCAAGGGGAGTACTTCGAAGGTGACCATAGTGATATTCAGTAATGAGGTAAGTGACACTTTTTCTAGGATGAGTTCATGAACTTAATTTTCCGATCTTATATATATGTGGTTACCCAGGATTTGAAGGCCTGGGATGCAAGAAAAGGAGATATGGGCTATAGAATTCTCATTGAGGGGAAGTAAATGACACCCTGCAACATGTTAGAGAACCAGACGGGATGGGTGGAAATGGATGACCATTGTGGATACTGGGACTAGCCACATCCATGATCTTGCATTTTCTTTCCTTTTCGCCTGTTGCAGTTCCCTTCTTTGAGAGCCCAGTGCCTTCAGTGAAGTGATATTATACATTACAGAGTGGTCTTGCTTGTGCTTGGGGATGTAGGGATAAGACCATGTCCATTCTTAGGATGATGAGTCTTGAGAAGCAGATAATGTGATGTTAAGAAGCATCTTCTACAAAAAACAGATCCAGTCTTAGATAGTTGACCAAAGTGACAAGGGACAAGCAGGATGGACCTGTGTGACACCCCAACATGCCTCAGAAATACTTGGGGTGAGGAACCTGATAAAAGACTGGGCTTCTTGTAGCAGCTGGATAGGAGGTAGAAAAATTATGATTTGACATTAGAGGAAATTGTAACCCACTGTAGGATGGAGAACCAGGACCTTCACATGGCAGTGTTAGCTCTGATGCCGCTGTGTTAATATTACCACACTCCAGCTCCCTGCAAACCCACCAGTGACTGAACAAATGTCTGTTGCCTCCTCTCCTGATGAAAGGGCTCTTGGGGTCAGATCTTTTAACCTTAAGCTACTTGGTTTGTTAGCCCCCTGCCTTGGGTACTCGGCCACTATTTCCATCAGCAACACTGACTTCTGAAGTGGACCTGGCAACATCACAGTCAGCTATACCTACTGCGAGGTCTCAGCAACATGTGTCCTCAATTTGTCTCTTCCCAGAGTGGGTATGAGGCGGGAAGCAAAGAAAATAAGGCTGCTGATTTCTTAAACTCAGACATATTTATTCTTGAAAGATATGCTTCTTTTCTCCCTCAGGGCTAACGAAACCTTCTCCAGCTTTCATTTTCATCTCAAATGATGTGGCTCATTTCTCTTCCTCCTCTGAGGAATAGCCAATTGCTGTTGGGTCAGTGAACTCCCAGAGGGGATAAAATGGAAGCCGATGCTATTTTAAAAATGCCAGAAAATCTTCCACTATGTCTAAATATGGCCACAAGAGACCTGAGTTCTTTAATTACGCTCTCCCCAGTTCAATAATTAGAGAAGCTCCTTGGAGTGAAGGATATGTGAGCAATTCCTAGGGGCTTTGACTGCCTTCTGGGCCATCTCCATAAACTCCACTCTGCAGACCTCACAAATTCCTACAAGGCTGGACAAAAGAAAGCCCCCCTTCTTTGGGGCAAGCTCTGTTTCCTTCTACTCTGAGCAGTGACTCTCACAACCTTTGTTATGGCCTCCTTAGAACTCTGTACATAGCAACCAGGGCGTGAGGTGAGCTGGTCTCTTCCCATTAAATATGATGCCACCAAGCTGTTCCTGTCAGTTATTACCATTAAAATGACAGCTGTTGGTCAGCCCTTAGTGGAAAGGGGCAACCTCCTCCCTCTTCTTGCTTCTCAAAAATAATGAACTTTTTACTTGCTTCCAACTAGAAAATGTACATGCTGACCCATAGAGTATCACACTGAGAACTTTCCCAGGCACAACCCAGCTGGCTCGGCGTTCTGGTCTTGAGGACACAAACTTGCCAGGTTCTCAGGGACTCAGCTTGAGCCTCCACCCTTCCCGCCCTCCCCGCTGTGCTATCCCAGTGGTTGTGCTCTTCAGTCAGAGCTGTTTCTTCCTTCAAAGAAGTAAAATCCATCAGGAAACACCCCTCCCCTGGGACAAGTTGGGGAGCTGTCAGGAAGGAAAGAAAGGGACAGATGTGTGTGTGTGTGTGTGTGTGTGTGTGTGTGTGTACGTACGTGTGCACTCGCACATGCGTGCACATGCTCCTCCGTATATATGTGTATTGGGTTCTTATACATGCATTTAATGGGCATATGTGAATTTTTGTGTGTGTGTCTGTCATGTATACAGTACATTGACAATCAGAGCACTTCAATCCCCTTTCCTCTCGTTTTCCCATCCACAGCCTGCTTTTCCTTACTCCAAGTTAACCTCTTATAATTTATTTTGCTTTATCTATCTTTGTGTGTATGTCTGCAGAAAAACACAAAACAAACCAAAACAGACAAACCAACAAATGGACCAGAATTTTGGCAAAGAGGATTGTTTGCAGATGGGAACAGTTGTGCTTGGTTTGGTGGAGGTTTTTATCCTGGAACCCAGTGCCAGGGGCCTATGTGGTAAGAGGACACGGTCCCCTATTGACGTCATAAACCCTGCCCCATCTCCCCACTCGCCCACCCTTGTTTAGGAGGTCGTGTGCTCTGGGTGAGGAGGAATGACATGAGGCAGCCTGTTAATCCTAGCTGGTGAACACAGAATAGTAAGTGGGGAAAGACAATGGCTTCTGACTGCATTGTTAATCAAACCCAAGTGCCTGTGTTTGTTCCAAAGCTTTTTCCATGTGTCCTAAAAACATCTCTTAGATTTATGATCTCGTGAGCTTTCTTCGGGGGCTCACTGACACAATCATATTAACCCAATCTCTGTCTTCTGCATGTCTGGAAGTATAACATGAAATTTGGAGTCAGGCTCAAATCTTGAACTGGGATACCAGCCATGCAACCTTGATTAAGTTAATTATTCTCAGTTAGTTCATCTAGAAAAAGGGGGAAATAACCATACCTATCTAATAGGGTGATTGTACAGATTACATGAAACTAACCTGTAAAGATCTTAATGCAATACTTCACAAATAGTAAGTGCTCTGTTAGCTATTTTTATTTCCCCCTCGCTGCTCCCAGCTATCGCTGGTGTCAAATCTCTCACTGCTATCCCTCCCTCTTAGCTCCGTGCTGTGTTGACTTCCTAGTGCTGCCATAACAAAGTACCACAATTTGGGTGTCTTTCTACGACAGAAATTTATTCTCTCACAATTCTTGAGTCTAAAAGTTTGAAATCAAGATGTCTGAAATGCCATGCTCCTTCTGAAGGCTCTAAAGAAGGATCCTTTCTTGCCCCTTCCATCTCTGGTGGCTTCTGGCATTCCTTGGCTTGTGGCCACATAACTTCACTCTCTACCTCTGTCTTCACATGTCCTTCTTCTCTCTGCCTCTGTGTCCTCTCCTCCGCTTATTAGGGCACCAGTCATTGGATTTAGAGCCCAAATCCAGTATGACATAATTTTGAGATCCTTAACTAATTACATCTGCAAAGACCCTGTTTCCAGATAAGGTCACATTCTGAGGTTCTAGGTGGACATGAATTTGGAGGAGACACTATACAACCTACTACACCTATTAACTTCGGCCATCTCAAGATTTGTATCTGTCAAATTCACTTCTCCTACTCGATTAGGATTTTGCTCACTTTTCTCCATCCTCACTGCCATGACCTATAGCGAAGTTCACCTGTGTAACTCGACTCTCCTGTGAATGGATATTGCTTTTTCTCCGGTCTCACTCCTATCCATTCTTCACAGTGTCTCCAGGGTGGTCTTTTAGCTCCCAGTTGTCTTCAGGATAAAACTCAACATCTTAGCATTCGAGGCTCTTCACAAGTTGGCCCCAAGCTTGCTTTTATAATATCCTGCTATGCTCTCCACTAATCACCCTCAACTGTCCCAGCCCCCTCTACATTAGGTCTAAGGGAAAACCTCACTAATGCTGCAGCGTGACAGGCTGTTTCCAGGGTATGGTCTTGGAGACCAGGCTCATTTAAATGAAAAGTTGATTGAGAATTCCTTGGAACAGGCATTCACTCAGGCGTGGCTATGAAGAGGGAAGTTGGAGGCCAGTTCTAGAGAACGTGGGGGTTCAGAGCTAGTTACCCCAAGATGTACTTCGGTGGTATGCATATTGTTTTGAGCTAAGGGCAATTTTAGCAGCAGGCTCAAGAGAAACTTCTACCTCCTCCCCCTTTAACCACCTAGAAGAACCTAAATTAGGGGCCTTGCCCATAATAAGAGGTTATCAGCCATAGTCTCTTTTTGACCCTCCTATATGGCAGAGCAAATTTCTGTTTACTAAACATCTTCTCTTCTTATCATCCTTCAATGACGCTTTAAGCCCCCTAGGTACCTTACCTCATGCCTAGCTCAGAATGGCTTTTATACCTAATGTCCCCATTCTGTCTCTGAACCTCTCATATACATGTGTATGCGGCATCTCTAACTCTTTCATGCATATGGGGTTCCCATACATATGTATGTATTAAATTTGGCTATTTTCTCTTGCTCATCTGTCTCACGTCTATTTGATTATTAGATAAGCCAAAAGAACCTTGAGGGTAGATGGAAATTTGTCCCTCCCACACAAGAAACTGGGTCAAACACCAGGCTTGAGAGATGAGTTTGGTTCCACAAACAGAGAGAAGAGCTTTGACAGCAAGGAGGTCAGGATCAGGTTTAGAAAGGGAAAACACGTTGGTGAAATAGTTGAACTCGAATGTTTGAATTGAATGAGTATGATGAATCCATTCACATATTAGGGGCTAGCCAAGCAGCCTGGGCTGGACTGGCTTAACATCACTAGGGAAGGATGGAAAGTTCATTCCATGGTCAGTCTCCACAGACCTCTGGTCATTAAGGAGGGACACATGGACCACAGAGCCCCGTGATCTAATCCTTGTGGCTCTCTGTTCTCTTTTGTTTTTGTTTGTTCTGTGGGACCAAAGGCCCTGAAAACTCCAGGTCATAAGTTGTGTTTCTAGCTGTTTGCTGTTGTGGTTTCTTAAACAGCTGGGCAGATGGAAGAACTGAGCTTTCACTGTTTTGAGAATGTCAAACGCTGTTTGTCTTGATTCTTGCCCTATTGCACTTCTAGTTTCTGAGTCCGTTTGGACCCAGGCTGAGCATAAATCGGGAGACTGAGCTTGACTTGATGGCACCTAAGAAGTTCCACCTCGGATACTTTATGGCTCTGAATCCAACAAATTAGCTGAGTGAGGTGGCATTTTCTCTGCCTCCCAGATTTGGCTGACGTGCTCAATGCATGAATCTTGTTGGGTAGCTGATATCCTGTAATCCTTTGGCAGAGGCTGCAGCATAAGGAAATGATGAGGGACTTATGCTACTTCAGAAGTGATTTACAAGGCTTACAAGATATAACCACTTCTAAAACCCATGTTTAGTTTATTACAAAACTTTTTTTTTTTTTCCTAGCAATTTCAGAAAATTAACAGACTCAGAGTGTTTCAATGTTGGATTAGGCATTGGGGATGACTATTTCTGTCTTAGTCAGTGGAGGCTGCTATAACAAAAATCTCATAGACTGGGTGGCTTAAACAACATTTACTCCTCACAGTTCTGAAAGTTGGGAAGTACAAGATCAAGGTGCCCTCAGATGACGTGTCAGGTGAGGCCTTGCTTCCTGACCTTGCTGTGTTCTCACAGTGGCCGAGAGAGATCATCTCTCTTGTCTCTTATCAGAAGGGCACTAATCCCATTCATGAGGCCTGTACCTACATGACCTAATTACCTCCCCAAATATCATCCCTCCAAATATCATCACATTGGGGATTAGGCTTCCCTTTTGTAGATTCAAATATTCAATCCATAGCAGGATCTAACATTTTCATTTAACAGAAGGAAAAACTGAGGCACAGCACCATGAGATCCTCTGCAAGGGGTCTCCAACCCAGTGAGCAGTGGGTTGTCTGGTTTTTTAGTGCAGTACTTTATTCTCCTATATCACGACCATGATTCATTCCAATTATTTAAATGATATAATTTCATTCTCTCACATGGTATCTGTGTTGACCATTTTTTCTTCCCTTTTACTTAAAGATTGAAATCAGACAATTATAAGAACACAGGGGATTCTGGGAAGATGGCCACGTGAGTGTAGCCCTCTTCTTCTTGACTCTCAACTCCCAACTCCTTCTTCACTTGAGTTAGCTGGGAAGGAGATGAGGCTGAGTTCAGGAGGGAAGACGGGGCAGAGGTCTTTTTTCCTCAAGAGCAGAGTTAGAAATAGATAGGAGATTGCCCCAGAATAAGGAAAGGTCAGGATCGAGGATCCTGAGAAAATGCTGGTTCTAAGATCTATGGACCTGAGGGAAAGGGTGACATCAGCCTTAAGGGTACCTAGTTTTCTTTGCTCACTGTGAGGCCAAACAGAAGCTGGATGGGGTCTGCATCCTCCCTGACCCTAAGGTGGCAGAGTATGCGGACTTGCCTTGTACTAGAATGTGGACTCACCGTTGATGCCTTCGCAGGCGACTGGCAATCTGCTTTTTCTAGACTGCCACTCTCCTGGGGTAGAAAATATTTCTTCCACACCATTTGAGTGACTGAGACCAATTGGGAGACTCCAACAACCAGACCTGAACATAAATGAGGAGACAAAATGAATTGAAAACTCATCTAAGTGGTCCTGGCAACTAGAAGAGAAGAAGACCAGTCAGAACTAATAGAACCTTTTCCACAAGTTTGACTTGCTAGAGCATAACAGGTGACAGTCTAAACCAAAACTGACAAGGACATGTTTGTACCACAAACATGGAACTAAATCACATAATTTCCCAATTCAATAATTTAGCAGATTGATTGAAGGGGAGGATGGTAACTTGGTAGGCAAGTGGATATATATCAAAGCCCAGAACAAAAATATAAAGAAAGAAATTATGAGGGAAAATAAGTTTAGGGTGAAGAATCCCAAAGACTTGATATGTGGAAAACAGGATTTCAGAAAGGAATTGGAAAAAGAATTAATTCTTAAACAGTAAGGAGAGGGAATATGCGAGTTGAAGAGAGATCTGAATTTGTAGATTAAAAAAGTTCATCAAATTTAAGGCAGGACTGATGAAAAGTAATATTCACCAGGCAATATTCCCAAAATTTCTGAACTCCTGATGTGAATATATGACAATCTTCCAGATGAAAAGAAAAGGTTGCCTATAATGAAAAAATAATTAGAAAAATATTGGACTTCTTGACTGTAACATTAAACGCTAAAAGATAATGAAATAGCATTTGCAGACTATAGACACATTTCTGCAAGAATCCTATATAAAACAATATAAACTTGCTAAGACATGACAAAATATTTGTTGATATTCAAGTCCAGGAAGTAGCATTCATCCATTCCCCCAGTATTCCACTGGATAAACTCTGTCATATGGCTCCATTTATGCAAGGGGATGGGACAGCCTGGGGGACACATGCTGGCTGATTTATGCCATAACACTAGATAGTACTAAAGAGAGAAGGGAAGTAAAGGCCTTATAATTATTTCCTTACTTGGTGTTTTCTGATTTTTACCTAATTCTTATTATGAAATCAGTCAGATCCATGAGTTAGCCTGGTAAATGTATTGTGCTTTTCAGTCATTCAAGAGGTAGTTCTTGTGAGTCTATTCTGTGCCAGAGCCTGATAAAATAGAGACTAAGACAGAGAAAGATCACTGCCCTCATGGTCTAGTGGTCCTGATGCACATATCAATCATGTAGGATTGGAGGCCAGTGTCCAGTATTGTTTAGTGGCCTAGGAACTGGACAGATCCCAATTTAAATTCAAATCCTGATTGTGACAGAGCCACTCTGTGACCTTGAAAGAGTTATTTAACCTCTTCAAAGCACAATTTCCTCATCTGTAAAATAGGTATTATGATATACCACAGTGTTGTCTTTATGAGAATTAGATTATCAATAAATAATTCATGGGGCACCAATGTCCTAGATCTTAGAAACCCATAATGATAAGAAAATAAGGTCCCATATATTTATTACAGAAATTAATTTCTCAAAATTAAAAAGGGGCCAGCCTGGTGGTTCACGTGCGTAGAGCGCCATGCTCCTATCGCTGAGGTTGTCGGTTCTATTCCCACATGGTCCAGTGAGCTGCGCCCTCTACAGCTAAAATTATGAACAGCAGCTCTCCTTGGAGCTGGGCTGCTGTGAGCAGCTGGAGGTCAGTGTGAGTGGCCGGCAGCCAGCGTGAGCGGCTGTGTGCTGCCGTGGGCTGCTGTGAGTGGCTAGCCAACAACTGGTGACCAACTGCCTCTGCTGGGGGGAGCGCAAGGCTTGTAATACCAGCATGAGCCAGGACACAGGAAGACACAGGAAGCTGTGTCTTACACAACTAGACTGAGAAACAACGGCTTGAACCACAGTGTGGGGCGCAGAAGAAGGGGGAAAAATTGTTTTAAACAAATTCATGATTACTATTAACATCTATATAGTACAGAAGGGTAATAGTGAAAGAAAAAAGTGCCCATATACTTTATTTCTAGTCCTACTCCCCTTAGGAAATCATATTTACCCATTTTTGCCAGTTGCTCCAGAGATTTTCTATGTGTAGGCAAGCATCTGCACATATAAGTGTATGCTTTAAAAATTATAAATGGACTTACACTAAACCGTGTTCTGTATCTTGCTTGCTTTGTCACATAATATACCTTGGCCATTTCCCCATGTCACTATATAGACCAATTTTACTCTTTTTAATAGTAGTATAATGTGAATAATGTTTCACAGTATTTATGCATACTGTGAAACATCAAAGTGTGTGTGTATATATATATATATATATACACTTTGAAATGTATATCATATATCACAATATACATATATGTATATATGATATTCTAAGTGTTCCTTTCTGAAAGGGACACTTGGCTTATTTCCTGACTTTTGCTATGTCTACAGTGCTACTGCATACTCCTGTGTTCATTTGTACTTACATACATAAGAGAGTGTATCTATAGGATGAATTCCTAGAAATTTAGTGATTGATACAAGGGGTATGTACATTTTATATTTTGATAGAGATTGTCCTATTACCTTCCAAATGGATTATACCAATTTTTATTCCCACCAACCAATTTATGAGCGTGCCCCCCTATTCCCCCAAATCCCCCCGCCCCACATTTGTCACTGAATTACTTTTGAGATGAGAGTGGTATTCCCTTGTTGCTCAATATGCATTTCTTTAATGACCAGTGTGGTTCAGTATCTCTTCATGTTTATCAGCATTTTAATTTCTTGTGTTTTCTCAGATTTACGTCCTTTGCCATTTTTTAAAATATAGGATTGTTTCTCTTTTTAATAAATGCTTTTTTCCCCATTTCCACCAGCAATTTATGAGGATTCCCGTTTCTCCACCTCATTGCCAATACTTGTTGTTATTATTATTATTATCATTATTATTTTAATTAAAATGTATTGAGGTGACAATGGTTTGCAAAGTTACATAGGTTTCAAGTGTATAATTCTGTATTACATCATCTATATATCACATTGTGTGTTCACCACCCAGAGTCCGTTCTCCTTCCATCACCATATATTTGATCCCCTGTACCCTCATCTGCCACCCCCTCCCCCTTACTCTCTGGTAGCCACTAAACTATTGTCTGTATCTATGAGTTTTTGTTCCTTTATTTGTTTGTCTTGTTCCTTTGTTGTTTTCAGTTTTATATCCCACAAATAAGTCACACAGAAAAAGTCGTGAACCATATGATTTCAATAAATGCTTTTTAAGACTTCTTATTTTAAGGATATTATCATTTTGGTGTCAAATGTAATGTGAGTATTTTCTAAAGCGCTATTATTTTAAATCTTTGCTCATGGTATTTTTGCTATTCAAAAGTACTTTCTTTTTTTTGCCATATTTATTATTCTTTTAAATACGTGGTCTCTGGGTTTTGTACCATCATTAGGAGGGACTCTGTCACTATAAGGTTAATTTGAAAAAGTACCTGGTGTGTCTTGGTACATTCAGTGTATTTATAAAAGTGGTTGAATATTTTTTGTACCTGGAGTTTATTTTTGAATAAGGATTAGAGTGGGCATCTAGCTTATTACTTTTTCTAAATAGGTTAGTAGTTATACTAATATCACATAATGAACATTTGCTATATTTTCCCACTATACTTATTTGTACATGTTTCTCGCCATATATCCATATGTGTTTTGGTGTATTTTTGGAGTCTGTACTTTTCCACTGATTTATCTGTCTTCTCAGGACTAACATTAGTCTAAATTAATGTAGCTGTATAATTTTTTAAAATAACATTTGACTGATGCTTACTCATTGTTCATCTGTTCCAGAACCTCCCTATTAAACATTTTTATGTTATGAGATACATCGTTTCTGTGACATGATTGGATTTGATTGGATTCCAATGAATTTATAGATTATTTAGGGAAACTGATTTCTTTTCAACATGGGGTCCATTCTTCTATGTCTGTTAGCTAAACTTTAACATTTTAAAACAAAGGTCCCAGACATTTCTTAGTAAGTAAATTCCTATTTTAATCTTTCATTTACTATTGTAAATTAGATTTTAAAATTTCCATTATGTTTTCAGATGATTTTTTTTATCAACCATTTACTCAATTCTCTCATTTTAAAAGAAAATGTTTTTCAATGATTTTTTTAGACTTTCCAACTATAAATCACATCATTTTTAAATAAGGATCATGTTTCTTTCTCTGATTTTTTAAAAACTTCTCAACTACTTTTTGTTGTTGTTGTTGGATTGCATTGGAAAGTATTTCTAGAAAGAAGTTACATAAAGGTGATGATACTGACCTTCCCAGCTTTGTTTTTTCCTTTAATGGGAATATTTATAACAGTTTGCCATTAAACAGGTAGCATAGTTTGAGATACTATTATTTTCCATGTTAAAGAAATGTCCATTTCAGCATCTATTGAAATAAGTCGATGCCTTTTGGCCCTTTCAACTTACTAATGTGGTGATTTGTGTTTAAGAACATATTTTTTAACATTGAATTATTCTTGGGTTTATGAACAAGCTACATGGTCCTGCTATGTTATTACACAATGCACTGCTAAATTATCTTTGTAATTTTTATTTTATAATTTTTACATTGATATACATCAGTTGGATTGGACCTTAAGTGCTACCTTTGTCAGGTATTATTATGATGACTGTATAATAATAATATGGAATCTTACTTCTTACTCCGTACTCTGGATTGGTTTAAAAAACACTGGTGCTCTTCAACAACTTTCACAATTGGTCAGTTTAATTTTTCCTCACTTTAGTCAGTTTTGGCAGTTTTTATTTTTCATGAGAAGAGTCCATTTCTTCCAGGTTTTCAAGTGTGTTTGCACAGACATTTGCAAATATTTCTTATAGGTATTTTCATTTCTTTCTCTATGGTTATTTTTTTATTCTTACTCCTTCTCACTTTTTCTCTTGATGAGTCTAGAAAGTCATTTACCTAATGTTCTTGACATTTAGTTGGAGGTAGATACAAAAATGGGCAATAAGATCAATTATAATACTTACGTTGTACCTTATATTTATGCCTTCATCCATTTACTGTCTACTTGATCTGCCACATGCTACCGAGTTGCCTCAAAGGACACCAGGGAATGCTCAGTGCACCTTTATATGTGGAAAGGGCTCAATTCCTGCCTCAACCAAGACCGAAGACAGACAGTCCCTTTTATTTCTCTTGTATGTAGCACTTCATTTGAAGATTTCATAAGAAAACAAGTTTCAACAGCTTATAGTGTTTAAAACTCATTAAACTTACATACATGTACAGTGGTTTTATGGAAACCCAGCAGTAAAAGCACAATACATATTTGAATTCAAGAAGCCATCGATAACAAAACGCATTATTATTTAAAGTGACACTAAGAAAAAAGAATAAAAACCATGGCCCATTAGATTATAACACATCGTCAGTTTTAAGAGACATAGCAATATCAGAGATGCTAAGATGCGGAAAAATATATGTATCTTAACATAGACTGAATATGGCATATGCTTTTGGATGCGAATTAGAATGAAAATCTTAGGTTTACTTGATGATTTTACGACTCTGTTCAAAGGTTAAGTGACCCATGAAATATAAATTGAGAAGGAACTCCAGCAAAACATTATTTGCTAACTGGGCATCTGAGTTCAGCTTCAAAATTGACATTGCAGTGCTTGCTTCGGCAGCACATATACTAAAATTAGAATGATACCGAGAAGATTAGCATGGCTCCTGCGCAAGGATGACACGCAAATTCATGAAGCGTTGCATATTTTTGGCACAGGGATGTGAAATACAGTATGGGGAATATGATCAATAATGTTGTATAGATTATGTAGGATGCCAGATGGGTACTGGACTTATGGGGGAATCACTTCATAGATTGTATAGATGCATGACCAATACACTGTACACCTGAAGCTGATGTAGAATAACATCGAATATCAACTATAAATAAATACATATAAATATATTTATATATATATATTCATTTATTCATTCACGGGATGTAGAGTACAGCACAGGGAATATAGTCAGTGGTATAGTAAGAGCTATATACGATGTCAGCGAGGTAGTAGACCGGGACAGGGATTATCACTTTGTGAGGGGTGTAAATGTCTAATCATTATGTTGTTTATACACCTGAAAGTAATTTTTAAAAAAGCAAGGCAAAAAAGTAAAACACTAAGTGTTCAGGTGATAATAAGTGCATTATTAAATAAACTGTTATTAAAATGCTAGGAAGAAAATAAAACTAAACAGTGCCATTAGGCGAACTTTTCTCCTCCATGCTCTCTTTCCAGACAGTCCAGGCACCACTGGCTTTGCTCAGTCTCCTTGGCAAGACAGCATATCCCTGAGCCAGAGTCTGCTGCTGAGTAGGGAAGGGGAGATATCCTGTGTTCGGGGTTTGGAAATCACTTCTTGGACCGATTCAAGCTGCTAAGTGCACAGATGAGCTCCTGCTGTTTTGTTCTCCCTGCCTGGACCACATGTGTCACAGCTGGAGCCTCTACTGCACGGGTCCCACAGTCTGGAGGATGATGCGTCATCCGCTCCTTCTCAGTCTTGGCATACATCTGCTGCTTTCCTGACAGCTGTCCAGAGCTTTTCCGACATTTCACTACTGTGGATCGGATGACCCCAGAGCGTGAGAGTGTAGAACCTGGAAGCCTGGGGGTCCAGCCCAATGCAATCAGCCCTAAATTCGAAAACACTTAAGAATCATAGATTCTAAAACTAGGTTGGATTCTTAATACATCGTTAGATTCTTGACCAAAAAACATTAGGAGATGAGGGTAAAGGGGGATCAAATATATGGTGATGGAAGGAGAACTGACTCTGGGTGGTGAACACACAATGTAATTTATAGATGATGTGATACAGAATTGTACACCTGAAATCTATGTAATTTTACTAACAATTGTCACCCCAATAAATTAAAAAAAAAAAAAATAAATAAATAAATAAACAACAAAAAACAAAACAAAACAAAAAACACATTAGGTTCTAAAGCAGAAGAAACTAATTTACGAACATTTCTACAGTCGATTGTCTTTCTCTCCAGGGCCTCAAAAGAAAATCTAGAAGCTTTAGTGAGTTGCTGGCATTGGCCCATGGGGGACTTTGATTTAAAGGGTATTAGATGGGCAAAGGAGATGCTTCCACTCAGAATTGCGCTTAACCGCTTCTCTGTATCCTAAACATTTATACAAATTAAGTATTTGATTTTGTGGAGTTTTTTAAAATATGAATCTTTAAGTAAAATGGCCCCAGGAAGATGTGTCATATGTATACCTTCTTGCTTCGTGTAACCCACACACCACTTACCTGTGCAATTATGTACTCATCCTCCCCTTGGAGAAGCATGGATAAAGGAACCTGGGAGAATTTGGGTTCAAATGTTGGCTTTGTCGTTTAGGAATGATGTGATGTTGGAAAGTTAATTAAAATCCTTAGTTTTCAGTGTCTTCACCTGTAAAAGGGGGATTAAAAACACCAAACTCCTACGATTATCATGAAGTCAAAATTGTGTATTTAGATTGCCTGTCAGAGTCCTGGGACGTGGTAAGTGCTCAATAACAGTTTACTTTCCTTTCACTCTGTTTCCTCCCTTTCTAAAGAAATTACTTCTCCCCACCCCAGCTTCAGGCCTAGAGAAAGAGGACTGATGGGGTTCAGGTACCATCTAGTTCACCCCCACCCAACATCTGCCAAGTCTACAGTTTCATAGCACTCCAAAAGGAGAGCCGTCTGACCTTATTTTAAAAATCTTCTGACAAGCAAACTGCCCTCATTTGGCAACTCATTTCAGCTGTCAGAATTTGTTCTTTTGCCTATTTGTTTCTTCATAATAAACATACATTAAACCTATGCTATGCCAGACACTATACTAGGTTTCAGAAACATAAAAAGATATTTGACATAATTCTCCTCCTTCAGATACTCATACCACCATAGGGAAAATCTGCAAATAAACAATTTCAATGCCAGGTAATTAGTGCTACGATAAAAAGAAAATATCCACAAACTCTTATCGATCACATAAAATGGGCATCTTTCAGGAGTTGGGAACACATGGGTGGCACAGAAGGTGTATTGGAAACACTTCCCAAAGGAGGGGACACCCGACCTAGGACCTGAGTAGTAAAGATGACAGGGGTTTTGAAGGTTCATTTCAGGCAAAATCTCAGAGGGAAGTGAAAGTTAAATAAGACTCAGCATAAATATCGTTAGGAATGGTGGAGAGAAGAAGATGACAACAAACATATTCTCAACTTTACTCCTGTGAAAATGAAATATATAAATCTGAAGGCAGAGAAACCAGTTAGAAAGGTTACTGTAGTAATCCAGATAAGCTTTGTTGAAAGTCTAAGCTTTGGGTAGGCCAGGGTAGAATGACAAGAAGTCAGGTTGAAGAGCCAAAAGGAAGGTAGAAGCTTTAAAATAGTGATGTACAACATTCTGGGTCACATAGAATCCATCTCTCTCATTCTTAATTTCCAGTTCCCATACAGTGTTCAGGACCTTTGGTATTTTATCACTTTAGAGTGGTGGCTTAAAGAGGAAATAGAAACATTCGTTGAGAAATTTGATATTGTAAATCTGACAATGACAAGAAAAACAATAATAACATTATTTGGTTATTTTTTTAAAGCATATAGAGAACACACTATTGCTGAGTTAAATGATAAAAAATTAGTATTTTAAATCATTTTTCTAAATTGTTAATTTATTGATTTTATGATGTCAACATGGTATCTTCAGGTTGATGCGAGAACTATGCGTCATAATAACGTGTGTTAGATTTCATTGTAAACTACAGGGTGCTTTTACATGCATTTGCTCATTGGATTCTCCTAGTGACCTTATGAGATAAACATTTATCTTCATTTTACAAGGCAAGTAAACTGAGGCACAGTTTTACTTGAGGTTACCCAATAGCTAAGCCGGGAAGTGGTCTCAGCGTGGTGTGATTCCACGGCCACACTGCCTCCCTCTGTGACACCCATAGTAGGACCAAGATTCCTTCTCCTTTTGGGAAGCTGTCAGGGACGCTGGTTATAGCATAGCAGGAACCTGCAGGAGGAGACGAGAATACGGCTTGGTTCATGTAACTTGGTCCCTGACTTCCTCTAGACAAATCATTTGGCATGCTATTGGAGGGGTGGGGGTTTATTTAGTTTTTTTTTTCTGGATGTTTCTTTAAGGATGTTAAGAGGAACCAGCCAATACTAATCTCAAACAGGATATCCTTTAGGGAAAACACTCCACACTAAATACAAACAAGAGATTTCAGACTGAAGAATTGCAGACACTGAAGAATCCTTTGAATTTACGTCTTGGTGTGTGTGTGTGTGTGTGTGTGTGTGTGTGTGTGTGTGTGTGTGTGTGTGTTTCATAGTATCTCTTGGACTTTTAGTAGACAACCTGCTAGGGGCATGTGTAACTCCTGGCATTCTGTGTAAATCTTGGTGAATGAATGTTTGCTCAGGGTTCTCCCTCCTTCTACATAGGTTTATTTGTACACATATTATTTTTCTGCGTATTTCTTTACGCGATGATCTCCCCCTGCCCCGCGTCTCTCTGACATTGACCTCGCTCCGGCAGTACTCAAGTCCATTAGGACACTTAAAAACAAGAAGGATCAATGAGCTCATTCCCACGAACTTCAGCCAGGACCACCCACAGTGAATCATGTGGACCAGGACTAAATGTGAATGGGGGACAAATTCTTTAGCAGATTTTGCTGTCCTCCGGTTTTAGTATTTGGTCTCCACCATCTCTTGGGTCATAGAAAGTAGGAATCTACTTCTGTAGTCTTCTTCCTGAGGTTCAGTCGGTGTCCCTGGAAGAAGAGGGAGTGACACTTCAGTCCCCTAAGCTCTGTTGCATTTGTGTTTGAACATCCCTTTCCTGCCTACCAAGTGTTCTTCTGAATACCCCATTGTTATAGTCCTATTCGCCACCCTTTCAAGGGATTTAATGGCTAAATCAGATCTTTTTTTTCATGGCACGTCTCAAGGCGGACCCCTACCCTTATCTCCACAACTGATCTTTCCCACTGCAAATCTGGTGCCAGTGTGTCCCAGAACCCTCTCAGCCCCGGAGAGAGCCCTTCAGCGTAAACAAACCGAAATACCAAGAGGATATTTACAGCCATTGACCAAACTCCCAATTTCCTTGCTGGTGCTGTAGACAATGTACTTCCTGCCTCAGCCTTCAATTGTACTGTCAGAAATTGATACAGGAACACGATTGAGAAAATATTATGCTAAGCCAAGTCAATAGGCAAACAAAACATTGTCCTACCATGTCTTTAGAGGATCTTGGGCTAAATGTTTTGTTTACTTTCACATGATATCTCAGTCATCACAATTCTGAGCCTCTCCCACTTCAACTTTCTCATCTATGTTCCCAGGTATTCCAGGGAAGCAGGCTTTGAGCAGGGAGAGCCCTATGGCATCTTAACAGCTTGTGCTTTCCTCCTGTCAGGGCACAAAGCTCTCCTCAGCGGCGTCTGCCCACGCAGCCCCACTGTGCAAAACTCATAAAAACTCATATTAAGCAATTCTGAGTGGAAGCCTGTCCTATGCCCATGTATTACCCTCTATGCCAGGCTGTTTTCAAGGCCCCTATGGGCCAATACTATTAACCCACTGATGGCTGGCAATTAAAGCTTCTAGATTTTGGTTTGAGGCCCTGGAGAGAAAAGCAAATCAACTGCAGGGTGGTTCCTAAATTAGTTTCTTCTGTTTGAGAAGCTAATTCTGTTGCAAGAATCTAACTGCGTGTTAGGAATCCAATCCAGGGTTTTAGAATCTGTGATCCGTAATAATATCTGTTAAATTCTGCTTGTTTCCTCTCTTTTCTACAATTATGTTTATTTTCCCCAACTTCCATACCTGCCTTTGTTTCTTGGCATTTGTCTGTTGAACCTAGAATGGCTTTCCTCTTCTCCAGCTTGCAAAAGGGCTACTCATTTGTTTAGGCTTGATTTAAAGGTCCCCCATTCCATCCATTCGTTCAATACACCATTCTACACAGCTCTGATCCTACTCCCATCTCTCTACATTTTCCTCTTCTTCTTTCTTCTATCACCTCTATCATATCCAGTGCTCTCCCCTACGTCTGGGACTAGGGTGAAGCAAGGTGTCTAGGGTACAAAATGTAAGAAGACACCCACTCTCAGAGCTGTGCACTTCAATTTTGAGCCTAGGCACCTCACTGGCCTTACCCTAGTCCTGACTCTGCTCTCCCTAAACAAATCCTCTCTCAAGAAAGATTGGTATGAGTCATATAAGCCTACGTATAAATGTATTGCCTTATATTCAAATGATAGGCTTCGGCTGATTTCTCTTGATTTTTCTATTTAAAATATTAGCTAGTGATTTTTTTTTTTTTTTAAACCATGTAGAAGACTGATTCAGTTCTCAAACCACCAGGGAGCTTACTGTTTCCATCTACTTTGTTCCCCTGAGTCCTCCATTTTCCAAACTGGGTTGCTCACTCTGTTCTAGGAACCTGCTGTTCAGCTAGCACAGTGCGATTTCTCTTTATCTTCCTCCTGGGAATTCCTGCACCTCTCTGTGTGGGATCTCTGCTTCCTGGAGCCCATCTTTATCTTGGCTTTACTCTTTTCTGGCAGAACAAATCTTTGAGATCTTACGTGTAAAAAAAATCTGTCTTTACCCTCTCCTCACAACTGATTAACAGTTTGGTTGAGAATAGAGTTCTGGGTTAAATTTTTTTCTTTTCACAATAGCTTCGAAGCTTTGTTTCACGTCTTCTAGCTTCCAGCACTGCTTGTTAAGAACAATCTGATCTCGGATATTTGTATGCGGCTCCCTCCCCGCTCCCCTTTCCTTCTCTTTGGAAGTTTTTAGTATTTTCTCTTTACCCGTAGTATTTTGAAATTTTATGATGACGTACCTTGGAAGAGGTATTTTTTAATGCATTGTGTTGGGCACTCTGTATTTTGTTTTTCTTTTGGTTTAAATGTGGAGACTCAGTTCTGGGAATTTTTCTTGTATAACTATTTTGAAAGTTTCCTTCCTTCTATTGTTTTCTCTCTTTTTCCTCATCTCTCTTTCTAAAATTCTTATCAGTCAAATGTTGGCCCTTGTTCCAGTAATCTATTGATATATAACACACCATCTCAGAGCGGAGGGGCTTAAAACAATAGCAATCATTTATTTTGCCCACAAATCTGTAATTCAGGCAGGGTTTCAGGGAGATGGCTCCATCTTTGCTTTCTGTGGCATCACGACGGCATCTGCAATGGGACTAGAGGACTTACTTCCAAGATGGCTCAGTCACAGGGCTGGCAAGTTGGTGGTGGCTGTTAATGGTACCTTTCCAAACGGGACTCTCGACAGGGTTGCTTGAGCTTCCTTTGAGTATGGTGGCTGGGTTCTAGTGTAGCATGGTAGGAGGCCTGGATAGAAGTTTCAAGGCTTCTTTTGACCTACTCTTGGAAGTCCCGGAATATCACGTCTACAGCATTCTGTTGATCAAGCAAGTCCCAAAGACCAGCTCTCTTTCAAGGGGAGGGCATTTAGATTCTAAATCTCCATGGGAAGAATAGCAAAGAATTTTTAGCTATCTATAATCTGTCATAGCACTCACCCGTCTAATTTTCATATATTTCTCTCGTATTTTTTCATTTCTGACTTTTCCCTAGATTATAGACAATTTCCTCAAGTTTATTTTCCAGGCCTTCAGTAGACTTTTAACAACAATTATTTTTTTTTTTTTAATTATGTTGGTCTTTTCCATGAACTCTTCTCTGAACTCATCAGTATTTGCTCTGTGGTTACAATATTTTTTCTTATCTTCTAAGGATGGAAATTATGATTTGTTATTTTCAGTTTTCTTCTGTTCCATGGAAATTGCCCCTTTCTCTTCTTCTTCTTCTTCTGTTTATTTGTTTTGATTTCCGTCTTTCATGTTCGAACTTTCCTCAAACATCTGGCATTCTTTGGCTTAGTAAAGTACTTAGAAGTTGACAGAGAACTCTGTGCACAAAGAGAAGGTATTGAATCTGAGGCATCATTATAGGGTGATCAGGCCTCAGCCAGGTTTTTCATCATGTGAAATGTCAGTATCTGTAGGTGTTTTTGTCTGTGGCCAGCCTGCTTCTATGGAGACGAAATGCTGTCCAAATCCTGTCTTGGAGTATAATAAGACCCTCTGACAGAGAACTGGGAGCAGTAGAAGGGAGGTAACGATCTTACCATTCAGAATGTAGACATTCATGTTAATGGCCCAGTTTTCAATATGGCAATTTACCCTGATCCTGTCTACACCTGATGTCCCCAGTTCAGAGGCCCTGAAGTTCACTTCTTCAGAGATCAAGCCTCCAATTTTCAGTCCGGGTCGTGGACGAACTCTCTTGGTTGCTCGGGGTCAAGGAGAGGATAAGGGGAACTGACTGCTCCATATACAGACCACGTGAATGTCCACATTCTGAATGGTAAGATGCATTTCTCATCCCACAGATACAGCCTGACCATAGATCTGTTGTAACAAGAGTTACCATTTATCGAAACTTACACAGCATGTGCCACCGTGCAGATTATTTTGTTTGTCATCTCTACATTGACATCTACCTTTAAATGAACTCCAGGAGACGGGGTCCAGGCCTCTCTCTTACTTCATATAGATCAGTACTCTGTGGCTTTGACCACAAGTCTCTGGGTACGAAAGGAAGAGGAGTGATGGGAACCGTTTTGCAGAGTTGTTTGAACTCATATGGACATGGGCTCCTTGATGACCTACCCAGCTCATAGGAGATGTACCCTCTTTCCTCTCCAGTTTCATCTCCTCAGAGGGATTCCTTTACACAGTGATTTCCATATCTGGCTAAGATCTGACTGCTGACAAGTCAAGGGAGTGGGACTACGGGGTCTGAGATATCATGGAGTTCCTTGGGCTGGAACCAAGGAAGAGAGTGAAGAAGGCTGTGGCCTGGGCCTGGTTAGAGGTGGAGGCTGGACACCTCTGCACCTGAGGATGAGGGGAGGTTTCCCCACCCACTTCTGATCAGAGTGGAGTGGTGTGACTTGGAGTAGAGTCTCTCAGTCTGTAGTGTCACACACATCTCTTGGAGATCACGTTAAAAGCAGATTCTGGTTCTCACAGTCCACAGTGGGACCTAAGTCTAACCTTTTACATAAGCTTCCAGGGGCTGCATGCTGCTGGTCCTTTGAACCACACGCTGCATAGTGAGGGTTCAGGAAAAGTCAGAAGATGCCTCCCGAGTTACCAACTGTGGCATCTTGGACAAGCCACTTACCTCTCTAATCCTCAGATTTCATATCTTTAAAATGGGGAAAGGTGTATATGGTTGTAAAGGTGTTTGGGAAACTAAGGCACCATTTAAATGTAAGGGACAATTCCTACTGTGCTTGTTTAATAAGCAATTTATTCTGAGTCCAACAAACTCAATATATGGCTTATAATACTGTTCAGATATCCAAGAGTTTACAGGAACATGTTAATTTATGATCGGTTAATTTCATTTTGTTTAAAGCAAAAGCACTCCCTATCTCTTCTATTTAAGAAATCTATGAAATTACAGTGGTCTGTGAGGCACTTTTCTTCTTAATTTAAAATTCTTCTGATTTTATATAATGGAAGTTATTTGATCAACAGAATTGCTTGGAATTGGCATTGGCAAAACCTACACTCACCTCTAATAGGACTGAAATGACTTCAATTTACAGTCACATGAAAATGGAGATGAAAAGGGCTGTGAGAAGTATTTAAGAAAAACCTACAACAATTACCAAATGTTATGAGGTAGAAATCAAACAAATAAAACTAAAAGAAAAATTACACTCTTCGTTAAAAAAGAGATAATGATATTTTTTTTTAAAATTAAAGTTTATTGGGGTGACAATTGTTAGTGAAGTTACATAGATTTCAGGTGTACAATTCTGTAATATGTCATCGATGTATCACATTGTGCATTCACCATCCAGAGTCAGTTCTCTCTCCATCAAGATAAGGAGTTTTAAGAACAGCTTTGTAAATTCTAAAGCGCTATGAAATGTCTTGAAAATGACTATTTAGGTAATTAATAAAAGCCAGAAAAATATCTAGTGTCAGAACTCAATGTATAATTTATACTGATCATATACTGATCAAATTATGAGTATAATTCTTTTCACTCTGAACTTGCAGTTAATTTCACGTAATAGTAATGATTATAAAGCAACTAACAGCTAATTCAATCTATAGAATTCACTTATTAAAAGCAGCGTTGGGGCTTCTTGCTAAAATAACTCTCCTCTGACTTCCCAGGAAGGCTTCTCAAGGTGGGGGGACTTTTCATCGCAGGACTTCCTATGAAATGGGTAAAACATGTACTTGGATCCTCTTATGCCCCGGGTTTGAGTACAAGGCTCTGGATTGCTTTGGACACAGACTTAGCAGAATATACGCTATATCCTAGATGAATTAACCCTGGGTACTTATAAACACAGCATTTGTGTATTTTCTCCAGCTTTTCCAGCTTTTCAGAATAATGAAGTCAAAAGTGGGGGTGACTTTGTGTTGGGGGAACAAATGGTGGCAGTCTAGCGACATTCTTTCTCATTGTCTCGGAGAGAGGTAAAGAATTCCTGTGCTTGTGCTGAAACTAAATCAATGTAGACTGTGTATGACATTGAGGTCCAAGGGCTGTGAGGTGCAACTCAGCTGGGACCAGTCAGGAAGCGCCAGGCCATCAGTGGTTCTCAAAGTGCCGTCCCTGAATGACCAGCATCAGCATCAGATGGGATCTTGTTAGAAATGCCAGTTTTCAGGCCCCAGCCGAGGTCTACTGAATCAGGAACTCTGGGGGAGGGACCCAGTACTTCTGTTTAACTCTCCCTCCAGATGATTCTGATGCCCAGTAAAACTGGAGAACCACGACCCCAAGCCAGCCTCTTCCACTGGAACCAGAGCCACGTGGCTACTTCTCTCCCCAGTACAGCCCAAAGTCAAGAGAGGAAGAAAGGAAAGGAAGAAGTCAGGAAAAGGGAAGTTGGAGGGTAGCCTATGCTGATGTTGCAGCCTCCGCTCAGACAGGTAAGGAAGCTACAACACCTTTGGCACTGAAGCGCCACATTTTTTACTTTGATAAACTCACTTCCAGTAGTGGGCTGGGGAGGGAGACCTGATTTGTAGCATTTGCTGAATGTCATGGTGTGAATACTCCTACCGTGTCTGATTGCAAGCGAACAATGTGCTTGTTGCTGAAGAGGAGGTTGGGAAGAGATGCTACCAATTGGCTCTCACAAACTGGTTTGAGCTGCTCTGGCGCTTCTCTCCATCGAAGGGAAAAGAAACCATCTTTTCTCCAGCTCCCTGGTTTGCTCTCCAACAAATCCGATCTTTGCTTAGCCAAATATACTCACAGGAGAAAGAAGGCATTTTTTGCTGCATGTAGCAAAGACTGTTTTTACTAGTTATATTCTTTGTTTGGTTCTTTACGGACCTGCTTTTCCCACCAGAGAATGAAGTGTGATCGAGTGGTGTGAAGAAGGGGCCATCTGGACTTGGATTTAATCTATCTAGTATCTAGCCTAGATTCTGCTAGTAACTAGCTGTGTGACTTTGGTCAAGTCATTTCTCCTCAAGCCATCCTCTTTCCACCCCAGACAATAGCAGAGGATACCTAGATTAGGAGAGAGCAGGGTTTTTATAATTTAAAAACGTAATGGGCAGACAATGGTTTTTAGCACCTTCCTTCATACATCCCTTCTCTGTCCTATGAGGAGCCCCACTCACTAATCAGTGGACATGTCAATCATTCCACAAGGCTCATGGGTGGTGTGATTTACCACTAGGCCTCCAGGGCCCAGATGTCCTATGTGGTTTTCGGACTCAAAAGAAGCACAAATACACACACACGTGCGCGTGCGCACACACACACACACACACACACACACACACACACACACACAAGGACTGAAAGCTCCAGAGTGACTATCTCAGCAAACAACCATTGGAGGGTTTTTACCCTGGACCTGCTAGGGACTCAGTCAATCCCTGTTCTGGTGCAGATGAGGTGCTTGGAGACTCCTCTGTTCTCTTCCATGCTGCTGGCTCTGGTGGGATTCGAGGCACCTGTGACTTACTAACTAGTCTCCATCCCGAGCAGAAGAAACTTGACACCCTTGTCTTCTACTTAGTTGTGACAGTGACTACCTGGGTAAGCTTTCTGAGCCCCAGTCTCCTCATCAACAAAACAATAATACCTACGGCAAGTGTAGGATTCTTGTAAGGGTTAAATGGGATACGAATTAAGCGCATAGATGTAGGTTGCTATTTTTTATTTCTGCCCCTGCTGTTATTGCCAAAATGATGGCGGGGTCCACTCCATAAATATTTGTTGAGTTATTGATGATTGGGTGCAGCCTGTTTACTCTTGACTTCTGTCCTATTTACATTGTCCTTCTCTGAAGTTTGTGTGAGTTTCCGCAGGAAGCGGTCACAGACCACGTGGTTTTGAAGGGCTGTGAGAGGCACCCTGAGCATTCCCTGCCACTCCAGTTTCATCCCAGCATTTCTGGAGCTGAAGGTATACATCTCAGTAGCCTGTCTGATCAACACTTGCTTGTTTGATCTTAAAAAGTTGGTCATGGCTCGTTTGAGCAAAAGTCCTTTCTTAACCACAGTGAGATCTATTTCCTCACTTTCTTCCTTGGGTGCATTCACGGTTTCCTATAAAGACTGAGGAGTCACTTACCTTCCATCTTCTGTGGCACTTTCTTGCTTGATGTACTACGTGTCCTATTAGTATAACCAGACATGGCAGCAGGATACCTATAAACTGCTTCTAGTGAGTATATCCAGGAATAAGCAAACTTTTCTTAAAGAGCCAGATAGTAAATATTTTAGACTTGCAGGTCACGTGGTCTCTCTTGTAACTACTAAACTCTGCTGCATGGTATTGCCAGCGTTAGGCAGCGAGCGTGGTTGCGCTATAATAAAGTTTTATTTTCAAAAATTACATAGTGGATCATATTTGACTTATGGCTGATAGTTTGCCAAGTCTCATTATATGCTATTATCTGATTTTTTAAAGAAAACAAAATATTTTTCTTTTCTCTTTAAAGTTTATTTTTCATCCTCCCCGTTTTGTCAAGTTGGTCACATCTCCGATTTTTCCATGTTACTGAAAAATCTAATAGTTTGTTTAGGAGTCTCATGGTGCTTAGAATAAGGTCATTAAAGCCATGAGAACTACACATCATGCTCTCTTCTCCTGGCTAATAAGTTGATTGTGTTATTCAATACTGGAGATGAACAACTGCTCCAAAGCAGGATGGCTCCATCCTTGTCCCAGTTATGGGAATTCAGTTTGAGTGTAAACTGTGTTCCTCCACTGGGGTTCGGGACAGTGTAGAAACAAATATACATGAATCTGTAGGTAGACTTCTGGGGTTCAAGACCCAGTTCTGCTACTTGCTAGCCACACGACCGTGGCAAATTATTTAATACCTAAGTGTCAGTTTCCTCCCATGAAATGAGACTGATAATAAGATGGGTTGTGAAAATAATATAAAAGTGTGTGTGTGTGTGTGTGTGTGTGTGTGTGTGTGTAAATATATAAATAAAGTATCTGGTATTTAGTAGGCACTCAATTTATATTAATTATTTCTACACAGAAACGTCTGGGTGTATAGATGACTTGGTGGGGCAGGCTTTCTCAAGCGATCTATTTTTGTGAATTAATTCAGTGGGGATGGGGAAAGGTTTATGTGGGATCCTGGCAGAGGAGAATGGTGGTGTGGTATGAGGTAGAGTGGATAGTATACAGCTTTGTTACTTAAAGTCTGGTCCATGGACCAGCGACTCCATTTATTCACTTTAAAAACATTTCGTTTTCATTATTAATTTATATAGATGAGACAATGAAATACAAGTTTAGAACAAAGAAAGTTGCTTTTAAGAAACACGAACAAAAGAGTTTTGTCTTTTTTACGGTAGTCCTTTAGGGTGGGGCTCTATGCTCATTTCAGTGATGTCACCATTGATGAGAATAGATTGGGATGTAGTTTTGGCAAATGCCTCCAGAGAAAGTTTGACTCAGTCAAGAAAATCAGTCCAACTAAGTCTTCTATCTTGATTTCGTAGTTTGACAACCACAGCTCTGACTTCTGAGGAAAGGTCCTAGAAAGGATAGATGCTATCTGAGTCTCTTTCTTTTGAATCAAGTGCTATAGGATAAGACAACTGTCATGTGATGATACTCCTTTTGAAGAGGCTTTTGTGAGGAGCTGAGGCCCCCCACCAGCCACCGGCACCAATTTGCCAGCCATGTGAGTAAGACTCCTTGAAAATGAATCCTCTAGTCTCATTTTAGCTTTCTAATGACTGAAGTCCTGCCCGGTCATTATATGATTGGAGTATATGTTATTTATCGGAAAACTGAACTATCCCCTTCTCACTTCCAGCTCTGGGCAACCACTGTTCTACTTTCTGCCCCTATAAGTCTGCCTTTTCTGGACATTTCATATAAATGGGATCATAATATGCGGTCTCTTTGCTTTCTTTTCTTTAGCATAATGTTTTTGAGGTTCATCCATGTTGTAGCATGTATCAGTAGTTTGTTCTTTTTTTTCTTTGCTGAATAGTATTCCATTACATTATTGTAACATCTTTTGTTTTGCTAATTGATGGATATTTGGGTTGTTTCCAGTTTTTGGCTATTGAGACTAAAGCTGCTATGAATATTCACATGCAAGTCTCTGTGTGTATATGTGTTTTCTACTACTCTCATGGATATATGCTTAGGAGTGAGATTGAATATGATAACTCTGTGTATCTGTTCGAAAAACTACCAAGCTGTTTTCCACAATGGCTGCGCCATTTTACATTCCCCACCAGCAATGTATGAATGTTCTTATTTCTCCACATTTTTGCCAACATTTGTTCCAGTGTGTTTTATTTATTGTAGATATTTTAGTGAGTGTGAAATGGTAGTTCATCGTGGTTTTAATTTGCATTACTTTAGTGACAATGATGTTGAGCATCTTTTCCTGTGTGTATTAGCCATTTGTATATCTTCTTTGGTGAAATGTTTGTTCACATCTTTTGATCCATTTTATAAATTCTTGATGCAAGTGCTTTATTGAATAGGTATTTTGCAAATATTTTCTGTTAGTCTATTACTTGTCTTTTGGTTTTCATGGTCTTTTAAAGTGCCAAAGTTTTGAATTTTGTGGTCCAATTTATCCTTTTTTTTCTTTGAAAGACTATTCTTTTAGTGATGTATCTATAAAATTTTTGCCTAACTCAAGGTCTTGAAGATTTTCTCCTATGTTTCCTTCTAAATGTCTTGTTTTAGCTCTTATGTTTATGTCTATAATCTATTTGGAGTTAACTTTTGTGTATTGTGGGGGGTCTAAATTCAATTTTCTCAGCATCATTTCTTGAACAAGCTATCCTTCCCGCAATGAATTGCCCTGCACCTTTGTTAAAGATCAATTGGCTATAAATCTAGGGACTTATTTAGCTATAACTGATCTTGATAACAGTAGCTTTATAGTATGTTTTGAAATCGGGATATGCAATTCCTACAAATTCATTCTTTTTCAAATTGTTTTGTCTATTCTATTAGGTTGGTACAAAAGTAATTGCGGTTTAAAAGGTTAAAAATAGTTGCAAAAACCGTAATTAGTTTTGCACCAACCTAATAGATGTTTTGCATATTGGGACCTGCTTGTCAACCTGCTGAATATTTTGACAGCAGTCCCTTGGGAGACTCTGAGCCAGAACTGCCCAGCCAAGCCAGTTCTAAATACCTGACCCACAAAACCTGTTGGGGATGATAATGATAAATGTTGGTTCTTGTTTTAAGCCACAAACATTTGAGTTGCTTGCTTCACAGCAATAGATAACAAATACAAAACACCCAATTTTACTTAGCATGTCCCTGCATGACATTTAGTGCCTCTAAAACCCATGCCATTCTCAGATTTGAAGATTTGCTGCTATTGAGGAAAAGAAAAAAAAAATGTGGCAGGTGGTAGAAGCAAGAGGGAGAAATGAAGAATGCCGAGGTGGTCAGAAAACGGGCCTGAGGGCCAAATCTGGCCCAGAGCCAGTTTAAGAATGCTTTTCATATTTTTTAAGGGCTGGTTAAAGAAAAGGAGACTGTGTAATATACAATTTATGGGACCCTTTACAAAAAAAGTTTGATGACCTCTGGTCTAGAGAACTACAGAAGGGTTGGACAGAAGATAAAAATTTTGGAGTCATGAATATCTAGGTACTATTGGAGTTATGGGAAGAGGTGGTTTGATATTTATATCTAAGACCTGGTCCCCAGGTCTGTCACCACTGGGAAGGAGGTAAGTCGTAAGCTCCCCCAGGCAAAGTATCAAAGATGCAAGTGGTCATTTGGGTCTGTCCCTATGAAGCGCAGGGACAAGGGGAACTCATAACTGCCTATACTCCCTCCCAATAGGCCAAGAGTCCAACTACCACCTGCTTCCCTCCAAGCTTCGTTCTCAGATGCAAGAATGAGACTTGGGCTGTCATGGGGAAAGCTCCTGTAGTTCTTCAACATTCTCATAGAGAGGGCTGCACCTAACAAACCTATGAAGTGAAGATTTCCAAGCGATGTCCCCTCCCAGCTGGCTGTCAGCTAGCTCTGCCTTCCTGTCTCCCCACCCCCTTCCATGCCTGGGTATTAGCTACGCATCCTCTGAGGAGACCGGGAATGAGGGCCCATGGTTCTTAAAGGTATTTGGACTTAATCCCTCCAGAGCCCAAGAATAAGAGAGGACATGAAGTAGGTCCCACATTGGCTGCCTGCTCTGCACCATAATTACTATAACAACTGAAAGGACCTAAATTGCTCCTGCCAATGTCTACGTGGGTTACTATCTAAGCCTTCCAGACCTGAAGAGCAAATGTGTTCCAGTTTGCCATTTGTCCCATTCTGCAGATTCAGCCACCATCCATCTTCCAAAGGTCTATGCACTCAGCACTTGGACTATCTGTATTCAGGCCTCTCAGCCTAATGGTTTGCAAATCCCTGCAGCTGTAACTTAAATCGATATTTCTCTTTCGTTCTCGGTTAAACGGAGATCAGCTCTTCAATCTACAGTTAATTTTCAACCGAAGGGACCCAGTTCCACTTTGTATAGCTTAAATAACAAATGACCATGATACCAACTTTGTTCATTGCTTTTATTCCCAGGGAGAGGGAGGGTGAGATTGTGGACATTTCTGCAGACGTCTCTGGTTTGGTGGAAAAAGCTCCAGATTTGAGGTAAAAAAAAAAAAAAAAAAAAAAGAAAAAAAGCTGGATTAAAGTCCTAGCTTTGAATGACCTTGAATAGTCATTTAGCCTGATCGAGCCCATTTATTTAATTTATATTGTGAGGGTCATGCTGAGGATTACGTATGATGGAATTTACCAAGGCATTTGTATCCTGCAAATTTCTATGCCTAAGGAAGGAGATGTTTTATTTTATTTTCGAAGGTAGGGTAATAGTTCAAATCTTTGTCCATTGACAATGTAGAGTTAGAGTTTCTGTTTACCATAATTCATATCATAGATTATATAAATGGACAGAGAGTTCCCAAGTGGAGGTTACCGTGTTTCTTAAGAGAATCCAATTACATCCAGTTAATAAACTCTTTTCATAAACAGATGTCTCTCTGGAACTGACGATGGATGGGGGTGAACTGGCTATCTGATTCCTAGTTAATGAATGCAACTTTATGGGTTTTTGCCTAAAGCAGAGGAAAAGCAACTCCAAAGAAATATAATGCTCAGGGTCTTCTTCCCACATACTCTTTTTCCTCTGAAATTGATTTGCCTCTTTTGGTTGTTGTTTTTATTTTTAAAGAATGAGCCCCTTCAGAAGAAAATAATAAATGCAATATCTATCAATGTTTTCCATAGAATAAATTTCAACCACCCCAGGTCAAATGCAATGGGAAAGTGAATTTGAAACAACCATATTTATTCATTCATTTCATCATTCTCCTTAAGAAAGTTAAAGCCTCACTGGAAAGCTTGTAAACTGGCAGGACCCAATAGCTGTCTAATTTCTCTCAATGGGCACATGGAGGTGAGTAGGCCGCATCTAGTGTCAGTTGGAGTTCTAGGAGTCAGGTCTGGAATGAGGAGAGGGGAAAAGATTTGGCGTGGGCTCTCACAGGTCCCTGCCATTTTCATCTGCAACCTGAAACTGCCTTTGTCTACCTCACCCTACTTAAATTGGAGTCCAGATTTCAGGCGATCTATTTCTTTTCTTTTCTTTTTGTATTTTCAGGACTTTTACTGGGGAACAGTGTGTTTTTTCCCAGGACCCATCAGCTCCAAGTCAAGTTGTTGTTCTTTCAATCTTAGTTGTGGAGGGCGCAGCTCAGCTCCAAGTCCAGTTGCCGTTGTTCAATCTTAGTTGCAGGGGGTGCAGCCCACCATCCCTTGTGGGAGTTGAACTCGCAACCTTGTGGTTGAGAGCGCCCTCTGACCAACTGAGCCATCCGGCTGCCTGGGAGCTCAGTGGCAGCTCAGCTGCAGCTCGTTGGTCTTCATTCTAGTTGCGGGGGCATGGCTCGCTGGCTGTGCCCCCGCATATGTGGGAATCGAACCAGCAGCCCTGTGCCCAGAGCTTGCTTGCTAACCAACTGAGCCACCGGTCTGCCCCTGTTCTATTTCTTTCTGACTTGAGTCTCTCTTTGCATGATGTATCTGAGAACTGTCTTTTAGGGTTCTTATGCTACTATGAGCAATAGGTGCTGTCCCCCTTTCTTGGCCCATGTTCGTGAGCACCTTCAAAAGTTATTTCTTTTACATTTAGAATAACATCTAAAGCATCTGGAATAGAGTATGCAGTACATAAGGGGCAATTTCCTTCTATTTCTTCTCCTTCAATTATAATTAAGATCACAGTACTGTCCAGTAGCAGATCCAGCCTTTCCTTCCATCCCTTCCCAGGTTTTAGGTCCAGCCTTTAGTTTATTGAAATATGGGACTGTAGAGTCTGCTCTTGTAAGTTAAAGATCTTGGGTTGGAACCCAGATCTGTGGGCCACCAGCTCAAGGGTGTGAGACTGAGGCAATAAATGGGACAGAAAGGAGTTCCCTTGGAATCACTTGCACTAGCTACCTTTCGTTTGCAGTCTGCTATTGTTTGCAAACAGAATGGCTAAAGGTTATTTCTGATCCCTAGAGGACTCTATCGGGATTTATATCAGTAATTAAAAGTGCGCTGCGTGAGGCAGCTGAATGCATCCAACAGTACAATATTAGGCAGGAAACAGCAAGTTACTCCCATTCACTCCCAGGCGACTATGGCACTTATTTGAACACTTTATCTTGGTCCAGCTGCCAGAAAACTTTTCATTCTCTTTCCTTACATGCAGGGAGCCGCCTTTCCTTGGGTATCTGAACTCGGAAACATTTAACATTCTCCCAGGAAATAACTTCATTCAAAACTATTGTTTTTATGTGCCGGAGTGATTGACTTGAAAGTAACTTGCGTAAATCACTGCTGTTGATTACTAAACACAATGGTAATTACTAGGGAGGATAATGAAAACACAATATAGTCATATGAATATTATGTCACTATTGAAAGTGGAACCTGCGAGGGACTCTTAATATCATACTGCAGTTAAAGGAACAGGGCCAGCAAGTCTGTGGCTTGCATGCTTATGCTACTTTCCCGATTTCCCATATGGCAAGCATTGTTAAGTGATCACTTTCCCCCCCTTCTATACCTGGAGGCCTCAGAATCCTTCTCAACTTCAGGTGCAGTTATCGACCAAATGGATTTGCACAAATGATGAAAATGATGTTCTATTCTCGTGATGAAATGTTTTCAGACACTAAACTGTAAGTTATTTGAGGGTGTTGCCAGTCTTTTTACTCACCCCTATATTCTTAGCACCTGGACTCAGTGTTTGACATGTTGTAAATACTCGGTAAAATGTTATTAAATTGAACACCTGATTCAACTCAATTACTGGTTAACCTCTCTTACTGAGTCCAGAAGAGCTTCCTGAGGGGGGTGTTCATGTGTCACATGGGCTATAGGTAAGTGCACATACTGTCTCCTTCAGTTCTCAAGGCTGGAAGTGGGAAATGGGCTGAGGGTTCTTAGAGCTCCAAGGCTCACCTCCAAGGCTCACCTCCAAGGCTCACCTCCAAGGCTCACCTCCTACGGTGAGCAGCCTCATCTAATTATCTCAGCGTGCTTTCTGCATCTTATTATTTTCTATGTTTGTCATGATATGAAAGGGATCAGGAAAAGGTTGAGAAGCATTAGGTTAGATGGCCATCTCTGGATAATATTAAGATATAATAGCACACTGGTATTAGCTCATATAAATGATAGCTCTCTTTTGCTTTAGGAAGATTTCAATTCCTTAAGATCACAGATAACCACAAACAGATAAGTAGTCAAAGTGTGGAAAGAATTATCACAATCAACTTCGTGTGTGTGTGTGTGTGTGTGTGTGTGTGAACCTAGCAGCACCATAGGGAGTTCCTACAACTTGCAAAAGAGTCTTTCATCTCGCAGAAGGGGTATCCAAGGAATTCCACATGTACCAATTAATAACCCTTTTATATGCAGTGGATACAAGTATTTCTTCTGGAAGATATATACTATAAATCTCCAAGGGGAAGCGAGACGTTCTATTTTCTGGTCATGCTTTCTGAATTCTAAAGGTGGTGAAGAAATGTTCAGAATGAACATCAAAAATATGAGCTGACATTAGAACCATGTACTTAAAATTCAGACCATCTCTGAATCATGGGAAGAAGGCATGAGAAAGTGGGAGGCAGTGCTCCATGGCGAGTTTCCAGTGTTGTGCCGTGGAGAGAGAATGGGCATGAAAAAGCATAGAGCTTCGAATAACCCATAGCTCCAAGTCTCCTTAGCTGTATGGTTTTGATGACTAAGCCTCAGTTTGCAATTATAAAAACACGTGAAAAATATGTACTGTTCAGGTTGCTGTGAGGACTAATGAGACAATGTGTATAATTTGGTACTAATATAACTAATATTAGACCCTCAGTATACCCCCTGGATCACCCTCAGGACCCAGTGAAAACCAGACCACCAAATAGAACAGACAGAGGTTTGGCTGGGTAGCAGAGTTAAGAGCACCCCAGCCTGCCAGCCACACGCTACTGCAGGGTTGATGACAGAAAGGGAGTCGCTCCTAAGGCTTTGGGAGACTTTGATGAACAGTTAGTGTATGTGATAGGCAGAATTGTAAGATGGTCCTCAAGATCCTCCCCTTTAGTGTACACATCCTGTATAATCCCCTTCCCCTGAGTGAGAGTGCGCTGGTGAATATGATCGGAAAGTCACTCCTGTGATCAGATTATGGTATATGGCGCAATTAACTTTAGGAAAGGGAGCTTTTCCTTAGTGGAGCTAACCTATTCAGGTACATCCTAAAAAAAGATGGAGCTCTTCCTGATGAAGGCAATTCAGCATGGGGAAGGGTTTCGTTGTTGTTGCTGCTGGCTTGGAAGACTGAATGGGTCGAGTGGCAAGAACCTGAGAAAGATATATAGGACCTGAGAGAAATCTTTAAGAGTTGAGTAAAACTCCTGTTGACATCGAGCAAGGCTCAAGGAACTGAATTCTGCCAATAACCACGTAAGCTAAAGGACCATGAGCTCCACAGGAGAACATAGCCCGGCTCATACTTTCATTTCAGCCTGTAAGACCCTGAGTGGAGAACCCAACTATACTCTGCCTGGACTTCGGCCCTACAGAAATTGTGAAATAAGTAATGGCTGTTGCTTTAAGTAACTAAATTTGTGGTAATTTTGTTATGCAGCAGCAGGAAACTAATAGAAAGTATTTTTCATCTAAGCCATTTGAGTTGTTTTTCTGTCAGTCTCATTCAAGCTTTGCAAGGGTCTTTCAGAATTGTGGAATTTATTCCACTCTGCCAGGTATTTAGGTATCTGTTTTTCACGCGTGTCTTTCCAAATAGCTGGTAAGTGGGGTCTTGTTCTTCCTCAAATAGTCCAGTGGAGTGCTCAATAGGTATTTGTTGGGTTGAGCATTTGTACAGCATTTGGCCACCTGCAAAGCACTTATAGCCCTGATCTGATTTGATCCTCCCTGAGGCTATGATATTGAGGCAGAGTAGAGAAGGGAGCTGAACCTCAAAGAAGAGACATTTGCCTAGAGTTAAAAGGGAAAAAAAAATCCCCATACCTTCATACCCCCAGTCTCCTGTCGTTTCACTGCATTAGAGCTTTCTCTATGACAAGAATGAGGATGTGAAGTATCTTATGCTTTGAGCAGACTTTTGCTACAAAGGACTTTGAGGGTTCTGATGGAGTCAAGACAAAGGGAATAATGCGTAGACTGTTGTATCCCACTTCACATTTTCCAGAGCTCTGAGGAGTTACATGCTTGTTTTCCATGCTCTATTTCTGAAGGCCAAGCCAATTGAGGAAAACGTTCTTTTGCTTTATAATAACATCCAAATAAGAAGCACAGGGCCTTACAGAATTATTTCAGAGGCAACAATCACATGAAGAGTTTGGCAGCTCACTGTATTCTGAGCTTCCTAGAAAAATCAGGGGTCTTGGCATATTTGAAGTTACCCCTGCTGGTATTCACAGCCACTCAAAGATTCAGAAGGACGTTTCGTTGGGCATCTTCTGTTTCTTGGTGCCAAGATCATATAGAGCCTCCAAATATGAACATAATTACTACCTCATTCATTCATTCATTCAACACGTATTTGCGTGCCCGCTATGTGGGAGGCACCAGGAACATAGTGGTACATAAAAATAGACCTGGTCTCAGCTCTCAGTGAGCAAATCATGTTCTGGAAAGCTGTTCTTGATTCCCAAGGTGAGTTTAGAAATATCTACACCACACTCTCATTTACTGTACATATGAGGCAGATCCAGTATAATCCGCATCTCACAGTATAAAAGTTCTTCTGTGCCCTTGGTTTCTCCATCCACACTCTAAACTTCTCTAGGTCAGGGAATGTACACTTCCTTCATAGTATACCTAGGGCTACTGTGCCTGCACAGAAAGTGTGCCCCACGTATCATGGATTAAATAACTGAAGGGTCAAATGAGGGAATGAATTCCTTTGGGTACCATATTTGGAGGTGATTGTCTTTGGCACTTACAAAATGTGGGGAGTTTTAGTAAGCTCTCTTCATTGCTTGGACCAGAGTAGGCATTCAATGTATATTTGTTGAATACATGTATTCTTACAATCAAGGACGTTTCATTCATGTCAAATGTAATAGAAATCCTGAATCTATTTCCCATGGGGGTCTCATTCCCCAAGGAGAAAACTACCAAAATCCTGAACAGGCCAAAGGCAGATTCCCTGAGTCACCCCCATTTTTGCCTAGGAATCTGGAGATGTTGCAACAGCTGTTTATAATTCCAGCCCAAATCCCAAATTAGTAAGGCTAAGTGGAAGAATCAGCCAGCCATTACTCCTGGCCCCTTAAAGCATCTTTAAAAAAAAAAAAAATGCCACAGCGACATTGACACTGCTGTCGGAGGCTTTAAATAACCACCAGTTCTCACTGTGGCTCTTCAGCTGAGCAGCCCCTACGCACGCACGCCGTGTCCCTGGCTCCCTGGATAGCAGACAACTAGTCAACACGTCCTGGGAACCCCTTTTAGACCTCAGGCTCCGTTAGCAACAACACAACAAACAGTTGAAAGGGCTTCTGGGTCTAAGCTGCTGGCTGCTTCAAGAATTGTTGCTAAAATAAGGGGGGCAAGCCGCAGGTGTTCTCAGCCTTCAGACGAACAAGCTCCTAGATCCTCGTCAAGGCCAGGCATGTTTAGCTGGGCCGAAGTGGAAGTCCTTCGGATAAGAGTCACGGAGGCGTCTGCAGACAGAGTGACCAGGAAGCAGGGTAGATATGTTCGTTTTCTTATCAGACACATCAACCGTGTAACTGAATTCTCTGACTCCAGGCTCTGCCCCTGCAAGTCATTATTAACATCTCTTAGACTGGGCTGTGCCATGTACGCTTAGAATTCCCATCTGAATTGCCAGGGCATAGAGAACAATGTCAAATCCCTGGCAAGCCATGAGCCCCCTTCTATCACCTTATGTTTGTCTTGTCACATCCACTGATGTCTATGGACACTGGCTTTCAGCCTCATGGAACTTCCATCCCCAAATACGCCATGTGTCATATCCCCCATGGGACATTTGGCAACATCTGGAGACATTTTTGATTATAGCAATGACAGGGGGAGGTGTTGCTGAGGTTGATGATGTGGCGAGTGAAAGCCAGGAAAATGGCTAAACATCTTACAATGCACAGGACTGCTCCTCACAAAAATGAATTATCCAGTCTAAAACATCAGTAGTACGCAGGTGGAGAAACCCTGGCATAAGCTATTACCTCTACCTAGAACACCTTTCCTTCTTCCTTCCACCTTCCCTTCCTTTCCAATGTGGTAAAATCATCTTTCAAGCCCTGCTTAAATTTTCCCTTCTTTGTGAAGCCCCTCTCAGCCCTATTCCCCTGTTGCTTTTGTTTCTTTGTCCAATCCTATAATATTATTCCCCAACCTGTACTAAAATACGTTTAACCTTTATTTCACTTAATTATTTTTTCAAAGCAGCACAGATAACTTTCTCCTTAAGGGGAAAGTTCACTTTCCCCTTAAGAACTTGAACAATCTTTTTGAACTTTCAATTCTGTGCTTGGTAGGAGTCCAGACCACACATCCCTGCCCTCGGGGTTTTCTATGAAATGGAGGT
Source organism: Rhinolophus ferrumequinum (assembly GCF_004115265.2). Taxonomy (NCBI): domain Eukaryota; kingdom Metazoa; phylum Chordata; class Mammalia; order Chiroptera; family Rhinolophidae; genus Rhinolophus; species Rhinolophus ferrumequinum. The sequence continues at coordinate 29,463,792 of NC_046304.1, read as the reverse complement.
CACGCTGGGCTCAGATGTCTGCATCCTTGGCTTGTGGCTTTTGGCCATCCTGTGAGTGCCATCCAGGGTGTGGGAGTTCTGCACCACCTCAGCCCCGTCAGGAAATACAGTCCTTTCCTCTGAATTTACAAAATCCCCACTCCCGCAAGGCAATTTGGGCAGGGTGGATTTTACTGGAAGGAGGAGTGGAGGAAGTTTACATCGCAGTAATGCAAACAGTGTCGAAGTGAACATTAGACATCTCAGTGCTGAAAGCCTCAGCCGCTTTGGAGATGCTTCTAGAGCTGCTTCCCAGGCTATGCCCCAGGCACAGGGTCCGCTTCACTCGTCCCGCATTCTCCCCTGCCTCTCTTGCCTCCTCCTCACCTCTGCCCTCTGAGATTAACCCCAAGAAGTGTACTTTATTTTCACCTATTTGTTTGGTCCTGCCGCCTCCCTTTCCGCAACTCAAATCCACCTCCGCTTTTGCTCAGGCAAGTCAAGTGAGGTATCCAGAAGGGAGAAATAAAAGGGAGAAGTTGGTTTCTAGGTAACGACCTTGGTTCAAAACTAGCACTTCTTTTCTCTTTATTATATTTTACTATCTGATGCCCCATCTGGCAAACACATTCTTTAAGGACAGAGATTGAATCTCATTTATCTATATTTCAGGCCTGGGGATACCGCTGCGTATACCGTTGATGGTCAGAGACTATTGAAGAGCTATTCTCCCATTGTTGGGACTGAGGTTGAGAGAGGACTCATTGGGACTCTCCCCAACTCTTGGGATTCCTAGTGGGTTGTGGGTCCTGTGTTTGAATTTCACCTCTCTGATGGTGAACATGGGGAAATGAAAAAGTAAAGAGTAATCGATGAGTACCACTTTCTTTCCTCTCACAGCTCGTGCACAGATCTTTTACACTCAGTGAGCATTTCTATAGGACACGTCAGTTTCTCCAACACTTACTCCTCTTTTGCTCCATCACACCAGGGGGGTACCATCAATGGCAATGAGGCTGCTTTATTACTTGGTCACTTAGTGCCATGGCAGATGATGTGCACAGCTTTGTGGGTAGGAACGTTCAAAAGAAGAAGCGTGGACCTGACGGAAGGAGGCTAGTCATCCACTTACGATAGTTGACTTAATGGAAACCAGAAGTTGGAAAGGCTACTGGGAGGCCCCTCTCCTGGATCAGGGTATGGAGACACTTAATCCTTGGTGAACCTGCAGTTCCTTCTGGGAAGCTCCAGGCTCATGGGGCCTGTGCAGATGTTCACACTTTAGGAGAGGGAGGTAGATTATAGTAAAATTTAGGCTTCTGTGCTATAGCCAGTACTGCTTTCTCTACCGTGTTAGAGTTTTGTGGGCCACTTTCAAACTTCTACCCCCAATATTTTTGCACTTCTCATGGTAAAATGCATTGTAAATAAAATTTTTACTTAAAGGATACAAACCTTACTATCACATAATTGATTTGGAATTTCCTATAATAATAGTAAGAATAAGAACCCTGTTAAAATACTGTTAGCCACTTTCAATAAGCACATTGATAAGCTATGCACACAAACATCATGAGATGAAAGTTAATGTAGTGGAAAGGAGGGAACAGGAAGGCAGGGAACATAAGAAGACCGAATTTCTAGCCCCAGTCCTGCCAACAGCTAGCTCTGAGAACTTAAATCATGATCTCAGTTTCCTCATCTCTCTGTGAAAACAGGATAACAGTAGCTGTGCTGCCAACAGTATAGATTTGCAAGATGGATCTAAGGAAATAGAGGACTTGGAAAAGCTTTGGGAAGTTAAAACCGTTTTCCAGAGAATAACAATAACATTGGAGTTATCTGGACCAGAATGGCTAAACCAGGTAATTGTCTTGGAGCAGAGTTTTTTTTTCAAAGAGTGCGTCATGATCATGGCAGACTGACATTGTCCAGGCTTTGTATTTGGATGGGTCCTATGTTGCTTAGAGATGCATTCAGTGACAAAGTGTCTAAGTGGCACTTAGAAAGAAGTGGCACTGACAGTGGTGGGCGGAAGATGTTGAAACCACTATGCCTAGGAGCGTCCCATAGATTTCCTGTGATGGCTGGTTGGTCCTTGGAGACATTCCTTCAGGGCATATCAAGGGTGTCCACAGCGGTAGTGGGACGCACCCTGCAAGAGACCCCAGAGTTCAGTGTACTCATGCTGGCCACAAAAATAAACACTTTTAGTCCAGTGCCACGTACCATTTCCTAGAAAGGGACTTAAAAGGGCTTGTGTTGGTACAGGATCAGCATTAGCTTCCTTAAAGACAGACCCAGGAGGGTCTTCCTTTACTAACCCACCAATTTTCTGTCACTCCGACGTGAGGATCCTGTCCCTGAATGCTTGTCCTGTACCTTATGTATAGCCATGGTATCTCGTCCTTGAAGTTGTGGAATTCCCTTCAGAGGCTCAGGGGGCATTCTGAGGTGGGAGAGAATGGGATTCTATGGGCACTGTGCATTTCTCAAGAGCTCCACCACAGCAAACATATTTTACGAGATGTAAAGCACACTCATTAGCACATTTGAGGAGAGTAAAAGAGTTCAGGAGAAAGGAGGCTTGCAGCTGAAAGGAAGGAACAGAGACACTCCTTCACAAGCCTTCTGTACCAATTCTGGTTCTGGTACCCTCAAGGGGACCAACTGAGGAGAATTTCATGAAATGACTGTTTACAAAAGGGAGGGCACATTAAGGGAAATCAACAGGGGTTGGGGAAAGAGGCTAACGACAGTTGGGAGCCATTACCATGTCTTGATGTGATGGGTGAGAGGGGAGAGTGCTTGAGCTCAAAGAGAGCTGTAGGCGAGAGATGCTGAATAGGAACTGAGACCTTGGATGGGGGCACACAACAACTAAACCCCTGACCCAGCAATGAGGGCGTGGGGATGTGACTACTCTGATCCCATAGTTTCTCACCATTCTCCTCTGGCCATGGGTCCCCATTGGCTGAACCCAACAGGAAGCCAAAGGACAAGGGCAAAGGTAAAGGCAGCCTGTAGCCTCCCAGAAGGTGGAGAAACTTGTCAGACAGGAAAATGGAAGATATCCAGCACAGTTTTCTTGGCTAAAATCCCCTATTTTAAAACAAAACACTCAAACAAAAACAAACATAACTTAGTGGAAAGAGCAGCGAGTCACCAGTGAAGAGAGCAGTTTTCTAACCCCAGCTCTGCTACTCGCTTCCTGAAAAGTCTTGGGTAGGTCATGTTGCCTCTCTCTGGGTGCCTTCTTCTCTGCTGCAGGGTATGAAGTGAGTTTATCAGTACAGGTGTGTGGTGAGCATGAGAAGATGACTGGAACCCTGGTTACTGGGGTGGGGAGAAGGGCGGGATAGTGAACAGCCAGAGACATTGTAGCTAAAAAGAGGGAGAAGGATAGTGGTGTGGACACTCAAACTCATCAGAACCTGGTGGAAAAAGAATAACCAGGAGAAAGAGAATCCTGAGAATAAGCAACGTCCCAAGACTCCCCCCCGCCCAATGTCCTCCCATGTTCGAGTGCTGGGGGTGTCTGCTGGCAGCTGCAGAAGTGAGCATTGAAGCAAGAAGACAGGGAGGTGCTCTGTTTATTCCTGAGTAAAAGGAACACTAGCTCTTTTCATTCAGTGGTTACTTGCTGTTCTTGCCTAGTTGCCAAAAAGTACGTCAGTGATTATTCATCTCAGTGGCCGTATGTCTCAGATTGACTGTCTCTGTTTGCTGCTCACTCCTTAGAATGTATGGTCCAGAGAGTAGGGGGTGTGCTGACAAGGAAAGGGAATGTTAGAAGAGACAAGATCTAAGGGTGAAGTGCAGACCTAAGCCAACTCGCAAGATAGGAATACAGGAGAGGAGCGCAAAATAAGTTGAATAGATACAAGCAAGGAGGCAAAGGTCAAATATGTATATTCCCTCCCAGGCAAAGCTCAGCCAGGTACAGACAATATTGCAGACAGGTCACTGCAGGGATGGGACCTGGATGCATACAGCAGAGAGCTTTGTCCTGGTATTCAAGCCACCGAGGTTTAGAAGGAACACAGGAGAAGTTCTGATCTGCTGCATTCAGAAGGTAGAAGTACAAGGGAAGACTAGTAGACAAAAGAGTTCAAATTTAGGATGTTGAACATCTTAGGGTCCTAGCTGGATATGAAACATTGGTGAAATATTTTCTAGTTTGCTTGTAGTTAAAAAGGATTAAGTAACACAATATTTGCTCGGTGGCAAGTCAGCTGGTAGAATTTTTATTGTTTATGGCCAGTTAAGGTTGCGATACATAAAAGGAAAGATACTATCATCTCTGATCACACAGTGATTCATTTTAATTTCTCAAAAACCAAGAAATTTTGTAGCGGCCTATGGAATCTCATTGAATTCCTGTGGGCCTAAGGAAGAAAACAGTGCAGACTTATAAAAAGGGGAGCTCAAAAGCATGGCATCTGTAGTCTCTTTTCTTGAATTATAAGTGAGGAATTTTCTGGTGGTATAAAGGAAGCTCTTGAGTGAGTAGAAAAAAATGCTGAAGTCTTTGAAGAACAAAGACAGATAGGTATGATAAACAGAGGAAAAGAAAGGGGAAGAGGGTGAAAAGCTGTGAGGCTAAATATTGAAAATCAGAAATTCAATGAAACATATCTCTTGACAAGTTCAAGATGATGAGGGAAGAGAAATATCAGGCAAGACAAAAGGCTCTGCCCTAAAGACACATTCCAGAGTGTCCAACAGGTGACAAGGAGAAAGGGTGATGATCTACTTTAAAAGAATGGATAAAAATCATGCCAAGAAATAATCTGATAACCTAGAGTCTTTCTTCTTGCCAGAATAGTCTGAGGCAATAAAGGGGGCAAATGGAAGGACAAGGATGTAGTCATCAAAGGCTAAACTTGATTAAGGGCAGAGTTCACAGTTGCAGATGTGAAATCCATGACCTGATTGTCAATGAAGAGACTCCCTGGGAATGGTGCCCTTCAGAGGATGGTTAGAACAAATTTTGACTGCAGAATTCAATGGTCTAAGGCAGAAGAACTTGACAAGCGCGATGTAACAGGAAGATGAAGGATGATCTTGTATATTGTTATATTGTTATCAGTTTCCTATTGCTGTAAGAAACTATCACAAACTTAGTAGCTTAAAAAAACACAAATTTATCTTACAGTTTCAGAGGGCAGACATCCAAAATAGGTCTCACTGGGATAAACTCAAAGTGCTGTCCAGAGAGAAGAATCTGCTTTCCTGCCCTTTCCAGCTTATTGGAGGCTTCCCACATTCTTTGGCTCATTACCCTTTACCAGTCTGGCCTCTGCTTCGATCACCCTATCTTTTCTCTGACTCTGACCTTCCTGCCTTCCTTTTATAAGGATCGTTGTTATTACAGTCCAATGGAGTAATTACAGTCCAATCCAGAATAATCTCCCCATCTCAAGATCCTTAATCATGCCTGCAAAGTCCCCTTTGCCATCTAAGGTCATATATTCACAGGTTCAGGGATTAGGATGTGCACATCTTTGAGAAAAGATCGTTATTCTGTCTACCCCAGTTGTACCAAATTGCCACACGTCCTGGTTCAAAACAATACCAATTTAATTTATTACAATTCTAGAGGTCAGAAATACAAAATGGGCCTCACTGGGCTAAAATCAGGGTGTTGGCAGGGATGCATTCCCTTCTGGAGACTCCAGGGGAGAATCTATTTCCTTGCCTTCTTCAGCTACTAGAGGCTGCCTGCACTCCTTGGCTTGTAGCCCCCTTGCATCTGGAAAGCCAACCATGTTTGGTCCAGTCTTTCTCACATCACATCACTCTGACACGGACGCATCTATATCCCTCATCTGAGTATAAGGACACTTGTGATCACATTGGGTCCACCCAGATAATCCAGGATCATCTCCCATCTGGAGTCAACTGATTAGCAGCCTTAATTCTATCAGCGACTTTAATTTTCCCTTGCCATGTAACCTAACATATTCACAGGGTCTGGGGCTTAGGACAGGGACGTATTTGGGGGAAAGGGAGCAGGCATTATTCTGTCGATCACCTATACTATCCCATCTGGATGTCAAACGAAGCCGATAGACTCCATCACCTCCATTTTAAAGGTAAGGCAGCAGCCTCAGAACAAAGACCTTACCCAAGGGCACAGCTATTCTCACAAGCAAACCTGGAATTGAACTCAGTCTCTGGGACTCCAAAACGTGGCTCTTTCCACGGCAGCACCAAGAACAGTGAATCCTGGATCTGACTGAAAATGTGTAGCATCTATCTGAGGCTGAACGACTGGATTAAAGAAGAGGCGTCCTAAGGAACCATGCAGGAATATTCCCCAAAGATCCAGACAAGACTGTTCGACTGAGGAATTTCTGAGAAACCAAGGAGCGTGTCAAAGGAAACAGGGGAAAGAAATAAGAAGGAAAAACAATTGTTTTCATGGATACAATTTAAGACCAGGCAAAGGACTTTGTATCTCATGGGCTATTGAGATTTTCTTCCTTTTTTTTTTAATTAAAATAATTTTTTTTATTTTTCAATTACAGTTGACATACAAATTATATTAGCTTCCGATGTACAGCATAGTGGTTAGACGTTTATATAATTTATGAAGTGATCCACTTGATTAGTCTAGTACCACCCGGCACTATACATAGTAATTACAATATTATTGACTATATTCCTTATGCTGTACTTTACATGTCCATGATTATTTTGTAACTACCCATGTGTATGTCTTACTTTCCTCACCTTTTCACACATCCTCCCAAACCCTTCCTATCTGGTAACCATTAAAATGTTCTCTGTATCTATGAGTCTGTTTCTGTTATGTTTGGTCGTTTATTTTTTAGATTTCCGATATCCAAAGAAAACCAAAACACTACTTGGAAGGGGCATGTGCATCCATATGTTCACTGCAGCATTACTTACAATAGCCAAGATATGGAGGCAACCTGGGTGTCCATCAATGGATGAATGGATAAAGAAGAAATAGTACATATACACAATGGGATATTACTCAGCCAAAGAAGAATGATATCTTGCCATCTGCAACAACGTAGATGGATGTAGAGATTTTCTTTTGATGATGTCATAAGCTAATGTGAATTCAGAGAAAAATTTTGTGATCAATACCTGTAAAATTCCTAAGCTTTGGGTTTCCTTGCTTTGGTAGTGACTGGCTGCTGTGTTTTATTTGATGTACATGGTTTAAACATATTTTATTATGTCTACAAGAAGTCCCAATTCCTTTTTGAAACAAAGGTATGAATGGATAAACCAACCAAGATATAATTTGGAGAGACACTATGAATATAAATTGAAATTCTATTACTAGCGCTTCTGTGCTTGATAACCAGGAAAAGAAACTGAAGCCATAAAGGACAAGAGAGAAAGTTTACCAGTAGTCTTTAGATATATCAGACCACAAAGAAGTGGTTTGTAAATAACGGACAGAGATAAAAGATACACCGGTTTTTCTCAGCGGCCGCATATGAAGTCTGACAGTTAAGTTTGTGGACTTATTGCAATGATGTTGCTAACCTTTTTTGATATCAGGGGATGATTCATTATGAATTTGTACCAACTGGACAAACAGTTCACCAAGTTGACTATTTGGAAGTGCTGACAAGGCTGCGTGAAAAAGTTAGACGACCTGAACTTTTTGCCAACAGTTCATGGCTCTTGCATCATGACAATGCACCAGCTCACATGACACTGTCTGTGAGGGAGTTTTTAGCCAGTAAACAAATAACTGTATTGGAACACCCTCCCTACTCGCCTGATCTGGCTCCCAATGACTTCTTTCTTTACCCGAAGATAAAGGAAATATTGAAAGAAAGACATTTTGATGACATTCAGGACATCAAGGGTAATACGACAGCTCTGATGGCCATTTCAGAAAAAGAGTTCCAGAATTGCTTTGAAGGGTGGAGTAGGCCCTAGCAGCGATGCATAGCTTCCCAAGGGGAGTACTTTGAAGGTGACCATAGTGATATTCAGCAAGGAGGTATGTAGCACTTTTTCTCGGATGAGTTCACGAACTTAATTGTCAGACTTTGTATGTGCATGTAACCTTTCTGGTAGAATCCAGAGAACTTAGGATGTAAACTCTATGAGGACAAAGTTATTGTCTATTTTGTTCATCCCTGAGTGCTCAAGGTCTAAAGAACAAACATTAATTGGATGGACAAAGGTGATTTAAAAATATAAACAATCAGAGAAATGCAAATAAAAACCACAATGAGATACCTACCACCCTACCCCAGTTAGAATGGCTATCATCAACAAGACAAATAGTAACAAGTGTTGGAGAGGCTGTGGAGAAAACGGAACATTCACACTCTTGGTGGGAATGCAGATTGGCACAACCGTTATGGAAGGCAGTGTGGAGGTTCCTCAGAAAACTAAGAATAGAATTGCCATATGACCCAGCAATCCCTCTCCTGGGTATCTACCCAAAAAATCTGAAAACATTTATCCATAAAGATATATGTGCTCCAATGTTCATTGCAGCTTTATTTATGGTGGCCAAGACATGGAAACAACCAAAATGTCCTTCGATAGATGATTGGATAAAGAAGATGTGGTATATATACACAACGTAATACCATTCTGCCATGAGAAAAGATGAAATAGTACCATTTGCGACAACATGGATGGATCTTGAGATTACTATGCCAAGTGAAATAAGTCAGACAGAAAAAAAGTTGAGAACCATATAACTTCACTGATATGTGGTATATAAAACTGAAAACAACAAAAGAACAAGACAAGCAAATGAAGAAACAAAAAGTCATAGACACAGACAATAGTTTAATTGTTACCATAGGGTAAGGAGGGAGGGGGGTGGTAGATGAGGGTAAAGGGGATTCAATACATGGTGATGGAAAGAGAACTGACTCTGGGTAGTGAACACACAATGTGATATATAGATGATGTATTACAGAATTGTACACCTGAAACCTATGTAACTTTACTAACAATTGTCACCCCAATAAACTTTAATTAAAAAATAAAAAAATAAAAATGCAAACACACAAGGAATTATAAAAAGAGAAAGACAATAGAAAAAAACGTTAAGAGTATAGATGCAAAAAAATTATTTTAATTGGGGAGAAAGACAATAAAGGAAGCAGAAGAGAACCAGCTGCTCAGAGGTTTAGGAATTATTGCTAGAGAAAAGATCAAGTTTGATTATATTGTTCTGTTGCCACATTCTTGGGCGGGATCTTTCCTTAGGGCCCTAACTGACAGGAACATAGCCTGGTGTGCTGTCAGCACATGGTCATGTTCACTCCAACAAGAGCATGGAAAATAGACAAATTTGAAGTTTGACATCAGTATAAAAAGACTTGGAATATGTCCTGCAGGGGCAGTCGGGAGCTCTGTGCTGCTAAGGAGGGGCCATAATTCGGAGATGGGAATGCCTGTGGGAAAGGAGACTTCCTCTGAAGAATGAAGGCTTTTCAAGGGTAAAGCTAGCAGGTGGAGAGGAATATGGAGGGAGCCGAGCAGAGAGTGCCCCAAGAACAAGTACCAAAAGTTGTCCTCACTTGTGTATTTGAGATGTGCATCCCCGTGTCAAACCTTTGATAAGAAACCACCAGAGAGGATCAAATGGGAGGATGTCTAAATACAGCAGGTCCTCGAATAACGTCATTTTGTTACAACGTTGACAAGATGCCATAGGAACTTAACTCTTGTTTATATCAATTAGCCTACGGGAAAATTGGTTTTGTTTGACATCGTTTCGCTCCAAGTGGCAGGGCATATTGATGCCATTAGTGAGGACTTCCTGTAAATGCTATTGAAACCATAAGTTTTACATGAATATAAATCACTTCCACTTGTCGGCTCTCAATCAGTATTTGCTGATTGGAGATGGGCTGAGACAAAATTTGGGGATGTACAGCAAAGCCCTAGGCAGTGGCGTTGGTGATATCTAAGAATCTGTGTGTGTATGTGTGAGTGTGTGTGTGTGTGTGTGTGTGTGTGTGTGTGAATTTTTTGTGTGAGTTTTAAGGCTACCAAAAAAAACCTAAAAGGAAACCAGGCATGAAAAGCACAATGAAAACAATATTAAGCTTCTAATAGACTGAGAAAGGGAGGGAATTCAATGTTAAGATCGTCACCGTTGTATAAGATTGTCCAGGTTGTATGACCTGAGGCAAGTCATTTAATCTGTAAAGCCTCAGTTTCTTCCTCTGTAAAATGACGCAAATAGAACCTACCTCGCAAATTAGAGTGCTTTAGCAAGTGCCCTGGCTGGCACATTTTACGTGCTCACCAAACCACCGCTGGCGTTGTTGTTCACCCATGGCTAACCCAAGCATGTGGAGGCTGCCTTGCCAACCAGGGCAGGGTCTTGGGGCCAGTTTTTACGGCCACATTTTATAGGAACTCTTGGAAACCATTGTTAAAGTTGTTCAGTTGGAAAATTATATATTTTTGGAGTCTCAAAAAATGAAAGGTCCTGTTGGATAGTAGCAGCTAGTGGGAACTCGAAACTGAAACTGGGTGGTTTTTCACAAATTTACTCAGGTGACTTTCTTCTCTGTCCTGCCAGTTTTGTTGTTGCTGCTGCATCAAGAGAAAAGCTTGGAGGACATCTGAGTTGCACGCAAGATTTAACCCTGTGAAATTTTATGCAAATTTCTATCTAAAATGCATTCTTCTGAGAAAGTTTCTAAATGAGAGAAGTTTCTGATTTTCCTAAAATATTAAGAAACACTTATTCAGAGAATGAGTCAAAACAGATGGATCCTGGGATTCAATGATGTTTTAAACCTTTACTTCTTGTTGATTTTTTTTTCTTCCAAACCTAGGTAAGAAACAAAATGCATGATTCCCCATCAGATTTTTGGTATCCGTTGGCCACTATGTTCTTTATTCATTGAAATTATTTAAGGATTTTGTCATGCAATTTACACTAGCAAGAGTAACTAATTTCCAGTAATGGCAAATATAATGTTGTTCTCCTGAGAGAATAAAATACAAAATAGAAATATGATATCACAAAGGACGACCAGACCAACCTGGTGATTTTTCATGCCTATGGTCACGGCTGTGGATTTATACGCCATCACTAGAAAGTATTAACAGTACGAGTTGTTTACCTATAACATGTTTGTCTTGGTAAATTATCCATGCTGCTCAAGCACTAAATTCTTAGCTGTGTACTTTGCTATTTTTCTACCTACTGGTTATGCATATAATACTTATGAGTATGCTATGGTGAATATGCTTCGAAGAAATGAATTACTGTCAATGCCTATTATCTAAAAGCAGGAATTAAAAAAACAAAACCAGAATTCATCCATTTTTGAAACATTCTGCATAAAAAAACCACGATCATTATTTTTATTTTTGCAGATATTTTTATGAAATATAGAAAGTCAATTTCCTAATTGGTAATTTGAGTAATTTAAGTAAAATAAGCAGAGTCATAGTATTTCCCTAACCTAATTTATTCACACATTTATTCAATTTTTTTTTGTTGTTGTTGTTGAGGGCTCCTATGTCCTGGACCAAAGATAAAATAGTGAACAAACAGAAGAGAGAAGAGAACCTGCTATAGTTATTTCCCTTCACTTGCCATTGAATGCAATTGTCACGCCAAAAAACAATATTGTTCAGAGTTGTTAAACTTCATGTAACTAGAAAGTAATTAGAAACATTGATGCATAACTCAGGACTGATTTTCAGAGAAACTGTCCCTGAGTTTATACTAAAAAGGAAAGGCACAAAAAAACTGAAGTCTTCTATGGGAATTGTAAAATTTATGGCTTGTTTTTAAGCCAAGGGCTGGGGGAACATTCCTAAATAAACACGTCTTTCATCTAGATGAAGAGAAGTGACAGAAAATGAAGTTAACCAACTTCCCATGACTTCACTGCACCCCATTATGTGAACCTCTGCAGCCAAGTCAGACACACCTTCACATTTCCTCCCCAGCAATCTAGAAAGCCAATAACACGTTACCTTTAGGAAATCTTTAGGGTATTGATAAAAATATTACTCTCAGGCTGAGGTCAAGAAATTTCTGGGCACCACCATGGAGAATGACCTGGGCTGGACCTCACCCTTTGTATTTTATCCAGATTAAAAAATAATGACTATCCATGACTAATTTGCTTTCCCTCCCTCCGTCCCTCCCTCCCTCCCTAACTCTTTCCTTCCTTCACTATAAGCTCCTTGTAGGGACAATCCAGTCTACGTTTTTCATCATAATATCTTAGTACTTAGGAGAATACCTAACATGTTGACATTCAATATGACTGAGTGAATGAATGAGTAAATGAATTCAGGAAATATGTGTGGAGAGCCTACCATGCATGAAGTATGGTGCTAGGCCCTAGGGTTGGGGTGAAAAGGGAAGTGGATTCAAAGATAAAGTAACAGTCCTGTGTTAGTGCAAGTCGATGCGCTTAGGTTTAGCTAGCATTTGATCTGGGCACACGGCCTCTATGAATCAGAAGTGCCAGGGTTGCCCTCTCTTCTACCATGTTCTACTTGTGTGCACTTAGGGAAATTATTGAAATCCACTTGAGCCTCACTTCCTTGTTTCTAAAATGGAATACAGGGTTGCTGTAAGGATCGATTGAATGTGTGTGAATCCCTCTGTAAACTATTAAGCAATTACGCTATTTTCTCCTAAATAGGAAATAATACATCATAAAAACACAAATAACTATAAAAGCAAAATAATTATAGTCTGAGAGAAGTTCAGCTAAGATGTCATGCATGGCTCACCCTGTAAAAATTAGAATAGCCCTGTAAACTCACTTCACAGCCTTCACTTTTATAGATGAGAAAACGGATTGAGAAAAGTTAAGTGACTTGCCCAAGGTCAAACAGCTAATAAGTAGCTAAGACAGACCTCTTTCATTGAAGTTTGTCTATTCCACTTTCAGTTCAGTCAATTAGCATAGAAACATTCTTCTTGCCAAACATCGCCTTCTTGCCATTTTCCTACCATTTCATTTTTTTGAGATCCCTCTGAGTTCAAACTTAGATCACACATAAAAGTATATCTTTTCTACGTTTACTTAAATGATCTCAAGAGGGTCATCAAGGCATAAGTCAGAGGAGAAATAAGATTTTTTGTCTATTAGTAAAATAATGTTCACATTATAGAAAAGCTTGGCATCATTGGTTCATAGGGGAAAGACGTGGACTTCTTGTTCAAACAAATAGGCAGACAGTCAGGTTCAAATAAATGGCAGCAAGGGGGCTGTTCTCTGTCTTTAGCTCCCACTCAGGACATTTTGTCAGAACAAAGATGTAGGGTTCCCTCACGAACAATAGAGCCTTGGAGGAGGAAAGCAAAGATTAAGCATGTCCATCAATGTGAGTTCAGCACATTGTCAACAGGTAATACGGCTTGTTCTCCAACGTTACACTTGTGACCTGGACCAGGGTCCACCACCCGGAGTGTGGATGATGCAGCTGGAAGGGATAGGACACGCCCCCTGAAGACTGTTGGCTACTTTCTGGAGCCTCTCAAGTTTAAAAGAGAACATGTACGCATGCCTAAGGAGGGTGGGGGATGGAGTCCTGGAAATGACAGCGGAAACGTATTGGCACTTGCTCCCAGGGGTTCTAGCTTAGTGCCTTTGCGTGCTTGTTTCATACATCCTACAGCTATAGTCTCTCTCCTTTTCTTTCAAATTCTCTGAAGTCCTGACATGCCTCTGACAGTTGGTTCTTTCAGCTACTGTATGTTGGTTTGTCGCCTCATCCTCTCAGGCTACAGGAAGGTTTATGATGGCCTTTTTCAAGGGGACTCAGCCATCCCCAGTTGCCTGCCTGTTGTCATCTTGTCTTTCCTCAGCCATTTCCTAGGAGGCACCTCCATCCTAGATACAATGTGTGCATTTTATCACCCTACTTGATGCTCCTTTTTTTCCCCCTCCTCTCCTCCTCCCCCCATGCCTCCTCTTTCCCCTCCCTCCTCTCCTCCTCCCCCCATGCCTCCTCTTTCCCCTCCCTCCTCTTCCCACCCCCTTCATGCTCCTTCTTGATGTCTTAGCTGCACCTCCAGAATGTTCCAGAACAGAGACTGCCTATCACCAGTCTTCACCATGTAACCTTGGGAAAATTATTACTCTTTCTGTGCTGCTGTTTTCTCATGAGTAAAATAGCACTGACCTCATAGAGACAGTGGAGAGAGGGAAAGGGATTGGGAGTATGAATCTGAAACCAGGTTGGGGGTTCCAATCCCAGTTCTGTCATTTCCTGCTCCAGGGTCTCAAGTAAAATACTTCACCTCTGCAAGCCTTCGGGTTTTTTTTTTTTCTCTTATTCAAATGGAGATCATCACAGTGTTACAGGAAAAGAGGGTCCTTGGCTTCATGTGGGAAAGAATTCCAACGTGAGCCTATATAGAGTTCAAAGTAAGTTTATTTAGCAGAGAATAAGTAAGAAAACAAAGGCCAGCCCACAGACAGAGTAGCGGTCTCTAATCACCAGTGGAAGAGAGACTCTCTCCATCGCCCAGGCTAGGGTTTATATGGGTTTTCTGATTCTGTGGAAAATATTTTGGTATGGGGGAGGGGGAAGGAGGATAGAGGAACAATGGTAAGTTTATCTTTAACTTCTGTAAGATGTGAGAAGAGGGGCAGGTTGGTTTTTAAGGCTTGTAAAGCACAACCTGTGTTTACTTTGCTGTGGGCTTAACCACAGGGTGGTCCTAATGGAATCTCTAGTCTTTCAATAGTTCGGTCTGTGTGACAGATTAACAACCGGCCAGAGTTCTGTGTAGTGGAGCACGTAGGCAGCAGGCTTGGAATCCAACCTCCTCGTTCCTTCTTCTGTAAAAAATAGTCCTCACGCCTCTTCCCTATATTAATAGTACCTACCTCCTAGAACTAAGGTGATGGTTAAATGAGATATCGACCAAATGCTTAGCACAGTGCTTGGCAGCGAGTAGGAAGTAATCAGTAAGTGATGATGATGATGATGAAGATGAAAAGCAGCCCCCACCTCATGTTGGTTCTATTGGTTAGCCATTCTCCTCCCTGTTCTTTTACCTAAAAGAAGCCACTGCCCTTTTACCTAAAAAGAAGGGAAGGAGAATAATAATACTTTCCCCAGTAACAAGAAGGATGAAGAACCGTGATGAGTAGGAATGCACTTGATGACAAAAAGAAACACACAAACCCAAGGATATTTTATTCTCAATATGTCCTCCTGGGAGGAGAATCAGAACTGCTCTAGGGTCCATGGGGTTCAGAGCAGAGGTTGGCCTTCGATTCTTCAATCAATTTTTCAAGTTACACAATTCAAGCACAACACACCTCTCCCCAGAGACCAATCACTGTCATCTGACACATTTATAACACACTTCCTTCAAACAAAATGCTCATTGAATGTTGTACAATAAACCATTTCCTAGTTCTGGGGCTAAACAACAGAGACCCACAGGCCCCGTCTCCATTTCAATGAGCTGAATGCTATTTTTTTTCACAGCCTAACCAACTCAGCTTCCCATCTCATTCCCAAAGGATTAACTCTTTCTGCTCAAAGGAACACAAATTCTTTTTGAACTAGCAGAAGTACCGTGTTTCCCGAAAATAAGACCTAGCCGGACCATCAGCTCTAATGCGTTTTTTGGAGCAAAAATTAATATAAGACCCGGTATTATATATCATATTACATTATATTATATTATATTATATTATATTATATTATATTATATTATATTTATTATATTATACCAGGTCTTACAGTAAAATAAGACGGGCTACTATATTACATAAGAGCCGGTTTTATAGTAAAATAAGACCAGGTCTTATATTAATTTTTGCTCCAAAAAACGCATTAGAGTGGATGGTCTGGCTAGGTCTTATTTTCAGGGAAACACAGTATCCTCATTCTAAGTCTGCAAACAGTAGGGTAACAGAGATCATTTGAGTTCTCTTTGGAGCTTGGCTCCTCCTTACTCTCGAATCAAATCATCTACATCGGGACTCAATGTTTGTTCAGAAGCAGGGTGACCAGGACTCCAGAGGGTATACCCACCTCAACATTTTCCCAGGACTGTGGCATCTTTGCCCTGCTGGTGTTCAGGGTTTTGGGTTTACATAAAGCCTCAAGGATTTAATATCCATGAGTCCTGAATACTCTCTGCAGCAGGTCTTTTAACAAGCTCCCCTTGGTGCTTCTTGCCAGCGAGGCTGGTCCTGCTGACTCCGGAGTCTCAGTATTGACACCAGGGAACTAACTGCCTGCTCCTCCCTGCCTTGTCTGCTTGAGAGTATTGGTCAGGAGTCACAAGACCTAGGCTGGAATGCTGATGCAGAGATGTGCTCGCTGTAGGTGCATGGGCAGGTGAGCCGAGGCTCTTTGAGCTTCCATTCCCTTATGTGCAGAATGGGGTCTCATTTCCCTCCATGGCTGTTGTGAAGGTTAAATGGGATAATGAACGCAGAAGTTGCTTTTTTCAACAAATGGTACGTGAGATGGTCTCAAGCAATATTAATTGAAATTAATTATCTATTGAAATTGCTTATCTATTCCTCGAATATCTGACTTGCATACCCTCCAGTTCCTTCTAGTCTTGGCCTTGGCCACCTAACCCTTCTTGGTTGTTATTTGTACCCCTTTCAAGTGGATACACTGACCTTTGCATTTGTTGCCTGGAAAATAATTTTTAGAATGTCTTTAACATTCTAAGTCTACGACAATTAAAATAAGTGTAATGCATTTCTCAAAACTTCAAAGTTCTACTGGAAAAATCCAAATGTAAATGACACATCTGGTTCTCATGTATGGTCGCCCGTGCAGTATTTGCATCTTTGTCAAATAAAGGTAATGGGGAGCCTCATGTAGACACAGCTCACTTGTCTTCTGTTTTCTTGTTGTTGTTAGAGAATAAGATGAAAAACATGACAAGAGTATAATGAAAATCTTTTCTGAAGTCATACTGAGTTTTGTTTCACTGTAAGTTGAATCATTAGATTGTTTTGAGCAAATGCTTTTTAAGTTTTCCTATGTGTATGGCACTGTTTTCAATTCTATCGGAAGTTAAAAAAACAAAAAAACAACAAAAAAACATGTTGTAAATTCTGCTCAGAAAGGTAAAATAAATCCTGTCTCAAACCTTATCTTTTTATATAGTGTCTTAACTATGGGTGGCAAATCCCCAGGCTGGATTTTCTAACTAGAATTATGATTACCAAACTCTTGGTCTGATTATTAATTTAAAATCAATTAAAATTCAATGAATATTTGTTAAATGTGTTCTACTACTAGCCATGGATTATCAATGATAAAGTTCAGTCCTTGCCCCTTAGAAGCTTTTAGTTTAGTTGGGGGAGGCAGACAAGTAACTGGGTAATTATAATGCAGTGTGATCAGTGCAAATGTCAGTCCTATAAAAAAGGAATTGAAAACACACACACACACACACACACACACACACACACACACAAGCTTAGGTGGATTTTTTAGTCTTAGCCCAAATGCCAGCTTCCTACTCTGAACTCGCCCAGCATCTGACCTTCTAGGATGGCCCTTTTCCATTTTTGCATCCTCTACAAGTATTTGTAGAATGAATGAACAATTTCCTTACCATTTCCAAACACAGGAAGCCCGTGTCTATAGCTGAATAGTTACTGCTGGATATCTGATCCTGCATACTATTAGCCAAGCTGCTAGCTGAGTGATAAAGTCCCTGGGAACCCCACCCCTGAGAACTCGTATCTTTGCATGACCCTGAAAGGGATAGGAATTTAATCAGATGAGTAAATAATCAAAAAAAGAAAAAAGAAAAAAGAACCCACCACCAGAACTTTAAACATGGCTGACCTGGCCACACATTATAGGGCAGGGAGGGTTATTACAGGAAAGCCAACTGTGGCTAACGGATCTTTGCAAATATCCATGTAAGAACACCCTGCTGCTCCTTTCCTTGGCCCTGGGTCCCTGTGCTTCTCCACCATCGTGTTTATTCTGGCTTCTCTCTGCTTCTGACTCCTCTCTGGTTTGGAGACCTGCCCTATCATCCTATGTGATCTTCACTTCCACCTTTATTCTCTGTTCTTTGTATCCCATTGACGTCAGTTTTACCTATAGCTTCAAGTAAAGGTCCACCCTCACAAGGTGGTGTCTTCTCTGAGATACACTCACAGGCTAGGTGGATCTCCCTGTTTCTGCTTAGGGAGGAAGAATTTGGACAAGTAAATGAAAATGGGATTGAGGTGTCTGAGATCCAGCTATGCCATTTACCAACTGTGTAATCTTAGGGAAGTGCCATTACCTTTCTGTGTCCCCATCTGTAAAAATACAAGTAATACCTACCTCAGGTGGTTATGCAGATCAAAATTGAATGTATGTGTAAGTGCCTGGGACAACGATGATATTTAACAAATCACAGTTCTTTGCCCTGTCACCTCTCCCAGCTGTGGCCTCTGTTTCCTCCCAGGTGCTGATGTCAATGTGACATTCCTCCTACTGCAGAAGGATTAGGGAGGACCCTTCCTCAGGAATTCCAGACTCACCTAACTTTGGTGCTTCTTCCTGCTGTTCAAATATTGTTTCCTGTTTGCTCTCTTGGTTCATCCCAGGAACACTGGAATATATTTTTAAATCCAACACATGCAATTATTTGGCAGCTAACTCATTGATAGCTGAACAGAACACAAGTTCATGTGTTGATAATACCCGTAATACCAAATGAATCAAGATATTCAGCAAAAATGGACTTGTGATGTGTCATGTTATTTCCAATGGTATAAAACAGGGGTATCCTGGCTATCTTATTTTTAACATGTACCTTAAGGATTTTATATCGCTTTTGTGTATACATAATACTACTTACATAAACTAAGCTGTGAGATTATTATTGCCTCAGTAACCTAGAGCTAAGTGGCTCCTTATCCAGAGCCTCACTATGTTGCCCTCTTGAAGAGGGAATGCTAACCCCTTGCCCTTGTTGACATGTCGGCAGTATAGGGGCACCAAAAAAGAGGAGTAATTTAACAGATTCCTAAAGACCAAGAATGCATCCCAACACATGGGATTGAAAGAATACGCCAAAGATAGCCCAAGTTTTCAACAGTTTGACTTTTACCCTCTACCCTTCAGAATGGGGGCTAAATAAATATCCTTGCTCCTTACCCACTCTGGAGGATTGAGAAGGCAAATGGGGCACTTGTCACCTCATGTATAAGGGTTCTCTAGAGAAAGAAAACCAGTAGAATTTTTGTGTATACACATCCTGTGTATGTACATACATGGATTGGAGTATTGAAGGATCTGGTTCTTAGGGGGAATAACTCTATTTGGAGAATTGTAAGTTTGACATTCCTCCAAAAAGGCAGTTAATATAGGAGTTCAGAATACTAGGGGAGGATCAAGGCAACTAGCTTATCTTGGATGGTAGACCAGGAAGTTGCCTATATGTAAAGTTACATATTCTACAGGTGATCTTTTGGGGTGTTTTATGACTAAAGTGGGTGTTTGATTTCACCTGGTTAAAACTTTTTTCTTCCTAACATGATTGTAGTCATGCTGTGTGGCATAGAGTTGGGGATTAGGATTTTCCATCTGCTTGTAACTCCCAGATTACTCTTTTAGTGTGCCTGTGAGCATTCCTTCAACTCACTTCCTGCGAAGGGAGGGAAGGTGGGCCTTCTCTTCTACTGGATCCTCACCAAGTACAACGAGATGTCAGTCTTACTCCAAAATCAGCTGGTTATTAAGATAAATAATTCTGCCCTTAACTGGTCTAATGAGCTGCCATGAAATACAGTCCTAAACTACGCTCAGAAATTCTGTGTTTATTATTTATCGTGAAGTCTTTTTTTCATGTTCTTCCATGCATCACATCTTTCCCGAACGTGCTGTCAACCTCCAAGTAAAGTGATTCCTAATTTCCTTTAAAGACATCACTTCCCAAAAGGGAGGGTGCCTGTTTCCCTTTGTACGGTCAGGTGAGGAAAGAGCATGGGGATCAAAGTCCTGGAGTTTTCCGCTAAAAATCCATGCTCTTCATGCCGTCCATCTTCACCATTATTTGTCCTTCCTCTATACCTCCAGCTCCAATTTTCTGACCATCTCCTCACTCATTGAATTTAGGCATCTGGCTCACTTTCTTCCTACCCAAAGTGCTGCCATCATTCCGGATGATCCCAATATCTTACTTAGCCCCCTCATTTGCATATTTCCCTAAGGCACTCG
Source organism: Rhinolophus ferrumequinum (assembly GCF_004115265.2). NCBI lineage: Eukaryota > Metazoa > Chordata > Mammalia > Chiroptera > Rhinolophidae > Rhinolophus > Rhinolophus ferrumequinum. The sequence goes on along the minus strand of NC_046304.1, from coordinate 29,443,641 downwards.
GTGGTGTGTCAGGGCTTACCTAAAGCAGCTAGGAAAAAAGAGGAAAAAAATATATACCTGGAATGGAAATTTTGTTTGAAGATTTTGGATGCAGAGTATACCCATTAAACTAAACACAGGCAGAGTATGAAGTAGAATGCAACTATATGGAGATTTTAAAGGCAAAATAATAGAGATGGGCCACTTAAAAGACTATGTCCCCCGACCCCCATGTCTGAGTATTTATTGTTCTTTGTCTTTAAGTTTTCTTTGATGGAAAAGTGCTACCCTAGATTCTCAGTTCCTTGAATGCCACCAGTTCCCATGTCCACACTCTGTGAATCGTGTTATCATCCAGAACTTGTTCATCTCAAAAGTTTTATGTCCAAATGTCATAGTCTCTCAGGTAAACTTTGCCAATTTGCTTGCAGGAAAAAAAAAAGTATCTTGTTTAAATTCACATTTCTTTTGATTCCTAATGTGATTTTTTTTTTCATGTTTGTTGGTCATTTTTATTTTTTCTTGCTTATTTTCCTACTGAGGTGTCCATTTCTTATTAATCAGGACTTTCATCAGAAAAAAGTTTTACTGTTCTAGATTTCTGAATTGAACAGTGAAGTATTTTAATCTTCTATTCAAGCATTTAGAACTTTAGATCCCAGAACGGTAGAGCAGACTGACCCTACAGTAATTTATTTGTGTTAGAGCTAAAGATGAAACATTGTAATTGAGTCTCTTACAGTGTTAAATAGTATAGAAGTAAAAATAATTTTTTTAAAGGCTTAATTTGGGGGCAACTTTTTCTATTTACAATGTATTTATCACCTGCCTTCCTTCCCTTTCTCCAAAAAAATAAAAAAATAAAAAAATACAGTTTGGAATTCACAGAAACAGAACCAGCAAGTCATGAGATTTTTGAGTTAAGGTGAGAAAGATAGTTGAAGAAAATTAATACATAATTTCTCAGTGAATAAAGTTGTAGCTCTCATATTAAATAGGCAAGTTTACATGCTGGTATTTAGAAAATGGCTAAAATGTTAAAAATCATGTTACATTAATCTGTTTTAAGTCATACCATTTTCAGAGTTTTGTGTAAAGTGGGGTTTTTCTTTTTAGGGATAGTTTGTAATAGTAATAACTGTCCCTTATATTAGTGAATTACATATGTACAAATTGAAACTGTAAATTGTGAACACTGGAAAGCACCATTGTGACATAGAGTAAACATCTTAGTAATATATTAAAATGAATGTAAATGGAAGTTAAAATTACATTACTGTGAAACTCGTCTTCCAACTCTTAAGTTAAGCTTTGGAGATTTGTATTAGTAGGTAACTGTTCAAAGCTTTGAAAACACTGCACATTTATGTACACGCCAGAATTACCATTTCTTTGTAACTTATTCAGCTTGGCAATTGCTTTTGATTTGGTGGATTGATAACGTGGTGTAATATATTTAAGTAGTTTGGAACTATTCATTTCTACACACTATTTTTTTAAAATCATCTAGACGAAACATACAATTAAACTGCCTGTGCTAAACATTTGGGGGAAGTTTAGGTTTTTTAAAAAAGTATCAGTAATCATTGACTACATCTATGATAAAAGTGCTTTTTTGGTTTACTTAGATAATAATGCTGCAGTTGGTGGAAATGATAAACATTTAAAGTGTTAACACTCTGTGAATGCATTGGATTTAAGAGAATAAACATTTTATAAAAAAAAAAGAAAAAAAGAAAAAAGTTTTATTTACGTTTTTATTTGTTTTCATGTCATTTTAAAAATTATCAGATTGTTTTAAATTCAGCTTGCTAAACTTCAAAAAATTATTTAAAAAATTACTCAATCTAATTGAGTTTAGATTCAGGAGCATTTTAAAAAAAACCCGTTACTTTAACAGTGAACTGTGTTTTATTTTGTAAGTAAGTAGGTCTCGTCTGGCAGTTTACCTGTGGCTAGTTCTGAAATGAACCTTTTTCCTGTCTCTGATAGTTGTAAACATTATCTAGTGGCGCATTAAGAATTTTTTAGTCATTTTCATTAATTTTTATGTTGAAAATCTCATATCCCTGAGAGAAGTTTTTTTTTGCTGAGGACAGATTCTTTTCGTACATGACTAACAAAATGAAATATCTAGTTAATAATATATATAGTTTCACTCCAAACCTTGTTGGAACTACCAGGAACTTGGGGGGAAAAACCCCAAGTAAGTAAATCCAAAATAGACCCTCAGACCCAAAATACATAGGCAGCAACTACTGTCGATTTTACCAGATGTCAAGGTAGCATGTCGCGTTGGACTTTAATTTTAGGTCTAATATCTAGGACCTTAATATTAGGGACCTATCTGTGTTCTTACTGAGGAGGGAATGCCTCACTCCTCTTGTGCTTTACAGTTTATTCTAGGCTTACCAAAGCTGTTCTTAATATAAACAGTTCTTTCAGTTTTGTTTTGTTTTACTACTCATAGAATCCCTCTTCACAGCGAAAGCATCCAAATTACAGGCATGGAGCTGTACTCATAAACCCCAGTCCCCATTGGACACTGGGACTTTGTTTCTGGTACAGACCATCTGTCTGCCTCCCTCCATGCTTTCCCAGGGGTCCTGTCAGGCCCTCAAGCAAATAGATCCATGGTGGGCCCCACCAGGGAGTCTGCCCACCATTCACAGATGTGTCAGAATCCAGAGGTGGTCAGAATCCAGTGGCTTGGGCAGGCATTTCTGCTCACTGGTATTGTATATTCAACAGCCAGTGGGCAATGTGGTAAGAATCAGGAAGAATAGCCATGACTTAGTCTCTAGAGCTATTTTTTGCTCACGCAGCCCCAGGCATTTCTGGTTGAATGCTGCCACTCACAGCACTCACACAAGATCTGGAAGCCATTTAGAGTTCAAAAGCATCCACAGATTTCAGCAAAGCAAACGTGGGGGCAGCCTCTCTGACTACACAAAGGACACTAATATTCACATCTGTTTAAGAGGCGTGGAGCCTTTTTGGTGACGTTTCTGGCTGAAAAGTCACTGAAGAAAATCCATGCCTGTCATATTTTCTCCAAGCTCAAACCCAGTTGGGTTTGGATCAGGACTGGGAAGCGCCCTGAGTACAATTTATAGTGTCCAGAAATGGGTCTTTCGAAGGTCAACAAATAAGGGTACCATCTCCACCTTCTTTTCAGCATTCAGATGGCAAAGGCTTGGCCCTCATGAATGCTCAGCACGCAAATGGGACCCCGGGGATGCAATGAACCCAGAGTCTGCTTTTGTTCCTTGGAGCACACAGCCGATTTCATATGATGCTCAGATTTGGAGTTCCTGAACCAAGGATTAAAAAGAACCACTCAGTTCTAGCTCTAGTACTAGTAATGCTCCTTCCATCACTTCCTTCCCTTTGTTTTTCTCCTCTGTGTGCCATCTCCTCCCTTCCTGTTACCCTTTTTCCTTCTCCACTTCCTATCTGCAGCTCCTCCCATCCCCCTTTCCTCTCCTTTCCTTGTCCTTTTCTCTCACTCTTGCTCTTGATCCTCTTAGAGCTGAACTTTAGCTGAGGTTGGCACAAGACAGTTGAATCTAGACTCTCTCCTCTTTCTTGATCAGGGTCCGGTGGTGCTCGTGACTGAGAGGGAAGGGTATATTCCTCCAGGATTCATGAGTCTGAGCCCTAAGACATTTCTTCTAGCAACCTCGCTAACAACTCATCTCTCCAAAGAGAAGCTGAGCACAAACCACTGGGAGACCCACTAGGGGTCACTGGAGTGGGCACGAGAAGAGGGAGGGCGTGGAGCCTGTAGAGAGTCAGACAGCCTGGGATCTAATTCTTACTTTCTACTGCTGAGTCTTTGGGCAGACTACCTGCCGTCTCTGTGCCTCAGAGTTCTATCAGCAAAAATGAAGGTACTGGACTCAAAGGGCTTTTCCAGTTCCTTAACTTTTTGGTCTCCTTTGTTATAGCATCGCCATAAAACTGCAGGCATTATCCCCTTCTTGATTAATGAAAAGGTTTATAATGCAAATAGCTCTTGAAAAAATTTCCGAAGAGAGAGAGGGGAGCAATTTCTGTTCGAGTCTTACCCTGGGACCATGGATGGCTGGTTCCACCCAGTCCTCTTCCCAGCCTCCCACAGTCTCTGGCTCCCGCCTCAGTAGCCCATTTCTTACTGACACCACCCACTGGCTCGGGGAAACAGTGAGCTCCTTCTGTCTCCAGGGTGTGTGTAAGGGGAAAAAAAAATCTTCTTTTAGAAACGCAGATTTGGAGGTTAAAAACTGAATGTTCACTGGAAAACAAACAACCCCAAAAGCAAGTATTTCTGAATACAGGCTTCTGAATGTACCTGGGAGCCAAATTTGGATAAGCTAAACTCTCGATCTAGGTTGTTTTGGGGGCTAGAATTAATGAGATCTTCAGACGCTCTCAGAAGTCTCCAACAATTTTTATAGAACTAAATTCCAGTGTTACCGCAAGAGTTCTGAAAGTCCCCAAAGCCGGCTGTGAGAGGGAATATGACTGATCTGTGTTTATTGAAAGGGAGTCATCGGTGGGGGAGGGGCAACCAGCGCAGATCAAAGATAATCCTCATTCTGCTGAGAATATTCTTTTACTACCTACTGTTTCCCCCAAGCCACAGCTCTGGTCCCCATCCCTGAGTTCCCTGTAGGAGAGAAATGAATATCAGCCTCTCTGTTCTGTGACCAGTGGAGCCTCTGGAAATGGAAAACCAAATTCAGTAGTAATTTATGTGGGGGAAAGAATCACTGGTCGGTTGATTTATTTTCTT